>NC_079195.1:73636693-74300443 GCF_029499605.1 Hyla sarda
TTCCCCCCCCTTTCCCATAGGTATAGGCAGAGTACCCCTCGTTTCCCCATAGGTATAGGCAGAGTTTCCTCCCCCCTTTCCCCATAGGTGTAGGTAGAGCCCCCCCCCCATTTCCCCATAGGTATAGGCAGAGTTAACCCCCTTTCCCCATAGGTGTAGGCAGGTAGGCAGAGTTCCCCCCCCACCTTTCCCCATAGGTATAGGCAGAGTTACCCCCCCCCCTTTCCCCATAGGTATAGGCAGAGTCCCCCCCCCCCGCTTTCTCCATAGGTATAGGCAGGGTCCCATCCCCCCTTTCCCCATAGGTATAGGCAGATGCAGATGCCTGATGCAGTGATCTCCTCAGCAGCAGGGGCCTGCATCTTCTCCCTTTCACAGTACAGGTGCTGATGAGTGATGTCATCGGCGCCTGTACTGCATGCTGCGTGGGGGTGGAGGTCACGTCTCCTCTGTGTAAGCTGCAGATGCGGCTCAGACAGAGGGGATGCCTTCTCCTGTATGAAGGTGTATCGCACATTCCGGAGAAGGCAGCACTGTCTGCTGGGGATCTGGGACGAGTGTCCCAGATCCTCAGTAGTGGCTGCGGGCCCTTAACCCAGCCAGGCCCTCGGAAGACGTCCGATCGGACCGGCCTGTCAGTCCGCCCCTGCCTGGAGCTCTGGATATGGAGTCACACTCAAAATCACAGGGAAAATCACACTACAGGCTAATCCAACTTTGATGTAATGTCCTTAAAACAAATCAAAATGAGGCTCAGTAGTGTGTGTGGCCTGGGCATGCTCCTGATGAGATGGCAGATGGTCTCCCAGATCTGGACTAAAGCATCCGCCAACTCCTGGACTGTCTGTGGTGCAATGTGGCATTAGCGGATGGAGCAAGCTGTCATGATGACATGATGTCCCAGATGTGCTCAATCGGATTCAGGTCTGGGGAACGGGCAGGCCAGTCCATAGCGTCAATGCCTTCCTCTTGCAGGAACTCCTGACACACTCCAACCACATGAGGTCTAGCATTGTCTTGCATTAGGAGGAACCCAGGGCCAACCACACCAGCATATGGTCTCACAAGGGGTCTGAGGATCTCATCTTGGTACCTAATGGCAGTCAGGCTACCTCTGTCAAGCACATGGAAGGCTGTGCGGACCCCAAAGAAATCCACCCCTCACCATTCCTGACCAACCGCCAAATCGGACATGCTGGAGTATGTTGCAGGCAGTAGAACGTTCTCAACAGCGTCTCAAGACTCTGTCACGTCTGTCACATGTGCTCAGTGTGAACCTGCTTTCATCTGCTAAGGACACAGGGCGCCAATGGCGAATTTGCCAATCTTGGTGTTCTCTGGCAAATGCCAAACGTTCTCACGGTTTTGGGCTGTAAGCACAACCCTCAGCTGTGGACGTCGGGCCCTCATACCAACCTGATGGAGTCTGACCTGGAGTTTCTGACCGTTTGAGTGGACACATGCACATTTGTGGCCTGCTGGAGGTCATTTTGCAGGGCTCTGGCAGTGCTCCTCTTGTTCCTCCTTGCACAAAGGCGGAGGTAGTGGTCCTGCTGCTGGGTTGTTGCCCTCCTACGGCCTCCTGCACATCTCCTGATTAGTGTTGAGTGGCGTAGGCCATATTCGAATTCGCGAATATTCGCGAATATATGGACGAATATTCGTCATATATTCGCAAATATTCGCATATTCCTAATATTCTCGTTTTATTTTTGCACATGCAAAAATTCGCACATGCAAAAATTAACATATGCGAAAATTTGCATATACACAAATTCGCATAAGACAAAATTCGCATATGCGAAAATTAGCATATGCAAATTACATAGTTACATAGTTAGTTACATAGTTAGTATGGTTGAAAAAAGACATACGTCCATCAAGTCCAACCAGGGAATTGAAGGGAAGGGTGTAAGGGGATAAGGGAAAGGGATGTAGTTTTCTAATTCTGCATAAGCATTAATGTTATTTTGTTCCAGGAATGTATCTAACCCTGTTTTAAAGCTGTTAATTGTTCCTGCTGTGACCAGTTCCTGAGGTAGACCGTTCCATAAATTCACAGTCCTCACGGTAAAGAAGGCGTGTCGCCCCTTTAGACTAAACCTTTTCTTCTCCAGACGGAGGGAGTGCCCCCTCGTCCTTTGGGGGGGGTTTAACCTGGAACAGTTTTTCTCCATATTTTTTGTATGGGCCATTTATATACTTATATACGTTTATCATATCCCCCTTAAACGTCTCTTCTCAAGACTAAACAATTGTAACTCCTTTAATCGCTCCTCATAGCTAAGATGTTCCATGCCCCCTATTACTTTAGTTGCGCATCTCTGCACCCTTTCCAACTCCGCAGTGTCCCTTTTATGAACAGGCGACCAAAACTGAACAGCATATTCCAGGTGAGGCCGTACCAATGCTTTATAAAGGGGGAGTATTATGTCCCTGTCCCTCGAGTCCATGCCTCTTTTTATACATGACAATATCCTGCCGGCTTTGGAAGCAGCAGCCTGACATTGCATGCTATTCTGTAGTCTGTGATCTACAAGTACACCCAGATCCTTCTCTACCAGTGACTCTGCCAGTTTAATCCCCCCTAAGACATACGATGCATGCATGTTCTTAGTACCCAGATGCATAACTTTACATTTATCCACATTGAACCTCATTTGCCAAGTGGATGCCCAGACACTTAGTCTATCCAAGTCATCTTGTAACTTATGCACATCCTCTATAGACTGTACCGTGCTACAAAGCTTGGTGTCATCTGCAAAGATAGAAACAGAGCTGTTAATACCATCCTCTATATCATTGATAAATAAATTAAACAGCAGCGGGCCCAGTACTGAACCTTGGGGTACACCACTAATAACCGGGGACCAATCAGAGTACGTATCGTTGACCACCACTCTCTGGGTACGATCCATGAGCCAGTGTTCAATCCAGTTACAAACTAAAGTTTCCAAGCCCAAGGACCTTAACTTACCTGTCAGATGTCTGTGAGGGACAGTATCAAACGCTTTGGCAAAATCCAGAAACACTATATCCACAGCCATTCCTCTGTCAAGGCTTCTACTCACCTCTTCATAAAAGCAAATTAGATTGGTTTGACAACTTCTATCCTTAGTAAACCCATGCTGGCTATCACTTATAATACTATTATCCCCTATGTATTCCTGTATGTAATCCCTTAAAAGTCAAACAATTTACCCACAATGCACGTTAGACTTACCGGTCTATAATTGCCTGGCGAAGACCTAGAGCCCTTCTTGAAGATTGGTACCACATTCGCCTCGCGCCAGTTCCTTGGCACAATACCAGACACCAGAGAATCTCTAAATATCATGAACAAGGGTACAGATATTACTGAACTTACCTCTCTAAAAATGCATATGCGAAAATTCGCACACCAGTCTCACACAGTAGTATTAGAGCCTTCTTTACACCACACAAGCTGGAAGCAGAGAGGGATTATCACTGTGATGTGTACTGTGGAAAAAAAAAATATATATTCGTAATTACGAATATATAGTGCTATATTCGCGAATATTCGCGAATAAAATTCGCATTGCGAATATTCGTGAGCAACACTACTCCTGATGTACTGGCCTGTCTTCTGGTAGCACCTCCATACTCTGGACACTACGCAGACAGACACAGCAAACCTTCTTGCCAAAGCTCACATTGATGTGCCATCCTGGATGAGCTGCACTACCTGAGCCATGCGTGTGGGTTGTAGACTTCGTCTCATGCTATCACTAGAGTTAAAGCACCGCCAGCATTCAAAAGTGACCAAAACATCAGCTAGGAAGCATAGGAACTGAGAAGTGGTCTGCGGTCACCACCTGCAGAACTACTCCTTTATTGGGGGTGTTTTGCTAATTGCCTATAATTTTCACCTGTTGTCTGTTCCATTTGCACAACAGCATGTGAAATTGATTGTCAATCAGTGTTACTTCCTGAGTGGATAGTGAGATTTCACAGAAGTGTGATTGACTTGGAGTTACATTGTGTTGTTTAAGGGTTCCCTTTATTTTTTTGAGCAGTGTGTTATAAAATATCATCTACAAATTCTGCATCTGTAATGTTTACCTGTGCAAATCTGCAGGTAAAATCTGCACTTTTTCCGCCCTGCATGGACTGACCATTGCAGAATTCGGGAAAAGAATAAAAAAAATGCATCTTCTTCATGTCTTTTCATCTTGGTTGTGCACAGGCTGTATAAGTGCTTAGTTTTAAGAGTAGGGCTTAGGTTACCTGGTCTCAATGTATATACATACAGAGCAGTGAAGGAAGGCTTTTGCTTCAGCCAGCTGTTTTTTTTTTTTTTTACATAGAGAGAAACAGCATATGGTCTGTCTTTATTCTCAAACATTATTTCTAGAGATGAGCGAACTTTTGAAAAATTCGATTTGGCCGATTCGCCGAATTTTTCGAAAAAATCTATATGAAAAACAGCTATTTCTGGCCTACAGAGAGCCTCAATAGGGGTGTAGAACACTTTTCTGTGTTCTAACACGCATATGGAGTGTGCTGGGGTAGTGAAATAATACTGTTATTGAGAATGACTTGCAGATTACCTGCATAGTATCTGGAGGTGGCATCAGTATGAGGTGACCATATAGTGGCTGAATGACACAGCGTGGAGGTGGTGGCAGCATGAGGAGACCATATAGTGGCTGAATGACATAGCCTGGAGTTGGCTGAAGCATGAGGAGATCATATAGTGTCTGAATGGCACAGCCAGGAGTTGGCAGCAGCATGAGTAGACACTAGGCCTTCACAATTCCTAAGAGTATAAAATGAATTCTGAAATTTAAACCGAAGATTTTGGATAGCTAGTACTACCATAACAAAAGTTTTTATTCCCAGACCCAGGGCCAGCAGCATTAGTAAACCATACATTGGCTGGATGACACAGCCTGGAGTTAGCAGAAGCATGAGGAGACCATTGAAATGTATGATTTTGAAATTTAAATTTAAGATTTTGAAATTTAAATTAAGGATTTTGAAATTGAACTTTTAACTCACAAGTTTTAGTGTCCTGGGCCCCAGCATGTGGGTACAAAGGACCAAATCTAACAAGGAGTCACTTGTCACATGGCAGCACAATGACAGAGCCTGGAGGGGGCATAAGTAGGAGGAGACCATATAGTGACTGAATGGCACAGCCTGGAGTTGGCTGAAGCATGAGAAGAGACCATATAGTGGCTGAATGGCACAGCCTGGAGGTGGCTGAAGCATAAGGAGACCATATAGTGTCTGAATGGCACAGCCTGGAGTTGGCAGAAGCATGAGGAGACCACTGAAATTAAATAATTTTAAATAGAAATTTAAGATTTTTAAATTGAAATTGAGGATTTAGAAATTTTAACTTTTAACTCCCAAGTTTTTAGTGTCCTTGGCCCCGGCGTGTGGGTACAAAGGACCAAATATAACAAGGAGTCACATGTCACATGGCAGCACAATGACAGAGCCTGGAGGGGGCATAAGTAGGAGGAGACCATATTGTGACTGAATGGCACAGCCTGGAGTTGGCTGAAGCATGAGAAGAGACCATATAGTGGCTGAATGGCACAGCCTGGAGTTGGCAGAAGCATGAGGAGACCACTGAAATTAAATAATTTTAAATAGAAATTTAAGATTTTTAAATTGAAATTGAGGATTTAGAAATTTTAACTTTTAACTCCCAAGTTTTTAGTGTCCTGGGCCCCGGCGTGTGGGTACAAAGGACCAAATCTAACAAGGAGTCACATGTCACATGGCAGCACAATGACAGAGCCTGGAGGTGGCATCAGTAGGAGACCATATAGTGGCTGAATGGCACAGCCTGGAGTTGGCGGCAGATGAGGAGACAATAGGGCCTCACAATCTCTAAGAATAAAAGATGAATTTTAAAATTTCCATTGAAGATGTATGGTACCTAGTGCTACCATAAACATATATAGGTAATGTCCTTGGCCCAGCAGCATCACTAAACCATGCAGTTGCTGAATGACACAGAAAGGAGCAGGCAGCAGCATGAGTACACAAGAGGGGTTCACAACCCCTAACAAAGGTGGATGTTGAAATTGCTATTGAAGATGCATGTTAGCTAGTGCTAACATCCAAAAATGTAAGGCCCAAGCCCAGCAGCATCAGTAAGCCAAGTAGTTCCTGAAACACACAGTCAGGAGCAGGCATCAGCAGTACACAAGAGGGTTTCATAACCCCTTACATTGAAAGATCAAAGTTGAAATCTCAATTAAGCATGTATGTAAGCTAGTGCTTACATCCAAAAATTTAGGGACCAAGCCCAGCAGCATACGTAAGCCAAGTAGTTCCTGAAAGACACAGTCAGGAGCAGGCAGCAGCAGTACTCAAGAGGGTTTCATAACCCTTAAGATTGAAAGATCAATGTTGAAATCTTTATTGAAGAGGTATGGTACCTCGTGCTATCATGAAAGAATTTAAGGCCCAAGCCCAGCAGCATCACTAAGCACAGTAGTTCCTGATACACACAGCCTGGAGCAGGCATTAACATGAGTTTACAAGAGGGCTTTACAACCCCTAACATTAAAATGTTAATGTTGAAATCTGTATAGAAGATGTATGTTAGCTAGTGCTAACATCAAAAATTTTTAGGCTTAGGCCCAGCAGCATCACTAAACCATATAGTTGATGAAACACACAGCCTGGATCAGGCAGCAGCAGAAGTACACAAGAGGGCTTAATAACCCCTACCATTAAAAGGTGAATATTGAAATCTGTATAGAAGATGTATGTTAGCTAGTGCTAACATAAAAAAAATTGACACAGGCCCAGCAGTATCAGTAAGCCAAGTAGTTCCTGAAATACACAGCCTGGATCAGGCAGCAGGATGGGTACATAAGAGGGCTTCACAACCCCTAACATTAAAAGATCAATGTTGAAATCTCTATTGAGCATGTATGTTTGCTAGTGCTACCATAAAAAAAATTGAGGTAATATCCAAGACAGTCCCAGCAGCATCAGAAAACAATATATTGGCTGAATGACACAGCCTGGAGGTGGGGAAAGCATAAGGAGCCCATATAGTGTCTGAATGGTACAGCCTGGAGGTGGCCGAAGCATGAGGAGACCATATAGTGGCTAAATGGCACAGCCTGGAGTTGGCAGCAGCATGACAAAACCATTGAAATTTATGATTTTGAAATTGAAATTTAAGATATTGAAATTATGGATTTTGTAATTGAAATGTCACTACTCTGACATACTTATCATGTATATGAGGGGAGTACAATACGCTTCACTTCGCTTAAAACAGTATTTGTCTAGAACAGCAGCAGGTGGGTTCTATTGGCTGTTCTTTTACAGTATATAGACCCTTGAGAGATTAACAGGTACAAAATAGTACACTACTTAGATGTAGGTATGTGGTATGCACTTATGAGGGCAGAAAAATATGCTACAGTACACTTAAAAATACTTATTTTTACCTGTGTCCCAGATTTCAAAATTCCTTTATAATCAGAAATTTTCAGAATACCACCTAACATTCAAAATAATAAAATGATACATCCGTTCTCTGAAGAAAAGAATCCTTCATTAGATGACAATATGAATATTGTGTGTTCCAGTGACATTAGCTTATCAGAGGAACAGGAAAACATGATACAACTGAAGAACCACAACAAAGAATGAATTACATAAAGGGGTAGTCCAGTGGTGAAAAACTCATCCCCTATCCTAAGCATAGGGGATAAGTTTGAGATCGCAGGGGGTCCAACCACTGGGGCCCCCTGCGATCTCTCTGTACGGGGGCCAGGCTCTCCGGCCAGATAGCGGGTGTCGACCCCCGCACGAAGTGGCGGCTGACACGCCCCCTCAATACATCGCTATGGCAGAGCCGGAGATTGCCGAAGGCTTAGGATAGGGGATAAGTTGTTCACCACTTGTTCACTACTGGACTACTCCTTTAAAGCCTACTGGAACTGAGGAACTTCAAAATGGTAAATCTACCACCTGGGATAGTGATGGTCAGTATCCCCAGTTCCCTGTTTCTGCTAGTCCTTGGCAATATTCCTTTTATTACTGGTCTAGTATCAACATGGCAATAATGCTGGGAGAATAACTCAAGGAGACCCACGTGTTTCCTACAATACACAGTCAATATATGGAGACCATATAGTGGCTGAATGACACAGCCTGGAGGTGGATGAAGCATGAGGAGACCATACAGTGTCTAAATGGCACAGCCTGGAGTTGGCAAAAGCATGAGGAGACCATTGAAATTTAAGAATTTTAAATAGAAATTTAAGATATTGAAATTGAGGATTTTGAAATTGAACTTTTAGCTCCCAAGTTTTAGTGTCCCGGGCCCGGCATGTGGGTACAAAGGACCAAATCTAACAAGGAGTCACATGGCAGCACAATGACAGAGCCTGGAGGTGGCATCAGTAGGAGGAGACATTATAGTGGCTGAATGACTGCCTGGAGTTTGTGGCAGCATAGGGATACCATATAGTGGTTTAATGGAACAGCCTGGAGGTGGCATCAGGAATGCTGAAAGTGACCCTAACCCTAATGCAAGGAATTTCTGAAACTGGGGACCAGCACCTTAATTATGTTTTGCAGTATCCATGGCAGCACAATGAGAGAGCCTGAAGGTGGTAGCGTCAGCATGAGGAGACCATAGAGCAGCACAATTAGAGAGCCTTGAGGTGGCAGCATCAGCATGAGGAGACCATATGGCGGCACAATGACTGTGCCTGGAGGTGGTAGCATCAGCATGAGGAGACCATATGGTGGCACAAAGACAGAGCGTGAAGGCAGTAGCATCAGCATGAGGAGACCATAGAGCAGCACAATGAGAGAGCCTGGAGGTGGCAGCATCAGCATGAGGAGACCATAGAGCAGCACAATTAGAGAGCCTGGAGGTGGCAACATCAGCATGAGGAGACCATATGGCGGCACAATGACAGAGCCTGGAGGCGGTAGCATTAGCATGAGGAGACCATAGTGCAGCACAATGACAGAGCCTGGAGGTGGCAGCAGCAGCATGTGGGCCATGCCAACTGAGGGTTGAGTCCGAGGAACCCACCGACTGTTGACTGGGGGTGTCGGATGTCTCTTGGGATGAAGTGGATGACCGAATGAACCTCACTTGGGATGAAGTGGATGACCAAGTGAACCAATCAATCATGGATGCTGGGTTGCTGGTCGCGACACGACTGCTAGCTGACACCGGGAGCTCAGACCTCTCGCTGCGACTCTGGCTGCCACACACCCCTACTCGGCTGCGACCTCTGCCTGCGCCTGATGAATTTAGACCTCTGCCACTCCTCTGTGCACATCCTGGCACTACTCTGCCTGTATATGAGGGGAGTACAATACGCTTCACTTCGCTTAAAACATTATTTGTCTAGAACAGCAGCAGGTGTGTACTATTGTCATTTCACAGTATCTAGGCCCTTGACAGATAACAAGTACAAAATAGTACACTACTTAGATGTAGGTATGTGGTATGCACTTATAAGGGCAGAAAAATGCGCTACAATATGCCTAAAAACTCGGTATTTTTGTAAAACACCAGCCGGTGATTACTTTTGTCTGTTCTTTCACAGTATTTAGGTATGTAGTATGCACTGATGAGGGCAGAAAAATGCTCTACAGTACACTTAAAAAAGTATCTGAGTACACCAGCCGGTGAGTACTTTTGCCTGGACTTTCACAGTATGTAGGCCCTTGGCAGATTAACAGGTAAAAAATAGTACACTACTTAGATGTATATATGCGGTATGCACTGAGGGCAGAAAAATGCGCTACAATGCACCTAAAAACTCTGTATATTTGTAAAACACCAGAAGAGATTACTTTTGTCTGTCCTTTCACAGTTTGTAGGCCCTTGACAGATTAACAGGTACAAAATAGTACACTACTTAGATGTATGTATGCGGTATGGACTAATGAGGGCAGAAAAATGCGCTACAGTACCCTTACTAAACACAAAATTGCACTCTGTCACAGACTATTAGGAATAGACTGCTGTGTATTATACCGTCTACAGACTAGTATAACCAGTAAATGATTTTTTGTGGAACAAAGACACTGACTTGCACAGAAAAATTATTCCTGCCTCCTCTGCTAAGGTTTATGAATTTGATGCAGCTTGTTCAAATGTATGAGGCAACACACAGCTATCTGCCTCTCTCTGTAATACTATGCCGAAGAAAGTGACTGGAAGGTTAATGCCTAAAGCTGCAGCAAAAATCTTTTTCAGTGAAAAAAACAATGCTCTCCGTCCACGAGAACGCTGATGTGACTAGGAGGATGTTAAACTCTGCTGGAATACGCTTTTCTCTGCTGTAACACACACACAGGCTGTCCGTCCTATCTCTCTGCAGTGTAATGAATGAAGTGGCTGGTCGCAATATGGCTGCCGATTATATAGGGCTGTGACATCACAGCAGTGACTGGCTGCTGATAGGCTGCACCCTGCATGTGATTCACGGTCATCCCGCCTACTTCCCTTCCCGCCTTGCCTTCCCAGCGTCCCTTGCCCCATGTACTGACATGTGGATCCACCATTTTAGATGCCATGGAGCCTGGAACGCTGTAAAATGGAGTTTAATGAAGTGATTCGCGCAATAGAATCGCGGCGATATTCGCATTCGTTGCAAATCAAATATTTCCTGAAATTCACAATGAATTCGGGTTCATCAGCTTTGATTCGCTCATCTCTAATTATTTCACATGAGGAAAATAGAAATTGCTCCAGCTCACCCTTAAGTCTCTCTGTGACCTGGACTGTCGGTAAACAAATAGGTAAATGATAACAGGGTCGTCCAGTGCAGAATTCATGCAAGACCAATCTTTTATTGCTTAAAAGCCAAAGTCAGGATACAACATGTAACGCGTTTCAGGGACATGCCTGCACGCTTAATCATACATGCATGTATGCACTTACATGCACTTGAAAGGAATGTGTCAACAGGAGATGACCTATTGTTTAAATCAAGTTTTTATGTACAACCTATTTTAATAAAATTTTTCATGTTACTGTCTATAATAAGCCGACACTTCTAGATCTTCTGTACAGATCCCTTTTTCAGCAGTCACCTCCTCATCACAGACAAAATAACAATGAAAGATGCAGTATATAGATAAGTATATATATATATATATATATATATATATATATATATATGACATGATCAGAGCAGTCACAATAGGTGATGGTCACAGCTCCCCTCCCTGCACAATAACATTTGCACAAGTCAAACAAAATGGCAAGAAAACTTTTCTATTGAGGTCAATAGGGTCCCCTCCAGTCTATTTGTCCTTATGTCTATGTAGCTGCTGTAAAGCATATCTCTTAATGATGTTAAGAGAACAGAAGCGTGGGTGTTACGCCGAGCGCTCCGGGTCCCCGCTCCTCCCCGGAGCGCTCGCTACACTCTCGCTACTGCAGCGCTCCGGTCAGATCCACTGACCCGGTGCGCTGCGATACCGCCTCCAGCCGGGATGCGATTCGCGATGCGGGTGGCGCCCGCTCGCGATGCGCACCCCGGCTCCCGTACCTGACTCGCTCTCCGTCGGTCCTGTCCCGGCGCGCGCGGCCCCGCTCCCTAGGGCGCGCGCGCGCCGGGTCTCTGCGATTTAAAGGGCCACTGCGCCGCTGATTGGCGCAAGTGGTTCTAATTAGTGTGTTCACCTGTGCACTCCCTATGTATACCTCACTTCCCCTGCACTCCCTCGCCGGATCTTGTTGCCATTGTGCCAGTGAAAGCGTTTCCTTGTGTGTTCCTAGCCTGTGTTCCAGACCTCCTGCCGTTGCCCCTGACTACGATCCTTGCTGCCTGCCCCGACCTTCTGCTACTCCCTTGTACCGCGCCTATCTTCAGCAGTCAGAGAGGTTGAGCCGTTGCTAGTGGATACGACCTGGTCACTACCGCCGCAGCAAGACCATCCCGCTTTGCGGCGGGCTCTGGTGAAAACCAGTAGTGACTTAGAACCGGTCCACTAGCACGGTCCCCGCCAATCCCTCTCTGGCACAGAGGATCCACCTCCTGCCAGCCGGCATCGTGACAGTAGATCCGGCCATGGATCCCGCTGAAGTCCCTCTACCAGTTGTCGCCGACCTCACCACGGTGGTCGCCCAGCAGTCACAACAGATAGCGCAAAAAGGCCACCAGCTGTCTCAACTGACCGTGATGCTACAGCAGCTACTACCACAGCTTCAGCAATCATCTCCTCCGCCAGCTCCTGCACCTCCTCCGCAGCGAGTGGCCGCTTCAGGCCTACGACTATCCTTGCCGGATAAATTTGATGGGGACTCTAAATTTTGCCGTGGCTTTCTTTCTCAATGTTCCCTGCACTTGGAGATGATGTCGGACCAGTTTCCTACTGAAAGGTCTAAGGTGGCTTTCGTAGTCAGCCTTCTGTCTGGAAAAGCTCTGTCATGGGCCACACCGCTCTGGGACCGCAATGACCCCGTCACTGCCTCTGTACACTCCTTCTTCTCGGAAATTCGAAGTGTCTTTGAGGAACCTGCCCGAGCCTCTTCTGCTGAGACCGCCCTGTTGAACCTGGTCCAGGGTAATTCTTCCGTTGGCGAGTACGCCGTACAATTCCGTACTCTTGCTTCTGAACTATCCTGGAATAATGAGGCCCTCTGCGCGACCTTTAAAAAAGGCCTATCCAGCAACATTAAAGATGTTCTGGCCGCACGAGAAATCCCTGCTAACCTACATGAACTCATTCATCTAGCCACTCGCATTGACATGCGTTTTTCCGAAAGGCGTCAGGAGCTCCGCCAGGATATGGACTTTGTTCGCACGAGGCGTTTTTTCTCCCCGGCTCCTCTCTCCTCTGGTCCCCTGCAATCCGTTCCTGTGCCTCCCGCCGTGGAGGCTATGCAGGTCGACCGGTCTCGCCTGACACCTCAAGAGAGGACACGACGCCGCATGGAGAATCTCTGCCTGTACTGTGCCGGTACCGAACACTTCCTGAAGGATTGTCCTATCCGTCCTCCCCGCCTGGAAAGAAGTACGCTGACTCCGCACAAAGGTGAGACAGTCCTTGATGTCAACTCTGCTTCTCCACGTCTTACTGTGCCTGTGCGGATATCTGCCTCTACCTTCTCCTTCTCTACTATGGCCTTCTTGGATTTCGGATCTGCAGGAAATTTTATTTTGGCCTCTCTCATCAACAGGTTCAACATCCCGGTGACCAGTCTCGCCAGACCCCTCTACATCAATTGTGTTAACAATGAAAGATTGGACTGTACCATACGTTTCCGCACGGAGCCCCTCCTAATGTGCATCGGACCTCATCACGAGAAAATTGAGTTTTTGGTCCTCCCCAATTGCACTTCCGAAATTCTCCTCGGACTACCCTGGCTTCAACACCATTCCCCAACCCTGGATTGGTCCACTGGGGAGATCAAGAGTTGGGGTTTCTCTTGTTTCAAGGACTGCCTTAAACCGGTTCCCAGTTCTCCTTGCCGTGACCCTGTGGTTCCCCCTGTAACCGGTCTCCCAAGGCCTATATGGACTTTGCGGATGTTTTTTGCAAAAAACAAGCTGAGACTCTACCTCCTCACAGGCCTTATGACTGTCCTATTGACCTCCTCCCGGGCACTACTCCACCCCGGGGCAGAATTTATCCTCTGTCCGCCCCAGAGACTCTTGCTATGTCTGAGTACATCCAGGAAAATTTAAAAAAGGGCTTTATCCGCAAATCCTCCTCTCCTGCCGGAGCCGGATTTTTCTTTGTGTCCAAAAAAGATGGCTCCCTATGTCCTTGCATTGACTACCGCGGTCTTAATAAAATCACGGTAAAGAACCGCTACCCCCTACCTCTCATCTCTGAACTCTTTGATCGCCTCCAAGGTGCCCACATCTTTACCAAACTGGACTTAAGAGGTGCTTATAATCTCATCCGCATCAGAGAGGGGGATGAATGGAAAACGGCATTTAACACTAGAGATGGACACTTTGAGTATCTGGTCATGCCCTTTGGCCTGTGCAACGCCCCTGCCGTCTTCCAAGACTTTGTTAATGAAATTTTTCGTGATCTCTTATATTCCTGTGTTGTTGTGTATCTGGACGATATCCTGATTTTTTCTGCCAACCTAGAAGAACACCGCCAGCATGTCCGCATGGTTCTTCAGAGACTTCGTGACAATCAACTTTATGCCAAAATGGAGAAATGTCTGTTTGAATGTCAATCTCTTCCTTTCCTAGGATACTTGGTCTCTGGCCAGGGACTACAAATGGATCCAGACAAACTCTCTGCCGTCTTAGATTGGCCACGCCCCTCCGGACTCCGTGCTATCCAACGTTTTTTGGGGTTCGCCAATTATTACAGACAATTTATTCCACATTTTTCTACCATTGTGGCTCCTATCGTGGCTTTAACCAAAAAGAATGCCAATCCTAAGTCATGGCCTCCTCAAGCGGAAGACGCCTTTAAACAGCTCAAGTCTGCCTTTTCTTCGGCTCCCGTGCTCTCCAGACCGGACCCATCTAAACCCTTCCTATTGGAGGTTGATGCCTCCTCAGTAGGAGCTGGAGCGGTCCTTCTACAAAAAAATTCTTTCGGGCATGCTGTTACTTGTGGTTTTTTTTCTAGGACCTTATCTCCGGCGGAGAGGAACTACTCCATCGGGGATCGAGAGCTACTAGCCATTAAATTAGCACTTGAGGAATGGAGGCATCTGCTGGAGGGTTCAAGATTTCCAGTTATTATTTACACCGATCACAAGAACCTCTCCTATCTCCAGTCTGCCCAACGGCTGAATCCTCGCCAGGCCAGGTGGTCTCTGTTCTTTGCCCGATTTAATTTTGAAATTCACTTTCGGCCTGCCGATAAGAACATTAGGGCCGATGCTCTCTCTCGTTCCTCGGATGCCTCGGAAGTAGAGCTCTCTCCGCAACACATCATTCCTCCTGACTGCCTGATCTCCACTTCTCCAGCCTCCATCAGGCAAACTCCTCCAGGGAAGACCTTCGTCTCTCCACGCCAACGCCTCGGAATCCTCAAATGGGGTCACTCCTCCCATCTCGCAGGTCATGCGGGCATCAAGAAATCCGTGCAACTCATCTCTCGTTTCTATTGGTGGCCGACTCTGGAGACGGATGTTGTGGATTTTGTGCGAGCCTGCACTGTCTGTGCCCGGGATAAGACTCTTCGCCAGAAGCCCGCTGGTCTTCTTCATCCTCTGCCTGTCCCCGAACAGCCTTGGTCTCTGATTGGTATGGACTTTATTACGGACTTACCCCCATCCCGTGGCAACACTGTTGTTTGGGTGGTCGTTGATCGATTCTCCAAGATGGCACATTTCATCCCTCTTCCTGGTCTTCCTTCAGCGCCTCAGTTGGCAAAACAATTTTTTGTACACATTTTTCGTCTTCACGGGTTGCCCACGCAGATCGTCTCGGACAGAGGCGTCCAATTTGTGTCAAAATTCTGGAGGGCTCTCTGTAAACAACTCAAGATTAAATTAAACTTTTCTTCTGCCTATCATCCTCAATCCAATGGGCAAGTAGAAAGAATTAACCAGGTCCTGGGTGATTATTTACGGCATTTTGTTTCCTCCCGCCAGGATGACTGGGCAGATCTTCTACCATGGGCCGAATTCTCGTATAACTTCAGAGTCTCTGAATCTTCCTCCAAATCCCCATTTTTCGTGGTGTACGGCCGTCACCCTCTTCCCCCCCTCCCTACTCCCTTGCCCTCTGGTTTGCCCGCTGTGGATGAAATATCTCGTGATCTTTCCACCATATGGAAAGAGACCCAAAATTCTCTCTTACAGGCTTCATCACGCATGAAGAAGTTTGCTGATAAGAAAAGAAGAGCTCCCCCCATTTTTTCTCCTGGAGACAAGGTATGGCTCTCCGCTAAATATGTCCGCTTCCGTGTCCCTAGCTACAAATTGGGACCACGCTATCTTGGTCCTTTCAAAATTTTGTGCCAGATTAATCCTGTCTCTTACAAACTTCTTCTTCCTCCTTCTCTTCGTATTCCTAATGCCTTTCACGTTTCTCTTCTTAAACCACTCATCATCAACCGTTTCTCTCCCAAACTTGTTTCTCCCACTCCTGTTTCCGGCTCCTCGGACATCTTCTCCGTAAAGGAGATACTGGCCTCCAAGAAGGTCAGAGGGAAAACTTTTTTTTTGGTCGATTGGGAGGGTTGTGGTCCTGAAGAGAGATCCTGGGAACCTGAGGACAATATCCTAGACAAAAGTCTGCTCCTCAGGTTCTCAGGCTCTAAGAAGAGGGGGAGACCCAAGGGGGGGGGTACTGTTACGCCGAGCGCTCCGGGTCCCCGCTCCTCCCCGGAGCGCTCGCTACACTCTCGCTACTGCAGCGCTCCGGTCAGATCCACTGACCCGGTGCGCTGCGATACCGCCTCCAGCCGGGATGCGATTTGCGATGCGGGTGGCGCCCGCTCGCGATGCGCACCCCGGCTCCCGTACCTGACTCGCTCTCCGTCGGTCCTGTCCCGGCGCGCGCGGCCCCGCTCCCTAGGGCGCGCGCGCGCCGGGTCTCTGCGATTTAAAGGGCCACTGCGCCGCTGATTGGCGCAAGTGGTTCTAATTAGTGTGTTCACCTGTGCACTCCCTATGTATACCTCACTTCCCCTGCACTCCCTCGCCGGATCTTGTTGCCATTGTGCCAGTGAAAGCGTTTCCTTGTGTGTTCCTAGCCTGTGTTCCAGACCTCCTGCCGTTGCCCCTGACTACGATCCTTACTGCCTGCCCCGACCTTCTGCTACGTCCGACCTTGCTTCTGTCTTCTCCCTTGTACCGCGCCTATCTTCAGCAGTCAGAGAGGTTGAGCCGTTGCTAGTGGATACGACCTGGTCACTACCGCCGCAGCAAGACCATCCCGCTTTGCGGCGGGCTCTGGTGAAAACCAGTAGTGACTTAGAACCGGTCCACTAGCACGGTCCACGCCAATCCCTCTCTGGCACAGAGGATCCACCTCCTGCCAGCCGGCATCGTGACAGTGGGCAATATGGCTGTCACTATAATAATTTGCCAAAAAAATTATAAAACATCATTATCAGAAAATAGAAGCAGAAAGCATACAGGTTTCAGTATCTCCCATCTGCACACAAGATCTTTGGAGATCGGCCAGATTGACCATAGGGTTCTTGGTCACCTCTTTTACCAAAGCCAGGCTCCCCAGATTACTTAGTTTGGTGGAGTGAACAGAACTAGGAAGAGTCCTGTTTTTTCCAAACTTCATCCCTGTAAGAATGATGAAGTCCACTGTTCTCTTGGGAACTTTCAGTACAGCAGAAAATGATGTGGACCCTTCTCCAAATCTGTGGCTCCACACAATCCTGTCTTTGAGCTCTACAGGCAGTTCTTTCCCCCCTCATAGCTTGGTGTTTGCTCTGATATGTATTGCCCCGCCTAACATTGGGATAGCGGTATTACCGTTCAGGTGGTTACTGGGAAAACCACACCCTGGCATCACGAACATTTAGGAGTTAATAACACCTTTCCCCTGGGCTACAACATCTGCCCCCTACACCCCACCATCGCACCCCGAGACACCCCGTGGCTTCGCCACAAGGGGATGAGATGTCTGTTCGAGGGGGTCCCGTTGCTGGGGACCCCCGCAATCTCAGCTGTGGCAACCCAGATGTCCGGTGCACAGAGTGAACATTGCTCCATGCCGGATGACTGGCAATGCAGGGTGGAGGCTATATATGGTGAGAGTCCATATATTGACAGGGCTAAGTTTTTTCACATCCTGTCCAATCAACTGAATTTACCACGGGTGACTCCAATCGTGTAGAAACATCTCAATGATGATCAAGAGAAATGAAAGACTCCCTGGCTAAATCGCAAGTGCCAAAGCAAAGGGTCTGAATACTCATATTCATGCAAAAATTGAACTTCTTTCTTTTTAATAAATTTGAAATAAATTCTGCTTCCATTCTCGTTATGGAATATTGAGTGCAGATTGATGGGGGGGAAACTGGATTTTCTTAAATTATAGCGCCTGAATGTTTCAAAATGTAAAAAGTGAAAGGGTCTAAAGACTTTGTTAATGCATTGGTCAGACTATGTCCTATTTATGAGCAGATAAGATGTCCGATCACGGGGGTCCCGCCGCTGGGCTGTTAGTTTAGAGTGTCGGGTGCAGCGCCGGAGGCCTGTGACATCACAGCCATGCCCCACTTGTGACATCACAGCTATGCCCCCTCAATGAAAGTCTATGGGAGGGGGCATGACGGACGTCAAGCCCCCTCCCCTAGACTTGCACTGAGGGGGCATGGCTGTGACGTCACGTGCAGGGTATGATCATAAAGTCACGAGCCTCCACCCTGCATTGCCAGTCATCCGGCATGGAGCAAAGTTCACTCCGTGCACCGGACATCTGGGGTGCTACAGCTGAGATCGCAGGGGCCCCCAGCAACGGGACCCCCTCGAACAGACATCTCATCCCCTTGTGGCGAAGCCACGGGGTGTCTCGGGGTGCGATGGTGGGGTGTAGGGGGCAGATGTTGTAGCCCAGGGGCAAGATGTTATTAACCCCTAAATGTTCGTGATGCCAGGGTGTGGTTTTCCCAGTAACCACCTGAACGGTAGTACCACTATCCCAATGTTAGACGGGGCAATAATAGTCCAAGACCAGGTAAGGGTTAACGGTAGCTTTACTGAGGTAGACAGATGGAAATAGTCTTTACAGCTAGGCCAGGATCCCAGAGAGGTGGCCAGTAACACAGAAGGACCTCGCAGCTTGCTGGGACTTTTAGTGCCTTTGATATACTTTAGTTCAGCCACGCAGACTATAATAGGCTTGTCTTTAGGCTTGACTTTAGGCTGCACTTTAGACTGGACTGGGTTGTAGATAGTGACAGCAGACATAGACTTGACTTACTGGAATGTGGCTGTAGGTGGCTTGAGGCCTCCAGATATGCTGGACACTAGCTCTGAGACGTCTTGTTTTTACTGTGCTTCAGGATCTAAGAGCAAAAGAGGCAGATTGTAATGGCTCCCCCTCTTATAAAGGGAGGCTGAGCCAGAAGCCCATAGGTCATGCTGCAGGTCACCTGGTTAGCTGGGGCTTTCTGGGTAACAAACATCATGTGAACACATTATCATGTGACTAACTCAAAGGTCCTTAAAGGTCCTTAATACATAACACACATTACACTATACCTACTATATATTACTATGGGGGGGGGAGACACTGCAGGAGAGCCCCTGGGACACTGAGTACTGTACGTGACCATATACCGTACTGGGAAATCACAAACCCCCCTACTTAACTGAAGTCATACTCGACGAATAGTCCTGTTGGGCTTTGGTGTCACATTGTAACCCAATGGCCATTTCCAGGCTGTGGTTTAACAAAAACTGACAATGCAATAGAGTCGCTGTATAAATGTCTATACATGCTTTGGTAGATTGTATGACGGAATATAAGAATAACAACATACAGTGTTACAGTCCTACTGTACATTACTTTTATGTGTACATGAATTTTATGTGTACTTGACTTTTAGGTGTACTTTATGTGTATTAATGACTGTGTAGTACACGACTTTACTGTTTTCTTTACATGAGGCTGGTGATGGGGTGAAATGTTGCTTCTCCCGATTGGTTCAGGACAACCATTGTAAGAGAACTACCAGGCATCAGAAAAATACTGTACACTAAGACTTTTTGTGTACAACAACCTTTATACATTTTATTATACCATAACAGTTATAATGCAGGACCATAGACATTTCAGTATAAGACTGTGACCCTTTGTTTTTGTTTTTCCTTGCACACAGTGGCAACAAAAATATATTGCTTTGGAATATTTACATGACTGTCCATGTATTGCTCAGCAGTCCTAATGCACTATAGAGTTCATTTGCTAAAAGCTCTTGTGGATCTACTGTACCTAAGGAGTCTCTCGTCCGAAGCCGGGCACAACACTTACCAGCTTGGTTACTATAGAAACTGAAACAACAAAATGGTGCTTACACACACAAGTCAATTAGTCGTAGTCGGACTGACAGTGACTACCACTTGCACTGCAGCAGCTTGCGCTACTGGGGGATGACTTGTAGGTGGCTTCTGATCTGGCCAAACCTCTGCAACTGCTGGAGTAGGCCGAGGCACTTTTGTAGGTACCCACTGGTTAGGCCACACCTCCTCAATGGCAGGAGCAGGCCTGGGTACTTCTGCTGGTGTCTGATGATCAGGCCAAACCTCCTCGCTCATAGAAGTAGGCCTGGGCACATCCCCTGACTTGGACAAGTATTCAGGAGCCATAGCAGGTGCCTCGGACAGATCTGTTGAGGCCTGTGGGGCCTGTGGACCCGGCCACAGCTCTGTGGCTGGAAGAGTGGGCCGGGTCAGGCCTTTAGGCAAATTTAACCTTAAATTTTCCAGCATCTTGACCCCTTGAACCGATGCGTCGTGGAGAGGATAGATAGATTGACAGGCCTTTTCAATGGCTTGGCCTAGGATGCCTGGAATCTGTGTGTAAACAACTTCCCTCTGGTCTTTTGTTTGCACCTCCCGGGTCATGATTTCCAACATCTTTTTACGAATCTGACAAACTTGTTGATGCTGAACACAGGATTTCATTTTAAACAGATTGTTGGGCTTCTTTATGAAGCCAACGCAAAAGAGATGAAGAAGGTAGCCATCTAGAGTCTCTACGTCCACGTGCATTTTAATTTTAGTCCACTATTTTCTTCTAGGGACTGAGCCCTTGGCAGACTAAGGGTTACTGGCCCTTTAAGAGATTTAGTACGGGGCTGCAGCAGCTTGGTCAGTATTGGTAGGGACCCCCCCCCCCTATAGTAAAAGTCCAAATGAAAAGAGAGTAGGGGGGTTGGCACTGCAATACCGTGTATACCAATTAGATGTAGCACAGGCAATGGAAAGACCCGGTGAAAAACATGGGGGGCTAGATACTAGTAGAATCAGCAATTCCACAACTAATAACCAAAAGGAAAAGAAAGCATGTCTGCACTCACCATGTATGAAGCATAAAATTTGGACTTTATTGCAGCAATGTCCATATACAAAAAGGTTCAGCCGGGTGCAGGGAGGGAAGGCAGCTCCAATCTTGGAGCCGGAGCATATCAATAGAACGACAGCGTGGTTTGGCGTCAGTGATGCATCATTCTGTTCCTGATCCTTTGGATTACTAAACAGGTACAGTCATGGCCGTAAATGTTGGCATTTCAAGAAAATGAAGTATTTCTCACAGAAAAGCATTGCAGTAACACATGTTTTGCTATACACATTTTTATTCCCTTTGTGTGTATTGGAACTAAACCAAAAAAGGGAGGGAAAAAAGCAAATTGGACATAAGGTCCCACCAAACTCCAAAAATGGGTGGGGCAAAATTATTGGCACCCTTTTAAATTGTGGAAAAATAAGATTGTTTCAAGCATGAGATGCTCCTTTAAACTCACCTGGGGCAAGTAACAGGTGTGGGCAATATAAAAATCACACCTGAAAGCAGATAAAAAGGAGAGAAGTTCACTTAGTCTCTGCATTGTGTGGCTGTGTGCGCCACACTAAACATGGACAACAGAAAGAGGAGAAGACAACTGTCTAAGGACTTGAGAACAAAAATTGTGGAAAAATATCAACAATCTCAAGGTTGCAAGTCCATATCCAGAGATCTAGATTTGTCTTTGTCCACAGTGTGCAACATTATCAAGAAGTTTGCAACCCATGGCACTGTAGCTAATCTCCCTGGGTGTGGACAGAAGAAAAAAAATTGATGAAAGGTGTCAACACAGGATAGTCTGAATGGTGGATAAGCAGTCCAAAACAAGTCCCAAATATATTCAAGCTGTCCTGCAGGCTCAGGGAGCATCAGTGTCAGCGCGAACTATCCATCGACATTTAAATGAAATGAAACGCTATGGCAGGAGACCCAGGAGGACCCCACTGCTGACACAGAGACATAAAAAAGCAGGACTACATTTTGCAAAAATGAACTAGAGTAAGCCAAAATCCTTCAAGGAAAACATCTCGTGAACAGATGAGAGCAAGATAGAGCTTTTTGGTAAAGCACATCATTCTACTGTTTGCCGAAAATGGAATGAGGCATACAAAGAAAAGAGACGTTTAAGGGGGGATATGATAAACGTATATAAGTATATTAATGGCCCATACAAAAAATATGGAGAAAAACTGTTCCAGGTTAAACCCCCCCCAAAGGACGAGGGGGCACTCCCTCCGTCTGGAGAAGAAAAAGTTTAGTCTCAAGGGGCGACACGCCTTCTTTACCGTGAGGACTGTGAATTTATGGAACGGTCTACCTCAGGAACTGGTCACAGCAGGAACAATTAACAGCTTTAAAACAGGATTAGATACATTCATGGAACAAAATAACATTAATGCTTATGAAGAAATATAAAATCCCATCCCTTCCCCAATATCGCGCCGCACCCCTACCCCTTAATTCCCTGGTTGAACTTGATGGACATATGTCTTTTTTCGACCGTACTAACTATGTAACTATGTAACACAGTACCTACAGTGAAATATGGTGGAGGCTCAATGATGTTTTGGGGTTGTTCTGCTGCCTCTGGCACTGGGTGCCTTGAATGTGTGCAAGGCATCATGAAATCTGAGGATTACCAACAGATTTTGGGTCCCACTGTACAGCCCAGTGTCAGAAAGCTGGATTTGTGTCCAAGATCTTGGGTCTTCCAGCAGGACAATGACCCCAAACATACATCAAAAAGCACCCAGAAATGGATGGCAACAAAGCACTGGAGAGTTCTGAAGTGGCCAGCAATGAGTCCAGATCTAAATCCCATTGAACAACTGTGTAGAGATCTTAAAATTGCTGTTGGGAAAAGGAGCCCTTCCAATAAGAGAGACCTGGAGCAATTTGCAAAGGAAGAGTGGTTCAACATTCCGGCTGAGAGGTGTAAGAAGCTTATTGATGGTTATAGGAAGTGCTTCAGCAACAAAACTAATGAACTCATTGGATTTTCCAGAAAAGGAAAGAAAATGTGACATAGCTTGTATACCCGCATCCAAAGGGATGCGGGTATAAAGACTTTCAACATCCAAAGAAACCAAGACATAAGATTCTTGCCAAACAAAATTGTCCAGGATACCTAGCAAATCACTGGTATCTCTGACGAATGAAGGTATGGCTGGGAGGAGAGGGGAAATAAGCCACTCCAAATAGCTAGATAGGGCGTCAGTCACCGACTAATGAGTTCATTAGTTTTGTTGCTGAAGCACTTCAATGTGTATTGCGCAACAATACTTTTATTTATGATAATGTATGGTACAAATAGATACATGGTACCCCTATGGGGTCTCCAGTGTCATGTACGCTGGCAAACATTTATTTGGCAATATTTGAACAAACGTACGTTCATACTCTCAGGAACCCCTTCACTCATTTTGTGAAGCGGTTCCTGAGATATGTGGACGACGTGTTGATAGTATGGGACGGTACTAAAAAAGATTTTGAAGTTTTTGTAAACTATTTAAATACAAATGACATGAATATGCTATTTACATATGAATATGGAGGTAAATATCTAAACTTTCTAGATGTTACGCTTTGCATTGACAGACTAACTTTAACAACCACAGGCTACAGAAAAAGTATAGCCAAAAATTCATTGTTACACTATAATAGCTCTCACCCGTTCTATGTAAAGGATAACATCCCATATTCACAGTTTATCAGATTAAAAAGAATTAATAACTACAATAGTACATATTACACACAAGCAGAAGAATTAAAAAATTGGCTAAGAAAAAGAGGATATCCAGAATCAATAATCAATAAAGCTTTTTTTAAAAGCATAACATAGAGAAAGAAAAGAACTTCTTGTTCCTAATAGATTTAAAAGAACAGAAAAAACAGAAAAGAGATTTATTTTTTCTTTTGATAACAGTCCCATGAATAAAACCATGTTATCCAATTGGTTCATGTTAGAACAGGACCCTCTAATTTCTGATGTAGCTAAAAATAAAGCAATAATTACATTCAGAAAAAATAAAACTATCCAGGATTACATAAAAAGCAAAAAAACACAAAGAATAAACTCTAATTCAGACTGGCTCAGTAAAAACATACCTCATGATAATTTCCCCTGCAGGCATTGAAATTATTGCAAATACATCTTAAAGAAAAAACACTTTCAATTAGATAGCTATATAGTGAAGGTGAATCAATTTATTTCTTGTAGGTCTTATTTTATAGTTTATTGTTTGATTTGCACATGCGGTCATTTCTATGTGGGAAAAACTGAGAGAAAAGGTGCCACAAACAAAGGTGCCACCCATTTTATCGCCCACATAGATGACCACCATTGAGGAAATCATGATGAAATTCGCTTTGCAGGTTTAGAACATATCCCTCAACAAATGCAGGGTGTGGACAGGCACATTAAACTTTTACAGTGTGAAGCAAAATGGATCATGAAATTGAAAGCATTGGGCCCGTTAGGCTTGAATGAAAGAAATTATCTTAGCTCATTCATATGATATTGCAGGATAAGATTGTTCTTTGTTTTTACTATATTTATATTTTATCAGCTATGTGTATTGTTTGGTGATGGTCACTCCTCCCCCTTTTCCCATATATACCTGGTTAGTAATCCAAAGGATCAGGAACGGAATGATGCGTCACTGACACGAAACAGCGCTGTCTTTCTATTGATACGCTCCGGCTCCAAGCTTGGAGGTGCCTTCCCTCCCTGCACCCGGTTGAACCTTTTTGTATATGGACATTGCTGCAATAAAGTCCGGATTTTATTCTTTATACATGGTGAGTGCAGACATGCTTTCTTTTCCTTTTGGATACTACCCCCATATAGTGCTTTCCCTTTATGCTGCAAATCTTCAGGGGTGCTGCGGGACACTACAGGGTGTATACAGGGGCCCCCCAGTATCAGTGACTTACTTTTCACCAGTGTTGGCAGAGTCTGCGCAGCAGCGCGTACTTGACCAAGACCTCCGGAGCCGGGCGCAGCCACCGGGATTCATTGTACGCCTGCATCCAAGGATCTTCCTGCTTTGGTCCCCTTGGCAACAGGCTCCAGTTCCATCGTGGGACTCCCGGCACACGTGGATTGCTGTGACTTAGCCATCTACTTGCTCCTCGCCAGCACTTCTGGAGAACTGAAGAGGTCTTGCTCTGTGTCGCTTCTTATACTGGTCTCCGACAAGATGGCTGCCGGCCAGAAGGACGTCATCAGTGGGGCCTGGGACCGGAAGCGACGCGACTCAGCGGTGCATTCTCTTCGTCTGCCCCCTGGCAACAAGGGGTGGACCTTTTAAGTTACACCTCGGACTGGACACGACAACATGATCTCCATGCCCAGGGGTGGGACGCTGGCTCTGGGGGGAACCTTTCACGCGCTTCTCGACCATCAGATTAACCCTTTCAGGCACGGCAGACATTTTGGCGTGTAACATGGCTTCAGGCCTGACTTTGCACACCATCAATTTAACTCTTGAAGACTTCCTCACAATAAACAGCACATTTTTCTTCACCTCCCCCTTTACTTTTTCAGCGCCACTGTAAAGACCCATTTCAGTCCTGTACAAATTTATGGCGCAAACTTTTTCGCAACTGCATGCGATTTACTTTGGACACAGTTCAGACTCAGACTAGGGGGGAGGGCTTGAGGCTTTATGGCTAAGGCACACACCAGTATCCTGTTCGTGACACCAAAGTTGTGGCAAAGCCACGGGGTGTCTCGAGTGAGATGGTGTGGTGTAGGGGGCAGATGTTGTAGCCCAGGGGCAAGGTGTTATTAACCCCTAAATGTTCGTGATGCCAGGGCATGGTTTTCCCGGTAACCACCCGAACGGTAGTACCGTTATCCAAATGTTAGGCAGGGCAATATTAGTCCAAGACCAGGTAAGGGTTAACGGTAGCTTTACTGAGGTAGACAGATGGAAATAGTCTTTACAGCTAGGCCAGGATCCCAGATGGCCAGTAACACAGAAGGACCTCGCAGCTTGCTGGGACTTGCAGTGCTTTTGATTGACTTTAGTTCAGCCACGCAGACTATAATAGACTTGACTTGAGGCTTGACTTTAGACTGGACTTTAGACTCGACTGGATTCTAGATAGTAACAGCAGACATAGACCTGACTTACTGGAATGTGGCTGTAGGTGGCTTGAGGCCTCCAGATATGCTGGACACTAGCTCCGAGATATCTGGTCTTTACTGTGCCTCAGGATCTAAGGGCAAAAGAGGCAGATTGTAATGGCTGCCCCTCTTATAAAGGAGGGCTGAACCAGAAGCCCATAGGTCAAGCTGCAGGTCACCTGATTAGCTGGTGCTCTGTGGGTAACAAACACATCATGTGAACACATTATCATGTGACTTACTCAAAGGTCCTTAAAGGTCCTTAATACATAACACACATAACACTATACATACTATATTACTATGGGGGAGACACTGCAGGAGAGCCCCTGGGACACAGAGGGAGTCAAACTGACAGGGCCTAAGTACTCTACGGGACTATATCCCGTTCTGGGACATCACACCCTTATCCCCCAGACATCTTATCTTATCCCAGAGTACCCCTTTAAGGCATTATTAACAGTGTATTCTATTTAAAAACAGACCCCCCTCTTGTACCCTATCATATGCTACTTTAAATCAGGGTTCAATGAAATATAAGAATATTTTTTATTTTTTTTATTTTCACATCCTATCAAAATTCAACCCCCTCTCGAAACAGATTGTGGGAGTTTTGCTTCCTAAAACCTTCTGTATGCCATGAGGGTGCTGCATTGGGCATGATAAAATGCCTATTTAAATCAATGGATATTAGTTGTTAACACTGAGTAATGTTGCAAGCCTAAGGAACTGGGAACAGTCCTGGATGTGGCTTTTTTTGTCGGTTAGCTAACAAATAGAGTGGGGATAGGGGGTCTTGACATAACATAAAAGAGCGCTTGAGATTTTATAATTCTTAGGCTCTCTCATTAATAATACCAGTAACCTAAAAATGGAAATGAGAAAAATAATGCTTATTGGGTAGAGTGATGTTTTATGGCATGTGTTGGGGCCATTATCTATCACAGACAGGTGGTGATGTTAGAGAGCCTATTGTGTAGGTCAGTGATTCCCAACCAGGGCACATCCAGCTGTTGCAAAACTACAACTCCCAGCATGCTGGGAGTTGTAGTTTTGCAACAGCTGGAGGCGCCCAGGTTGCGAAACACTGCTTTAGGTGAATGGAAAATACAACCTGGATTTTATGTTGGTTAAAAATGAACATGGCACTTCCCACGTGAGTTATCGTCTCAGAATGTACTGTAAATGTGTCCCTATATAAAAGGAATAATTCGGTATTTTACGCCGATATGAAGTGAAACTAAATCCTATAAATACGGTATTTTCGGAACGTAAACCAATTAGCACTTTGTCATGAAGGAGTAAAGGTTTTTCAGTGCAGATGTTGCGCAGCCGATTCCCCCCGCAATTAACAGCTGTAGGTTGTACCATGCACCTAACAGAGTGCACGACTGGCGAAATACCATACGAGAGGTGTTGGAGAACTTGACAGGGTATTTTACATGGGTAGAGTGTGGTGTTACGTGGTGACAAGCTGGAATGTGGCATTTATTGGAATAACATCTGGTCAAAATCCTAATTTAAAATAATATAACAGAAAAAAAACAATTTAAAGCAAGAGGTAAGGCCGATATATAAAACGGGATTATAACAGCATGATAAGTGTTTTTCTTCTTATCTGTAACGGTAAGCAATCTGGATTTTCTAGTGCTGTAAACCCATTATCAATACAGTGGTCCCTCAACATACGATGGTAATTAGTTCCAAATGAACCATCGTTTGTTGAAACCATCGTATGTTGAGGGATCTGTGCAATGTTAAATATAGGAAGGTATACTCACCTGTCCCCGCCGCTCCGGACTGTCACCGATGCCCTGGTTGTCGACCTCCATCGCTGTCGCCACGTCGCCGAGGTGTCCCCTCTGCTCCAGACCGTCTCTGCTGCCCGGGATCGTCGTTCTTTATCGCCATCATCACATAGCTACGCACGCCGCTCCTATTGGAAGATGGGACGGCGTGCGCGGTGACGTGATGGCAACGATGGAGAGCGACAACGATGCAGGGGATCCCAAAGAGGATGGTCCGGAGCGCCGGGGACATGTAAGTGATCATCAGCGGACCACACGGGGTACCTTAAATGGCTATCCGGTGGCAGCTGAAGCAGTCTGCGCTGCCGGATAGCCGTTTATGCGATAGCCCTGACATACAAAAGCATCGTATGTTGACGCTGCCTTCAACATGCGTTGGCCTCTGAGAGATGTTGAAATTATCGTATGTTGGGGCCATTGTAGGTCGGGGGGGTCACTGTATTAGGGGAAAGCTACTTTTAATATATATCAAAGATAAAATCAGCTGCACTCTTGTATATAGGAAGTCCATAAAGTGCGGGTGCAAGCAAAGAATAGAGACGAACAGTCCCTTCTTGAATATAGCAAAAAATTGAAAACCACTGCAACATTCCAGGGTAGTGAAAAAATGAAAAAGTTTTAATCCATCAAAAATGTGTACAGCTGCTGTACACATTTTTGATGGATTAAAACTTTTTCATTTTTTCACTTCCGCTGGAGTGCTGCATTGGTTTTCTGTTTTTTCTATATCTATATCTAAATATCTATATCTAAATATCTAAACAGCAAGGGTGGAGGCAGCACAACTAAATGTAGTCCCAAATATGCAGGGGTGCAGGCAGGCACAATGGCGCGGTCCCAATCGCAGACCATGAAAGTAGATCCGAAGAAGAAATTATCCTTGCAGCACAACCATAAAGTGCAAAACAAATTAGGTTTTATTTAATGGGTTAATAAAACCTAATTTGTTTTGCACTTTATGGGTGTGCTGCAAGGATAATTTCTTCTGTAAATATCTATCTATCTATATATGTATAGCTATCTCTATATATATATATATATAGAGAGAGAGAGAGAGAGAGAGAGAGAGAGAGAGAGAGAGATCAGGGATAAGCGAATCGAATCTGACAAATCCGAATTGTTACGTATTTCATGAAAAATTTGCTTAGCAACGAACTCGAAAATCACACGAATCGCTTCATTAAACTCCATTTAGTGCGGTTCAGGCTCCAGGGCATCTAAGATGGCGGCTCCACATGTCAGGCCATGGGGCAAAGAATGCTGGGAAAGCGGGAACACGGGTAGGCGGGATGACCCTGAATCACATGCAGCATGCCACCTCTGTGATGTCACAGCCCTATATAATTGGCAACCATCTTGCGGCCAGTCACATCAGCGTTCTATTGCAGAGAGAGCAGTGTGTGTTGCACAGAAAAGCATTTTTACAGCAGCGATTCACCTCAAGGCCAAATCCAGCCTAGAAGCACTGATAGGGAAGGGAGAGAGATTGAGGAGAGAAATTGCAATTGTGGGTGTACTACACAGCGACTGTGTGCTGCAGCACTGGTGTGTACAACAACTGAAAAGCTAATAGTAGCCAGCCAGTTAGGGTGAGCAGAGCACTAAAAGCCATAATCACCTGCTATTAGTGCGTAATACAGGTTGCGTGGCGGAGCGTATTGTCCTCTATTAAATGCAACCTGTGCGTACAGAGGTGGTGTACGATTTTGTTCCAGTTCAAGTTTTAAGGGCCTACTTACTGTGAAAGGCCAGCCAAAAGTACACACCTGCTGGTGTTGTAGACAAGTACTGTTTTAAGTGTAGTGGAGCGTATTGTACTCCCTTATAAGTGCATACGACATACGTGCATCTACGTAGTGTACCATTTTGTTCCTGTTAAAGTCTTAAGGGCCTACATACTGTGAAAGGCCAGCCAAAAGTACACACCTACTGGTGTTGTAGACAGATACTGTTTTAAGCGGAGAGGAGCGTATTGTCTTCTCCTCATATACGCACTAATTATGTCTCGCAGAGAAGTACCAGGATGTTGACAGAGTAGTGGCAGAGGCCTAAATTAATCAGGCAGAGGTCACAGCAGACTAGTGCAAGTGGTGGCAGCAGGAGTCGCAGCAAGAGGCCTGAGCTCCCGGTAACAGCAAGCATTCGTTTCTCAACCAGCAACCCATCTGCCGTGACATCTGACTCCCCCAGTCAACAGTTGGTGGGTTCCTCAGACACAACCCTCAGTTGAAAAACAAACAAAAAAAATGTCCCTGGGAGCAGTCCCTGTCCTCCCGTTGCCTGTGTCCTATGTTTTATCCTCTCATACAGAAGTATCTTATGCTGTGGGTTCAGCTCCACTATTCACTGAGGACAATCTACTAGAGGACAGTCAGCAGCTACTGCCCAGCCAAGAAGTGGAGGAGACATCCGCCGCTTCCTCCGCTAGGCAGGCAAGTAGTGATGAGGAGAGTGGCGTGGGAGGTGGTGTTGCCAGTGTTCAGGCTCCTGAAGCAAACACTGTTGAGGAACCTGAGGAGAACATCAGTGACGTGCAGACGCAACTCGATGATGATGAAGCAGATCGCACTTGGGAGCCGGGTGCAAAAGGGGCTTCATCATCATCAGGAGAAGAGGGTTGCAGCTTGCCCGTCAGGAAGCAGCTGAGCCAGCAAGGTGGTAGCATGGTTGGCAGTCCGCAAGGTGGCAGAAGTGGGAAGTCTGGAGCCAAACGTGCCCAGGTTAGACCACCTGCTTCCCGGCAGCCTACCTTCCCGGGAGGTAGTGGAACAGAGGTTCCTGGAGTCAGCGGCAGTATCAGTCAATCAGTGTGGACTGTTGGGGGGGAAATCAGCTATTCGGCGGTGTGGCAGTTTTTCATCAAGCATCCGGAGGAGGTTAATATGGCCACATGCAAGATTTGTAGGCAGAAGGTGAAGCATGGCCAGGGTCCCAATGTTGGCACCTCGGCCCTGCATCAACATATGCAGCATCATAATAAAGCGGCCTGGGAGAACCGTGGCTCCAATGCAGTGGTCCAGCCTGCTGCATCACCACTCCCTGTTTCAGCCAGTCAAGGCTCCACCACCTCAGCCGGACGGAGCTGTGTGTCTATCACGATCACACCCTATCGGTCCAGCCAAGACATTAGAGAGAGTGTGATGGTGCAAGGGTTAAAGCCGCCAGACCTCTGGGTATCCACTACTAGTCACAGCAAGTCACCAAATTAACCCTGAGATAAACGTGTTTCCACCAGAGCTGCCTTCAGAAAGGTGAGCTCATATATTTAGAGATCAAAGACCAAAGCTGATTAATTAAACATTTAATCTGATAAAAGGTATCACAGTGCTGACTATATAAAAATAAGCAAACAAATGACATACAGGTATAAAAATATATAAAAGAGTTTAACAAGGCAAGTTCAGAAAACAAAAGATGAAGTTCTTACAGCATGATGGTATAGCCGTCCTTGTCAGTGAGAGTCCAGCTCTTGTCAGATTTTGGCACAGCCTTCAACAACAGTTGAGTCCAGCATTTTAAATCTTATCTCTGCTTCTTTGGAGGGAAACTCCATTCCCCCCCTCCCCTCTGATCCCACCAGGTGGGGCATCTCTTATCTCATATATGGGACCAGAGACCCCTTACATCCTGCTGCTTCAAAGGGACTTTGACTTCAAAAGAGCAGACAGACCCCAATTGACTGCAATACACAAACACACAGTCTGAATGACCCTCACCCCCAGGTCTTAGTTTATACACAGATACAATTATAAAACACATGTATGTTTCCATAATCAGGCCTTGGGCCTGACAGTGTCATACCCATCTTCTGTCGCTCCAGATGCTCCTGCTCCTCCTACTTCGAGTCAGTCATTTCTCCAGCAATCCATCAACGAAGCCATGTCCAAGAGACAACAGTATGCGCCCACTCATCTAATGGCGCAGAAGTTGAATGTGCTCCTGTCCAAGTTGCTGGTGCTGCAGTCCTTCCCTTTTCAAGTGGTGAATTCTTCACCTTTCAGAGAACTGACGGCTTGTGCCAAGCCGAGGTGGAGAGTCCCAAGCCGTCATTTTTTTTTGCAAAAAAGGCAGTACCAGCCTTGCACAATTTTGTGGAACAGAAGGTGGGCCAGTCCTTGAGCCTGTCAGTGTGTACCAAAGTGCACGGCAGCGCCGACGTGTGGAGCTGTAACTACGGTCAGGGACAATACATGTCCTTTATGGCCCACTGGGTGAATGTGGTTCCTGCACAGCCACAACACCAACTTGGACAGGTCACGCCACACCACCAAGTATTGATGTGATGCAAAGACCTCTAAAAAGTGGAAGGGAAGGTCTTTGCATCACATCAATACTTGGTGGTGTAGGTGGTACATGGTGTTTCCTTTTGTTAAATAAAAAAAAATTTGGGGTACATATATTTTATCCTAAGAATATAATTAAAAGTTACGTTTTACGTAATGCATATCCTCAATACTTACTTATGCACACTAACACTTTTACAAAAGAGACCGTTTTCTTCTGCCTACCTGCCTCAGCTACTATTCTGATCCTGCCACCTGCCTGATGCCACACATCTGATGCCAAGTTCTCCTTTTTTCACCAGCCTTCATCACTGGGTACTGGTATTGCCACCCACCGCCTCACTCTGTCACCGGGTCACTTTCAGGACTCCTGATGCTGCTGATGCCACCTCCAGGCTGTCTCATTTTGCCACCATATGTTCTCCTCATGCTGATGCCAGCTCCAGGCTGTCTCGTACTGCCACCATATGTTCTCCTCATGCTGATGCCAGCTCCAGGCTGTCTCATACTGCCACCATTTGTTCTCCTCATACTGATGCCACCGCCAGGCTCTGTCATTGTGCCACTCTGCGACAATGATTCTAATAGCGACGCCTCTAATCTGCATGTCATAATGAATAACAGTATTATTTCATTAACACAGCACACTCCCTATGAGTGTTACGACAAGTCAAAGTGTTCTACACCCATATTGAGGCTCTCTGTAGCCCAGAAATAGCCATTTTAATAGCGATTCACCGTGAATAAGTTTGGCCGATTCAAATTTTTAAAAAAATTTGCTCATCTCTAACATAAATATATATATATATATATATATATATATAGGGTGGGCCATTTATAAGAATACACCTTAATAAAATGGGAATGGTTGGTGATATTAACTTACTGTTTGTGGCACATTAGTATATGTGGACAGTGTGATTTCACAGAAGTGTGATTGACTTGGAATTACATTGTGTTGTTTAAGTGTTCCCTTTATTTTTTTGAGCAGTGTATATATATATATATATATATATATATATATATATACATATATATACATATATATATATATATATATAATTTGCTGGTGGGAAGCCACTGGGGGTGGAATAGCAAACTTTGCTTTTGACTGAAAATACTGGTCTGTGTTTTCAGACGTAAGTCTAATAGACAGGATAGGAGTGAGCACAGAGGAGTGCTGGTCCTGCCCTCACTTCCTGGACTTTGCTTCAGCTGGGACAACGAGGATGCTGCAGCCGGACAGGATTATGTTCTGGATGGTATGAGAACCCCTAGAAGTCTTTTTATAAGCTGTGATTTTTCTTATAAGAAAGGGATAAAAAATACTTATGAAGTATATTAAAAGGTTAATGATTTCTCAAGATGTACAACATCTAAAAAGTTTCCAAATCTGAGTGTCCATTTAAAGTACATAGCTGTGCCGCAACTACATCAACGAACGTAATGTGAGCTCAGCCTAAAAAATGCAAGCAATTTGACTCGCATACCGAGGTGAAGTGTTGTCAATGGTAAGAAATGGAAACGAAAAGTAAATTAGAAATTAGCAGGACTTTCAATCTGAGAACAATGTTACTTTATTTACATAACACTGGAATACTCTATTAGTTTCTTTTATTCTGTGGCTTTTGTTTTCTTTCTTATAGATGCCATTCTGCACAGAGCTCCTCGGCATGTGACCTCCACAATGAAATATGTGGAGGTCACATCCCTATCATTGACCAGTCATTCTGACAGTGCCCATTTAAAGGGGTTGTCCGTGAAAGAAATAAAAACATTTATATCTGTCTGGGCCACCTCTTCAAGGGCCCCATAGCAGCCCCATGGTCTGTCTCTATGGCAAGTAGTAAGGTCTTGAGCAAAGGATTTCTGTCATTACCAAGAAAATTCTTATAGAATCGCTAATGCCAGATTGTGTTAGGCTGGGTTCACACCTCATTTTGTACTTACAGTTCCCGTATACGGCGGGGAGGAGGGGTGGGCAGGGCTTAATCGCGGCGCCCGCACTCAGCCGTATAGGGGAACCATATTTAATGCATGTCTATGAGCCGACCGGAGTGAACCACAGCCTCCGGTCGGCTGCGTTTTCGGCCGTATGCGGTTTCCCGACCGTAGGCAAAAACGCAGTTGACCACGTTTTTGGCTGCGGTCGGGAAACCGCATACGGACGAAAACCGTAAGTACAAAATGAGGTGTGAACCCAGCCTTACTCTACTGAACATTGAGAGTTTGTTCAACTCTCAGCTTTAGTTTTTTGCTTTTTCTCTTAAAAATAAATAAAAAGAATAAAAAAAAAAATATCAAATTGCAGATCCATATTTGATATGTTTTGCTTCTTTTATAAACTGGATGTGGCTGAGCATGGCCTCCATAATACAAAACCTGGGAACCTCTGATATAGGGGAATGTTTTGGGATTGCCAAGGAGAAATGATCATCAGCTAAAATGAGCATGCTTTCTGTTCTGGTGACACATAGATGGACCTCAGTTGTCTACAATTATGGTTACTTTACAATAGCCCTAATTTACTATTTTAATCCCGACATGTTTTGTCAGGTTGTGTGCCAGAATTTAAAAAACCTGACCAACTCTGCATTTAACGTAGAAAACCCGAAAAGGGGCATTGCCACAGAAAATGGGCATGTCTCGACAATTTCACAAAAACTCAACATATTTACTAAGGTTTCCACAGAAGATGTGGTGGATTTGAGAAAAACCCTACAGATCAGAGCAGGTGTAAAAAAATAAATAAATGTAGGGAAAAGTGCAAAATGTAGGGAAACCTTAGTAAATAGCGTGGACATTTTTTTTTTTGTAGGGAATTAAAACCCACAAAGAGGACTAAACAGTTTACAGTTTTCCGCTGGTCTCTCCATTAGCTTTAGAGGTACTGCCTATGTATTTTTACTGGAACTAAGGATCCAAAACATTTGGGTACATTTCATAAGTTACTGTATCATGTGACTCCTCATAACCCTCAGGTTTTTATACACTGATTTCCTCTTCTGAAAAGGTGACACAATGGCCCAGATTTACCAAAACATGACAATTTTTGGATGTTTTTTCTTTTTATGCTTTTAAGCATGTTCTGAGAAGCAACCAATCAGATCGCTTCTTTCATTTTTAAAAAGGCCTTTGAAAAATTTATGAAGCAATCTGATTGGATTCTATGGGCAACTGCACCACTTCTCCTCTACATAGGTTTTCATAAATCTCCCTCAATGTGACAACCTGCAACTTGCAGGCTGCAAGGTAATTCTCACCTCCATTTCCACTGCATTAGAAACAAATGGCGTCTTCTCACCCATAATCAAGCCTGTGTACATGTGCTCATACACACAGCCCTTACATTGCTGGGTAACCAACAGAACCAAGGATTATCCTCTATCACGTTTCTTCCTTTAAGTTAAACAGAAAATAAAAGTAGATGAGGTCATTGCCTTCCTTTCTCTTTCTAGATTGGCTTCTAAGCTTTCTTCAGATTTGCATACATTGTCTGACTGTCAACAAACAGAAAAGGTTGGACATACCATAGAGGCACACCAGGCAGCTGCTTTGGGGCCCATGGAAAACGGGAGGGAAAGCTGAAGCTTAACCAAATCCTGGGAAAGTACCAGTGAGAAGAAAATTCTAACTTTTTCTTCTATAAATGATTGGTTTGGAAAAACATTCTTTAGGTGGGATGTGGGGTAGTGAAGTGGGACCCCAATGAAATGCTTGATATGTGTCATCTTCATTCTACTGTAAAAAAGATAATTGCCAGTAACATCTGTGGTGGCTTAGTACAGGAGATGTTACCACGTACCCTTGCTGCCCTGTGAGGGAGCCTCCTGCAGTGTCCCCTGACCCACCCCCCCCTCCCCAACATCTGTTTATTATAATTGTATGTAATCCCTGTTATTTATGTAAGAGTGTTATATTTTTAAGACTGTTTACCATGTAACTTGTACCATGTGATTGTTACCCAGGAGGTATCAGTGACCAGGTGACTTAAGAGTGACCAATGGGATCCCACCAGAGTCTCCCCCATAAAAGCCCTGGGTGGAGTCTCTGCTCTCTCTCATGCTTCCTGCTGAGGTCCAGTCAAGTGTGTGTCAGTCACAAGTCAGTCAAGTCAAAGTCATCTGTCTAGTCAACGTGGCCTGCACTAAATTGTCCACCTCTACTACAAGTCACAGCAAGCCCTTAAGGTCTCTGAAGTCACTGGTCACCTCCATGGGCCTGGCTGAACTGTATAGACTTTTCCACCTGTCTAATCTCTGTAAAGCTACAGTCGTCCGTAACTTGGCGTCAAAATCATTATTGCCCCCGTGCTTAGCCCAGGATCCAGCGGTATACCTTTGGGTGGTATTAAGGATAAACCACGCCCTGGCATCACAAATACAAGGGGTTAATGCCATCTGCCCCTAGGGTAATTCCATCTGCCATTTGCATCACACCCCATACCACACATCAAACCTAACAAAAAATTATTCCAACTACGACTGTATGTTAGTAAGATAATGCACAGAAAAGACCTTATATGAGGGAATTGTTTTCTATGATGTGCAGGGCCAAATTAAGAGCATCATGGGCCTGGTGCTGAGGGCCTGGTGCAACCCATCATGGGCCTGGCACTGAGGGCATGGTGCAACCCATCATGGGCCTGGCGCTGAGGGCCTGGTGCAACCCATCACGGGCCTGGCGCTGAGGGCCTGGTGCGTCCCATCATGGTCCTGGTGCGACCCAACAGCTGGGTTGCAGGCATTTGTGGGTTGCAGTGCAACTCCATTTACTTACATTATGTGACACCTACAATACACAGTATGACATAGGTCGGTAGCCAGGTAAGTAGCTTCCTAGTTAGGTTGTTAGCTAACTAGGTAGACAACTAGGTAAATAGCAAGCTAGCTGAGTAGATATGTGGGTAGGTACCACTCACATTCCCTGCCAACAATGATGAGGCCCCGCTGCCCCATGTGCTTGGCCCCGGCACGGGACCTCTCCATTTCCTGCAGATGATTGCTGCCACCTGATGCCATCCTGCCCACTAAGGATGAGGCTGGCTGTAGAGCAGGGAGCGCTACGAAGGCTCAGGTTCTCCCCTCCATTCTGCTGGCCACTTCTCCACCCTGCTGTCTGTGTCCAAAAATGAAATGCTGCCCCAGCCCCCTGCTATAAAATTACTGCAACCAAAATGCCCTTACATCCATTATTATTTTATCATTAAAGGGGCACTCCACCCCTAAACATCTTATTCTCTGTCAAAAGGATAGGAAAAATAGGATATCTGATCGCTGGGGTCCGGTCACTGGGAGCCCCACGATTTCCAGCGTTGTGCCTCAAACATCAAACTCTGCTCCGTGTCGGATAATGGGCGACCACAACTGTCACACCCTCTCAATTCATGTCTATGGGAGAAGGCCCCCTCCTATAGACATGACTGGAGGGGCATGATGTGACATCACAAACATGGAAGCTCCAAAGCTTCTGTGCTCAGAATGCCATGGTGCCAGCCCAGAGATCGCTGGGGGTCACTTGAATCTCCATGCACCAGAAGTGGTGTCTCTCCCTAAGAGGAATACTTATCCCTTTTATAAGGAGGAATCTTATCAATGTTACTCACCAAATCCTGTATACTGAGATCAATATCACCAATAATACCAGTATACAAGGAGGAATATTATCACCATACATATTACCATTATACTGTTACTGACCAAATTCTGTATACTGAGAACAATATCACCAATAATACCAGTATACAAGGAGTAATATTATCACCATACATATTACCATTATACTGTTACTGACCAAATTCTGTATACTGAGAACAATATTACCAATAATACCAGTATACAAGGAGAAATATTATCACCATACATATTACCTTCATACTGTTACCTACTAAATTCTGTATACTGAGGCCAATATTACAAAAAATAACAGTAAACATGATACAAATTATACCACCACACAAAGACTGGATAATACCACAATACAGAGTAGAAAACAATGCCAATACTAGGGCAAAATAATACAGGCACATCAGGAACACAGCATACATCACACAGGGACTGACTAATGCACTGTTACTGAATAAAACCCCTGTACACAGACTGGTATTCCCCCATACAGTGGCAATACAGAGGCAGATATCAGAAGTACACAGGTTCTGTATACCATATAAGAGATTTTATACAGGACCATATAGAGGTATATACTATCTATACACAAGATCTGTATACCATATAAGTGATTACAGCTACATCTAGGAGCTCACATAAGACGTATGTTCTCATTGGTGGCAATTTCTTTTCATTTTTTCTCTATCCTGATCAGACCGCCATGATGACTTCTTCCAGCCAAAACTCATCTCTTTGGCACCTGTTGGACAAACATGTTAGACTCTGCATTTTTCAGTGCCCTCTAAACAATCTCCCAATCTATAGGATCCGCACTGTTATAATGCCCCCCTTGGTGTCCGCACAGTAAAAGTATGTAGGTAGGTGGGTAGGTTGGAAGTTATCCTGGTAGGTAGGTCGCTATGTAGCTAACTAGGTAATTAGATAGGTAGGTAGCTATCTACGTAGGTAGACAGCCAGATAGGTATGTAGCTAGGTAGCTTTCCAGGTAGCTATCTAGTTAGGATATGACCTAGCTAGGTAGGTAGATTGCTAGGCAGGTAGTTGGGTGGATAGATAGCTAGGTAGTTAGCTAGGTAAGTAGACAGCAAGGTGGGTGGGTAAGTAGACAGCCAGGACGGTAGCTAGCTATTTTGGTAGACATCAGGTAGGTAGGTGTCACGATGCCGGCTGGCAGGAGGTGGATCCTCTGTGCCAGAGAGGGATAGCGAGGACCGTGCTAGTGGACCGGTTCTAAGACACTACAGGTTTTCACCAGAGCCCGCCGCAAAGCGGGATGGTCTTGCTGCGGCGGTAGTGACCAGGTCGTATCCACTAGCAACGGCTCACCTCTCTGGCTGCTGAAGATAGGCGAGGTACAAGGGAGTAGGCAGTAGCAAGGTCGGACGTAGCAGAAGGTCGGGGGCAGGCGGCAAGGTTCGTAGTCAAGGGAGATAGCAAAGGTACTGGTACACAGGGTATAAACACACAAAGAACGCTTTCACTGGCACTAAGGCAACAAGATCCGGCAAGGAAGTGCAAGGGAGGAGACTAGATATAGCCAGGAAACAGATGGGAACCAATTAAGCTAATTGGGCCAGGCACCAATCATTGGTGCACTGGCCCTTTAAGTCTCAGGGAGCTGGCGCGCGCGCGCCCTAGAGAGCGGAGCCGCGCGCGCCAGCACATGACCGCAGGAGACGGGAACGGGTAAGTGACCTGGGATGCGATTCGCGAGCGGGCGCGTCCCGCTGTGCGAATCGCATCCCCAACGGCCATGACAGGGCAGCGCTCCCGGTCAGCGCTGACCGGGGAGCTGCAGGGAGAAAGGCGCCGTGAGCGCTCCGGGGAGGAGCGGGGACCCGGAGCGCTAGGCGTAACAGTACCCCCCCCCTTAGGTCTCCCCTTCTCTTTATCGGGTAACTGCCTCCCCTGGGATGAGGACACCGGGAAAGGAAGGAGGGATTCCTCAACGGCAGGCAGAACCGCAGGAGTAGGAATGGGGAGAGAGGGCAGAGGGCGAGACCTGGCACGGGGCAGTGTGACACCAGGACGAGGGCCATGAGGGGACACAGAAGCTTGCCTGGGAGGGGGGGAGGGGCATTTCCTGTGGCAGGCAGAGTCCTTAATGACCTTAGGGGGACCGGATACAGGAGGAACCACAGAGTTACGGCAAGGGTTACTGGGAACCGGTTTTAGACAGTTCTTGGCACAAGAGGACCCCCAACTCTTGATCTCCCCAGTGGACCAATCCAGGGTTGGGGAATGAAGTTGAAGCCAGGGAAGTCCAAGGAGAATTTCCGAGGTGCAATTGGGGAGGACCAAAAGTTCAATCCTCTCGTGATGAGATCCGATGCTCATAAGAAGGGGCTCCGTGCGGAAACGTATGGTACAGTCCAACCTGGCTCCGTTGACCGCGGAGATGCGGAGTGGCTTGACAAGACGGGTCACCGGAATATGGAATTTATTCACAAAGGACTCCCGAATAAAATTCCCAGAAGCTCCAGAGTCCAGACAGGCCACGGCTGAGAGGGGAGAGCTGGCTGAAGTGGAAATCCGAACAGGTACCGTGAGACGTGGAGAAGCCGACTTGGCATCAAGAGACGCCACACCCACGAGAGCTGAGTGTGAGCGTGCGTTTCCCAGACGTGGAGGACGGATTGGGCAATCCACCAGAAAATGTTCAGTACTGGCACAGTACAAACAAAGATTCTCTTCCTTACGGCGATTCCTCTCTTCCAGGGTCAGGCGAGACCGATCCACTTGCATGGCCTCCTCGGCGGGAGGCCTAGGCGCAGATTGCAGTGGAGACTGTGGGAGAGGTGGCCAGAGATCTAAGTCTTTTTCCTGGCGGAGCTCTTGATGCCTCTCAGAAAAACGCATGTCAATGCGAGTGGCTAGATGAATGAGTTCATGCAGGCTAGCAGGAGTCTCTCGTGCGGCCAGAACATCTTTAATGTTGCTGGATAGGCCTTTTTTAAAGGTCGCGCAGAGAGCCTCATTATTCCAGGAAAGTTCAGAAGCAAGAGTACGGAATTGTATGGCGTACTCGCCAACGGAGGAATTACCCTGGACCAGGTTCAACAGGGCAGTCTCAGCAGAAGAGGCTCGGGCAGGTTCCTCAAAGACACTTCGAATTTCCGAGAAGAAGGAGTGTACAGAGGCAGTGACGGGGTCATCACGGTCCCAGAGCGGTGTGGCCCATGACAGGGCTTTTCCAGACAGAAGGCTGACTACGAAAGCCACCTTAGACCTTTCAGTAGGAAACTGATCCGACATCATCTCCAGATGCAGGGAACATTGGGAAAGAAAGCCACGGCAAAACTTAGAGTCCCCATTAAATTTGTCCGGCAAAGACAGGCGGAGGCTAGGAGTGGCCACTCGCTGCGGAAGAGGTGCAGGAGCTGGCGGAGGAGATGGTTGCTGCTGCTGTAGCTGAGACTGAATCTGCTGTAGCTGCGACTGGAGTTGCTGAGTCATGGTGGTCAAGTACGACAGCTGGTGATCTTGTTGGGCAATCTGTCGGGCTTGCTGGGCGACCAGTGTGGGGAGGTCGGCGACAACAGGCAGAGGAACTTCAGCGGGATCCATGGCCGGATCTACTGTCACGATGCCGGCTGGCAGGAGGTGGATCCTCTGTGCCAGAGAGGGATAGCGAGGACCGTGCTAGTGGACCGGTTCTAAGACACTACAGGTTTTCACCAGAGCCCGCCGCAAAGCGGGATGGTCTTGCTGCGGCGGTAGTGACCAGGTCGTATCCACTAGCAACGGCTCACCTCTCTGGCTGCTGAAGATAGGCGAGGTACAAGGGAGTAGGCAGTAGCAAGGTCGGACGTAGCAGAAGGTCGGGGGCAGGCGGCAAGGTTCGTAGTCAAGGGAGATAGCAAAGGTACTGGTACACAGGGTATAAACACACAAAGAACGCTTTCACTGGCACTAAGGCAACAAGATCCGGCAAGGAAGTGCAAGGGAGGAGACTAGATATAGCCAGGAAACAGATGGGAACCAATTAAGCTAATTGGGCCAGGCACCAATCATTGGTGCACTGGCCCTTTAAGTCTCAGGGAGCTGGCGCGCGCGCGCCCTAGAGAGCGGAGCCGCGCGCGCCAGCACATGACCGCAGGAGACGGGAACGGGTAAGTGACCTGGGATGCGATTCGCGAGCGGGCGCGTCCCGCTGTGCGAATCGCATCCCCAACGGCCATGACAGGGCAGCGCTCCCGGTCAGCGCTGACCGGGGAGCTGCAGGGAGAAAGGCGCCGTGAGCGCTCCGGGGAGGAGCGGGGACCCGGAGCGCTAGGCGTAACAGTAGGTAGGTAAATATACAGCCAGTTTGTTAGTTAGGTAGATCGGAAGGGAGGGAGGGAGCCAGGTGAGTAGGAAGGTAGGCAGCAAACCCTCTTCCTTAGGTATATAGACAGCCAGATAGTTAGGTAGGTAGGTAAGAAGGGTGGGAGTCAGGTGAGTAGGCAGCCAGGTGGGTAAAAGACAGCCAGTTAGGTAGATAGGTAGGGAGGGTGCCAGGTGAGTAGGAAACCAGATGGGTAGGTAAATAGGGTGCAAGCCCGGTGAGTTGGCAGGTAGGCAGCTAGGTGGGTAGTATACCTCTGCAAAAATGAGTTTGGAAAATCACTTCAGATTAAAAGAATGATACATTTTATTGAAAACTCATTACAATTCTAACTATGTATATAATACAATCAATGTAAAGTGCTTCAGAGAAATTCACTGAAAATAAGGTGACACCACCACAAAGTTTCAAATCTATTGCACATGTCCCTACTTGCATATATTTTTCTTAGTTTCTATACTTGATTACAGAGGGCCTAGGCTCATACCATGTATATTTTCAGAATATCCCCATCTCTGGGTTCACAATGCAGCACTTAAATGCCCTTATAGGGCAATGCTAGAGGGAGACGCCGCGCAAGAGCACTGTGGAGTCACACGGACTTAGCTACTATTCTCATCTTACCCATAATCTGTGTTTGCATGTATGCAATATGTGGGTTTCTATGGAGGATTACTGCATATAAAGCTAAAACAAAATAAGATAAAGTGCTAGTGCTTTGTTGGGATATATGTCATTACATTGGTCCTCATTTACTATTGCAAACCCGACATGTTTTGTCGGGTTGTGTGCCAGAATCTGTCGCATTGCGCCAGAAATTCTGTCTGCGCCAGAATCTGCGCCACAAATTCTGTCTGCGCCAGAATTTGCGGCAGAATTGAAGAAACCCCGACTAACTCTCCATTTTGCAAAGAAAACCCAAAAAGGGGCGTGACTGCCGGGAAAAGGGGGCGTGGTCTCAGAAAAGGGGCGTGTTCCCGACATTTTCACAAAAACCCAACAAATTTACTAAGGTTTCCACATAAAATGTGGTGGATTTGAGCTGAGGAAAACCCTACAGATCAGAGCATGTGTAAAAAAAACAAAGTGTAGGGAAAGTGTAAAATGTAGGGAAACCTTAGTAAATATCATGGAAAATAAATTGTAGGGAAATAAAACCCACAAAGAAACCTACACAGCACTCTTAGTAAATGAGGGCCATTGTCTATTAATACAGTGCATTAATCATAATATAAATATAATAAAAATAAACTTGTGATACATATTGTATAAACATATAAACATATAACATAAAAACATATATATGTGCAAAAACGGTTTTTTTCATATGAGGTCCGCCTATATATCTTGTGCAATACAAAAAATGTCATCTACTATGCAACATGCAGCTGCTCAAAAATCTATATAGGGTTAACCTCAAGAGAGTTAAAAACGAGGGTGCGAGAGCACGTACGAGATATATTGGTGGCAAAGGATACCCAGGATTGGCATTGACCCAACACAGTTAAAAGTCAGAGGTATAGAGAAAATGTATTTAAGAGTTGGCAATGTAAAGAAAATCCTGACCCAAAAGGAATGCATGTGGATAGTCCAGTTGGGGACGATGACACGGACGGGTTTAAATGAGCAGCTAATGTTTGCTTCCTTCTTGTAATTGCATATCGATTAGTGATTTTACCATTTATTGCTTTTTCTTCGTTTTTAGATTGTATGTAGATTTATGTCTCAAGTATGTGTTTGCCGTACTATTGATGGATGCCATAGGAAGTGTGAATTGACATATAATGAACATCAACCTACCCAGAATTCAAAAGACAAGCATTAAGAAATGGGGGGAAGGGGATATATGGGGGGTTATATATTGTCACAAATTGATCCACAGGTCACGGAGGGGATTGAGCCTGTCTGTGACAAGTGGACCAATATCCACTATTTACACAGTCCACATGTTCATGTATTTCATAAAATTTTTTTTGCACATTTATATGTACAGTAGTTTATACAATATGTATCATGAGTTTATTATATTTATATTATGATTAATGCACTGTATTAATAGACAATATAATGATATATATCCCAACAAAGCACTAGCACTTTTTCTTATTTTGTTTTAGCTTTATATGCAGCAATCCTCAATAGAAACCCACATATTGCATACATGCAAACACAGATTATGGGTATGGCGAGAATAGAAGCTAAGTCTGTGCAACTCGACAGTGCTCTTGCCCGGTGTCTCCCTCTAGCGGCGCGGTCTCACCCGGTCCCTGTAGCTCAGTGCGCACGCTCGGAGACCTGGTACCGAGCCTGCACGCTGGTGTGAAGGTGCCGGAAGTGGGGCAGGGGGCGGTGGAAGCGGCGACATTGGTGTTTACGTGACACATACCACATCCGGTATTGGCATATAAATAGGGAAATAAAGAAGAGAAATAGTGGCCCCTTGAAAAAGGTGGCAAGAAAACGTACGTTGGGGTACGGAGGTGATACATCCTACACAGACAGAACACCTGAACCTGACACCTACACCTGAATTGAGAATCTATAGTCACATTATGGAGTGATTGCTCTATTAGGGCATTGTGAACCCAGAGATGGGGATATGCTGAAAATATACATGGTATGAGCCTAGGCCCTCTGTAATCAAGTATAAAAACTAGGAAAAATATATGCAAGTAGGGACATGTGCAATAGATGTAAATTTGTGGTGGTGTCACCTTATTTTCGGTGAATTTCTCTGAAGCACTTTCCATTGATTGTATTGTATACATAGTTAGAATTGTAATCAGTTTTCAATAAAATGTATCTTTCTTTTAATCTGAAGTGGTTTTCTGAACTCATTTTTACAGAGGTATACTATCTTATTGAAGTTACCAGGTTTTTCATAGTATAAATAGGAGAGACACCATGTAGTCATTATGGCATATAGTCAGAGAAGGTGTCTGTTTGAATTCATATGTTTGAAGCCAGGTGGGTAGGTAGATAGGGAGGGGGCCAGGTGAATAGGCAAGAAGGTAGCCAGTTCCACTTAAGTGTTCCCCCACCACCGCTTTATGCCTGGCATAATAAAAAATAACAAAAATAGGTACTCACCTAGTCCCGCACAGTTCAGCATGGTCACGTCCATCCGCTTTCTTTAGGTCACATCCTCTCTTATCCGCAGGCGCCGATGAGTGACGTCAGCAGCACCTGCGTTGAGGCAGAGTTCATGGCCTGCTTGACTAACAGGCAGCTTTCAATTGTATGCCCGCAGGCATATACAGTTGAAAGCAGCGCTCGCTCATCTGGGGATCCGGGACAAGTGTCCTGGATCCCCATAAGGGAATGAGGCAGGCAAAATAAAACATTTCGGTATGGCTGGGCCTATTTTAACCTGGGGGCCTGGAGCTGCATCCATTATTCTGGCCCTGCATCCAAAGATGCTTCTGACAAAGTGAAGAATTCCTTTAACCAGTTAATTATATTTAATAGCATTGAATAAAGAGAAAATTCTTCATACTAATGCACCCAAATGACCAATAAAATTTTATTGTGCAGAATATAGGCCGCCAGATTATAATCTCAATGACTTTTTTTTTTGAGTGTATCAATGAATTTGGATTTATTTTCATCACAACTTCCTGTAACACTATGGACCTGATGCTGTTGAGTAAAGACAGAACATTACACCGAGGTCAAGGGAATTGGAAATCCTAAGACATATACTGCACAAAATACCAGGATACTATCCTGATGGCACCGGAGATTAATAAGGAGTCTGAACAACAGTCTGAAGCCACCAAAGATGTTTATTCATTACAGATAAATATTGTTGGTATATTATAGCCTGTGGCCCAGAGCATGTAGTAAGCTGAGTAGATGCTGGTGTTCTTTGTCAGGCTGATGGTGGTTGTAGCGGTGTTAGGTTGCTGGCAGCTTCTGATGGACCTCGAAGCCTTGTATTACAGTTACATCCCATAATAAAAGTCACAAATCCGATTGTCATTTCCAGTAAATAAAGTCATGTCCAGTAGTAATGTCACATCCGAGTAAATAAGTCACATCCGGTTAATAGGGTCAAGTCCGATAAAATAAGTCACATCCGGTAAAAGGGTCATGTCCGATAAAATAAGTCACATCCGGTTAATAGGGTCAAGTCCGATAAAATAAGTCACATCCGGTAAAAGGGTCATGTCCAATAAAATAAGTCACATCCGGTAAAAGGGTCATGTCCGATAAAATAAGTCACATCCGGTAATGTTGTATCCAGATTTTTTTACTTTCCTTGAAGGCAGCAACAGAAGAGGGACATAAAACTTGACTCCTTTTCTGCCTCTTCTTGGCGGAGTTTTGCCATCTCTTTGTTGAGATCGTCCTCGGTGGTAAAGACTTTATCTAGCAATTTTTCTGCCTCATACAGTCGCCTTCTTTCCTTTATCTCCTCCTCCATCTCCTCCTCGTCCTCCTCTCTCACTTTTGTGTAGCAATTCATGTTCAGAATATCACAAACGGCATTATAGATCATCTCCATCTTCACGATGAGAAACAATCTCAAAGAATTCTGAGTTGAACGCCGCATCTAAAGTGAAAGTATGCCGGTTAGCTCAGTGGGCTGTTCGGGATAGCCGCGGCAAAATCGCGGCATTCCCGAACAACTTACAGGACAGCGGGAGGGCCCTACCTGCCTCCTCGCTGTCCGATCGACGAATGATTGCTCAGTGCCTGAGATCCAGGCATGAGCAGTCAAGCGGCAGAATCATTGAGAAACCAGTGATCAATGTAAAAGATCAGTGTGTGCAGTGTTATAGGTCCCTATGGGAGCTATAACATTGCAAAAAAAAAGTGAAAAAAAAAGTGAATAAAGATCATTTAACCCGTTCCCTATTAAAAGTTTGAATCACCCCCCTTTTTCCATAAAAAAAACCACAGTGTAAATAAAAATAAACATATATGGTATTGCGGAAATGTCCAAATTATGAAAATATATCGTTAATTTAACCGCACGGTCAATGGCGTACGCGCAAAAAATTCCAAAGTCCAAAATAGTGCATTTTTTGGTCACTTTTTATATAATGAAAAAATGAATAAAAATATCAATAAGTCCTATCAATGCAAAAATGGTACCGCTAAAAACTTCAGATCACGGCAGAAAAAATTAGCCCTCATACCGCCCCATACGCGGAAAAATAAAAAAGTTATAGGGGTCAGAAGATGATAATTTTAAACTTATTAATTTTCCTGCATGTAGTTATGATTTTTCCCAGAAGTACGACAAAATCAAACCTATATAAATAGGGTATCATTTTAATCGTATGGACCTACAGAATAAAGATAAGGTGTCATTTTTACCGAAAAATGTACTACGTAGAAACGGAAGCCCCCATAAGTTACAAAACAGCGTTTTTTTTCCCATTTTGTCTCACAATGATTTTTTTTTCCGTTTCGCCGTAGATTTTTGGGCAAAATGACTGATGTCATTACAAAAAATAAGCCATCATATGGGTTTTTAGGTGCAAAATTGAAAGAGTTATGATTTTTTAAAGGCAAGGAGGAAAAAACGAAAATGCAAAAACGGAAAAACCCTCGGTCCTTAAGGGGTTAAGGATCTGATGAGTATTTGGTCTATCGAACATGCATGCATGTGTAATGTTACCATATTACATTGTTCCATTTATGGTTATATTCATCATATCTGTTGCATAACTGATCTTTTGGATATTGAAAATGTTAGTATTGTTTGGCATGTTTTGCGTCTAGTGTGGGTTAACAGGAACAGGTTGGGTACTCAAGGACTATTCTAATGATTTACCTATTTATTCAGATAAAGATTACTTACAAGTTACACCTAGAAAAAGGTTAATTCCGAAACGTGTTGGTTGTTTTTTGTATTTTTATAGCCCTCAGGTAATTTTAAAATCTATAAATAAAGCTAATATATTTTAATCAAGAAGCTGATGTCCTGAGCGCTGGGATTTATTCCTTGTTGTAGCTTCCTTTTTATAACAAAATGCCACGTTGACAGCGGGAATAAATGGTGAAGTTATGGAAATCAGATATTGAAAATCAGAACTAAAAAGAAAGATAAAAGCGTAAGTCAAATCAGTGTAGTTTCTTTACAAGACAGCAGATGCACATAAACTGTGATTCACTGAGCAATAATCCCAGTATGATACAAAAACCACATGATCTTTTCATAAACAAAATCGCTGGAGACGTAATGGGTCCAGATAACTTGCATTAGAGTAACCTGTATTTAACAATACAGTAAAACATCAGAATCCCGGAAACTATTGCACACTATGTGATTAGACAGAAAAGAGTATTTCTAAATTTAATATGAAAGAAAATGATTGTCACTGTTACAAAAGCTTTCGAAACAGGTGAAATGCCATTTCCCTCCTGTGTGCCTAATGCATGTATAACATGCAATGCTTTTCTTGGCATCCCTATGAAGGCTGGCAGTCATAGCAATACAAATGAAGTGTACCTCCAGGTATCCACGTTAGTACCTGTAACAATATGCCCCTAAATGCGGAATTCCAGTTTGCAATTGTAATTAAGAATTAATACTACAGACTCCATAGCTCCATTTATTTGCAGGGTGCACACTCCATTCATTTGGTGAGCCTTATGCCTCCATCATTTTTCAACTGCACGTCCTCTATTACATAAGGAGATGAACAGCCAACAAACAGTCAAATCCTGCTCCTTTTGCTTGTTCGCTGGCCCTATTACAGGGTGATAATGGCCCGGTCGGCCGGCAGTCGCCTGTATATTAGGGCCCATAGGGCCACACCAACAATCCATCAATCTTTTGAGCAGCCCCGTTGGCATGATTGTGAGCCTTGTAATAGGCTCTCCATACTACGCATTCCAGACATTTAAAAGGGTCCTTACTTCCTCCCTGCCAGTAGCAGATGGGTTAAATAAATAAAATATCTTATTAAAACAGCAATACAAGCTGTGTGTGAGAATAAAGTCAAGCAATGAATACATGTAGTAGTGGAATGGAGAGGTAAGGCGAGTGTAATGTGAGGTAGCAGGATGGTAGAAAGAGTGACCACGACCGGATTGCAACTATTGTATTTTTAACACAACAGACAGTGATGACAGCTGCTGTTAGGAACTTAGGTAGAAGAAGGGCTCTGGAGGACAAATGAAGGAGAGCTTTCACAAAGGCATTATACACGAGAAGGTAAAAGGGAATCTATCACCAGGGTTGTGCCAGTTAAGCCGCTGGTACAGCCTCATAGTGCACATTACAATTAACAAATTGTTACCTTTAGTAAGTACATCTGATGCACTATTCTCTGGTCATTTATATTTGTTATGTAAGTTAGCCATTTGGTGCAAAGAGAGCTTTACTTTAGCCCCCAGTGCACCGATATGCTCGCTCACTCCTGTAGCCACTCCTGATCATCCTACTGACCCACTCCTCAGCGGGGACGTTAACTAGAGGCCAATCTGAAATCCTGCGCATTCGCAGTAAGTCCACTGGCAAAGGTTTCCAATTGGCCTCTGCATGTAGGTGCAGAATGGGACACTGGGAGGACACATCAGATGTCAGCAGCCCTTAGAGTTCACTATTTAATGGTTTTAAAAAATGTTCACATTTTATGTTGCGTACTTTTGTTAAAAAAAATAAAAAAAAGTTTTGCACATCATTCTGCACTCAATATCCCATAATGACAAAATTAAATCAGAATTTCAGAAATGTTTGCATATTGATTAGAAAGGACATTTAAAGCAGTGGTTTTCATCCTTTTTCGCAACTGTACCCCCAAAGGGTGAAAGTGTGTCCGAGGGTACCCCTCACGCATAAGTTCACGCTGAACTTACGTGTGAGGGCTACCCATGGACAAAATAAGTAATAAAAGTACTTAATTTCAGAATGGCGCATGTGCACCTTTCTAATGTGATACTAATGCGATACTTAATCCCCTTGTGCCATTATTCCCCCTCCATCTTAATCCCCCTGTGCCATTATTCCCCCCTCCGATCCCCCTGGCCCAATATATGAGATTCATACAATAACACCCTCCCATTCTGCAGCGTTACACTTAGTTTAATATGCTTACCAGGCCTGTGTCTATCCCGTTGGGCGGGCCGCACTGACAGGTGACATCCTTCTGCGCTGTGCCGGAACCTCCACGCAACGTCAAGGACATCACAGGTCAGGCCCGCCAACCTCTGCATCTCACGTAAGGTGGCCGAGGCGACAGCGGCATTCAATTCCCACTTTGCGTTGAAAAATACTGGCCAATGCATGGCTGGTATTTGTCAGCAAATTGCTGTTCCCCTGCATAACCCTTGGCGTACCCCTGGTTGAGAACCCCTTATTTAAAGTAATCAGAACCTTTGCTATGTCTCTTTATCTGGGGGTCTCCCATTTCTCTTGCTCATCTCTGAGATGTTTCTACATCTTGGTCGAAGTCACCTGTGGTAAATTTAGGATTGTAGCGACACAGCCCTATCTATTAAAAAAAATAAAAAAGCACTGAGGTCTCCATAGTTCTTAAATAAAAGATGTTTGGAACAATCAGGACTCTGGGCTCTGGTCTTGGAGCTGGTCGCCCAACCTAACTAAGGAATCGGGGGAGAAGGGCCTAGGTAAGAGAGGAGACCAAGTGGTCACTGTGGCTGAGCAGATAGGAGAAACTTTTAGAAGGTCAACAATCAGTGCAGCACTCCACAATCTGTACTGTATGGTAGAGTGGCAGTAAGAAGCTCCTCCTCAGTAAAAGACACATGAATAGGACACTCAGAAGAGGAGTAATGTCTGGAGGAAACCAGGCACTGCTCTCTGCATTGACCTCAGACTGGGTCTTCCAACAAGACAAGAGGGGAGATTCATCAAAACTTGTGCAAAGGAAAAGTTGGCCATAGCAACCAATCAGATCGCTTCTTTTATTTTTCTAAAGGCCTCTGAAAAATAATAGAAGCCAGGTCTTGATGAATCTCCCCCAATATCCCTAAGCACACAGCCAAGACAACACAGGAGCGGCTTAGAGACAACTCTGTGAATGTCCTTGAGTGGCCCAGCCAGACCCCTGACTTGTGCAAACCTTGTGGCCTCATTCCCAAAAAGACTGGAGGATGTAATCTCTGCCTACGGTGCTTCAACTAAGTACTGAGTAAAGGGTCTGAATACTTATGTCAATGCAATATTTTAGATTTTCCTTTTCAATGAATTTCACTTTCAATAAATGAGCAAAAATTTCCAACATTCTGTTTTGACTTTATTATTATGGTGTATTGAGTGCAGAATAATGGGGAAACCTGATTTTGTTTTTATTTTAGCACAAGGCCGCAACATAAAATGTGAATAAGGTGAAGGGTCTGAAAACTTTTGGAATGCACAGTACAAAGATGAGCTTAGCTGTACAGGAGAGCAGTCCTTAAAGGGGTACTCTGCTCCTAGACATCTTATCCCCTATCCAAAGGGGATCTCCCTGCTGCACCCGGCGTTCATTAAGAGCATCGGGTGCAGCGCCGGAGGCTCATGATGTCACGGCCATGCCCCCTCCCATAGACTTGCATTGAGGGGGCGTGGCCGTGACATCACAACCTGCAACGCCAGTCATCTGGCACAGAGCGAAGGTTGATCCGTGCACCGGATGTCTGGTGTGCCACAGCCGAGATTGCGGGGGTCCCCAGCGGCAGGACACCCGCGATCAGACATCTTATCCCCTATTCTTTGGATAGGGGATAAGATGTCTTGGGGCCGAGTACCCCTTTAATCTGTAAGCTGAGCAAACGGCCCACAGGGAAAACTCCTGGCAAAGAACTTGGCCTCTCGCTCTGGTCTGCAGTATACAAGAGGTGTGTTTCACAAAAGTCTCCTTCAGATAAATTGTAATATAATGTCTTGCAGAATTGTAGAAAACAAAGTCTTGTGTCTGAGAACTGGACTTTGAACTTCAATCCACTTTTTACAACAATGCAGCTTATTGCCAATGAATATGGTATCTGGGGTAAGGGTGGCACTACGCATAGCAGATGATGCTTACAATATGTGAAGCCAAAAACCTCAATGCAAAGCTGCAGCAATTCTTAGTGTTTTATTTTTTTATTTTTTTTGACTGCTGCATGGCCACCCGTTTTTTCACAAACATGATGAAAATTAGGAGGAAATCTACCAAAATTAGAATGTAATGTAGCAGGAAATGTAACGCAAATATGATTAATATACTTTAATAACAAATATATCATATGTATATGTAAATTATTTTATCATATTTCACATTGATGTAGCAAGGGACATATAAGGATATAAATGCAGCCACTAGATGGCTAGTCCAATGATTGCCGCAAGAGCCAAAGTGCGGTGGGGGGGGTTTGGGCTAGTCCAGGGGTGCCATTGTGTAAGTCACAGTACTTCTCCAGGAGATGAGCGGCCTCAATACATATAACCTAGTGAACGGTGAGAGCCGCCTCATCCTTGTACATAAGAAGGATTTGTAATAAGCTGAGCATGGCTGCCAGCTCAGCATCAACCAACGAGGAGTCTCCATCAGCATCGGCTAACATTGGCAGATGCTGACAGGTGTCATCTCACTGGTTGATGCTTAGCTGGTGGTCAGCTTGTTACAAATCCTTCCTATATACGAGGGTGAGGCGGCTCCGACTTGCGGCAAAGCTGCCCTGCCCTGAGCTGGGGGCGGGTATTATATTAGGTTACACAGTAGTTCGTCAGTAGTTGCTGTATCAGTGGACATCAAATGACATTGTGTATGCTTCATGACCAAAGACATCACTGCATTCCCTGCCCTCTGTATAAGGTTATCAGGAGTCCTGGGGGCTGAAAACTGCAGTGCTGATAGATTCTCTTTAAAGGGGTACTCCCGTGGAAAACATAAAAAAATAATAATAATAATTATCAACTGGTGCAAGAAAGTTAAACAGATTTGTAAATTACTTCTATTTACAAATCTTAATCCTCCCAGTACTTATCAGCTGCTGTATGCTCCACAGGAAGTTCTTTTCTTTTTGAATTTCGTTTCCGTCTGACCACAGTGCTCTCTGCTGACACTTCTGCCCATGTCAGGAACTGTCCAGAGCAGGAGAGATTTGCTATGGGGATTTGCTCCTACTCTGGACAGTTCCTGACATGGACAGAGGTGTCAGCAGAGAACACTGTGGTCAGACAGAAAATAAATTCAAAAAGAAAAGAACTTCCTGTGGAGCCTTTACCACTGGAGTACCCCTTTAAGTTATGGCTGATCGGGCTATTTTTGCATGGTTACATAACAAACATACCCTGAATAATCTGATCCTGCAGTCGTGATCCCCTAATTCTTTTAGCATATGGTAGGCTGGCAGGAAGCAGGGGACAAGTAGAAGGTAATATGACTGCAGGATAACACTACATAGATTTTGTTTGTTGTCTCCATGGAGACACATAGGCTTGTATAAGAGCAGTAGTCCATAAATAAAAGCCATTTCTAATTAAAGAGGTTATCTGGGAATACAAAAAAATAATAATGTACACTGTCCCTGCAAGTACTTCCCTATTCAGCCAATCACAGACTGAGGCAGGACATTGCTATGGCCAGTGATTGGTGCAGTTCCTGCAGGGAAAGCGCATCTTCAGCAACCAGGAAATAGTAAAGAGGACCGGAAGCTTCAACCCATTGGCTGGGGTGCGATTTAGGCAGTTCAGCATAGGGTTTTTTTTATTTTTATGGCTGCATAATACCTTTCAATACTTAGTATGTGAAAGGTGAGAGTCCCAGTGTCTCTCTACCATATACAATTGATGATGAGTAGTTTTATTTTTGCTGTGAACTATTCAACAGAGATACCTGACAAAACCGAACATGTCAGAGAAATGACAGGTCCTCTTAAAATACCATACAACTGCTCACATGCACACAAGGCTTCTATCAACTTGTTTATAGAGCAGAAAGCCGCAGGTCACATCTGAACAAACCTAGGTAGGTCTTCTTTATTCTACAGTGAAAATAACAGCAGAGAATGTAAAGGAAGGCCCCACCGCTCCGTGAAGGCAGGAATCCTAGTGTAACAACATGTTATCGTCCGCTCTCTGAATAATCAGGAGTATTTCATGCTTTAAAAGCCATAGATCCTGCAGAGTAAACTGGTTTAGTGTTAGGATTGTTCTAAGCAGACACAAATTCCTCAACTCTGAGACAGTGTTATATAGAGAAAACGCAATTATCTGCAAATGGAAGACTGGTGGGAATGAAAGCAGAAGACGCCTGTTCTGAAGTTGCTTAAAGGAGTACTCCGGGATAGGAATATTGTCCGTCATACTGCCGGCAGTAAAAAAATAAAGAGGTACATACCTCCCGTCGCTCCTCCGGTAACCCAGGGCCGAAAAAAGTCACACTGCCGGTCTGCCTATCGCCGGCCGAGGTGGGACTTCGCTGCAGCCTGTGATTGGCTGAGTGCAGTATGACTCGCGACCACTGGTAACCAGGACGAGGATCGCGGGAGAGGCCGGAGCGAGTTACCGGAGGCACTGGGGGAGTGACGGAAGGTATGTACCTCTATTTTTTTTTTACTGCCGGCAGTATGTCGGGCAATTTTCCCATCCCAGAGGAGTACTCCTTTAAAGGAGTACTCCAGTGGTATACTCCAGAAAGTTTAACAGATTTGTAAATTACTTCTATTAAAATGTTTTAATCCTTTCAGTACTTATTAGCAGCTGCATACTACAAAGGAAATTCTTTTCTTTTTGGATTTCTTTTCAGTCTGACCACAGTGCTCTCTGCTGACACCACTGTCCATGTCAGGAACTGTCCAGAGCAGGAGAAAATCCCCTATGCTGCTCTGGACAGTTCCTGACATGGACAGAGAGAAATTAAAAAAAGAAAAGAATTTTCTCTGTAGTATACTGCCGCTAACAAGTACTGGAAGGATTAACATTTTTTAATAAAAGTAATTTACAAATCTGTTTAACTTTCTGGCACCAGTTCATTTAAAAAATAAAAAATAAAGTTTTCCACCGGAGTTCCCCTTTTTAAAGTGAAGTTTCCCAGCTATAGCTAGGACTGTATGTAACGGCCTGAAGACTTTCTTGCATGAAAATCTAGATGTGTGTTCTCCACCCAGTGGCTCTTGGGCTCCCTTGTATGTGGCTCCTCAGCTGTTGGCAGCTGCAGTTCTATTATGCACTAGCGGCACCAGAGAAGTTAATATTATTAGAACTTGACACTAAGTTCAAAACTGATTGTTTACACCAAGGTAAAGCCATATACATTGGTCACATATATAACAGCTTTTTCCTATATCTCAGCACCACCTGTTGCCCTTAAAAGTGGCCCAGGAGCCATAAAAGGTTGAGGACATCAGTCTACTCCAGTGTTTCCCAACCAGAGTGCCTCCAGCTGTTGCGAAGCTACAACTCCCAGCATGTCCAGACAGCCGAAGGCTGTCTGGGCATGCTGGGAGTTGTAGTTTCGCAACAGCTGGAGGCACCCTGGTTGGAAAACATTGGTCTACCTATTGCCATGTGAGAGCCTACACAATTGATATAGGTTAGAGAGAAAAAGCCCAATCCTGGTGCGGTAGATGCTAACTTGTTCTCGTATACAGGGGAGAGAAACCTTCAATCCCAATATTGCAATAAATCCCTTGGACTGTATGGATTGGTCTAAAAGGTAAAGCTAGATTTTAAAGACGTTGCCCAGTGAAAAATAACTTATACCCTAATCAACAGAATAGGGGCAAAGTACATGATTGCAGGGGGGTCCCAGCAGTCGGACTCTGCCCCCAACGCCGCACCCCCCCCCCATTTTGACAATAATTTCTTTGTAAATTTGCCCATTTTTTCCTTCCTTCAATTTTGCTATGTTTTCCAGTACCATTTGCTGAAAATCTGCCCCACATTATGATGTTCCCACCTCCAAACTTCAATGTTGGTTTAACGGGGTACTCCGGTCCTAATACATCTTATCCCCTATTCAAAGGGGGGACCCCTGCAATCTTTAATTCAGCACCCATCTTTGCGAGCTCTCTGCAGCGCTGGAGGCTCCAAGTGTGCACGGGGCAGGAGTATCGTGACATCACAACTCCGCCCCCGTGTGCCATCATGCTCCACCCCTCAATGAGAGTTTTTGGAGGGAGCGTGACGTCACACGGGGGCAGAGTCGTGACGTCACGATTAGAGATCAGCGATGGGTTGGAAAAGGTGGAAAGGTGGAGAGGAAAGAGTCTCCTAGGACTGTATCCACCTTTTCCAGCCCACGGAAGCACCTGAAAGCTGAACTAATTTATGCAGGATAAGTCATCAACTGCCGAGCGGAGAAGTTCGTGACGAATTGAATTTACTGTAAGTTCGCTCATCTCTAGTCACGATACTCCGGCCCCGTGGTGTTTTTTCTAGCCACTTTGTTAGTGCAAATTAATATTAACTGGTTTAGTCCAAACTGATGGCTACAAAAAGGTCTAATTGCGCCATGGGGTCACACAAGACATATCTCATGTCCAAGCGATGGGCCCCCCCCCCACAATCTAAAACGTATCCCCTATCCTTTGGATAGAAGATAAGTTTTCTTCCATGATACTTCTCCTTTAAAGGGGTACTCCACCCCTACCTAGCCATCTTATCCCGTAATGACGGGCAATACAGGGGCCGGAGCATAGTTACGTCATGGCTCCGCCCCTCGTGACATTACGGCCCGCCCCCGTCAATACAAGTCTATGGGAGGGGGCGTGGCGGTCGTCACACCCCCTGCCATAGACTTGCATTAAGGGGACGGGCCGTGATGTCATGAGGGGCGGAGCCATGACGTAACTATGCTTCGGCCCCTGTATCGCCCATCATTACGCACAAAGCGAACTCGCTCTGTGCAGTAATGATGGCGGGGTGCCGCAGCGGCGATCCCGGGGTCCCCAGCAGCGGGACCGCGGCGATCTAACATCTTATCCCCTATCTTTTGGATAGGGGATAAGATGCCAGGGGCGGAGTACCCCTTTAATGTGTTCAATACTTTTTTGCTGTGTCATTTACACATTACTACACAACAATTTCTAAGCCTATTTGTTTTGGTTTCTTTGTTTGTATGGATTATTTGGGCTGTTACCAACATCTGGTGAAAGTTTCATGTCAATAGCACTTTTGGAAATATATTAAGGGAGAAGAAAACGGTGACGTCTTCAATACTTATTTTACCGGCTGTAGATCGTCAACTGAAAAATAGGAAAAAAGTGTTTTACTTTAACACATTTAACTTATAAGCAACCTGCTATTTAGCTCATGTAAATAAACCAACAAATAATGCCAACACCACACTGTATTATATTGGAAATATTGAAGCTTTAATCCATGTGAATGATAACATACACAAAACGTGCATATTGGAATTGACTGGATTTCAACAATAACCGTCCTTTCTCAGCACACAAAAGAAACACATAATAAATATGTAAATTGCCGCCTACTAGACAGATCCAACTTTTATTGTCATTATTATACAGTATTCTCTAAAAAAAAAAAAAAAAAAAAAAAAACAGCAATTAGAATGTGCATCATTGCAGTGTACCGACCGAGCATGAAGTAATGGACCAGTGAAATGCGGGGAGAGGATGTGTAGTAGGAGTGAAAGAAAGCGTTTATATCCGCGTTTTAGAAACAGTGTGCCTCCAGCTGTTGCAAACCTACAGCTCACAGCTTGCCCGGACAGCCAAAGGCTGTCCGGGCAAGCTGGGAGCTGTAGGTTTGCAACAGCTGGAGGCACACTGTTTGTAAAACACTGGTTTATTTAAATGTGTACACGGCCTGGTCAAAATGTATATTTTTTCACCAAAGGTACAAAGGGCAAATTGATCAAAACTGTACAGTACTGAAGGATACAGATGCATTTATCTTTTACCCAATGTTCATATGTACACCTGACATCCCCTCTCTACTACACATTTCTTGTTGTCCATTAGCAGCTATACATTATTTAACATCTAAAATCAGGAAAATTTTGGTCACGTGTAGAAAATGTTCCAAGGTATGCTAAAGCGTCACCACCGAAAACCTGAAATTTAAGGTTAAAGGGGTACTCCGGAATTATTATAATTTTTTTTTAATCAACTGGTGCCAGAAAGTTAAACAGATTTGTAAATTAGTTGTATTAAAAAAAAAAAATCTTAATCCTTCCAGTACTTATTAGCGGCTGTATATTACAGAGGAAATTCTTTTCTTTTTGGATTTCTTTTCTTTCTGTCCACAGTGCTCTCTGCTGACACCTCTGTCCGTGTCAGGAACTGTCCAGAGCAGGAGAAAATCCCCATAGCAAACATATGCTGCTCATTACAGTTCCTAAAATGGACAGAGGTGTCAGCAGAGAACACTGTGGACGGACAGAGAAAATAAATTCAAAAAGAAAAGAATTTCCTCTGTAGTATTCAGCAGCTAATAAGAACCGAAAGGATTAAGATTTTTTTAATAGAAGTTATTAACAAATCAGTTTGCCTTTTTGGAACCAGTTGATTTAAAAAAATAAAATAAAAATGTTTTCCACCGGAGTACCCCTTTAAGTCATACTCAAGGGGGTCCAGAGGATGTGGGATTTCTATAGAGTTCTCACGTTGGATCATGCAAACCAACGTACATTTGGTAGGTCAGCAAGAAGTAGGGAACAGAGAGTAGGATTAGATGATCAGACTACGACTACACAGCATTTGTTTGTAGTCTGTTACCATGGAGGAGCGTTCAACTTTTTCAAAGTTGCTTTACATGTAATAGAATAGAAACAAAAATGATGGTACCTTTAACCTGTCACTGTAAACAAAAATAAAAAATAGGGAAAGAGTAACAAATTAGTTTCCTCAAAAGGGTTGTCCGACAGAATTTTCTTTTCTACACAAACATGCCAAGGCTACCAAAAAACACCCCAAAAGCGATACTTATCTCTCACTTGTTTCCCATAGCCTCTAATAACGCTGCTCCGGTGTGCACAGTACTCCACTTCCTAATGCTGGGTGGGGCCTAATAAGTCAGAGTGCCGCTCGGCCGATCACGGATCACTGCGTAGGAATGTACCGTTTCACGCTGATCCCCGCTCTAGTGAACTTCACTTCCTGATGCTTGGGCCATATAGGTCACAGTGATTGGCTGAATGACATTTGAATTGGGACCCAGCACTAGGAAGTTGGGCAGGGCGAGAGGTAAGTATTTTTTTGTTAATTTCTTTGGCAGCAGCCTGGGAATGTTTGTTTAAAAAAAGATAAACCCCTGTACAACAATTTACATTAGCAAAAATGTATTGAATAGCCTGTAAAAAAATTTTTATGATTGGTATAAAATCAAACATGTAATACTCGCTTTCCCAGTCCCCTGCCACTGCTGAACCAAGTTTCCCAGTCCTCACCAGTCTCTGTACATCCTGGTTCAGCTTGACATGAGGATTGGTAAATTGGCTATTTCATGTTTTGTTATTTTACATCATTCTGAGAATTATTTTGTAAAGTCCCCATTGATCAACCTTGTGTGTCTGTTGGGTACCAAGCCAAAGAACATCATATATTTGAGCATTCTGGAGAGTATGGTTGGTGTCTTAATATTAGACTTTGTGGATTGCCAAGATATTTTCAGTTCTTTTTAGGCTTTTACATATAATATAAAAATTGGATAATCTAAAAAGTAGTTGTTAAATCTGAAATAATACATTTTGGCTACCAGTGTTCAATATAAATGTAGTGTAACAGCAAAATGGTAAAGCCAATCCTAAAAACTGAATGACATATCACTTGTGTTCACTGGAATGATGATATAAATATATGTAAATTAATCTAAAGCTTGTTGCCATAATACATCCTTATTAATGGATACATGCTACCGCCTAGGGTTACAGCACTATATAAATGGCTACCATGGTCAAATTGGTTCCTATAACCCACAGCACATTGCACCAGTATGTGAACCAAAGGCCTTTAGTGTTTTTGTTTTTATGTTTTTGGATTTGTTACATTACATCAGTAAAGCTGATTGTTGACAGATTTCGGCTTTGGTGAAAGGAAAAATCTTATAAATTCTTAAACACTGGTCAACAGTGAATGTGATCTGTCTTTATCGTGAAAAAAACAAATATAGAATCGGAGAGATTGTGTAAGTGGGGGTCATGGATATTGCTTATAAACCAGAGGAAAGCGACTAAACGTGACAAGAAGAAGGAAATCACTGCCCATCCATGAATGTTCCTGGGGATTACAAACAGTCCTGGCTACTGAAGTTACTAAATGTCTCTATTATGGTACACAGAATCTGAACAGCAGATCTAAGAACATTTCCATCCTGTGCCTTTCACTCCAATGGTGTATAGTGAATAGAGGTCACCTGGGCATTAATACAGAGCAGCTACTATTAAAATGCATTCCTACATCACCTACTGATGCCAATGAATGGTACAATAGGGATTCAACAAAGACCCTTTTCTACTACTACAGATCTTCAGTTACACTCCAGCCTAAAAAGATACATGACTTTCATTGAAAAGATTAAATACATGGCAAGTAGGCTAAAACAGCGTAAACATGCTTGGCTGGAATGAGCTACTCTTGGCCAGTATATATAGTGTTTATTTCGGTTTAAAATCGGGAACTGGTGCAAAAAGACAAGTTAGCTGTGACCTCTCAGTCCTTGCAGGTAAATAGAAAGTTGGTGTAGCAGTCTTGAGTGGATCCATTACTGCTTTCAGTCCATTACTTCTTCTTTGCGTTCACATTTTTGCAGACCCAGTTCATTCCATCCTAAAAAGAAAGGAAAATTGTAATGAGCAAAAGACCTGTCCATACGTCTGCTTTAAAGGCGCTCAATATAAATATATATCAGACATTCTAGATTCTGATTCACCATGGAAGCTGGCAACTTTACTTTTCCAGCAATATGTATTTTGGGAACCACTTTGCATCATATGCTTGAAGAACAATGTCAATGGTTATATATATACTTCTCTAAAACAGACCAGTCAACATTTACCTAAAGGAATATTAAACCATAACACATTTCGAGTGTGAGTCTTTTACTCTTGACGTGGGTTAACTTATTTCTTTGATGCCAGTACTGGATGCCTCTAATGCTGAATTCTTCTGAAGGCATCCAGGCCACCACACCAGGGAGCCCTCTGTACGCTTGTCCACCCACTACATTTACTGCTGTGGACACAATACAGTTATTACAAAGAAATGGTAGGTTTCACTATACTAACATTAAAGGGGTACTCCGGTGAAAAACTATTTATTTATTTTTTTTAAATCAACTGGTGCCAGAAAGTTAAACAGATTTGTCAATTACTTCTATTAAAAAATCTTAATCCTTCCTTTACTTATTAGCTGCTGAATACTACAGCAGAAATTCTTTTCTTTTTGGAACACAGTGCTCTCTGCTGACATCATGAGCACAGTGCTCTCTGCTGACATCTCTGTCCATTTTAGGAACTGCCCAGAATGTTTGGGCAGTTTGTTATGGGGATTTCCTTTTACTCTGGACAGTTCCTAAAATGGCCAGAGATGTCAGCAGAGAGCACTGTGCTCATGATGTCAGCTGACAGCTCTGTGTTTCAAACGGAAAATAATTTCCACTGTAGTATTCAGCAGTTAATAAGTACAGGAATGATTAAGATTTTTTAATAGAAGTAATTTACAAATCTGTTTAACTTTCTGGCACCAATTGGTTTAAAAAAAAAAAAAAAAAAAAAAGTTTTTCACCGGAGTACCCCTTTAAATCTGGATTGCCTGGTGATATAAGCAAAATTTGGGGTCGGATATAACTATTAACCATATTCTTTGTGGAACAACTCCTTTAAATGGGCACTGTCAGATTGAAAATCATTTTTACGTTTTACATTAGCCTTTCTAATAGACTTTATCAGAAAATGTTATGTCCTTTTCTTAGAAATCATGGCTTATAAAAACACCACTAAGGGTTCCCCATATCATCCAATGCTGTTCGAGGCTGGGACAAAGTCCAGTAAGCGAAGGCAGGACTAGCACTCCTCTGTGCTCACTCCCGTTCTATCAGACTGCAGCATAAAAACAGAGAGGAGGGGGTTACAAAGCAGCCTGTAGTGATTGGATGAAAAGACCCAGCACAGCAGAGCAGACTCAGGAAGGAAGAGGAGTGATGCAGAGTGAGGACAGGCAAAGCACAGAATGACAAACCAAGTGAGCAAGAGACAGAAGGTATTTGTGAGAGAAATATATGTGCTAGACACATTATATGCACAAAATCAGTATGTGATCATAAATTATACGTACATGATCAGGATAAGGTGCGGAGTAATTTTTTTTTATGGGATATGACAGGTACTCTTTAAAAGGTGTGGCCATCAATTAGGGATCGACTGATATCGCTTTTTTAAGGGCCGATACCGATAATCGGTGGAGGTTAGGGCCGATAGCTGATAACTTATACCGATTTTCCGGTATAAGTTATCGGCTATTTACCCCCCGCGACACCGCTGCAGATCATTGATTTAAAGCGGGCGCTTTAAATCAATGAACTGCAGTGGCTTTTGCGGTGCCATAGACCGCCGCCGCCACCCGCTACTCTCCCCCTGCCTGTTCCGGGGTCCTGAGTCCTATCACCGCCACCGCCTCACCGCTCCCCCCACCGCCACACCGCACCGCCCCGGCCCCATTGCCTCCCCCATCCCTGGTTTTATAATTACCTGTTCCCGGGGCCCACTCTACATCTGGCTCCGGTGGCGTCCTCCTGAGCTGTCACTGTGCGCACTGACGGTGACGTCACGTCACTCGTCATTGCGCACAGCGTAACGCAGGACGCAGCAGGAGCCATAAGTAGCGTGGACCCCGTGCCCCGGGAACAGGTAATTAAAAAAACAAGGATGGGGGAGGCAATGGGGCCAGGGCGGTGCGGTGGGGGCATTATCAGCTTATCGGTAAGATAAATGCTAGAGATGAGCGAACTTACAGTAAATTCGATTCGTCACGAACTTCTCGGCTCGGCAGTTGATGACTTTTCCTGCATAAATTAGTTCAGCTTTCAGGTGTTCCCGTGGGCTGGAAAAGGTGGATACAGTCCTAGGAGACTCTTTCCTAGGACTGTATCCACCTTTTCCAGCCCACTGGAGCACCGGAAAGCTGAACTAATTTATGCAGGAAAAGTCAGCAACCGCCGAGCCGAGAAGTTCGTGAGGAATCGAATTTACTGAAAGTTCGCTCAGCTCTAGTAAATGCAGATACCGATAATGCCCAAAATCGTGATTATCGGCCGATAATATCGGCCAAACCGATAATCGGTCGATCCCTACCATCAATATTTAGGAGCTTAAAACCCCTTTCAAAGCAGAAAGTCATATATAACTTTAAGAGAAAATGCTGAAAATGTTTAAAGGACAACTGCAGCGGAATTACACTTATCCCCTATCCACAGGATAGGGGATAAGTGTTTGATCGCGGGGGGACCGACCGCTGGGACCCCCCTCTATCTCCCTAACGGGGCTCCGGCATTAACACCCATGGTGACGTAGCGTCGACCTAGAGGTAGACGGTGACGCCCAGTCTCCTCCCCGTCCCCATACAGTTCTATGGGGGATGCGGGGAGGCACGAATGCTGCCTCCCCGCCTCTCCCATAGAGATGTATGGAGGACGGAGGTGTATGGAGGAGGCGTGCCGGCTGCTACGTCATGCTGTGGCTGGCACGTCCCCTGCACGGGAGAGCCGCGGCCCCGTACAGGAGATAAGTGTTTGTACCACTGCAGATGTCCTTTAAATGTCCACTGCCTAAATCTTATACTGTAAGACACTACAATACAGTACAGAAGTACAGTAAGGGAAAAAATTTGAGAAAATCTGCCCTCATTTTCCATAACAAAGCCCATAAATATATGTGACATGTAGGAAAGAAAAACAGCTGTAGCTAAGTGCAGAGGAACACCAAAGTCTACGGCTTCACTTAAAACCTTTGGAATATCACACAGGGTTTATAAGGCATAACCACTAATCTGGGTGCATTACATTACTAGGTGATGGCCGCGGTCACATAGGATAAAACCTGCCCTTTATCGACAAAGATTTTTCTAAATCAAAGTACTGAGTTTCTAAGTGTTAATCTATACTGAACAATACTAGCTCAGCCACTATGGAGGCGGATGGATGTAGGAGGTGACAGATGGTGCTTCAGTAAAGATGTTGCTGTGTTAATGTTAATGCTGGTTGTTTGTCCCATAAAGTGGATTTATAGGTTGGAACAGGTAACAGGCTTAAAGGAGAAGTAACATGATATTATTATACTGGAGGGTTCTGCAGCGATAAATGGTGGAAGACAATAAGAAGTGAACTGAAATACTCAACTATACATAAAGGATAATTTATTGAGATGCATTAAATTACTGGACTTTTAACATCCTGGACCTGTTTAATATATGCAATATAGTAAGCATAGGTTATCTACAGATCCACTTTCAGGATTGGTTCAGGCATGGTGGTGTTTTTCTGCAGATTGCAAAGAGTTAAATATCCTGTGAAAATCCGCAACATAATAGGCATTCTGCAAATATGAAGATCTGCAACCACACAGGTATGTTTTGTTTACTTCCAAGCATAAGTAACCAAAAAAACTTCAAAAAGTGACAGTAAAGTGTAAGACATCATTTCCCCACAAGGTAATGTATATTCTAAGCCAAGAGCCTTCAGTACAGTTATATATGGAGGTATTCTCACCTACTAACCTTGGCTCTAGGAGAGAATACTTCCATCTATTCAGAAGCCAAAAGGTAAAGTAAATAAGTAAAGAGGAGTAGTCCGGAGTAAGGGGGGTCCAGAAAAAGGGGGGTGGGTAGCACAGAGTAGGTCAATCAATGGCCAAGCAGAAAACCCCAATCCACAGCGAGGAGATAACGTCCACAGAGCAGTCCACCTGGGCTCAAGGGGAAGAAAAACTGTAGGCCACAGGATCTAGCTCCGGGTCTGCAACGTCTCACTCCAATATCCACGTTCCAGAATACTGGCCTCAGCTCGACATCTCACCACAATGTAGCTACAACTGTCTGAACTATTGGGGTACATATCTCAAAGCAAGGCTCTGTACTAACAATCAGCTTCACGACTCCGGGATACCACACAGCAAGAAACTCAATCCGCCGTCCCACCTCAGCTCATGGTCTCAAATCCTTCTGGATAGGGAAGAATCTCAGACTCCATTAAGCTGTCCTCCCCTTGTCTGGACACAAGCATTGCACCCAGCCCCCGTCCAGGCATGAGGTGGCCATCAGGAATAGTTGCCAATCATTTGGTCTGAATCAAACAATCTTTTTGTTTCCTTCCCATGTGCAGATCTGCTGACCAACCATGACAGACATGGCATAATATTTTGGTTGAATTCACACAAATGAAACAAATACAAACAAGTGTGTGACATTAGAGGCCTCTATAAGAACAGATGAGTCCCCATGCACCTTCACAAGAGCGCTATTATGGCTCTGTACAATATGGTGTGCCCTGATAAATTAATCGGTTAGCCAAGCTTTAAAAACTCATGGCCAAGTCTCAGCATTGGCTATCAATGGTAGAATGGGGGGACGATCAAAGTAATAGCGCCCCAACCGATCAGCTTCCTGAAGAGGCCACAATACTCCAAATCAAGTGAATAGAACTATGCTGCAGTACCTTGCTCTGCTGCTACACAAAGTACGGAGACTGCAAGTATGAACAGGCTTGTGCCAAGGTAAAAAACAAAATGCTGCAACCTCAAACTGCTGATGGGAGGAATTGTGAAAAAATAAGTTACTGATGTCCATGTGGTCACCTCATGTACCACTGACTACTTTAAATGATATCACAACTATTATTCCAGCCATAAACCTTAAAGTGTCCCTGACATTTAGAAAAACTTTTAAAATGTCACAGAGAAATGTCAAAAATTTAAATTTTCTTCATGTATTTATGGCATACTAGAAACCAATTTAATAGGGAAAAAAAATTATCTAGTAAGTTAGTTTTCTGATTATGCAATGTACCTGGGGGTACCCAAAGAAAAACCATATAAAACTGTAGAACTAACAAACTACACTATATAGACAAAACTATCGGGACACCGACACATTGCAACCTATGGAAGCTTTTAGGACATCCCAATATCCCATTCATAATACATATGCATTAAAGGTTTTTTTGGGAATATATGATTGATGGCCTATCTATAGGATAGGCCATCATTGGCCGATCGGTGGGATGAAGACAGCCAGCATCCCCACAGATTGGCTGTTCTGTGCCCTGCCTGGGACTGGCATTGTACCATTTATTTCATAGTGATGGTGCTAGGTAATCGCTGCTCAGCTCCCATTTACTTTAATGTCTATAAACCCTCAATCATATAGTCCCAGAAAACACTTAAACATGGATTTGGTCCTACGGCTGCAGACCAGCATGTCTATGGGATTTTTTCCCATTCATCCATAAGTGTATTTGTGAGGTCATACACTGATGGTGGATAGGAGAGCCTGGATCGCAATCTCCATTCTTGCACATCCCAAAGGTGTTGGATGGGGTTGAGTGTGCAGCCAGTGAAGTTCTTCCAAACCCTACTGCCCCGACCAAACCTTTATGGACCTTGCTTTGTGCACTGGGGAACAGAAAAGGGTTTAACCTGTTCACACAAAATCTGAAGCATAAATTTGTCCAAAATATCTTGGTATGCTGAAGTATTAGGATTTCACTGGAACTAAAAGATATTAAATACAGCCTCATGGCACAATAAAAAATGGCGTTTACTCCTGCATTTTATGAGTCACTTTTTTCCATAGTTGGATGATCTGCTTTTTAATCATGTTATATTAAACGTTAAAGCATACCTGTCATATTCAGTTCCTGATCATGTACATATCATTTTTGTGTGTCCAAGACCTATATATCTCTAACAAATAGCATTTATATCCTGCTCACTTGCTTTTTGTTCTTCCTTATGGAGGGGGCGTGTCCATCTCTCTCCCTCACTGTGGGTGACTCATCTGAGTCTGGGAGCAGCCTGACAGTCTGCAAATCACTGCACAGTAGTTTTTATGCATACCTTTTTTTATCTGTTCCTAGTAAAGCTGGATGCTAATCAACATAGCTGTCACTATGTGTGTCATTCAGCTTTCAGACTCCTGAATGTCTTATCAGCTTCTTTGTCATTCAGGAGCCAGAGAAAGCTTTGGCTGCATGCTTGGAGTTGTAGTTTTGCATTGCAACAGCTGGAGCTGCAGTGTTTGTAAAGAACTGTGTTAGAGCAGTGTTGCCTTTAGATGTTGCAAAACTACCACTCCCAGCATGCCCACATATCCTTTGTCTGTAGTTTTGAAAGAGCTGGAGGCACACAGCTGGAGAATACACAGCTCTAAAACAGAGTTTTACAAAGATTGAACCCCCAGCTGTTGTAAAACATGGGAGTTGTTGTTTAGGAACAGCTGAAGGCTGTAGTGGTGCAATGGTGATCTCCTAAACTGCAAAATACAGAGTAGTCTGTCTGCATAAAGACAGATGACCCCTAGTGGCGGCTATTTTCATTTTAGATTTTTTTTGTAAAATTGATTTTTTTTTAAATAAATGTATATTAAAGTCAGTAGTACTACAAAACATAAAAAGTTTTTCATAATTACAGTGCCTCTTTAAGTTTTATGTTTTCACTTTTTCTGGGGGCTGGAATCACTTTTCCCTTTTCAAGTCTTCTATACCTACGGGGGATAACGGCTTCCTGCATCTGTGCTTCTGGACTATATGAAAAGTGCCTGCTACTAGACTGGGTGAGCTGATCTAAAGTTTTTTCCGTTATGAACTCCCTCATGGCACAATGCAGTCCGGCAGGTAAGGTTCCCCTACCATTCGCCAATGGTAGACAGAGATGCAGGATTCATCAGTCTACAGAGGACGTCGCCACTGCTCCAGAGTCTAATGGCGGTGTGCTTTACATCACTACAGCTGATGCTTGGCATTGTGTTTGGTGATGTAAGGCATCCATGCAGCTGCTTGATCATGGAAACCAATGCCATGAAGCTCATGGTAGCGCTATTTCTTCCCAATGCTGGTATCCGAAAGAGAGAAGGTAGAAGGCGCTTCATGTATAGAATCTCAGGATAACAGGATAGGGGGAGGGAAACCAACAGCTGCTTACCAAAGTAGGATGTGTGAATTCACAACAATGGAGAATGCGCAGCCTTCCTGGAAAGAATCTGATCAAGCAGGTGACTGAGGATACAGGAATAATGGCGGCGCTGCGCATGTGCTTACTCTGCTGAATTAACAGACTGGTTTTAAGTTTGTGGTCCCACTACCTCCATTCGTCCAGCGCCACCATTATTCCTGTATCCTTCCGCTTGAGCAATGCTGGTATACATGACAGATAAGGTTTGTACTGCAGTTATTGAGTGTTGGCGACTTTTATGCACAATGCGCCTCAGCATTTGGTGACCCCAATCTGTCATTTTGTGTGTTGTAATTCTAAAACCCTTTCACTTCTTAATAATACCACTCATAGCTGATGGTGGAAGATCTAGGAGGGAAAGGTCACAAACTGCACTGGCGATGTCCTATTATGGGCTTCATAGAACTGCTCAGACTGAATTATACATATGAATTCAGTGATTAAAGGGGTACTCCACCCTAGACATCTTATCCCCTATCCAAAGGAGAGGGGATGTCTTATCGTGCAATCCCGCCGTGAGTCATCGCTCCGTGCTGATGACTCACGATACAGAGGCCGGAGTATCGTGACGTCATGGCCCCACCCCCTCAATGCAAGTCTATGGGAGAGGGCGTGACGGGATCTTTGCTCCGTACAGCTGATGACACTGGGTGCTGCAGGAGAGATTGCGAGAGTCCCCCGCGGCAGGACCCCCGCGATCAGACATCTTATCCCCTATCCTTTGGATAGGGGATAAGATGTCTAGGGGCAGAGTACCCCTTTAATCACAGAAATCATATGTATAATTCAGTCTGCCTATGAAAGAATGGGCAGTTCTATGAAGCCCATAATAGGACATTGCCAGTGCAGTTTATGACATTTCCCTCCTAGATCTTCCACCATCAGAATTAGGGTTATTTAGTTTAGAAAAAAGAAGGCTTAGGGGCGACCTAATAACTATGTATAAATATATCAGGGGACCATACAGAGATCTCTCCCATGATCTATTTATACCCAGGACTGTATCTATAACAAGGGGGCATCCTCTACATCTAGAGGAAAGAAGGTTTCTACACCAGCACAGATGGGGGTTCTTTACTGTAAGAGCAGTGAGACTGTGGAATTCTCTCCCAGAGGAGGTGGTCATGGGGAACTCTGTAAAAGACTTCAAAAAGGGGTCTGGATGCATTTTTGGAGATTAATAACATTACAGGTTATGGATTCTAGATTTATAGGGACAGAATGTTGATCCAGGGATTTATTCTGATGCCATATTTGGAGTCGGGAAGGAATACCTCTAGTATGAGGGTTTTTTTGCCTTCCTCTGGATCAACTCAGTAGGGATATAGGTTGAACTTGATGGACTCTGGTCCTTTTTCAACCCTATGAACTACCTTATCCCATATCCTTTGGATATGGGATAAGATTTCTAGGGGAGGAGTACCCCTTTAAGAGCGGTGTCATAACATTCTGTCCATATAGTGTATTTAGAACATGTGGTAAAGCAAGCCCCTACATTTTCTAAAACAGTCACGTCCTAGAAATGGCTGCACCCAAGGCATAGGGCAATTCTAAAGGACACATTAACCATGTTAATCTATAGGAACAGAATTCACTGAATTGGTCATTTATTTTTTATACAAAAAATTCCATGCTTCATGCCAAGAAGGAGGTTTGTTTGCTCAGAAATCCGCAATGTGAAATTGGATTCCTAAGAAGCGGTTAAAGAGTGACATCACATTATCTGCGTTCACCATTAACCGGCATTATAATCAATAAAATATCTATCCTACATGCATCTTCTCATCCACCACCTCACTGTGGTGAATAACAGGAGTGGAGTGAAATCTGCTAAAGTATCAGATGTGTCTCTGGAATGAAGTCATCCCATGCTTCTGTAGCCTGATACCTATCTGCCCGTATCAGGAGCCATCATGCCAAACATGAGACATGGACCTTCATTAATTTTCAATGTGGGTTTATTGGCTGAACCAGAATAGCTGAACCAGCTAAAAAACAACAAAGATCAACTGAACATCAACTACTCCTGCACATACTCCATAAACAGCTACAGCTATAGGTCTGCAACACAAAAACACCTTCAGCATTGTCCGCTCATCTACTTGGCTATGAGATAGATCTATTAAAGCAGTGTTTTCCAACCAGTGTGCCTCCAGCTGTGGCAATACTACAACTCCTAGCATGCCCGGACAGCCAAAGGCTGTCTGGGCATGCTGGGAGTTGTAGTTTTGCCACAGCTGGAGGCACACTGGTTGGGAAACACTGTATTAAAGGGGTACTCCGGTGAAAACCTTTTTTCTTTTAAATCAACTGGTGGCAGAAAGTTAAACATATTTGTAAATTACTTCTATTAAAAAATCTTAATCCTTCCAGTACTTATTAGCTGCTGAATGCTACAGAGGAAATGCCTTTCTTTTTGGAACACTGATGACATCACGAACACAGTGCTCTATGCTGACATCTCTGTCCATTTTAGCAACCATGCATAGCAGATGTATGCTAAGGGCAGCATGGTGGCTCAGTGGTTAGCACTGCTGGGGACTTGGGTTCAAATCCCACTAAGGACAACAATAAATAAAGCGTTATTATTATTATTATTATAACGTCAGCAGAGAGAACTGTGCTCGTGATGTCATCAGAGAGCATTCCAAAAAAAAAAGAATTTCCTCTGTAGTATTCAGCACCTAATAAGTACAGGAAGGATTAAGATTTTTTTAATAGAAGTAATTTACAAATATGTTTAACTTTCTGCCACCAGTTGATTTAAAAGAAAAAAGGTTTTCACCGGAGTACCCCTTTAAACAATACAGGTTGCTCAAATAGTGTGATAACTATGGAGTGCTGCACATTGGTGTGAGAAAAGGGAGGGGGTAGAGGCCAGCCACGTATAAAAGGGGACGAAGAGCATGGTGAGGGCACAGTGCAGAGATGGGGAACATCAACATTACAACAAAGCTTTATTATAAAACATAGCATAGTGGACGAGGGCAGATATAGCGATCTGCTTGCCTACAGAGGATATTCACACCCTGCATAGGTGTTTGAGATCAAGAAGAAGCCTATTACACTGTGCAGACTACAACAAGACTGAAATACAATCCTCCAATATCAAGCAGTTCTTCAACTATCTGGCAGCCTTAGGCTGTCAATTTGGGTCATTGGACATGGGGTTGGGCCGGGACATTCACCCATAATACAGGCACAGAAATGCAGCAGTATTATACGTGTATCACTGCAGTGCCAAAGTAAAACAGCTATAACATACAGCAGTGATTCCCAACAGCGGTGCCGCGGCACACGTGTTTTGCACTGCCAGTGGTGCCGCGGTATTTTGCCGTGATTTTTTTTTAAAAAATGTTCCGCCCCGGCCTGCGCGCTTATGACTGACGGCGCATATCGGGGAAGGGAAGCTTGCGTGCACAGCGTCCCCCTCCCCCTGCGTCCCCTGCGAGCCGAAAATGGTGCCCTGGAGCGGAACGAGCTGCATCTGCACCAGACTCCAGTGCCTGCCATGGAACTGCAAGCTGTGCGGGCCGGCTTTCTTAAGGTACCCTACCCCCTTTCCACCCCTTCTCAAGCCTGTCCAAAGCCCCCCACCACCACCGTCACCCAGGTCCATCACCCATATCCACCCCCCCCCCCCCCCGTCACCGTCACCCATGTCCACACATGTCCACACCCCCCCGTCACTGCCTTACTGCAATCCTTTTCTGTGAGAAATACTTCATTTTCATTAAAAATTTCAGGGGTGCCAACATTTACAGCCGTGATTATAATGTAAGATCAAGTATACAGTCATACAAATTTATTTAATAGCTTTTTTTTTATTTTAAATACACAATTTCCTGGGGGTTGCCCAGAACTGGAAATACATGGCTGTAATAAGTGTATTTCTTAAAAGTGCTCTTTTCTAAAGTTTGACTCAACAAAACTGCTGGTACACAATGTCCATCATCTCCCACCTTGTCTACTGCAACATCCTCTGTAGCCTTCCTTCCATTAACCCTGCTATGCTCCAATCTATCCTTAAAGGGGTATTCCAGTTTAAACATTTTTTTTTCCATATGAACTAGCTCCAGAAAGTTAAATTACTCATGTACGGTACTGGAATAGTAAGCTCACCAGGTCCTCCGCACGGCAAGGTTGCCTCTAACTATAGCAACAAAGAATGTAGCAGCCAGCGGTAAAAGTAACTTCACCTTTATTCTGTCCAAGTTAAAACATCAACATGGATCTGTCTCAGGAACAATAGTGGTAGGATAAAACTCAGGAAAGGCTCGGCATGACGCGTTTCAGGTCATGTGACCTTTCATCAGATGCATGTTAGGTAGTGGAGAGATAGAGGATTATATAGAGCTAATTGGAACAGGTGTGCTGACGACAGCTCACGGTTTAACCCTATGAATTCCATAGCCTAATCGCCTCTCAACTGACAATGATGATTAGAAACATGACAAAGAGTTCCATAACTGAAGCAAACATTACAAAATCAGTCATGGAAAGAAACATAATACACAGGCACAAAAAATAATATACGAAAAAATAATATACAAAAAATTGTTACATCTAATAATGTAAAATAACATCAGATCTTAAATTGAGACCATACGGCTGGAATGTAAGCAATGAGCAGATCCAAAAAACATGTCTATTATGCAAAATGTTCATGCGGTCACCACCCCTTTCTGGTAGTTGGGCAACGTCAACACCATAAAACTTAAAATCCGAAACATCGCCAGAGTGCACAGCTCTAAAATGTTTTGAGACGTTTGAGGCGTTTGTATAGGCTGTGCTATTCACTCCTCTTAAATGTTCCTGGATCCTTTTTGTACTGCCGATATAGGAGATGTTGCAATTTCTGCAATATACCCTATTTACAACATATGTAGACTGGCAGTTAATACATTGCTGGATGGCAAAAGATTTGGATTCAGTCATATCTATTGTAGAAATTTGAACTGCATGTTCACACACCACACACTTTGCCTGCCCCCATTTCAAGAATCCTTTCAAGTTCAACCAAGAAGGGCAAGTGTTAGAATTATGTAAGGATGGGAGGGTACTAGGAGATAACAAATTTACTAAGTTCGGAGCCCGTCTGCTAGAAAAATTAACGCCACACTGTAAATATTTATTTAATACCGGATCCTGCCATAAAACCGGTAAAAACTTTGTTATAATTTTGTAAAATTCTAAGCTATATGTAGTAACAAAAGTGGGCTTGAAAGGAGAGGGCAACAAGAGAGATTTTTGGGGTTTGACCGTGAGAAGATCCTTTCTGGATTTTAACTGAACCTTACGTTTAGCTCTATTCAGAGCTCCTATCCCGCAAATGGTAAACCGTATTCAATTCAGTTTGATAAGCCTCCTCGGATGAACAGTTCCTCCGGGCTCGAGTCAGCTCACCAACAGGGACAGCCAAAACCGTATGTTTAGGATGGCACAACTCTGCCCGGAGGATAGTGTTGCCCGAGGTAGGCTTCCTGTATGTCTTAGTGTGAACACGTCCCTTACTGGCTTGCAATAAAATGTCCAAAAATGAAGTAGTAAACTTATGCCAAGAATGTGTAAAAAATAAGTTGTGTGGATTATTATTGACATAGTCAATGAAAGAAGACACTTCATGTTCAGAGGAAGACCAAATCACAAGGACGTCATCCACATATCTCCCATACCAAACGATATGGGAGGAAAGGGGATTGATGTCGCAGAAAATGTATTGCATTTCCCACCAGTGGACAAAAATATTGGCCACTAATGGGGAGGACTTGGGCCTCATTGAAGCACCTGTACTCTGAACATAAAATTGTTCCTGGAAACTGAAAAAAATGTGGGATAAAATATAAGATAATGCATCAAGAGTGAATTGACATAAATCGTGTCTGTAAGTTGAAAAATTATGCATAATGTCGGAAACTACTCTGAAGGATAAAGAATGAGGAAGGGAGGAGTAAAGGGACTCTATGTCCATGGTAAGCCAAGAGTATGACGAGCGCCATTTAATATTATCTATAATGGACATCTTTAATATGATCTTTAATGGAGTCTTTAATATGGCTAGGACATGTGGAAACGAGAGGTTGGAGAAGGGAATCAACCCATTCACAAAGGGGTTCGTTTAAGGAACCAATTCCCGCCACTATGGGTCGCATTGGCGGCAGGAATCGGTCCTTGTGTATTTTTGGCAATGAGTTAAACATTGGAGTTATGGGATTTTTTACCAGCATGTAATCATACTCTTTCTGAGAACTGACACAGAGGAACAAACCTTCCCTCAGGAGCAGTTTCAATTTTTTGCTCAACAGAACTGTAGGATTACAAGCAATGGGTGTGTAAGTCTTACTGTCCATTACCGATGCAGGGCGTAAATGTACGTCCTGGTGAGCTGGTACTAAACGCACCAGGACGTACATTTACAGCCTATGCATAACCGCGAGCATCGGAGCGATAGCAGCCAGGGACTCGCCCATAATGGCGGACATCCACGATCGCGCAGATGTCCGCCATTAACCCCTGAGATGCCGTGATCAATGCAGATCACGGCATCTGCGGCAGTGCGGTACTTTGAATGGATGATGTCCCATTTTCCTTATTTCACCCCCAAAAAGTGTAAAAAAATATTTTATATACATATTTGGTATCGCCATGTGCGTAAATATCCCAACTATTAAAATAAAATGTTAATGATACCGTACGGTGAACGACGTGAAAGTCCAAAATAGCTGCTTATTTTTTAATAACATTTTATTCCCCCCAAAAAAACTATAAAAAAAAGTATTAAAGTTTTATACAAGCAAATATGGTATCAATAAAAAGTACAGATCATGGTGCAAAAATTGAGGCCTCATACCGCCGCTTATACGGAAAAATGAAAAAGTTATAGGTCTTCAGAATAGGGGGATTTTAAACGTACTAATTTGGTTAAACAGTTTGTGATTTTTCTTAAGCGCAACAGTAATAGAAAAGTATCATGGGTATCATTTTAATCGTATTGACCCAGAGAATAAACAACATGTCATTTTTACCGTAAATTGTACGGCGTGAAAACAAAACCTTCCAAAATTAGCAAAACTGCGGTTTTCTTTTTAATTTCCCCACACAAATAGTATTTTTTTGGTTGCGCCATACATTTTATGGAAATGAGAGTGATGGCATTACAACGGACAACTGGTCGCGAAAAAAACAAGCCCTCATACTAGTCTGTGGATGAAAATATAAAAAAGAGTTATGATTTTTTTTCAAGGCGAGGAGGAAAAAATGAAAACGTAAAAATAAAATTGTCTGTTTCCTTAAGGCCCAAATGGGCTGAGTCCTTAAGGGGTTAAAATGACTTAATTGAGTGTACAATATAGTTCAGTATCCATGCAAATAACCGCCCCTCCCTTGCCTGCAGCATGTATGGTCCAATTATTGTGGTCCCTAAGTTCCTTACAGGGGTACTCCGCTGCTCAGCGTTTGGAACAAACTGTTCCGAACACTGGAGCCGGAAGCTTGTGATCTCATAGCCCCGCCCCTCATGATGTTACGCCCCCGCCCCCTCAATGCAAGTTTATAGAGAGGGCAGGGCGTGACGTCATGAGGGACGGGGCTATAAAGTCACGAGCTCCCGGCGCCGGCTCCAGCGTTCGGAACAGTTTGTTCCAAACATTGAGCAGCGGAGAACCCCTTTAACCCCTTCCCGCAGACTGTCATATATAAACGCCGGGTTGTGCAGTGCGTTCGCGCATCCCGGCGTTTATAAATGACATTCAGTTAACCCGGCGATGCGCAGCATCGCACGGGTTAACTGGCAGAAGTCCCGCTGTTTCCAGCAGGGGACAACTTCTGCTTCACCCCCAGGACCATCCATTGATGGTCCTGGTCAGCGATCACTGTGATTGGTCCCTGTGGACCAATCACAGTGATCTGGGGTGAAAGTTCAGATCCCCCGCACTGCCCGCCCCTGGAAGTCGGGCAGAACGGGGGACGATGGCTGCGGGGGCTCGCGGGGACCTGCAGCATAGGGGGGGGGGAACACGAGGGGACCGGCAGCCTTACCAGATCCAGCGGCGGGACCGTGGAGCAGCGCGGGACCGGCCACGTGGACGAGCAGCGACGGGTAAGTATGTGGTCCTCAGAGGCAGCAGTGAAGATCTTCACTGCTGCTTCTAGGAGTCTGAAAACTACAACTCCCAGCATGCCTAGACAGCCTTTGGCTGTCTGGGCATGCTGGGAGTTGTAGTTTTGCAACATCTGAAGGGCCCCCGTTTGGAGACCATTGTATAATGGTCTCCAATCTGTGCTCTTCCAGCTGTTGCAAAACTACAACTCCCAGCATGCACTGACTGTCCAGGCATGCTGGGAGTTTTAGTTCAGCAACATCTGGCCCTTCAGATGTTGCCGAACTACAACTCCCAGCATGCCCTTCAGCTGTCTGGGCATGCTGGGAGTTGTAGTTTTGCAACAACTGGAGACACACTGGTTGGGAAACATTGTTTCTAACTCAGTGTTTCCTAACCTGTGTGCCTCCAGCTGTTGCAAAACTATAACTCCCAGCATGCACTAACAGACCATGCATGCTGGGAGTTGTAGTTTTGCAACATCTGGAGGGCCCCAGTTTGGAGACCATTGTATAATGGTTTCCAATCTGTGCTCTTCCAGCTGTTGCAAAACTACAACTCCCAGTATGCACTGACTGTCCAGGCATGCTGGGAGTTTTAGTTCAGCAACATCTGGCCCTTCAGATGTTGCCGAACTACAACTCCCAGCATGCCCTTCAGCTGTCTGGGCATGCTGGGAGTTGTAGTTTTGCAACAACTGGAGACACACTGGTTGGGAAACATTGTCTGTTTCTAACTCAGTGTTTCCTAACCTGTGTGCCTCCAGCTGTTGCAAAACTATAACTCCAAGCATGCACTAACAGACCATGCATGCTGGGAGTTGTGGTTTTGCAACAGCTGGTGCACCCCCCCCCCTCCCCCTGTGAATGTACAGGGTACATTCACATGGGCGAGGCTTTTACAGTGGGTTTCTCGCATCTTGAGATGCAGCAAATTTTGCGCTGGGAAACTCGCTGTAATCCCCCGCCCATGTGACTGTACCCTAAAAACACTACACTACACTAACACAAAATAAAATAAAAAGTTAAAAACACTACATATACACATACCCCTACACAGCCCCCCTCCCCCAATAAGAACGTCCGGTACGCCACTGTTTCCAAAGCAGAGCCTCCAGCTGTTGAAAAACAACAACTCCCAGTATTGCCGGACAGCCGTTGACTGTCCACGCATGCTGGGAGTTTTGTAACAGCTGGAGGCACCCTGTTTGGGAATCACTGGCGTAGAATACCCCTATGTCCACCCCTATGCAAATCCCTAATTTAGGCCTCAAATGCACATGGCGCTCTCACTTTGGAGCCCTGTCGTATTTCAAGGCAACAGTTTAGGGCGACATATGGGGTATCGCCGTACTCGGGAGAAATTGCGTTACAAGGTTTGGGGGGCTTTTTCTTCTTTAACCCTTCATGAAAAGGAAATGTTGGGGTCTACACCAGAATGTTAGTGTGAAAAATTACATTTTTTACACTAACATGCTGATGTTGCCCTATACTTTACATTTTCACAAGAGGTAAAAGGGAAAAAAGCCCCCCAAAATTTGTAACGCAATTTCTTCCGACTACAGAGATACCCCATATGTGAGCGCAAAGTGCTCTGGGGGCGCACAACAAGGCCCAGAAGGGAGAGTGCGCCATGTACATTTGAGGTGATTTGCACAGGGGTGGCTGATTGTTACAGCGGTTTTGACAAACGCAAAAAAAACAAAACCCCACATGTGACCCCATTTCGGAAATGACACCCCTCACGGCATGTAATGAGGGGTGCAGTGAGAGTTTACCCCCACAGGTGTCTGACTGATCTTTGGAACAGTGGTCCGTGAAAATGAAAACTTGTACAGCCCACTGTTCCAAAGATCTGTCAGACACCAGTGGGGGGCAAATGCTCACTGTATCCCTTGTTACGTTCCTCAAGGGGTCTCTTTTCCAAAATGGTATGCCATGTGTTTTTTTTTTGCTTTTCTGGCACCATAGGGGCTTACTAAATGCGACATGCCCCCCGAGCAAAATTTGCTCTCAAAAAGCCAAATATGACTCCTTCTCTTCTGAGCATTGTAGTTCGCCCATAGTGCACTTCAGGTCAACTTATGGGGTACCTCCATACTCAGAAGAGAAGGGGTTACAAATATTGGGGGGTATTTCCTGCTATTAAACCTTGGAAAAATGTGAAATTTGGAGGGAAACACACATTTTAGTGAAAAAAAATAATTTTTTTTTTACATATGCAAAAGTCGTGAAACACCTGTGGGGTATTAAGGCTCACTTTATTCCTTGTTATGTTCCTCAAGGGGTCTAGTTTCCAAAATGGTATGCCATGTGAGGGTTTTTTGCTGTTCTGGCACCATAGGGGCTTCCGAAATGCAACATGCCCCCCAAAAACCATTTCAGAAAAACGTACTCTCCAAAATCCCCTTGTCGCTCTTTCCCTTCTGAGCCCTCTACTGCGCCCGCCGAACAATTTACATAGACATATGAGGTATGTGCTTACTCGAGAGAAATTGGGCTACAAATATAAGTATACATTTTCTCCTTTTACCCCTTGTAAAAATTCAAAAACTGGGTCTACGAGAACATGCGAGTGTAAAAAATGAAGATTGTGAATTTTCTCCTTCACTTTGCTTCTATTCCTGTGAAACACCTAAAGGGTTGAAATGATGACTGAATGTCATTTTGAATACTTTGGGGGGTGTAGTTTTTATAATGGGGTCTTTTGTGGGGTATTTCTAATATGAAGACCCTTCAAGTCCACTTCAAACCTGAACTGGTCCCTGAAAAATAGTGAGTTTGAAAATTTTGTGAAAAATTGGAAAATTGCCGCTGAACTTTGAAGCCCTCTGGTGTCTTCCAAAAGTAAAAACTCGTCACTTTTATGATGCAGACATAAAGTAGACATATTGTATATGTGAATAAAAAAATTTTTTATTTGTAATATACATTTTCCTTACAAGCAGAGAGCTTCAAAGTTAGAAAAATGCAAAATTTTCAAATTTTTCATCAAATTTTAGGATTTTTCACAAGGAAAGGATGCAAGTTACCACAAAAATTTACCACCATGTTAAAGAAGAATATGTCACGAAAAAAAAATCTCGGAATCAGAATGATAACTAAAAGCATTCCAGAGTTATTAATGTTTAAAGTGACAGTGGTCAGAATTGCAAAAAACGCTCTGGTCCTTAAGGCCAAAATGGGCTTGGTCCTGAAGGGGTTAAGAGCTATTCTCTAATATTTTGTTTAGTTATCAACCTTAGAGCTAACATTATTTTGTTTTAACTCAACTAACTCTTTCATGACTAAATCCAGAAAAGTGTCCATACCAGGACTTCTGGGAGTAATCGTATAAAAATCTGGGTTTTCGATTTTGAAAGACGGAAACTTAGACACAATTTGGTCCTGTTGCTTTGTCTCAAAGTCAAGAGACATGAGAGCACCTAAAGAATTTTGTTCCTGAAAAGAAGAAAAAGTAGTTAATGGAAAACTAGGAACCACATTTGTATCACATTGTAAAGTCCTTCCCCCAAGATTTAATGTCTATCGAGTCAAAATGTTTCTTTCAAGTTAGAGTTCTAATGAATTTATTGACATCCAGGATGGTATTGTAAACATTAAAATGAGTAGTGGGTGAAAAACCAATTCCTTTAGTTAACACTGCAATTTGTAAATTACTTCTATTATAAAAATCTTAATCCTTCCAGTACTTATCAGCTGCTGGAGTTGAGTAGTTCTTTTCTGTCTGACCACATTGACACTCTGTCTGTCTCAGGAACTGTCCAGAGAAGGAGCAAATCCCCATAGCAAACCTATCCTGCTCTGGAAAGTTCCTGAGACAGACAGAGGTGTCAGCAGAGAGCACTGTTGTCAGGCAGAAAACAACAACTCAACTTCAGCAGCTGATAAGTACTGGAAGGATTAAGATTTTTTTTCTAGAAGTCATTTACAAATCTGTTTAACTTTCTGGAGCCAGTTGATATGAAAAAAAAAATTTTTTTTTTACTGGAATACCCCTTTAATTGTGCTGCCCGATTAATACACCCCTCCCCTCGCTTCTCCTGACGCTCTCATTTGCCAATCCATTCAATGTCTGCCTGTTGCCCAGCACATTCAGTTCGAAATATCAAAGGGGTTATATACTCATTGCCTATCAACAGGATACAGGATGAGTGCTTGATTGTGGAGTGTCCAACCACTGGGACCCCCCACGATCTTCAGAATGAGGCCTGGCACTCACACGGTGCAATCATTTCTATGGGAGCACTAAAGATACATTAAAGGGGTACTCTGGTGAAAACCTTTTTTCTTTTAAATCAACTGGTGGCAGAAAGTTAAACATATTTGTAAATTATTTCTATTAAAAAAACGTAATCCTTCCTGTACTTATTAGCTGCTGAATACTACAGAGGAAATTCTTTTCTTTTTGGAATGCTCTCTGATGACATCACGAGCACAGTTCTCTCTGCTGACGTTATTATAATAATAATAACGCTTTATTTATTTTTGTTCTTAGTGGGATTTGAACCCAAGTCCCCAGCATTGCAAGGCAGCAGTGCTAACCACTGAGCCACCATGCTGCCCTTAGCATAGATCTGCTATGCACGGTTGCTAAAATGGACAGAGATGTCAGCACTGTGCTCGTTATGTCATCAGTGTTCCAAAAAGAAAGGAATTTCCTCTGTAGCATTCAGCAGCTAATAAGGACTGGAAGGATTAAGATTTTTTAATAGAAGTAATTTACAAATATGTTTAACTTTTTGCCACCAGTTGATTTAAAAGAAAAAAGGTTTTCACCGGAGTACCCCTTTAAGTATAAACTCCGTCATCTCCGACGCTCTTACTAGAAATTAATAAAGGGACATACCGGAGCCCTGTTCTGGAGATCGCAGGAGATCCCAGAGGTTTGGAGCAAAGCCCCATAGCACACTTATCCTGCTCTGGACAATTCCTGACATGGACAGAGGTGTCAGTAGAGAGCACTGTGGTCAGACAGAAAAGAAATTCTAAAAGAAAAGAACTTCCTGCGGAGCATACAGCAACTGATAAGTACTGGAAGGTTTAAGATTTTTTAAATAGAAGCAATTTACAAATCTGTTTAACTTTCTGGCACCAGATGATTTAAAAAAAATTAATAAAAAAAAAGTTTTTGATCAGAGTACTCCTTTAATGGGTCAGCATAGAATCTGCAATAGTGACTGATTTGCCAAGTTTTTAGCCAACCCATTGAAGTCAATAGAGGCAAAATCTGCTGCAGATTATCTGCAGAAAATACGCTGCGAAAAAGCGCCACAAAAGCCGTCCGTGTGGACGGACCCTTGGGGTAAAATCATACAATCAGGTTGCGTGGCAGCTCATGGCAATTCAATTCCTTCATTCCTGATGTGATGCAGTTACCAACCACAATGCAACCTGATCGTGTGTTTTTTACGCTTACAGTATTTTACGCAGATCTGATGCGCGGGATTTGAAGCTGTGTTCAGTCATTTAGTTTACGTTGAAATCTGCAGCAGAAAATCCAGCACATTAAATCTGCGCAGAATACTGTACGTGTGAATAGACCCTTATGGAATAATAAGAATTGTTCCATAGGGAATATAAGAATTTACTAACATAGGCAAATAAAGAGAACTGACAGCCCCCCCCCCCCCCCTTTCAAACAAAGGCTTTAATATTAAATTAAACAACTTGAGGTTTATTCCGTGTTCTATATTAAAAAGCTAAACGCATTTCTGATTTTTATTGCTCCATTTTACCCTCTACATATTGCTTCTAATGCTGCGCTGTGTCTCTATAGTTACAGACTAGCAGTAAACCTTGTAGGAACCTGCAGACGTGCCATACTCCCGCTCCTTCTGTAGGTTGGTTATAAAAATCTATACTAAAGTTTATATCTCAGACCAGTATGTGTGTTTTATCTTTGTGACATGTGTTATGTCAAAATGCAATGGTGGGGGCCCCTCCAGTAGAACAATCTGTCTATGTGGCCCTTAAAACCAAAAAAATATTATGAATCCCTAGGGCAGAGGGTGTCAAAAATATAAGCTATAGCCTAGAGCAATGGTTTCCAACCAGGGCGCCTCCAGCTGTTGCAAAACTACAACTCCCAGCATGCCCGGACAGCCGTTGGCTGTCCGGGCATGCTGGGAATTGTAGTTTTGCAACAGCTGGAGGCACCCTGGTTGGGAAACACTAGCCCAGAGCAAGAGCTGTCATAGGAAGAATATCTTGCAGACACGTCCATGGTTTTCTATAGCGCCTACGGATAGAAGGAAAGGACGGCATTCTATAATGAGTAAAAGGGGTTACTTTATTTATTTATTTTTTTTATACATCAACTGGCTCCAGAAAGTTAAACAGATTTGTAAATTACTTCTATTAAAAAATCTTAATCTTTTCAGTACTTATGAGCTTCTGAAGTTAAGGTTGTTCTTTTCTGTCTAAGTGCTCTCTGATGACACGTGCCATGGGAACCGCCCAGTTTAGAAGAGGTTTGCTATGGGGATTTGCTTCTAAACTGGGCAGTTTCTAAGACACGTGTCATCAGAGAGCACTTAGACAGAAAAGAACAACCTTAAAGAGGTACTCCGGTGAAAAATTTTACTTTTTTTTTTTAAATCAACTGGTGCCAGAAAGGTTAACAGATCTGTAAATTACTTCTATTAAAAAAATCTTAATCCTTCCTGTACTTATTAGCTGCTGAATACTACAGCGGAAATTCTTTTCTTTTTGAAACACAGAGCTGTCTACTGACATCATGACCACATTGCTCTCTGCTGACATCTCTGTCCAGAACAGCATATGTTTGCTATGAGGATTTCCTTTTACTCTGGACAGTTCCTAAAATGGACAGAGATGTCAGCAGAGAGCACTGTGCTCATGATGTCAGCAGACAGCTCTGTGTTCCAAACGGAAAAGAATTTCCACTGTAGTATTCAGCAGCTAATAAGTACAGGAAGGATTAAGATTTTTTAATAGAAGTAGTTTACAAATCTGTTTAACTTTCTGGCACCAGTGGATTTAAAGAAAAAAAAGTTTTTCACCGGAGTACCCCTTTAACTTCAGAAGCTCATAAGTAGAGATGAGCGAACTTACAGTAAATACGATTCGTCACGAACTTCTCGGCTCGGCAGTTGATGACTTTTCCTGCGTAAATTAGTTCAGCTTTCAGGTGCTCCGGTGGGCTGGAAAAGGTGGATACAGTCCTAGGAAAGAGTCTCCTAGGACTGTATCCACCTTTTCCAGCCCACCGGAGCACCGGAAAGCTGAACTAATTTATGCAGGAAAAATCATCAACTGCCGAGCTGAGAAGTTCGTGACGAATCGAATTTACTGTAAGTTCGCTCATCTCTACTCATAAGTACTGAAAGGATTAAGATTTTTTAATAGAAGTAATTTACAAATCTGTTTAACTTTATGGAGCCAGTTGATACATAAAAGTGTTTTTTCCTGGAATACCCCTTTAAAAAAATCTGAAGTTTAGTAGGAGCCTCACAAGCTATGACTTGAATGGCTACAATGAACCCTGCAGGCTGGAAGTGACAGGGAAGGTTGCATTCTAATGTTCTCTCCACTGCCACCTAGTGGTGATCATAGTATGTGACTGCTACAACAGAAAGCCATAGCAACCAATATGAGAGAGAGAGAGAAGCGACAGTGGTGTGGGAGGAACTGGGATTGATGGTGTTAATTTTCTGCGGCTGTCTCCTACTATTCGGGTATGATAGGGAGGAATCAGAAAACTGGCAAAGGCAGACTCCCCTTAGATAACCCGATAGGAAGCCTATAGCAGGATAGGGATGAGGCAGCCCCACTGGCAATGAAGGAAGGATGGATTGTGGAAGAGGCAGCTGCGAGAGGGTGGAAGGCAGCCAGCGAGAGAGTCAGCGGCATTCTGAGCAAGCGGATATGAACGCAACAATCCCCTCACTACAGCAATGGAGCTGAAATAAGATGCAAGGCGTACACAAAGCCTGCGCTCAGCAGTTACCTAGTAAGGGCCTGCAATGCATTTTCCTTGACACTCGCACCATGCAGCTCCTCCCCAGAGGTCACGGATGCCAGGCTCTTAAAGGGAAAGCTCTCATTTGCCTGAAAGCCCATCTTCGCAGCAGCCATTTCTATGAAAAGAGCCATTGTCGTATAAATGCTGTACGTATTAATGTTGTATGTATAAATCCACACAACACTATAGAATTTAGGAGCCCATTTTACTATAGCAAGTTAGGTTACCCTTCACATACGTCCGTTGTCCGGTGGCGTTTCCCCTGTAGAAAAAGCATTGATGGGAAACGGATGATAGAACGGATCCCATTCGTTTCTGAACGCTGGACAAAGGAACGCAGCAAGACGCCTTCCCCTGTCCGGCGTGTCTTACCATCCACCGTCCAGGTTAAGACCCCAAATGGTTAGACACGCCGGACGGGGAAACGCAGCAACAATGGATGTCGGATCCTGAACAACTGATGACAATTAAGCATGCGGTCATCAGTTGGGGCATCAGTTGTGTTAAGTATGAGTTTTCATACAGAATTCCTATAGATCAAACTAAAAAGTTAGGGGCCAGCAGAAAAACTGCACTTTGTATTGGCTTCCTGGTGTCTACAATTCATCCAGCTATAGTTCTAGCCATTCCTGAAGGTTTTGCATATAGTCCTAGCTACGTCCTCAAGTCATAAATGTCAAATATTGAAGAGACAGGCGCTCCATAGAGTAGTAACGTTACAATCCCGTGGCGAGATAAGAATATAAATAAATTGCTCACCCTGGCTGGTTGTGCAACTTCATACACAACAATGGTATAAGCATAGAATGATCCTAGACGGACTGCTGCCCTCCGGTAGATATACGGCAATGTCAAGGAAAGACTTCAAAAGGAACCCGGCTCCACGGCGCTGAACGACCACAACAGGTGAACCATAAAAGGGAGTTTATTTGACCAGAATGCAACGCGTTTCGCTGCGCATGCGCAGCGAAACGCGTTCCATTCTGGTCAAATAAACTCCCTTTTATGGTTCACCTGTTGTGGTCGTTCAGCGCCGTGGTCGTTCAGCGCCGTGGAGCCACGTTGCATTCTGGTCAAATAAACTCCCTTTTATGGTTCACCTGTTGTGGTGGTTCAGCGCCGTGGAGCCGGGTTCCTTTTGAAGTCTTTCTTTGATATTGAAATATCATAAAACCCCCCACAGAATTTAATCAGGCATTTGCTGTCATCATGCCATAAACCGGTTAGAAATAATCGCAGATCAGTCAGCTACCAGATCCACATGGTTACCACACGTCACAGAAAATCTCCTCCATTAACTAGACCAGTGTTTCCCCAACAGGGTGTCTTCAGCTGTTGCAAAACTACAACTCCCAGCATGCATTTAAGCATTTAGCATCATTCAAACGAACATTAGGAGCCTTTGGCTGTCCAGGTTTTCTGGGAGTTGTAGTTTTGCCAGGACACCATGGTAGGGAAACACTGAACCAGACCCTAATCACATGACTAAATAAGGGGGCTACAAATTGAAAGACAGAGCTCAGGAGGAGTTCCCAGATATCCCAACTAGACCAGTATTTTCCAACAAGGGGGCCTCCAGCTGTTGCAAAACTAAATCTCCTGCCATGCCATACAGCCTCTGAATGGGAGTTGTAGTTTTGAAACAGCTGGAGGCACCCTGAATGGGAAACAATGAACCAGACCCTAGTCACATGACTAAATAAGAGGGCTACAAATTGATAGAGCTCAGGAGGAGTTCCCAGATATCCCAACTAGACCTGTATTTTTTAACCAGGGTGCCTCCAGCTGTTGCAAAACTACAACTCCCACCATGCCCATACAGCCTCTGACTGGGAGTTGTAGTTTTGCCAGGACACCATGGTTGGGAAATCTTGAACCAGACCCTAGTCACATGACTAAATAAGGGGGCTACAAATTGATAGACAGAGCTCAGGAGGAGTTCCCAGATATCCCAACTAGACCAGTATTTTCCAATAAGAGTGCCTCCAGCTGTTGCAAAACTACAACTCCCACCATGCCGTACAGCCTCTGAATGGGAGTTGTGGTTTTGAAAACAGCTGGAGGCACCCTGGTTGGGAAACACTAGACACTAGTAGAATCACTAAATAAAGGGACTAAAATGAATGGACTAAGCTCAGGATGAGTTCCCCAGATATGGCAACAATCTGCAATGCTGTTCCTTCCCTCTGCCCTCGGGGGCCAATAAGACACCCGTCGTCCTTGCTGGAATTCGCAGCACACTGAAGCTTCTATTATAAAGCCGCTCCTTTAAACAGAGGACACTTATGAAAAATGCATACTGCCAGGGAGCTGTAATGCAGTCGGCTGTATGTATTTTTCATTAGAATCCTTTATCAATATGGTAAACCTATTTGGAGCACAGAGACAGACTGTGTGTGAAAAGGGAAGGGGGAGAAGAGCGGCTGAGTGAGAAAGGGAGGGAGTGTGATAGAAAGAGACAGGCAGACAGCTGTGGAGCCAGCGAATGCAAGAACGGCAGTCACCGAGACAGGCTTAAAAGAGACAGCCAGCTGTTCATCAGATTGATATCAATATAAAAAAAAGAGGGGGATGCAGGGAAGCTTAAAGGAGCCATACGTGCCGGGTCAGACAGAAAAACAACACAACGCACATCTATCGGGTAGACTGGACACATTCAGAGGCAGCCTAGGATGGAACAAAGGCAAAAGAATAGAATATCAGGAGGAAGGCAGGCATCTCTGATGTCAGTGAGAGGTGCCCAAAACAATAGAAAGCAATAAAGACAGGCAGCGGCGCACGGGTCACTGGAACCCATGGGAGAGAGATAATGGGAAGCCTACAGAGGACCAAATATTATATTATGTATAAGCTTGAGCCATAGCTCCATAAATTCTAATTACCGTGAATCAATGAACAACATTTATTACATTTTATTTTTTTTAACTGACAGAATGAATAAAAAAAAAAACACTGAATTAAAATTATTAAAATTAATTGAATTATGAAGTAGTAGACTATTGGTAGTCATATCACATAGTTCTGCAAGGCTTAAAAGGAGTACTCCGGTGAAAATTATAATTTTTTTTAAAACAACTGGTGCCAGAAAGTTAAACAGATTTGTAAATTACTTCTATAAAAAAAAAAAAATCTTAATCTTTCCAGTACTTATTAGCTGCTGAATACTACAGAGGAAATTATTTTCTTTTTGGAACACAGAGCTCTCTGCTGACATCATGACCACAGTGCTCTCTGCTGACATCTCTGTCCATTTTAAGAACTGTCCAGAGTAGGAGAAAATCCCCATAGCAAACATATGCTGCTCTGGACAGTTCATAAAATGGACAGAGATGTCAGCAGAGAGCACTGTGGTCATGATGTCAGCAGAGAGCTCTGTGTTCCAAAAAGAAAAGAATTTCCTCTGTAGTATTCAGCAGCAGCTAATAATTACTGGAAGGATTACGATTTTTTAATAGAGGTAATTTACAAATCTGTTAACTTTCTGCCACCAGTTGATTTACTTAAAAAAAAAAAAAAAAAAAAAAACAATTCCACTGGAGTACCCTTTTAATAAAAGATTAAAGGGTCACTCTCATTAAAACTAATTTTTGCTATTGCACTCCTTATGGTAAATGAAAAATATTTCTAATATACTTTGTTTAAAAAAAAATGAAGTTTTCTATGTTTTATTTGTGCTTAAAAAAAGCTCAAGAGCACATTTTCCCCCATCTCATACACAGACTTTGGACCGAAGTGCAAACAAAAGAAGTGCAGCCTGGAGTGCTGAGGGGGGGGGGGGGGGCCAGCCTCATCCAATCATAACTCCTCTCACACATAACTGGCATATGCTGTTGGTTGGACACCCCCCCCCCCCCCCCTCAGCACTCCAGGCTGCACTTCCTGTGTTTGGACTTTGGTCCAAAGTCTGTGTTTGAGTTGGGGGAAAATGTGCTCTTGAGCTTTTTTAAGCACAAATAAAACATAGAAAACTTCATTTTTTTTAAACAAAGTATATTAGAAATATTTTTCATTTACCATAAGGAGTGCAATAGCAAAAATTAGTTTTAATGAGAGTGACCCTTTAATGCTTATAGGTTGTGATATGTAGGTGGAAGATGTCACATACAAAGTAAAATAAAGAGGATATCTAGTGCAGGGGTCTCAAATTGGTGGCCCTCCAGATGTTGCAAAACTTCAACTCCCAGCATGCCCGGACAGCCGTTGGCTGTCCGGGCATGCTGGGAGTTGAAGTTTTGCAACATCTGGGGGGCCACCAGTTTGAGACCCTTAATCTAATTTCATTTCATACCGGGGTCAATGCCACGTGCAGGACAAGGCAGATTGTGAGAGAATTACATTAGAATAGTCAGATTTTATTTGCTCCTATAAATCCCATTCGCTGCTATACAACCTGCACACGGCATATGTATACTACCTCCCACACATTTACCCGGTATTGTTGTGGATCCCGTTGCTTCAGCTTTTCCCATAGGAACAGAGTGTCCTGAGTGGGCTGAAATGTATATATCTTTGCTCTTGTACTAGGGGTGAAGAAGACACAGCAGGTCTGAAACCCGCAAAGACTATGCCCTCTCTCACACAGTATTGGATGATGAATGCTTCAAAGTGTTTTGGCAGGTTACTGAGTGACAATTGAAAAGAAAGGGTTGAGAACTGTATATTCACCCATTTGTGTAATATTGTTTGCTAAATAAATACACATTAATTAGCTACAAGATTAAAGGGGTATTCCAGGAAAAAATACTTTTTTTTTTTTTTATATCAACTGGCTCCAGAAAGTTAAACAGATTTGTAAATTACTTCTATTAAAAAAATCTTCATCCTTTCAATAATTATCAGATGCTGAAGTTGAGTTGTTGTTTTCTGTCTGGTAATAGTGCTCTCTGCTAACATCTCTGCTTGTCTCGGGAACTGCACAGAGTAGAAGAGGTTTGCCATGGAGATTTGCAATCAGAGAGCACTTAGACTGAAAAGAACAGCTCAACTTCAGCAGCTCATAAGTACTGAAAGGGTTAAGATTTTTTAATAGAAGCAATTTACAAATCTGTTTAACTTTCTGGAGCCAGTTGATATTTATATAAAAAAAAGTTTTTCCCTGGAATACCCCTTTAAAAGCACCTAACATTGTGTAGATGCCCATGTGCTGCCAAAGCTGTTCTGACACATGAAGGCCTGGACTCCACCTCTAAAGGTGTGCTTTGGTATCTGGTGCAGAGACATCATCAGACCCTGTAAGTCCTGTAAATCTGGAGGTATGGCATCAGGGGCACCCCATAATTGGAATGAGATCTGGGGGGAAAGGCAACACCTCAAACCATTCCTGGACGTTTTTTGCAGTGTGGCAGAGCACATTAACTGCTTTTGAGGCCACTGCAATTGGGAAGTAACGCTGGCATGAAGGGGTGGATTGCCTGCAACAGTGTTTAGGTAGGTGGTACATAAAACAGTAATAGCCACATGATGCCAGGACCCAAGGTTTCCAAGTAGAACATTGCCCAAAGTATCACACTACCTCTGCCGGCTTGTCTTTTACCCATAATGCATCCTGGTGCCATACACACAGTATAGAAAATGTGTGATTGATAATATCATGTCACCTTCTTCCATGTTCTGATGCTTAGGTGCTCATTGTAGGCACTTTTGACAGTTAATAGGAGTCATGGGTACTTTGCTATATATTATATATATATATATATATATATATATATATATATACACACACACAGTCATGGCCGTAAATGTTGGCACCTCTGAAAGTTTTCAAGAAAATGAAGTATTTTTCACAGAAAAGGATTGCAGTAATACATGATTTGCTACACACATGTTTATTCCCTTTGTGTGTATTGGAACTAAACAAAAAAAGGGAGGAAAAAAAGCAAATAGGACATAATGTCACCAAACTCCCAAAATGGGCTGGACAAAATTATTGCACCCTTTCAAAACTGTGGAAAAATAAGATTGTTTCAAGCATGTGATGCTCCTTTAAACTCACCTGGGGCAAGTAACTGGTGTGGGCAATATAAAAAAATAAAATAAAAAAAAAAATCACACCTGAAAGATAAAAAGGAGAGAAGTTCACTTCTGGCACTGGGTGCATTGAATGTGTGCAAGGCATCATGAAATCTGAGGATTACCAACAGACTTTGGGTCGCACTGTACAGCCCAGTGTCAGAAAACTGGGTTTGCGATCTTGGTGTGCCACACTAAGCATGGACAACAGAAAGAGGAGAAGAGAACTGTGAGGACTTGAGAACCAAAATTGTGGAAAAATATCAACAATCTTAAGGTTACAAGTCCATCTCCATAGATCTAGATTTGCCTTTGTCCACAGTGCGCAACATTATCAAGAAGTTTGCAACCCATAGCACTGTTGCTAATCTCCCTGGGCGTGGAGGGAAGAGAAAAATTGATGAAAAGTGTCAATGCAGGATAGTCCGGATGGTGGATAAGCAGCCCCAAACAAGTTCCAAAGATATTCAAGCTGTCCTGCAGGCTCAGGGAGCATCAGTGTCAGCGCGAACTATCCGTCGACATTTAAATTAAATGAAATGAAACGCCATGCCAGGAGACCCAGGAGGACCCCACTGCTGACACAGAGACATAAAAAAAGCAAGACTACATTTTGCCAAAAAACTTGAGTAAGCCAAAATCCTTCTGGGAAAAAGTCTTGTGGACAAATGAGACCAAGATAGAGCTTTTTGGTAAAGCACATCATTCTACTGTTTACCGAAAAGGGAATGAGGCCTACAAAGAAAAGAACACAGTACCTACAGTGAAATATGGTGGAGGATCAATGATGTTTTAGGGTTGTTTTGCTGCCTCTGGCACTGGGTGCATTGAATGTGTACAAGGCATCATGAAAACTGAGGATTACCAACAGACTTTGGGTCGCACTGTACAGCCCAGTGTCAGAAAACTGGGTTTGCGATTTTGGGTCTTCCAGCAGGACAATGACCCCAAACATACGTCAAAAAGCACCCAGAAATGGATGGCAACAAAGCGCTGGAGAGTTCTGAAGTGGCAGCAATAAGTACAGATCTAAATCCCATTGAACACCTGTGGAGAGATCTTAAAATTGCTGTTGGGAAAAGGCGCCTTCCAATAAGAGAGACCTGGAGCAGTTTGCAAAGGAAGAGTGGTCCAACATTCCGGCTGAGAGGTGTAAGAAGCTTATTGATGGTTATAGGAAGCGACTGATTTCAGTTATTTTTTCCAAAGGATGTGCAACCAAATATTAAGTTAAGGGTGCCAATAATTTTGTCCAGACCATTTTTGGAGTTTGGTGTGACATTATGTCCAATTTGCTTTTTTCCTCCCTTTTTTGGTTCAGTTCTAATACACACAAAGGGAATAAACATGTGTATAGCAAAACATGTGTTACTGCAATCCTTTTCTGTGAGAAATACTAAATTTTCTTGAAAAATTTCAGGGGTGCCAACATTTTACTGCCATTACTGTACATGTAGAGCAAGCTGCAATGCCCTGTGTCACCCCAATTAAAATAAATGTATCACCTAGATTTTATTTACGGATGAGAGCAACATACTAATACATTATATATATATATATATATATATATATATATATATATATATATATATATATATATATAATATTTCTACTTTCTGATTATTTTTTTGTCATTTTAACCCCTTAAAAGGACCAGGGGTTTTTCCGTTTTTCCACTTTCCTTTTTTCCTCCTCACCTTTTAAAAATCATAACCCTTTAAATTTTGCACCTAAAAATCCATATGATGGCTTATTTTTTGCGCCACCAATTCTACTTTGCAGTGACATCAGTCATTTTACCCAAAAATCTACGGCGAAATGGAAAAAAAAAAATCATTGTGCGACGAAATTGAAGAAAAAATGCCCTTTTGTAATTTTTGGGGGCTTCCGTTTCTACGCAGTAAACTTTTTGGTAAAAATGACACCTTATCTTTATTCTGTAGGTCCATAAGATTAAAATGATACCCTACTTATATAGGTTTGATTTTGTCGTACTTCTGTAAAAAATCATAACTACATGCAGGAAAACGTATATGTTTAAAATTTTCATCTTCTGACCCCTATAACTTTTTTTTATTTTACCACGTATGAGGCGGAATGAGGGCTCATTTTTTGCGCCGTGATCTGAAGTTTTTAGTGGTACCATTTTTGTATTGATCTGACTTTTTATAAATTTTTTCATGATATAAAAATTTATAGAGATATGCTTTACAGCAAGACCCATGGACATTGACAAAAGTTTGGGGGGAACCCTATTCACTTGTATGGGAGAGTTTTGCAGAGGTTCAGGGAGGGGATGATAGGCCCAATCCTGTCTACAACATGTCAATTTTAAGGTCTGACTGTTCACTTGAAGCCCAATCTACGGCACCCCTTGACAGGCATTATTTTCACAAGATAACCAATGCTATTTACTCCATGTTTAAGGTTATGGCTGTACACAAGTACCTACAAACAACCTTAGGATGAGATAAATATTTTGGGAATGAGCTTCAATATTGGAGCATCCGGGGCCTTTAAAAGACCACTGAATATTAAAACCTGAATGTATTTTGCTGCATTCTGCAGGGGCTTCCACATAATAGTAAACGGCACCTCACTCGACTAGGGGCGCCGCTTAAAGTAAAGTTGATGCAGCAAGCACGGGTTTAAGCTTTAAAAGGGATATTCCAGGAATTGTTTTTATTTGACTATGCTACAGGGGCTGTAAAGTTAGTGTAGTTCATAATATAGTGTCTGTACCTGTGTGTGACGGTTTTCTCACAATTCTTATGTGATTTTCACCCCAATATTTATTTTTAAGGCTAGGTTCACACTACGGAATTTCCGCCTGCAATTCCGCTTTGAAATTGCAGGCAGAAATTCCGTCCACTAAAATGTATAGTGAGTGTAGTGAATGGGTTTCCGTTCACTTCACACTTCGGAATTTGTGAAGCGAAATTTGTGAACGGAAAAACCGCTTGAAAATTTCCGCGTTGCTCATTCTTCAGGCGGAAATACTTGCGGAACACATTGCAGTCTATTGGAGACAGCAGTGTCCGCGCGGTCCTAGCACCGACTGATTCCGTCGGCGCTGGCCGCACTCGAAATCTCCGGGTGGAAATTTTCTGCCCAGAGATTCCGCAGTGTGATCCTAGCCTAACAGCATACAAACTTACTGTTGTCTCAGATTTTTCCCAGGTTGCAATGCGGCCGAGACCTGACTCGCTAGTCAGCTGATGAAAGGGAACCTGTCTGCTTCAATGGGTGGAGCGATCGCTTGGGAGAGAGATCAATCTGCAACTAATGCAACAGCTGTAGGAACCCTGATTGAAAACCACAGGTCTTTTGAATGGATGCAGCTCATTAATGTTTCAATGGGTGGGGTGGCTGATGTGTGGGAGGGAGGAAAATGTAATTATGGGATATTTTAGGCAAAATAAGTAAACTCAAAAAGGAAATACCAGTTCACGAAAAGCTAGCTACAGTGTTATGGTAATCTCACAACATAGCCATTTAGCCCCAAGATAAGCGCAGATCCTTCCTAAGCATGTCCATTACTGTCTGGCAGGTACGTACTAAAATCACCTTATGGTGGATAACTTAAACTAGAGTAACACATAGACACATACCTTAATATTCCTTTAATTGTACATCATTTACTGCATAAGAAATCTAGTATGTATCCACCTTAAAAAGTAAGAAAATCCCTTTACAGATTACTTATTGGCGTTCTTACACACCGTGCTACCGGTCATAAGCCGCGGGCAGTAGAGCAGTCGGTAAGGCTGCATTCACACCATGTTTTTGCAATACAGTTCCCGTATAAGTTTTCAATGTGAAAACCGCACAGAACCGTATTGGAAACCGTATGCATTGACTCTCCATTGAAAACCGTATGCCAAAAGATGCATCAGGTTGTATCCGTTTTGCATCCTGTAAGGTTTTGTCAGGTTTTTTTCCCGTACCCAAAACCGTAGCCTACCAAGGTTTTTGGTCCGGGTGAAAAACTGCATCAAACCGTATACGTTTTTTTTAACATGGGAGTCAATGGGAACCGTACAGAACCGTATGTGCATACAGTTCCATCCGGTTTTCACCATACATTTTTTGACTTTACAGTTTTTTTTCTTGGAATTTCAATCAAACAAGTGAAACTTTATTCAAAATGGAGTGAAAAGTTAAAAACGTATACTTTTTTTCTTAAAAAACGGATGCAACCGGACATCATTTTTTCAAACTGTATACAGTTTTTAACTGTATACGGGTTGAAATTTGTACACACGTTCTGATACAGTTTAGTCAGGTTTTGAGGAATCCGTTTTTCATCAAAAACCTGATACGGGAACTGTATTGCAAAAAACGTGGTGTGAATGCAGCCTAACAATGCCAAAATACACCTTATTTTATTCTCTATCTGATCTGTGTATTCAGGAGGTCAGATGGCAGCACATACTATGAGCCACTGGGACTTTGTGGGCGTTATTCTCACCTAGAAGTAATCCTTACGGGGTAGAGCACCTAAATAATAAACAGCAGCAGGCCATTAAGTGTGTCACAAATTATTTAGTTGGATTCATATCGAATTACACACAAAAATATCCCTATCCTTACATAAGAAATTGGAGTCAAATGAAAATACAATACGGACTCATGAGCCTCTATATTACTTACAGCAGTGTTTCCCAACCAGGGTGCCTCCAGCTGTGGCCAAACTACAACTCCCAGCATGCCCGGACAGCCAAAGGCTGTCCGGGCATGCTGGGAGTTGTAGTTTGGCCACAGCTGGAGGCACCCTGGTTGGGAAACACTGACTTATAGCACAACAGCTATGAATGGCTGTTTATCTGAATGTAGAGCAGACACTTCAGTGTAGTTATATGGGCAGCTGCAGAAGGGGATCCTGCAATGATCCATCGGGTCAGCTGAATTTGTAAAAGATGACTCAACCCCATTAATGCATCTTCATGTTTTATCAAGAGCTTTGTGACAGATATAACAAATCTGTGACTACCTGTGCACATGCTTTACTAAATACCAAATCCATTGTGATCTGGCATGTGGGGGCTCAAATTCATAGATGGCTTTATTTCTGTGACAAGGTTGGTTTGCCTAAGCCAGAGGTCAGTAAAAGACTAATATGACGAAGTCAAGCCATGCTATTTTTTGTTTCCAAAGTGTTTTCTATGTGGCATAAATTACAGTACAGCAAAGGTGCCCACACTTACATGCATTTTGGGATTAGTGCACAAGATATTTTACATACCTTACACCTAAATGGCATTACTAGCTACAGGCGCCTTCAGAACTTTGCATTTACAGAAAGAATATTTCCAAGAACAGACCTCCTTGAAAGAGTACTCCGCTGCTTCCCTTCTAATCCCCTTTCCACAGGATACAGTGACCCCCCCCCCCCCCCCCCCCGACCTACGATGGCTCCGACATACGATAATTTCAACATGCGATGGCCTCTCAGAGCCATTTAGCCCCAAGATAAGCGCAGATCCTTCCTAAGCATGTCCATTACTGCCTGCCAGGTACGTACTAAAATCACCTTATGGTGGAGAACCCCTTTAAAGGGGTACTCCGGTGAAAACCTTTTTTCTTTTAAATCAACTGGCTCCGGAAAGTTAAACAGATTTTTACATTACTTCTATTAAAAAATCTTAATCATTCCTGTACTTATTAGCTGCTGAATACTACAGAGGAAATTATTTTCCTTTTGGAACGCTCTCTGATGACATCACGAGCACAGTTCTCTCTGCTGATGTATTATAATAATAATAACTATTTATTTATCGTTGTCCTTAGTGGGATTTGAACCCAAGGCCCCAGCACTGCAAGGCAGCAGTGCTAACCACTGAGCCACCATGCTGCCCTTAGCATACATCTGCTATGCATGGTTGCTAAAATGGACAGAGATGTCAGCATAGAGCACTGTGGTCATGAGGTCATCAGTGTTCCAAAAAGAAAGGAATTTCCTCTGTAGCATTCAGCAGCTAATAAGTACTGGAAGGATTAAGATTTTTTAATAGAAGTAATTTACAAATATGTTTAACTTTCTGGCACCAGTTTATTTAAAAGAAAAAAGGTTTTCACCGGAGTACCCCTTTAAGGACACAGCTAATTTTATTTTTACTTTTTTGTTTTTTCCTCCTTGCCTTCTAAAATCCATAACTTTTATATTTCCATTTACAGACCCATATGAGGGCTTGATTTTTGCGTGACTTTTTTGCGTGTTTTGAGAGGTTTCCTTTTCACGCTGTACACGTTATGGTAAAAATTACATGTTTTCTTTATTCTCTGGGTCAATACAATTAAAATGATACCCATGGTTACATACATTTCTATTTTCGTACTGCTTTTAATAAATCTCAAACTTTTTTTTTTTTTACAAAATAGTACATTTAAAATTGCCCTATTTTGACCACCCCTAACTTTCTAATTTTTCTGTATTCAGGGATGATTGAGGGCCAAATTATTTGCGCCATGATCTGTAGTTTGTATTAGTACCACTTTTACAATGTGATGTGATCAAAAAGCATAATTTTTTTTTTTTTTTTTACATTTACGCCGTTCGCTTAGTTGATCATCAACATTATATGTTTATAGTTGGAACATTGACGCACGCGGCGATACCAAATATGTTTATTTATAATTTTTAGGCTTCACATCCACACTGTAAATGTACAGCGATGTGCGCGAAGTATCCCTCTGCAGTGCCGTACATTTACGGCACGTGTCCTTTAGGGGGTTAAAGTAATACCTACCTTCAGTCAATCCTCAGCAGTGAAGCAAAGATAGTGATCATAACCCTCAGCCCTGCATAGCTTTTATGCTTCTAAAAAGACCACACTTTTTGGATGTATCTATAGATATGTGGGTTTATAATTTGTCTGACAATTCAGGGAAGTAGTCAGATAGTCATGAGCTTAATTTTAAAAGTGGGAGTGATGGGTGGGATTATACTTTTAGGGGGGTATGTACTAGGCATACACACCTCAATAAACAACATTCACATCCCCTGACTGTATAACCCAGTGGTTGCGAACCTTTTTGAGTCCATGTGCCCAAACCGTAATGCACGCCAACTTTTTTTCCCCTCGAACAGAAATCATCCCCAGTCTGCGATGTCCCCCCCGTTATCCCCAGCCCCTTCAGTATGTCCCCCTTCACACATATAAATCATCCCAAGTCTGTGATGACCCCCCCCCTTATCCCCAGCCCGTGCAGTATGTCCCCCTTCACACATAGAAATCATCCCCAGTCTGTGATGACCCCCCCCCCTTATTCCCAGCCCCTTCAGTATGTCCCCCTTCACACACAGAAATCATCCCCAGTCTGTGATGACCCCCCCTTATCCCCAGCCCGTGCAGTATGTCCCCATTAGACATAGAAATCATCCCCAGTCTGATGTGCCCCCCCCCTTATCCCCAGCCCATGCAGTATGTCCCCCTTCACACATAGAACTCATCCCCAGTCTGTGATGACCCCCACCCTTATTCCCAGCCCGTGCAGTATGTCCCCCTTCACACATAGAACTCATCCCCAGTCTGTGATGACCCCCCCTTATCCCCAGCCCGTGCAGTATGTCCCCATTACACATAGAAATCATCCCCAGTCAGTGATGACCCCCCCCCCCCCTTATCCCCAGCCCGTGCAGTATGTCCCCATTACACATAGAACTCATCCCCAGTCTGTGATGACCCCCACCCTTATTCCCAGCCCGTGCAGTATGTCCCCCTTCACACATAGAAATCATCCCCAGTCTGTGATGACCCCCACCCTTATTCCCAGCCCGTGCAGTATATCCCCATTACACATAGAAATCATCCCCAGTCTGTGATGTCCCCCCCCCCTTATCCCCAGCCCGTACAGTATGTCCCCCTTCACACATAGAAATCATCCCCAGTCTGTCATGACCCCCCCCCCCCCTTATCCCCAGCCCGAGCAGTATGTCCCCATTACACATAGAACTCATCCCCAGTCTGTGATGACCCCCACCCTTATTCCCAGCCCATGCAGTATGTCCCCATTACACATATAAATCATCCCCAGTCTGTGATGTGCCCCCCCCCCTTATCCCCAGACCATGCAGTATGTCCCCCTTCACACATAGAAATCATCCCCAGTCTGTGATGCCCCCCCTTATCCACAGCCCATGCAGTATGTCCCCATTACACATAGAAATCATTAGGCAGGAGAGATGAGGAGCCATATACTTCCTCTCTCCCCTGCTCTGGCTTCTTTTTGCTGTGGAAACTTGTGTCCTCCGAAGGCAGAGCAGGGGGAGTGGAGATAAGAAGCTGTGTATGTCCTCTCTCCCCTGCTCTGCCTTCTATCTGCCATGCAGACCTGTGTCCTCCGGGAGGGGGAGATGTGGGGGCGCAGCTTGGGGCGTGGCTTATTTCTCCCATGCAGACCTGCGTCCTCTGCTCTGCCTTAGCTCCCCCCAGCTTCAGCTTCGGAAACCTTTGGAGAGCTGAGGGGAGGAGTGGTCGCAAGTCTGCACGGGGCGCACGGCGAACTATGGCCACGTGCCCACAGAGAGGGCTCGGCGTGCCATAGGTTCACCATCACTAGTATAACCTGCCCATCACCTGATATTCATTCATTGGCCAGTGATTGGCTGAGAGTCAATCAGGGACAGAAGCAGGACACCGAAGGCACTTCTGAATGCAAAGGTTTATTTTTTTATATAATGGACATTCTTCTAACCCCCCCCCCCTAATTGATTCAGCTTAAGTTGTAGCTTGTTGACTGAATTTCCTGTTCTTTCTATTTCTAGTAGTCCTGTGGGTGGTCTCAGTCGATGATAGGCAATCTTCCCTGTAAGAAAATGCGCAAAGATAGCGCCGAATCACTGAGTTGGACAACCTACTGGACTTGAAGGAAAATAAGGAACCTAAATCAACAAGTTATGTTGGATCTTTTCCCACAAAACTTTACATCAATCAGCTCACCTTGCTTTATTATGATGCCAGTAAATTGCATAGTATTTTCTTGCCAACAGGTTCCCTTTAACCCCTTAAGGACGCCACCTGTTTTTTCCTTAATGACCAAGCCCAATTTTTCAAATCTGACATGTGTCTCTTTAAGTGGTAATACCTCTGACATGCTTTTACTTAGTGATGAGATATTCGTGCAGATTTATGCAGCATTTTTGTGAAAAACTCCAAAAAAAGTTTTATCCTGTTGGTCAGTACCATCATGGAGATACCCAATTTATATAGCTTTTTTTATTTTATTTTTCCTTTTCTCAACAAAATCCTTTTTTCCCCTTTTGTGTGCTGTCATGTTCTGACAGCCATAACTTTTTTATTTTTCGCCCAACTGCATTGTTTGTGGTGGTGGGGTGATAAAACAGGGTTTTATTGGGAAAGGGCCATTTATTTATTATTTTTACACTTAATTTATTGAAAAACACATTTATTTTTATATTTTACACTTTTTATAGATTATACTATGCTGCAGTACTGCAGCACAGTTTAGCTGTCAGTGTCACACTGACATGCAGCCTGTGCAATCCAGCCTATGGCTGGACCTCATAGGCTGCCGTACTATGCAAACAGGAGGCCATCAACTGGCCTCATGCTGACATGGCAACCAACGGGATCCCGCAATCGCATTGCAGGATCGCCGTTGGCTAACAGGAGGAGCCCCCTCCCCCTGTTAACCACATAGATTTTGTGATCAGAACAGATCACCGCATCTATGGGGGTTATGCTGCCAAGACCAATGCGATCCCGGTGACTGACAGCCGGGTCCCGCCAGTGATCTCCTGCAGCGCATCGCCCTGAGCAGGATATTGCCAGGACGTATGCATATGTCCAGCTGCGTTAACATGTTAGCAACTGGGACATATGCATACGTCCTAGGACGGGAAGGGATTAATAATCTATTAAAAATCTTAGTGAAAACCCTGTGTTAGATTTCTACAAGGATCAAAGAGACTGACACACTGTGGATATGATTTACCAAATACTGAGAAACATTTGTCTCCTACATTCTGATGTGTCTGCCCTAAAAATTCCAGACTAAAATGGATCAAAACTATTTTTCAACATGAGTTCTAAAAATTGCGGGTGGAATGAAAGGAATGCCATGCCAATAAAGAAACCTTCTCTGAATTAATTACATTATGTTTACTTGTATGTAATGCAATTCTTGTTGCGCTTTGGCTAAGGACAGTCACCAGCACGGTGTTCCCTCTATGAGATAATATAATGGTGCCACTCACCTGTACTCCTTCTCCTGTGAGCGCTGAACATGACTGAATCTGCCACACTCTGTCCCGAATTGTGTGCAAATTTAGGCCTTCAGCTATTTCGGAGGCTGGGGCAGCCGTCAGCAAATCCTGTTTATTAGCAAAGATCAGCACAGGAACGCCGCTCAGTTTTTCCTCGTCCAAAAGCTCAGCCAATTCCTTAAATAAAAAACAGGTAAGAGATAAATGACAGTCCGTTCACTATTTTATGTCCATGTATCAGATAACCTATCGCAGCCATATTCATTTTTTTACTACCAAATCTGCACGGCATCTAAACCTCCAATGTAAACAATGGTCTCTATAGAGCACCTAAACCCCTTTGGCACCACGCTGAGGTTCCTGTTATTGATCTCCATGGTCCTAGAATGCTGATAGATCAGACAATAATGTGAGAAACAAGGATCAGATATGGTGGATTTCAACATGCCAATCCTTTATTTCATCCATGAGAAAAGCTTTGCCATGGTTTCTGGAATTTGTGTATCACCTTATTCCTATTGCAGTACACTGAATTGGGCCATCTAAGGTTTATGTCAGTGTTTCCAAACCAGGGTGCCTCCAGCTGTTGCAAAACTACAACTCCCAGCATGCCCGGACAGCCTTCGGCTGTCCGGGCATGCTGGGAGTTGTAGTTTTGCAACAGCTGGAGGCACCCTGGTTGGGAAACACTGGTGTAAGTCAATAGGACCATTGAGTTAAAAAAAAAAAAAAAAAATACTGCAATGCAGATGCCCTGTGTGAATCATACCCAAAAGGTTTAGTAAAGGTATATTCATGTGTTGCAGATTTTTTGGGAAAAATGTCTGCATTATTCCAAAATGGGGCTTACAGAAATCCATGCACACTGCCAGAAATAACCCTGTTTAGATAAATGAAACACATTGTCAGTCATAGAAATGAGTTGTTGGCACGTCTATGTATTGATCTACTTCAAGGGGTTGTCTTATCATTAAAAGGGATTGCCTGAATTATTCCAAAAAATTTGCCACTGCAAGAAATTGCGATAAAATATGAAACAAGTCTATTTTCACTGGTTTAATCTCCCGTTACATCCCATAGGGGACTATTACAAGCAATTGCTGGCTTGTTGACACTAAACAATGCAATGCCATAGCATAGCATAGATCAATGTTATCTGTGCTCTGCTGAGGCAGACTGTATAGTAAGAGCAATGATCGAACAGCATGGAGGAAGGAAAGTGACCTCTGGCTGGCATCTTAACTGATGAGGACCCTGCAATTGCGCTGGGAGGTCCTGACCAGCCTTCCTAATAGACCAGCACCTGCTTTTTGCCACTTTTAGATCTCAAAATTGACTGATTGCAGCATCTGAAGGGTTATTGCTTAACATAGGCAATCATCCTGTCTGGCATTAGTGGTGAGTCCCAGCTGTTGATAGCAGCAGTTACTCACCAGTATGATGCGCGCTGAGCTTGTGAGCATGCTTCATACACGCAAACACATTTTAAAAAAGAATTGAAATAAAATAACAAACAAGTATCTACTGACCAGTTAAATGGGCTCTATCAGATCCCTAAACTTTTTTAGATGTTGTTACTGATGAAAATGAAAGACCTTTGTAAAATGGTTGTTTAAAATTTTTTGAATATTTAATAAAGAAAACAGCTACTGAAAATCCCACCACTAGGGGTCCCCATCCCTACTGGGCATTAGCCAGTCCAGAAGAAGAATCAGACATGTGCATGAGTCATGGACAAGAGATGACTCATGGACAAGGCTGCATGAGCAGACACATCAATCCCCTCCCACCACCACAAGGGAGGGACACACCCCCTCCCACCACACACCAATCACCCCCCACCACAAGGGCGGGACACGCCCCCTTCCCCTGAGAGGATTTCTTACACTGTGAGCTAATAAAAAAGGCATTTTTATAATAAATGAGTTATAGAAGCATAACAATGGATGTACATGGTTATCATTAGGTACAGATAAATAACAATTCATATATATATATATATATATATATATATATATATATTATATATATATTTTTTTTTTTTTGTGGGACCTCGCAGGAATGCTTTAAAGCCACAGTTACATTAGGGCACTGCTGCTCCGGACATCACCTCCAGCTTTCTTTACTTGGTTGCAGTATACCCTGGTCACCATTGCCATCAGTCACTGGCCTTTGCAGTATATGGTATAAGACTACTGAGGCCAAAGATTGGCTGCAGGGATGATGTGGGTATATGGGCACAACACTGCAGCAGCCAAGTAAACAAAGGCCAGAACAATGTCGCTGGTAGAGTCGGGCAATTAAACTGGTGAGTATAGCCTTGTTTGTTAACCTAGCATTTTCCCTATAAAAAGCAGTTGATTTTGTAACCACTGTGGGCAGTATAAGCATTAGGTATTTTTGAGACTGAGACCTACATGGAGTTTATTGTTCAGCGTTCTAGTTAAATCTGTACTTGTGGCTGTGGCACGGGAGGAAACAAGAACAAAAAAAGAGTCAGTGTCATGGAAAAAATGCAAGGCGACAAAGAGAGAAGCAAAAATACCTTCAATTGGGGTTATCTTGTATTATTAAAGCAATGTGTTACTTAACGAAAACCATGTTGATTTTATGATATGACATTAATAAAGATGAAGGGGGGCATTTACTAAGGGGTTTAGTCATTTTTTTCTGACTATTTTTGGCGCAAAATTGTCGCAATTGCGCCTACCCTATAAATTGTGCGACTTTCCCTAGCAAGAGCTAGAAAGTCAAAAAAAAAATTCCCGCTTAATTTACGCAAGTTTTCAGTTTTTACTTGCAGTGGTCAGGAATTTATTAACTGAGACAGTCGCAGTTGCGCAATAAACTGTCGCAACGGCCATAAAAATTGACTAAATTTACTCCAGCTCCAACATGGAGCGGGAAAAGCTACTGCCGCCCGGGCTCCGACATACTTTCTCCCCGATACCCTCACTGCGCTACCGGGGCACTACAGTGATTTACATCCCCCCCCCTCTCACCTGCCAGCGCCACACAACTTCCATCTGTCTGCTGTTGCAAGACTACAAGTCCCAGCATGCCCTTACAGTGAGGACACGCTGGGAGTTGTAGTCTTGTAGCAGCGGGAGCTGAGCGGTGCGGGCGGGAGACAAGGGGGGGGGGGGGGGGTAGCGGGGAGGCCGTATGAGGAGCCCGGGCGGGAGACAAGGGGGGTAGCGGGGAGACCGTATGAGGAGCCCGGGCGGCTGCACTGTAATGTCAGCCCGGGCTCCTGCCCTGAGAGCCATAGGCTTTGGCTGTCAGGGCATGCTGGGTGTTGTAGTTTTGCAACAGCTGGAGTGCCACAGTTTGCAGACCACTGGTGTGTGGTCTGTAAACTGTAGTCCTCCAGCTGTTGCAAAACTAAACAGCTGAAGGGGACCGGCGAAGAAGTTCACTTACCCTTCCGAGGCTCCAGCGACGATCGCTGACGGAGATCGTCGCGCGGCAGTGTCGTGCAGCGCTGGATCCTACGGAAGCCGGTAAGTTGCGCAAGCTTCCCAACCAGGGTGCCTCCAAATGTTGCAAGACTACAACTCCCAGCATGCCTGGACAGCCATTGGCTGTCCGGGCATGCTGGGAGTTGTAGTTTTGCAACAGCTGGAGGCACCCTTGTTGGGAAACACTGGCCTAAAACAGTGTTTCCCAACCAGGGTGCCTCCAGATGTTGCAAGACTACAACTCCCAGCATGCCTGGACAGCCATTGGCTGTCCAGGCATGCTGGGAGTTGTAGTTTTGCAACAGCTGGAGGGCCACAGTTTGCAGACCCCTGGTTTGTGGTCTGTAAACTGTAGTCCTCCAGCTGTTGCAAAGCTAAACAGCTGAAGGGGACCGGCGAAGAAGTTCACTTACCCTTCCGAGGCTCCAGCGACGATCGCTGTCGGAGATCGTCGCGCGGCAGTGTCGTGCAGCGCTGGATCCTACGGAAGCCGGTAAGTTGCGCAGGCTTCCCAACCAGGGTGCCTCCAGTTGTTGCAAGACTACAACTCCCAGCATGCCTGGACAGCCTTTGACTGTCCAGGCATGCTGGGGCTTGTAGTTTTGCAACATCTGGAGGCACCCTGGTTGGGAAACACAGTTTTAGGCCAGTGTTTCCCAGCCAGGTTGCCTCCAGATGTTGCAAAACTACAACTCCCAGCATGCCTAGACAGCCTTTGACTGTCCAGGCATGCTGGGACTTGTAGTTTTGCAACATCTGGAGGCACCCTGGTTGGGAAACACTGTTTTAGGCCAGTGTTTCCCAGCCAGGTTGCCTCCAGATGTTGCAAAACTACAACTCCCAGCATGCCTAGACAGCCTTTGACTGTCCAGGCATGCTGGGGCTTGTAGTTTTGCAACATCTGGAGGCACCCTGGTTGGGAAACACTGTTTTAGGCCAGTGTTTCCCAGCCAGGTTGCCTCCAGATGTTGCAAAACTACAAGTCCCAGCATGCCTAGACAGCCTTTGACTGTCCAGGCATGCTGGGACTTGTAGTTTTGCAACATCTGGAAGCACCTTGGTTGGGAAACACTGTTTTAGGCCAGTGTTTCCCAGCCAGGTTGCCTCCAGATGTTGCAAAACTACAACTCCCAGCATGCCTAGACAGCCTTTGACTGTCCAGGCATGCTGGGGCTTGTAGTTTTGCAACATCTGGAGGCACCCTGGTTGGGAAACACTGGCCTAAAACAGTGTTTCCCAACCAGGGTGCCTCCAGATGTTGCAAAACTACAAGTCCCAGGTTGGGAAACACTGTTCCCGGCCTCCGCCCCACCTTACTGTAAGGGCATGCTGGGAGTTGTAGTCCTGCAGCTGGGGGCAGGGGACAAGCTTGTCACATTTATTATCACCTGCTCACACATCTCCTGCACCACACAACTACAACTCCCAGCATGTCCTTACTGTAAGGGCATGCTGGCAGTTGTAGTCGTGCGGGGCGGGAGATGTGTGAGCAGGTGATAATAAATGTACTAACCCATTTTTTTTGTTTTCTTCTCATTTCAGATCCGTTTATCCTGTGGACTCCTTCGGATTCGGTGGACTACTTCGATGACCAGCGTTTTTCTTTGTTTGATTTTAATAAAATGGTTAACGAGGGCTTGTGGGGGAGTGTTTTTTGTAATAAAAATTTTTTAAAACCTGTTGTGTTTTTTTCTTACTTTACTAGACAGGCTTAGTAGTGGAAGCTGTCTTATAGACAGAGTCCATTACTAACCTGGGCTTAGCGCTAGCCACAAAAACAGCTAGTGCTAACCCCCTATTATTACCCCGGTACCCAACGCCACAGGGGTGCCGGGAAGAGCCGGTACCAACAGGCCTGGAGCGTCAAAAATGGCGCTCCTGGGCCTAGGCGGTAACAGGCTGGCGTTATTTAGGCTGGGGAGGGCCAGTAACAATGGTCCTCGCCCACCCTGGTAACGTCAGGCTGTTACTGTTTGGTTGGTATTTGGCTGAGAATGAAAATAGGGGGGACCCTATGCGTTTTTTTTTTTTAAATAAATAATTAACTATATTAAAAAACGCATAGGGTCCCCCTATTTTGATTCTCAACCAAATACCAACCAAACAGTAACAGCCTGACGTTACCAGGGTGGGCAAGGACCATTGTTACTGGCCCTCCCCAACCTAAATAACGCCAGCTTGTTACCGCCTAGGCCCAGGAGCGCCATTTTTGACGCTCCGGGCCTGTTGGTACCGGCTCTTCCCGTCACCCCTGTGGTGTTGGGTACCGGGGTAATAATTGGGGGTTAGCGCTAGCTGTTTTTGTGGCTAACGCTAAGCCCGGCTTAGTAATGGACTCAGTCTATAAGACAGCTTCCACTACTAAGCCTGTCTAGTAAAGTAAAATAAAAATAAAACACAACAGGTTTAAAAAAAAATTTATTACAAAAAACACTCCCCCACAAGCCCTCGTTAACCATTTTATTAACATCAAGCAAAGAAAAACGCTGGTCATCGAAGTAGTCCACCGAATCCGAAGGAGTCCACAGGATACACAGATCTGTAGAAGAAGTAACCAAAAAAAAAAAAAGTGTAAGTACATTTAGGGAGAAAAAAACTGTGTTAAAAAAATGTAATAAACACACACACACTAAACGCCGTTTACCACTTCTGAGCCATGACTACAATTTACAGTGATCCCTCAACTTACAATGGCCTCAACATACAATAGTTTCAACATACAATGGTCTTTTCTGGACCATCGTAAGTTGAAACCAGACTCAACATACAATGCTACAGACAGTCCAGATCTGTAAAACGTGTCAATGGCTGGAAGAACCAACCAATCAAAATGGGCATTCACTGGTAAAACCCCTGTATTACTGAAGTGTATGCACTGACTGGTATTACATGTTCTGTACACTTTACCTGTATCAGGGTTAGCTGCTCTTTTGGACACCAGGTGAGGGCAACTCCATTACTTGTTTGGGACATTGCCTGTACTGTACAGGACCCCTGAAGAAGCTCCTGTCCTCTACATAGACCAGTGTTTGCCAAGCAGGGTGGCCCCATTTTTTGCAAAACTACAACTCCCAGCATGCCCGGACAGCCTTTGGCTGTCCAGGCATGCTGGGAGTTATAGTTTTGCAACAGCTGGAGGCACCCTGGTTGGGAAACCCTGACATAGACAGTGATTTACAGCTCCCAGCAGATCTTTCTTACTTTTATATGTAAGGATTTGCTTTATCTATATCAGTTATCTACTTATTTTTCTTTGTCACTTTTTCCTATTTTGGATGACATTTTGGTGCCTTTAGAACCAATTACCCTGTTTCCATAGAGTTATGGTCTCAACATACAATGGTTTCAACTTACAATGGTTTTCCTGGAACCAATTAATATTGTAACTTGAGGGACCACTGTAGTTATTGAATTATTTAGATGTGGTGAAAAAGCTAAAAAAAAACTAAAAAACAAAAGATCCAGAAGGAAACCAGCAGCCAAACCGATTCAGACAGCAGGAAAAAGGAACAGACTATTTTTTCTACTACATGAAGTAAATTTCCCACTTTTGCCTATGTGTGCCAAATTTATTAATGCCGTGCAACAATTTAGTAAATTTGTCGCACATAGTCAAAAAGGAAGTAGAAAAAAACAGGGTAAAAACCAGACTACATAGTAAAAGATTAGTAAATGCCTGTCGAAGTGATTTTATTTGGAGATCCATTCTGGAAAATCCCTTTCTTTTCATTGATAGAAGCAAGTCTGCGGGGTGGTTCTCTGTTTTCCCCGTAAAGAGCAGGCATGTAGGTGGGCTGGCTACACATACCTCGCAGTGTGTGGACTGTATTTGTTTATCATTAAAGCATGGTACAAATGATACAGGCAAATGAAGAAAAAAACAGAAAAAGCAAAGACTACCAACCTGACCTGTTTCTTCAAAGCGTTTTCTATCTGCGCTGTCAATGACATATATCTAAATGAAGACAAATGGAAGACACCTTCATCACCGTATATAACTATATAAAGCATTGCTATGTAGAACTGATTTATGTAGAGTCATTTTTTATAAAAAAGAAATCCATTCCCAAGTCATACAAATGATAGATGAATAAATACAAATGTCTAAAGAAACCTTTCCATTTGAGAATAAAATCTATTAGTAAATATAAGGGAATAAGCTTATTGCAAACAGCTACATGGAGATAGACAAGGGATCCAGCATGTTGCTTCTCTGCACTACTTTGAAAAAAGAAAAATAATGGACAAACCTAGTATAAGGGGGTGAAGCCTCCCATACCTGGAAGGTTCACTATAATTTGCTCCAAAATTTGGCATAAGTCTTGCCAGAAATCTACTCCTGATGGCATTGATTTTAAAGTGTGGGACATGAACAATAAAAGATTTAACAATTTAAAAGGTTTGTGCTTATCACTCCAAGGCACCTCCCCTTAAAGGTGGCCATACAGTTTTAATAATTGTTGGCCGAAGGTTTGTTCTATCATAAGCTCACTACCTCACTTCCCGATACACAAGCATTTGACATGGCTGAACATTCATGTTTTCTCTGTGGGTGGGGAGGGGTAAGTTGCAGCCAGACAGCTCTGGTGGTGGCTTTTGTCTCCCAGAAAAAAAAAAAGAGTTGGGCAAAGAAAAGCTAACACCCCTGACCTTTCTATCCACAAATATGATCTGTCATGGGAGGGTCAAGAGGCTGCCATACACTTTAAACAAGCCAACTTTAGACTAAGGTGTAGGAACACTTGTAAAATGTCTGTCATGATAAATTACTCCCAATTGTTCATGCCCGGACAGGTAGTTAAAGGGAAAACCTATATATTATATATATATATATATATATATATATATATATATATATATATATATATATATATATATATATATATATATCTCTCAACTGGCTCCGGAAAGTTAAACAGATTTGTAAATTACTTCTATTAAAAAATATTAATCCTTCCAATAGTTATTAGCTTCTGAAGTTTTCTGTCTACCTGCTCAATGATGATGTCATGTCCCGGGAGCTGTGCATGATGGGAGAATATCCCCATAGGAGCTGCACAGCTCCCGGGATGCGAGTCATCAGAGCAGTTAGACAGAAAACAACAAGTCAACTTCAGAAGCTAATAACTATTGGAAGGATTAAGATTTTTTTAATAGAAGTAATTTACAAATCTGTACAAATGTATATTAACAACCTGTTAGTTTTTGATATTATGCTGAGAAGCAATTAGATCATTATACAAGATTGTAGATGTGCGACCATGTCTGTTTCTTCTACCTGAATTTACAAATCTGTTTAACTTTCCTGGAGCCAGTTGATATATATAAAAAAGGGTTGGCCTGGAATACCCATTTTAAGATGCTAGTGTGTTCCTTGGTAGGATCAGGGACCATGCGCCCAATGAAATTCCGCCCCAGAGAAATAAATACCTGGCAGATACTCCGTATACAGCAGCTGCTGCCGATAGCAATATTCACTATGAAATTTATTGACGCTAATGGAACGTGCTTTGCTCCTACATTTAAAGCAAATAGGTCTGGTGTCTTATGGCCATTCTAAATTTCGAGCGGACATCAGATCCAAACACTTTGTCATAAGTAATTTTTTAAAATTTTTCCCACCACAAAAAACTTGGACAGTTTGACATCTAGGGAACTAACCAATTGGACCCTCACAGCACATTACATAGAGAGTCTCTTTCTTGTTCCTGCTGGAAAAAAGGCCATGCATGTGTAGACTGAATAATAACTGGAATGAAAGATACAGACCACTAATCCCCAGTACAGACCCCCCATCAATGAATAGAATAATCCTTTATATCCTTAATCTTACGCTACATATAAAAGACAGGTACACTCTACAAGAAATCACTTTGCTTAACTGTACAGTCATGGCCTTAAATGTTGGCACCCCTGAATGTTTTCTAGAAAATGAAGTATTTCTCACATAAAAGGATTGCAGTAACACGTTTTGCTATACACATGTTTATTCCCTATGTGTGTATTGGAACTAAACCAACAATGTCACAGCAAATTCCTAAAATGGGCTGGGCAAAATTATTGGCACCCTTAACTTAATATTTGGCTGCACACCCTTTGGAAAAAATAACTAAAATCAGTCATTTCCTATAACTATCAATAAGCTTCTTACACCTCTCAGCCGGAATGTTGGACCACTCTTCCTTTGCAAACTGCTCCAGGTCTCTCTTATTGGAAGGCGCCTTTTCCCAACAGCAATTTTAAGATATCTCCACAGGTGTTCAATGGGATTTAGATCTGGACTCATTGCTGCCACTTAAGAACTCTCCAGCACTTTGTTGCCATCCATTTCTGTTTTTTTTTACTTATATTGGGGTCATCGTCCTGCTGGAAGACCCAAGATCTCGGACGCAAACCCAGCTTTCTGACACTGAGCTGTACAGTGCGACCCAAAATCAGTTGGTAATCCTCAGATTTCATGATGTCTTGCACACATTCAAGGCACCAAGTGCCAGAGGTAGCAAAACAACCCCAAAACATCATTGAACCTCCACCATACTTCACTGTAGGTACTGTGTTCTTTTCTTTGTAGGCCTCATTCCGCTTTCAGTAAACAGTAGAATCTTTGGAACATGTTTGGGGCTGCTTATCCACCATATGGACTATCCTGCATTGACACCTTTCATCAATTTTTCTCCTCCGTCCATGCCCAGGAGACAAGCTGCAGTGCCATGAGCTGCAAACTTCTTGATAATGTTGCGCACTGTGGACAAAGGCAAATCTAGATCTCTGGAGATGGACTTGTAACCTTGAGATTGTTGATATTTTTGCACAATTTTGGTTCTCAAGTCCTCAGACAGTTCTCTTCTCCTCTTTCTGTTGTCCATGCTTAGTGTGGCACACACAGATACACAATGCAAAGACTAAGTGAACTTCTCTCCTTTTTATCTGCTTTCAGGTGTTATTTTTATATTGCTCACACCTGTTACTTGCCCCAGGTGAGTTTAAAGGATCATCACATGCTTGAAACAATCTTATTTTTCCACAATTTTGAAAGGGTGCCAATAATTTTGTCCAGACCATTTTGGGAGTTTGGTGTGAAATTATGTCCAATTTGCTTTTCTTCCTCCTTTTTTGGTTTAGTTCCAATACCAAAACATGTGTTACTGCAATCCTTTTCTGTGAGAAATACTTCATGTTCTAGAAAAATTTCAGGGGTGCCAACATTTATGGCCATGACTGTATACATATGTGATTACCAAACCAAGACACTTACAAGTACATCAGTATTCTCAAAATAGTTCCTCCAGTACGGCCTGATTTTCCGCTGTCCGCCTATGTCCCATACATTAAGTTTGAAGCCCTGAGATTGTACGCTCTTGATATTAAAGCCCTAAAACGGAACAGAAAAAAAAAATCTATCAATCAGCAATAATCATTTTACAAAGCATGAAGATCTTTCATTTGGAAATTAGTTATTTAAGTGCTGAAACTAGTAACATAATTGACTGCATATAACCTAACCACTATTTTCAAAATAGAGAATATTAATATAGGTGTTTATGTGGAGTTTCTTCCCCCCCCCGCCTGCAATTTTCTCATTACAAGGCATGTGATTCAAGGATTTCTATTAAAGGGAAAACGGTCACCCGTTCACCCACATTTAACCCGATACACCGGGTTGTAGTTTGGGTGAACAAGAGACTGATGCAGGGTTTCAGACAGATATATGTACCTGCAGTCCGGTGCCCAGTCCCTCTGAAGTTGTTCACTGGTCAAGTGAGTGCTCAGTAGGCACAAGCGCTCATGTGACCAGTGCCCAAGAATCTTCAAATCCAGCCGGCAGGCCCGCCTTCAGCACGCAATTCAGCGCTGGAATAAGCCGGGGTGCTGAATGACAGATTGCAGAGGGCCCCCAGCGGCGGGACCCCCACGATCAGACATCTTATCCCCTTATCCTCTGGATCGCGGTCATGTACAGGACGTAAATGTACGTCCTGGTGCGCGAAGTACCGCCGCAACAGGACGTACATTTACATCCGTGGTCGTTAAAGGGGTACTCCGCCCCTAGACATCTTATCCCCTATCCAAAGGATAGGAGATAAGATGTCAGATCGCCGCGGTCCCGCTGCTGGGGACCCCTGGGATCCCCGCTGCGGCACCCCACTATCATTACAGCACAGAGCGAGTTCGCCCTGTGCGTAATGACGGGCGATACGGGGGACGAGGCAGCGTGACGTCATGGCGCCGCCCCTCGTGACATCACGGCCCGTCCCCTTAATGCAAGTCTATAGGAGGGGGCGTGGCGGTCGTCACGCCCCCTCCTATAGACTTGCATTAAGGGGACGGGCCGTGATGCCACGAGAGGCGGCGCCATGACGTCACGCTGCCTCGTCCCCCGTATCACCCGTCATTACGCACAGAGCGAACTCGCTCTGTGCTGTAATGATAGTGGGGTGCCGCAGCGGGGATCCCAGGGGTCCCCAGCAGCGGGACCGCGGCGATCTGACATCTTATCTCCTATCCTTAGGATAGGGGATAAGATGTCTAGGGGCGGAGTACCCCTTTAACGACCACGGATGTAAATGTACGTTCTGTTGCGGCAGTTCTTCGCGCAACAGGACGTATAGACTTGTATTGAAAGGGGTGGGCCGAGACGTCAAGAGGGGCGGAGCCGTGTCGTAACGATGCTCCGGCCCCTGTACTGCCCATCATTACGTGCAGAGCGAACTCGCTCTGCGCAGTAATGATAGCGCGGTGCGGCAGTGGGGATCCCAGGGGTCCCCAGCAGCGGGACCGCGGCGATCTGACATCTTATCCCCTATCCTTTGGATAGGGGATAAGATGTCTAGGGGCGGAATACCCCTTTAAGAGGTTAAAGAGTAGGGGGGAAATGTTAGAAAAACCCTCATACACATGTACACTTTTTATAAAGTGGGGGCATGGGACAAAGGGGGACATGTATCAAAGATTTTACCCCTGTTTTGTGTGTATTTTTTTGCGCAAGCCCTTTTTTTTTGCGCATTTTTTTGCGCACGTTTTGGTAGAGCATGTCCTCCAGATGTGGCTGAATCAGGGTACCTTGGAGCTGCATATATAGTACACGTGGATTTATTACCTGCGTTCTTTTCCTTTGCACCAAAAATTTTTACGCAAGTGCGTCTTTTTCCCCATAAATATAAGCCAACTTTAACTGCACGTAGCGATCCTTTCTATTTCTGAAGGAAAGTTCTACTAAGGAACCACCAGAATGTTTTAACTTTCCTATCTCAATTCCTCATTTGGTTTGCTTTATATTGCTTTTTACTCCTTGGTTATTCTAAAGCACTTTTAAAATAATTTGCATATAGAATATTTGTTTACAGTTCAGTTATTCATCAGATCACTTGTATATTGATTTTGTTATTTTATGATCCAACAATTTAATACATTTACATAGGAAATGTTTGATAACTTATCATTGAACAAGATCCGTCACATTAAAATAGCTTTGTAATCCACTTAACACTGTAGATCATTCTCCTTTTATTTTTACAATTTACTGCTTTCCGTTATACTTTTCACCAGCGCCCGGTAAGATGGTGGCTACCATGGGGGGTTTCATCCCCCCCCCCCCCCCCCCCAGCAATCGCTGCTATCAGCTAGTCAAATCTGACTAGCTGATAGCAGCGTTTCGCTATGAGAATACTTAGCAGCGTGGTGTGTGAGTCCGGATCATGGGGATCGGGACACACACCGCTCTGCTTAGTGTCCCTGACCCGTCCCCCGGCATCACTTACCCGGCCATGCGGTGTCCCGAGCGGTCCCGGCGCGAGCGACGTCCTCCAGGCGGTCCCGGCGGTGAGTTTCCGGCAGCAGGGCGGCATCTTCATTGGCAGCAGTTAGATCGCCGTAAAGCGATCTCACTGCTGCCTCTGGGAGTTTCAAAACTGCAACTCCCAGCATGCCCAGACAGCCTTTGGCTTTCTGGGCATGCTGGGAGTTGTAGTTTTGCAACATCTGGAGGGCCACAGTTTGGAGACCACTGTATAATGGTCTCCAATCAGTGCTCTTCCAGGTGTTCCAAAATTACAAATCTCAGCATGCTCAGTCTGTCCAGGCATGCTGGGAGTTGTAGTTCTGTAACATCTGGAAGACCACAGATTGGAGACCATTATACAGTGGTCTACAAACTGTGGACCTCCAGCTGTTGCAAAACTACAACTCCCAGCATGCCCAGACTGCCCAAGCATGCTGGGAGTTGTAGTTCGTCAACATCTGACCCTTCAGATATTGCCGAAATACAACTTCCAGCATGTCTGGCCATGCTGGGAATTATAGTTTTGCAACAGCTGGAGGCACACTAGTTGGGAAACATTGTTCGTTTCCTAACTCTTTTTCCCAACCCGTGTGCCTCCAGCTGTGCCTCCAAACTATAATGCCCAGCATGCACTGACAGACCATGCATGCTGGGAATTGAAGTTGTGCAACAGCTGGAGGCACACTGGTTTGGAAACACTAAGATAAGTAAAAAACTTTCAAGTGTTTTGCAACCAGTGTGCCTTCAGCTGTTGCATAACCATAACCCTCAGCATGCACGGACTGCCAAAGGGCATGATGGGAGTTGTAGCAGTATGCCTCCAGCTGTTGCATAACTACAAGTTCCAGCATGTCCTTCTGCTGTCACTGCATGCTGAGATTTGAAGTTTTTGCAACAGCTGAAGGCACACTGGTTGCAAAACACTGAGTCTGTTTCCGTGTTTCGCAACCAGTGTGCCTCCAGCTGTTGCAAAACTGCTGGATGTTTCCCCCCTCCTCCCCCCAATGTGAATGGACAGGGTACACTCACATGGGCGGAGGTTTACAGGGAGTGCTGCAAGATTGAGATGCAGCAAACTTGCTGTGAACCCCCGCCCGTGTGACTGTACCCTAAAAACACTACACTACACTACACTACACTTAAATAAAATAAGTAAAAAACACTATATATACACATACCGCTACACAGCCCCCCTCCCCTCCCCAATAAATATGAACAACGTCTGGTACGGCACTGTTTCCAAAATGGAGCCTCCAGCTGTTGCAAAACAACAACTCCCAGTATTGCCGGACAGCCATTGACTGTCCAGGCATGTTGGGAGTTTTGCCACAGCTGGAGGCACCCTGTTTGGGAAACACTGGCATAGAATACCCCTATGTCCACCCCTATGCAAAACCCTAACTTAGGCCTCAAATGCGCATGGCGCTCTCACTTCGGAGCCCTGTCGTATTTCAAGGCAACATTTTAGGGTCACATATGGGGTATCGCCGTGCTCGGGAGAAATTGCCTTACAGATTTTGGGGGGCTTTTTCTCCTTTTACCCATTATGAAAAGGAACAGTTGGAGTTTACACCAGTATGTTAGTGTATAAAAATAAAATTATTTACACTGACATGCTGGTGTTGCCGCATACTTTACATTTTCACAAGAGGTAAATGGGAAAAAAGATCCCCATTTTTTGGGACACAATTTAGCCAGAGTACGGAGATACCACATATGTGGGCGCAAAGTGCTCTGCGGGCACACAACAAGACCCATAAGGTAGAGTGCACCATGTACATTTGAGGTGATTTGCACAGGGGTGTCACAGATGTTAAATGAAGAATAAGGACATTGGTATAATTGATGTGTTATAATTGGGTGCAAAAAGTGGTATTATTGTGAGATTAAAACTCTACATAATGAAGAAAAAAAAATTCTAAAACTAATAACGAGGACAAACTTACTGTTTAGGTGCAGATACGCTGCAAAGCTCCTACTAAATAGAGCTGCAGTGTAAATTTATGCTCTGAGGAGAATTCTAAATTTAAACGCAATTCAAGAAAGTAGCTGCACAAGAATGATAAATTTAACGCAGCTGCGCCAAATTTAGACAACAGGCAGAGGGGTAAAAAACTTCTATTATACACTGGAAATGATACATCTCCCCCAAAGACTCTTTGGCAAAAAGCATAAAATGGAGGACACCATGAATGTTAGGGGTTATCCAGTGATTGAAAATCTTTTTAAAAGTGCCATTTTAAGAACTTTTTCTGTTGCTGGTCAACCCCATCTAGCATATTATTAAGCATTTATTTATTTTACTATTTTGTGTTTTAAGAGACAAATGCACATCTTTGGAGTGCCAAGCTCGCAGATTCATTGAGGGTCCTGACCAAAACAAGACAAAATCTTTTAAGACAGAAGATTCATAACTTAATAACAAAACAAAAAAAATAGATCAGATACTAAATCAACTTTTTTCCATGTAAAAGCACAAATAAAAGTCAGCAGTATCTATGCAAAAAATAAGCAGTATATACATTTACACAAATATCAGTAATCCTTTAACAAATTCCATGCTGGGACCTGATCATCTTTCCAATAAATAGTTTGCCTTGTGCGTTCAGCAGTTTTTATTAAAATACAAAATTATAGACTTGGAACAGTTCTTGGCAGCCTGTAAACCTTATCCACTCTAGGCCGTCTCCTTTTAGCCTACAATTCCTCAAATGAAAAAAAAAAAATCAGCCCAAAAGGGAATTTCACCCTTTACCGTATAGATCAAGACCAACTGCATATAAGCAAAAAAGGAAAAAATTGCAGAAATAAGATACATTATATAATTCCTTTTATCCAATTAGATTGTGAATGGTAGTAATACTGTATCTGAGAACTTATGAGTTCAGATTCTATAGTGGTTTGATGACTGACACAAGCAAACCTGTCAGGGGTATGGAAATGTTATAAAAAACTACTTGTCCACGGGACTAAAATGGAGCAAAATCTACTTGTCCCTCATGACGATCCTCTTGTCCGGGACAATTTTCGCTTTTACGCTCTAATTTTTTCCTCCTCGCCCTATAATAGCCATAACTACCTACTATAATGTTACCTTTTAATTTTGCAATAACATATTCTCTGAACCAAAAAAAATTTTAAAAAAATTCCGCATACCAGGCTGTATGAGGGCTCATTTTCATTTTTTGCGCCATAATCAGTTTTTTTGTATCGGTACCATTTTGGTATTGATCTGACTTTTTAACTTTTTTTTTTGGGGATATTATAAAAATTGCAAATCTGTGGTTTGGTATTTTTTTACATTTACCGTACGGGATACATAATGTTATATTTTAATAGGTTGTACAATTACGCACAAAGCGATATCAAATATGTTTATTTTTATTATGTTTACATGTTTTTATATAGGAAAAGGGGGTGATATGAATTTTTAACAAGGAGGGGGTTAATGAAGCGGTCTTCACACTGTGGCCCTCCAGATGTTGCAAAACTACAACTCCCAGCATGCCCGGACAGCCAACAGCTGCATGCTGGCTATTAGCGGTGGCCCCCGGCTACTGAGAACAGCCTGGGGCTGCAGAGTATGGAGCGGGCAGGAGTCCCGAGCCCGCTCCATACTCCCCTGTGAGCGTCGCATGCAGTCTCCCCGTGCAGACGTGCGTCCGCTCCTCAGCTCTCCGAAGCTACAGCTGGGGGGAGTGAAGGCAGAGGACGCAGGTCTGCATGGGGAGCAAGAAGCCACGCCCCCTCATCTCCCCCCGCACGTCTGCAGAGCAGGGGAGAGAAGACAAATACACAGCTTCTCATCTCCCCTGCTCTGCTTCGGAGGAAACAGGTTTTTACAGCCGGGGGCTGCAGAGTATGGAGCGGGCAGGAGTCGGGAGCCCGCTCCATACAGTCTGCAGAGCGCCGCCGCACTTGTCAGGTCAGGCCCTGCTTACCCGAAGCCGGGCTAAGGGCCGGACAAATTCAGCTGCCCGGTGCCCAAAACTGCTTGCCCCGGGCTTCGGGCGATAGGAATTCCACATCCCTGCATGTGCTGTTTTATGGCAGACTATAATCTGGGTCTTAGGCTGGTTTCCCACAAGTGAAATACAGCTGCATTTTTGCATTGTTATTATGGCAGCAAGTCCTGGCCTAAATGAGTCTAGAAACCTGAGCTGTCAGCTTAAAGGGGTACTCCGCACCTAGACATCTTATCCCCTATCCAAAGGATAGGGAATATGATGTCTGATCTTCCCCAGCAGCAGCACCCCCTTGACCTCCCTGCTGCAGCACCCCAGATATCCGGTACCGGATGACTAATGATGCCAGGCAGAGGCTCGAAAAGTCCCGGTCATGCCCCGCTTGTGATGTCATGCCACCACCCCTCAATGCAGGTCTATGGGAGGGGGCATGACGGACATCACGCCCCCTCCCATAGACTTGCATTGAGGGGGAGTGGCCATGACGTCACGAGTGGGACGTGGCTGTGATCTCACGAGCCTCCGGAGCTGCACCCGATGCTCCAAACGAATGCCGGGTGCAGAAGGGAGATCGTGGGGGTCCCCAGCAGTTGGAGCCCCGCGATCAGACATCTTATCCCCTATCCTTTGGATAGGGGATAAGATGTCTAGGGGCGGAGTATCCCTTTAATAGACGTCTAGGGGTGGAGTATCCCTTTAATAGATCACTATGATGCTTTCAGCTCGGATCACTAAACCCAAAGTCAGGACTTTGCTGCATTTTTGCGTTTGTATTATAGACTGTCAGCTTAGTGACCTGAATTGAAAGAATTGTGATCTATGGTGAGGTCAGTGCAGGACTAGATTCACACTTGGGTTAGGACTTTCAGCCGTAATACAAATGCAAAAAAAAATGCAACTTCACTTGTGTGAAACTGGCCTTATCCAGACTACTGTTCAAATCAGCCAGCAGTGTGATGGATTCCTAAGGCAAAGGATGACTCACATCCCCATGGGCCTGCATGTCTATTCTAGGAACACTCCTCTTTAAAAAAGCACAGATTTCTATAGGGAATTGCTGTTTACATAGCCAAATGTGGACCTACAATTTTTGGATCTGTGAAAGAAATCTAAATTTGTTTGGAATAACTCACCAAAACGGCAGGTTACTCACCTGTGTTGGAGTGATGTGACTGATGTCCTCCGATGCTAACTGCTTTAACAATGTGGTTTTCCCAGCATTATCGAGACCCAGCAGCAGGATTCGGACCTCCTGATCTGGAGCGCTTTTCAATTTACGCAAGATAGACAGCAGACCCTTAGGAGACAAACAGAAGTGGGATCACGTCCATTCTCAGGGTTGAGGCTTTATTTTTACATTGATCACAGGTAATGGAAAAAGTGAAGTCATTTTCCACAGCAACTATTTCAGATTTCAACCTGAATAGTCACCACAGAACTGTAGTTCTCAACCTTTTTTGCCTGTGCACCCCTTTGACAGCCTATTCCCAAAAAATTGTACCGCAATATTAGACATTTTGTAATGATTACAGTATAATTCATATGCTTTACTTTCCTCTATAACAGACCCCTGTTCCTCTACCTATCTCCCCAGTCTTTTCTTCACTATCTGGCCTAGCCCGCCATTAAGGATTTCTCCCGTACAAGACTTCTCCACAGAACCAGCCAAACAAACATTTTAGGCTTCTTTCTGCAGTACAATACCCACCTATTTACAAACTCCCCATGTTTATTGTCACACACAGTAATAGTATCCGCTTTGTGTCCCCATAAAGTTGTTAGGCCCTTAAATATAGCTGTAGGCCCCAAACTGCCCCCATATATAGTTGTAGGCCACCATACTGTCCCGCTTTGTTGCTCCACTGCTCCGCTGGTCTGGGGACCTATTGTTATGGCTCATAGCAGTAGGCCCCCGGTCTGCAGGGGCAGTGGAGCAACAAAGCTGATGGTAGTTACTGCCCAAAGCAGCCCAGTGCCGGACTTCCCCTTTACTGCCCTCCTGCTCCACTCCTTGGTGTAGAGACGTCAGCCTACCATTTCTTTCAAAGTGGTCCAGACCAGTAACCAGTGGCTGCCATTACTGATTTTTTTTTCAGGTACCCCCTGGAGAACTGCTAAGTACTCTTGGGGTACTTGTACCCCAGGTTTAGAACCACTGCCAAAGAAAACCATTCCACTTTGCACTAATTTAGAAAAAATCTCCTCCACAATGTCTTGCATGTCCTGACACATAACCATACAAAGATGGTGAACAACAAGCCCATCTTCTGGTCTAAGACCGAGCTTTCCAAACTGGGTGCCCCGACACAGTCCCTTCACGCAGTAGAGCCCAGCCGCGGAGCTTGCACCTTAGTCTGACAGAGCACAATGAAAGACACAAGCCAGGTATGAAATGGTATCAAGGGGCAAGGGCAGGGGGTGGAATGAAGTGGCATAGGGGATGGTGTGACACAGCAGTGGGTCAAGGGGGAGTATAAAGTGATATGGGGGTGATAAAGGAGAGGAATTAAATGGCACAGGGAGGGGTTCAAGGGGGAAATAAAGCGGTGGATAGCTCAAGGAGGCAATAAAATAGCAAAGGGGGTAGTAAAGTGGCACAAGGGCTGATTAAGTGGCATAGCGGGTGATGAAATGGCACATGGGGTTAGCAGCCACATTTGTAATGCTGACACTGGATAGTGGTATCACGTTGTACATTGCAGGCTTAGCAACACAATACATGCAATTGACGGTACGGCGAGGTGTGTGACAAAACCACACGTGTCTAAAAAGGGTGTCACCAACACAAGTTTGGAAAACTCTGGTCCAAGACCTATTTTATACCAGTAGTAAATACCACCTTAAATATTTAGAGGTAAGCAGAATCGTAACTTGTTGGCCCTCCTCTTTATTTTCTTTGCATTTCTTGTACAAGAGAAAGGACATTGTTGGTGACCCTTTCTCTATGGACCCCATTGTAAATGCAAAGGCTGCCTGGATTGTCACGCTACCCAATGTTAAAAGGGGCACTCCACTGGAAAACATTTTCTTTTAAATCAACTGGTGCCAGAAAGTTAAACAGATTTGCAAATTACTTCTATTTAAAAAAATCCCAATCCTTCCAGTACTTATCAGCTGCTGTATAGAACACAGGAAGTTCTTTTCTTTTTGAATTTCCTTTCTGTCTGACCACAGTGCTCTCTGCTGACACCTCTGTCCATATTAGGAACTGTCCAGAACAGGAGAGGTTTGCTATGAGGATTTGCTCCTGCTCTGGACAGTTCCTAAAACAGACAAATGTGTCAGCAGAGAGCACTTGTGGTCAGACAGAAAGGAAATTCAAAAAGAAAAGACCTTCCTGTGTATTAAACAGCAGCTGATAAGTACTGGAAGGATTTGGATTTTTTAATAGAAGTCATTCACAAATCTGTTTAACATGCTGGTACCAGTTGATTTTTTAATTTTTTTATTTTTTATTTAGGTTTATATACAAATACAGACAAATAATTCCGGCCTAATTCTATTCTTACATCAACATTATCACTTAATATTTCCGGCATGCAATAGACAAGAAAATAAAAGCAACAAAAAACAAAAAAATAAAAAAATACAAAAAATACAAAAAGAGAGAAAGGACAAAGAACGGAAAGTTGGAGTTAGAGTTAGGGTGGGGGCTAAGTAGACTAAGTGGGGGAGGGGGGGGGGGTACAAAATTAAATATTACATTTTTAGTTATTAATTATAGATACTGATTGGCTTCTATTTTAACCATTTCGCCCAAAAGAAAATGTTTTCAAGTACCCCTTTAAATGATATAAACCACACAAAACGTTCCGAAAATGGTCTGTCTACATTAGATTGGAATGTACATGGTCATATTTGCTAAGAAAGAACAGGCTTTGTATTTCTGAATGAGGTTTCCTTTCTCTTCTTAATCTGATTCTCTTAGTTCTAACTGAAAATCAATGAAAACCTAATTATAAAAATAAACAAATAAAGACAGCGAACATTTAGAATTCTTCTCCCCAGCCCAATAACACAAGATAGTCAGACGCACCGTATTACATTTACATAATCCAGTCTTTAAATTACTTTTTTATTTGGTATATTGTAAAAAAAAAATTTAATTAATAAATCTTTTATCCATAATACTCTGTATCGAAACAAAGTACAAAACCCGTCCATCACTGTAATCATACAAATGACAAGTTATCAACTAGCAAAAGCTGCAACACAGTGTCACATTTCTGTGCCTGGAATACACAATCGCTTGGCAATTTATTTATCTGACGCCGAACAATTGAAAGGCTGATACAATCTTTGGCTGCACTGAATGACTGAGCAGGTAACTCTTCACTGTATGGGCACAAAAAAAAAAAAAAAAAAAAAAAAAATTATTACTTCCATTGTGGTTTAGGAATAAAAGGAGATTATGTTTTTATGCTTTGCGCAGGTGAAAGCCACAACAGATTACAGTAGCAGATGAGTGGAGGCGATGTTATACATTATACCAGTGCTTCCCAACCAGGGTGCCTCCAGCTGTTGCAAAACTACAACTCCCAGCATACCCGGACAGCCGTTGGCTGTCCGGGCATGCTGGGAGTTGTAGATTTTGCAACAGCTGGAGGCACCCTGGATGGGAAGCAGTGCATTATACCCATAGCTGCAGACTTTATAAACAGCCTGTCAGTTTCTATTGCAGATTTTCATTATGGATTTCACCTTTTTTGAGCGCTGCCATCGTGCGGACGTAGCTGTGTGCATGCGGGCCACCATCCTCCTGTCAGATCAGTGACAGCCTTTTGTAAATGGACGGGCACATCGTATACAGCAATGAGCATATTACACTGGAGGCATTGTGGGAAGTCTATTTACACTACCTAATAAAGTCTCTCCAAAACCACAGGTGGCACATCTAGATCCCAAATATGTACTCCAATGAGCTGTCTGACGACATAACAGTTAGAACATCCACTGAGGATGCACATATGATGGGGGAAACATGTCGGAATGAAAGAAATTAAATGGGTACTCTGGTGGAAAAAAAAATGTATATATTTTTTTTTTTAATCAACTGGTGCAAAAAAGTTAAAAGAGTACTCTGGTGCAGACTACTCCTGCTCCGTTCTGCAAAAAAATAAATAAAATGAAAATGAACCATCACTCACCTTCCTGGGTTCCCGCGGAGCGCCACTACAGCTGATCGGTCCTCCGGTCCATCTTCTTCATACTTCCGTGTGAACGAAGCGTCACATGGCGCTCAGCCTATCGCCGGCCGCCGCGATGTTCTGCCTCGGTCCATAATAGGCTGAGCGCCATGTGACGCTTCGTTATACCCGGAAGTATGAAGAAGATGGACCGGAGGATTGATCAGCTGTAGTGGCGCTCTCCGCGGGAACCCAGGAAGGTAAGTGATGGTTTATTTTCATTTTTTTTGCAGCCCGGGCAGGATGGAGCAGGAGTAGTCTGTACCAGAGTACTCCTTTAAAACAGATTTGTTAATTACTTCTAGGGCTGGGCGGTATACTGGTTCATACCGAATACCGACATTTTTGTCCAGGATGATATGAATTTTTCCCCATACCGCAATACCGGTTTGGTCCTCCTGTTTGTTGCGGGCCGCTAGAAATCTATACTGTACGCTGTATCCCTATGCCCGGGCTGCAAAAGATAAACAAAAACTTTAACTCACCGGTACCGGCCTCACCTGCTTCCTGGGGACGGGAACGTCGGACAGCCGTCAGCCTATCACCGGCCGCAGCGTCTGGCTTCTTACATGACAGTGGGCTGGCGGAACATCGCTGCGGCCGGTGATAAGCTGATGGCTGTCTGACGTTCCCATCCCCAGGAAGAGCGTAAGGCCGACATAGGAAGGTGCGTTAAAGTTTATTTTGTTTATCTTTTGCAGCCCGGGCATAGGGAGACAGCGTACAGTATAGAGTGTCAGCGCCGGCGGCCCGCAACAAACAGGAGGACGAGGAGGGCAGCGCTTGCGGGTGACATGTGAGTATTTACCCCGATGGGGAAAGCGCAGTGCTGGGTTGATAATTGGGGGGGGGGTTAAATACCATTATATACCGTGGAACCGCCATAAGTTACAAAAATACCGTGATACACATATTTGGTCATAGCGCCCAGCCCTAATTACATCTATTAAAAAAAAATCTTAATCTTTCCAGTACTTATTAGCTACTGTATACTACAGCGGAAATGCTTTTCTTTTTGGATTTCTTTTCTGTCTGTCCACAGTGCTCTCTGCTGACACCTCTGTCCATTTTAGGAACTGTCCAAAGCAGCTATCACGCCACCTCCCTTAGACTTGCATTGAGTGGGCGGGGTGTGATGTCATGAGGGGGCGGGGCTATGATCTCACGAGCTCCCAGCACCGGCTCCAGCGTTCGGAACAATTTGTTCCAAATGCTGAGCAGCGGAGTACCCCTTTAAGCTATATTCTCGAGGTGGAAATTCTGGTATCCTGCTCTAAATTTTGGCAGAATTTCTGTGTGTGCGCAAAACATAGAATTCTGCCAAAATTCAAAGCCCCATCAAGTTTAATGGGATTCCGCACGGAATTCTGCAAAATTTATATAGACAGGTCTTATATATATATTTTTGAATCAGGAAATCTGAATTTCCACAGTGGAAATTCTGCTTAGTGAATGGGACAGCGGAATCCCCATTCAATCCGATGTGCAGTAAATTTTGTGGAATTTCCCAGCAATTTTTTCGGATGGAATACTGCAAGGAAATTCTGCCGTGTGAACATAGCCATAGCATACGTGCAGCATTTTCACACATATGGCCCAGTATACACAGAAGGTTTCCTAGAACTGACTTGGCTGTAATGAAGACAATGGCTTTGTTTTCTATCTGATCTACAAATCCAAATCACGTGACCAGGAAAGGTATTAAGTACTTTGAGATGGTTTAGCAGATAGATCAGCTACGTAGCTGCTTGGTGCCATGGCCATATGTCGCTGCAGTAATTGGCAGACGTGAAGCACTTGCTCCTGGCACCATTACAATGATCATATAAGGGGAAATTTTTGTTTCATATTCTTCCAGTGTGAACAAGGCTTTATAGCAGTGGTCTTCAACCTGCGGACCTCCAGATGTTGCAAAACTACAACTCCCAGCATGCCCGGACAGCCAACGGCTGTCCGGGCATGCTGGGAGTTGTAGTTTTGCAACATCTGGAGGTCCGCAGGTTGAAGACCACTGCTTTATAGTGCATTACTAGAGATGAGCAAACTTACAGTAAATTTGATTCGTCACGAACTTCTCGGCTCGGCAGTTGATGACTTTTCCTGCGTAAATTAGTTCAGTCTTCAGGTGCTCCGGTGGGCAGGAAAAGGTGGATACATTCCTAGGAAAGAGTCTCCTAGGACTGTATCCACCTTTTCCAGCCCACCGAAAAGCTGAACTAATTTATGCAGGAAAGTCATCAACTGCCGAGCCGAGAAGTTCGTGACGAATCAAATTTACTGTAAGTTTGCTCATCTCTAGTAATGCACTATAAAGCAGTGGTCTTCAACCTGCGGACCTCCAGATGTTGCAAAACTACAACTCCCAGCATGCCCGGACAGCCATTGGCAGGAAAAGTCATCAACTGCCGAGCCGAGAAGTTCGTGACGAATCGAATTTACTGTAAGTTCGCTCATCTCTATTTATTACTAATAATCATTAAGGAGGTTATCCCCTATTCTGTGGATAGCGGATAAGATAGCAGATAACTATGGATCTTGGGAAAAACCTATTTAACAAACTAAACAGTGGAGGGCTAACCACTGGGACCCCCACAGATCATGAGAATGGAGAAAAATTGTTCTCTGACTGAATGGAGCAGCAGCGTGTATGTGCAACCAGCATTCCCTTCGTTCTGTATGAGGCTTTAGAAGATTGATGAGCTCAGTGCTTGGCAATGTAAGGAAGCCCCATAGAGCAGTGTTTTAAAAACATTGTGTCTCCAGTTGTTGCAAAACTACAACTTCCAGCCTTTGGTTGTCCGGGAACGCTGGAAGTTTTGCAACAGCTGGAGACACACTGTTAGAAAAACACTGCCATAGAGAATGATTGGAGTACTGGACTCCAATGAGAAGTTAAAGGGGTATTCCAGGCCAAAACTTTTTTTTGTATATATCAACTGGCTCCGGAAAGTTAAACAGATTTGTAAATTACTTCTATTAAAAAATCTTAATTCTTCCAATAGTTATTAGCTTCTAAAGAGGACTTGTTGTTTTCTGTCTAACTGCTTTCTGATGACTCACGTCCCGGGAGCTGTGCAGTTCCTATGGGGATATTCTCCCATCATGCACAGCTCCCGGGACATGACATCATCATGGAGCAGTTAGACAGAAAACTTCAGAAGCTAATAACTATTGGAAGGATTAAGATTTTTTAAAGGGGTACTCCGCCCCTAGACATCTTATCCCCTATCCAAAGCATAGGGGATAAGATGTCAGATCGCCGCGGTGCCGCTGCTGGGGAGCCCCGGGATCCCTGCTGCGGCACCCCGCTATCATTACAGCACAGAGCGAGTTCGCTCTGCACGTAATGACGCTCAATACAGGGGGCGGAGCATCGTTATGTCACGGCTCCGCCCCTCGTGATGTCACGGCCCACCCCTTTCAATACAAGTCTAAGGGAGGGGGAGCAGCGGTCGTCACGCCCCCTGCCATAGACTTGCATTAAGGGGACGGGCCGTGATGTCACGAGGGGCGGAGCTATGACGTCACGCGTCTCTGTCCCCTGTATCGCCCGTCATTACGCACAGAGCGAACTCTCTCTGTGCAGTAATGATGGCGGGGTGCCGCAGCGGGGATCCCGGGGCTCCCCAGCAGCGGCACCGCGGCGATCTGACATCTTATCCCCTGTCCTTTGGATAGGGGATAAGATGTCTAGGGGCGGAGTACCCCTTTAATAAAAGTAATTTTCAAATCTGGTAAACTTTCCGGAGCCAGTCGACATATATAAAAATTTTTTTTGCCTGGAATACCCCTTTAATATCAAGCACTCACTCACCCTAATATGATGGACAACTTTCCTGTGATTGGTAGGGATTTTAGTTGTCAGATCTCGACTAATCAGCTTGTAAACCAGGATAGAGTTCAGAATACCCCTTTACATCCGTTAATAATATATTTTTTTTCTTGAAGCAATCCGATTGGTTGCTCATAGCAACCAGATTGCTTCTTTAATTAAGAAAAAAAATTGGTTGCTATGGGCATTTGGGCAACTTTTACTTTGCACAAGTTTTGATAAATCTCCCCAATGTGTGAAACCCCAAGCTGTTTTCTGCCAACTATAGTAGTAACTGGCGTTTAGGTTGTTGCTTAGTAACGAAGGATATTGCAGACGACTGACCCCACCAAACCTCCGTACTCATGTGCATCACCTTCATACAATGGAAGAGCAGGTGCTTGGATGGTGGATTACTAGCAGTTGTTAAGAAGGTTGGGGGGATGGGGAGAAGGAGGTTACTGGACAGGGGGCATTTTTGTCTATAGGGTTTCAGGACTGTTTAAAAAATTGTGTTTTGTTGTGTTACCTGGACACCAGAGAACACCCCGGTCAGCAGGAATTGCTCTTGTATTATTATTTTCTTACGCTTGTCATTACACATTTTCTGTAAACATGAAATCTGACACTAACCATCTATTACCTGCATCACTATAAATTATAGAACAACAAATAAAAACAAAACTAAAAACATATAAAAATAAGTAAACAAATAAAAGTAAGGTAAAAGTAAACAAAAACAAAAGAGTCCTAACAAGCACTATGGGGAAGAGTTATCAAAACCTATGTAGAGGAAAAATGGTGCAGTTGTCCATAGCAACCAAATGGCTTCTTTCATATTTATAACAGCCACTGAAAAATGAAAGAAGCCATCTGATTGGTCGCTATGGTCAAGTGCCGAACTCTTCCTCTACACGTTTTGATAAGTCTCCCCCTATATGGACAGATACTTTACTTACATTCAGAAAGTTTTATTAAAAATAAATAAATATGAGGTCCATGTAGCAGCCTTTCCTATAAATAGCTATAGGCGACCAAATGGCCCTATATTAAAGGGGTATTCCAGGAAAAAAACTTTTTTATATATATATATCAACTGGCTGCAGAAAGTTAAACAGATTTGTAAATTACTTCTATTAAAAAAAATCATAATCCTTTCAGTACTTATGAGCTACTGAAGTTGAGTTGTTCTTTTCTGTCTAAGTGCTCTCTGATGACATGTGTCTCAGGAGCTGTCCAGAGTAGAAGCAAATCCCCATAGGAACTGCACAGAGCAGAATAGAATTGCTATGGGAATTTGCTTCTACGCTGGACAGCTCCCGAAACACGTGTCATCAGAGAGCACTTAGACAGAAAAGAACAACTCAACTTCAGCAGCTGATAATTATTGGAAGGGTTAAGATTTTTTTTAATAGAAGTCATTTACAAATCTGTTTAACATTCTGGAGCCAGTTGATCTTAAAAAAAAAAAATAATAATAATTTTCCTGGTTAAATACTGCGAGCATGTACTCTGCTTGTTCAAAAAACCTTAATGTAAAAAGCAGGTAAACCCTTATTATCAGCACCTGGAACCTTTATAGTAACCATTTGTCTGACACACAAATATTCTGCTAAAATAAAAGGAAAGAGATTAACAAGTTAAAGGGGTATTTTAGGGCTGGGCGGTATATACCGGTTCATACCGAATACTGAAATTTTTGTCCTGCACTATATGAATTTTTCCCCATACCGCAATACTGGTTTGGCCCCTCCCCCTCGGGAATGAATGAGTTATCAGCCTAGTGCTGCGCTGTCCCCACATCAGGTAACTAATCATGTGTGACCCGCGAGCGATGTTCTGCCCCCCCCCCCAATTAATTATCAGCCCAGCAATGCGCTGTCCCCATCGGGGTAAATACTAGCATATCACCCGCAAGCGCTGCCCTCCTCGTCCTCCTGTTTGTTGCGGCCGCCAGCGCTGACACTCTATACTGTACGCTGTATCCCTATGCCCGGGCTGCAAAAGGTAAACAAAATAAACTTTAACTCCCCTTCCCCATCAGTCCGGACCTGCTTCCTAGGGAATGGAACGTCGGACAGCCGTCAGCCTATCACCGGCCGCAGCGATGTTCCGCCTGGGCCGGTGATAGGCTGAGCCCACTGTCATGTAAGAAGCCGGCGGACAGTGGGCTCAACCTATCACTGGCCGAGGCAGAACATCGCTGCGGCCGGTGATAGGTTGACGGCTGTCCGACATTCACGTCCCCAGGAAGAGAGTAAGGCCGACGTAGGAAGGTGAGCTAAAGTTTATTTTGTTTACTTTTTGCAGCCCGGGCATAGGGAGACAGCGTACAGTATAGTACAGTATAGAGTGCCAGCGTCGGTGCCAACAAACAGGAGGACGAGGTATTTACCCCAATGGGGACAACACAGCACTTGTTGGCGGGGGGGGGGATGGGAATACCGTTATAAACAGTGGAACCGCCATAAGTTACAAAAATACCGCGATACACATATTTGGTATTACCGCCCAGCCCTACCCTCATCTCAACTACTGTAGTTAAAGGAGTACTCTGCCCCTAGACATCTTATCCCCTACCCAAAGTATAGGGGATAAGATGTCTGATCGATGTCTATGATTAGTTAATTCACCCAGATCTAGGACGTGTTATCTTCGTGTTCCCTTTATTTTTTTCAGCATTGATCCCTTTTATCCAGTATGGGATCGTTACAGGGTGAGGGCAGGTCAGACTTCACTGTGCATTATTGCAAAACTACAACTCCCAGCATGCCCTGACAGCTGTAGGCTGTCAGGGCATGCTGGGAGTTGTAGTTTTGCAAGAGCTGGAGGCACCCTGGTCGGTTAACACTGGTGTGCCATATCAGCTGTATGACCTTTTCCCTGACATGATCTCAGAAACTACAACTCTCAGCATGCCCTCACAGCCGCAAGTTAACAGGGCCAGCTGGGATATGTAGTTCTGCACTGATCTCAAATTAGTAGCAGAACTACAAGTTCCAGCATGTCTTGACAATCACAGGCTGTGAGTGGATGGGAGTTGTAGTTCTGCAGACTGATACCATGGATGAATGAGCAGCCGGTTACACTACAGGGGTGATCCCCAGCACAGCTCTACACCAGCTAATCCCTATAGATCTTCTTACAGGATGAGCAACCCACGGCGTCCCAGCTCTCCCGTCCCTCCTCAGCATCATGGCGTCCCAGCAACGGAAGCACCCGGCCCTGGAGATACTGAAACCTTCCGTCACCTCATTCACCCCTCTACCTTCCCAACACCGACACCTCCTCCCCCGTCATCCCGATTTAACGTTACCGATAACCCCCGCTCCGCATCACTCACCATCCTCTCCGCGACTCTCCAGGTTACCAGGGGCAACTACGTCACCCAAGCCGCTGGTAACGCGTAACGCGTAACGCTGCTGGGCGTGACCACGTTGCGTACCACTGGCTGCGTCACGCGTTCTTGCCCCGCCCCTGACCGTAGGAGACACGAGATCTGTTGGGCGCATGCGCGAAGAATATCGCTTACTCTCCGCTCTAAGTTCAGCGTAAAGTGGGCAGTGCCCAGCGCTGTCATCTGATTGGTTGGAGGTGCGAATCCTGTCTCCTGATTGGATATGACGCGTCAAGTAGCTAGCGTGGACGGAAGGGCTGAGTGAATGGGGTAGTAGTGCATGTTTGTAGGGAGAAGCTGCAGTTCCGGTTCAGTGTTGCAGGTACAGTATATATACCCTGTATTATGGCATGTAGAAAAACATTTGCTTTGTATAGTACACAGTAGTGGTTCTCATTCTGTGATTCAAGCTGTTGCAAAACTACAACTCCCAGCATGCCCTGACAGCCGAAGGCTGTCAGGGCATGCTGGGAGTTGTAGTTTTGCAATAGCCAGAGACCAACAGGATGGCTAGATGCAACTTTTTAATCGCTTTTTATTTGATTTTTTTTTTTGTGTGTGTAATTTGTGATGATAAAAACTAAAACTCTCATAAATGACATTTCTTTTTTATTTTTAATATGGAAATAGAGAAAATAATAAATTTTGAATGTTTAATTATGGGGCTATTTTGATCTTTTTAAAACTTTTTTTTTTTATTGTACTTTTATAGTCTTCTAGAGGACTGATATGATCACTTGTACAGTTCACTGCAATAGCATATGAATTGCAGTGAACTGTGATCTTTTATTACAGTATTCAATTGGGTTGCAAGGGTGCACGTTGGAGAGCAGAAAGGACCCCCCCCCCCCCCTTAATGCAAAAGTCGCCATTAATCGTGGTGTTTAGGGGACCAACTACAATGTAGGGTTAAAAATATTTTATTACGTTTATTATAGGGTATGCATACAAAAATCAATCAATCAATAAAAAATACATATAAATAAATGTTTTAAAAATATAAGTCTATTGATTAAAAGAAATGGGGTACTGGGGTGGGAAGTCCTGTATGAGTAGGAGAACAGGTAAATAAATTACATAAATATATGATATAGAGACCTGACTCTACTGTATAAAGTGCTGGGGCTATAAGGATGCAATTACTATGCAAATAAACCAAGTGCAAAGATAGTGCTAAGTCAATTCATAAATAAAATGCACTCATGTGAGATATATATATATATATATATATATATATATACATACATACACATACACACACATACACATACACACATACACACACACACACACACACACACACACACACACACACACACACATATAACAAAGAGAACCAGTGATTGTGCAAATAACAGCAAGTACCATAAAGATAGCAGCAACAAAAGAACAAGTGACTGTGCGAATAGCAGCAATTACAGTGACGATAGCAGCCAGTAATACAGATAGTCGGCTCGTACAAAGAAGACAGGACTCGCCCCACAACTCTGACGCGTTTCATCAGGAGCTAGGATAAAGCCGCTCCTGGCGAAACGCGTCGGAGGTGTGGGGTGAGTCCTGTCTTCTTTGCATGAACTGACTATCTGTATTACTGGCTGCTATTAGAGATGAGCGAAGTTACAGTAAATTTGATTCGTCACGAACTTCTCGGCTCGGCAGTTGTTGACCTATCCTGCATAAATTAGTTCAGCTTTCCGGTGCTCCGGTGGGCTGAAAAAGGTGGATACAGTCCTAGGAAAGAGTCTCCTAGGACTGTATCCACCTTTTCCAGCCCACCGGAGCACCTGAAAGCTGAACTAATTTATGCAGACTAAAGTTATCAACTGCCGAGCCGAGAAGTTCGTGACGAATCGAATTTACTGTAAGTTCGCTCGTCTCTAGCTGCTATCTTCCCTGTAATTGCTTATATTCACACAGTCACTTGTTCTTTTGTTGCTGCTATCTTTATGCTACTTGCTGTTATTTGCACAATCACTGTTTCTCTGTTATATATATGTGTGTGTGTGTGTGTCTATATACTGTGTGTGTGTGTGTGTATATATATATATATATATATATATATCTATATATATGTATCTCACATGAGTGCATTTTATTCATGAATTGACTTAGCACTATCTTTGCACTTGGTTTATTTGCATAGTAATTGCACCATTATAGCCCCAGCACTTTATACAGTAGAGTCAGGTCTCTATATCATATATCTATGTAATATCTATTTATTTACCTGTTCTCCTATTCATACAGGACTTCTCACCCAGTACCCAATTTCTTTTAATCAATAGACTTATATTTTTAAAACAATTATTTATTTATATGTATTTTTATTGATTGATTTTTGTATGCATACCCTATAATACATTTAATAAAATATTTTTAACCCTACATTGTAGTTGGTTTTACTCCTTGGGGCTTCGCATACTGGTATGTCTTACACACCTTTAGGTGTTATGTTAAATTGTTGGTTTTGTGAACCCCTAATTTATCAAATTTTTTATCTTTTTTATTTTTGGAGCCTACATATAGGAAGGACAGTTTCTTTGTCGGTAGTGTTTAGGGGGTTAAATGACCAGCATCTGAGTCTACCTGTTTCTGTCAGCTGCAGCTGAAAGAATGAACGTTCATACTTGTTAGGACGCATTCACACTACGCAATTTCTCAGCTCAGAAATTCCAGTCCAACAGCCTCCTATTGTTTTCAATGGGATTCTGCTGCATTGTGCACACTGCAGAATTTAAAATTCAAAACTCTGCCGAAAGAACGAATATGTTAATTCTTTTGGCATAATCCGCTTAGATATGCATTGCTGTCAGTGGTTACAGCGCATATCCGAGCAGTTCCTACCACCGACTGGATCATTTGGCACCTGCTTTGCACGAAATGTGCACCCGGAATTTCTACGGGCGGACATTGCGTAGTGTGTGGGATACGTCATCACTCGCTGTATTAATAACCTTATTGCAATTTATTAAATCAGCACATTATGTCATATGTTTCTGTATGTAACAATCTCTAGACTAGTTTCAAATATTTGTAAGTCATGGATATAAATAAGGAGTTCTTTTTTTTTTTTTTTTTTTTTTTTTTTTTTTTACCTGTCCCAGTCAGATCCAACAAAAAGACAAAATAAAAAACAAATGTTAATCCATACCGAATCCTGACCATGTATATCTAATTTTTATGCCTTTCCCACCTAAATTTATTATTATTAAAGAAGTGTTAGAAATCTTCTCAGGGGAAGGGGCGTGTTCCTCCCTTGTGGGAGGTGATTGGTGCAGATGCAGCCTTGTCTATGAGTCATTTCTTGTCCATGACTCATGGACAAGCCTAATGCTGCTGCATATTCCATCCCCCGAGCTAGCTATTCTCTGCACCTGCCTGCCAGAGAGTCAGTGGACAGTCAGAGTATCGTGATCAATAGATGTACCGGAAGTCCCCAAGAAAGACCCCCACTCTTGCATAAAGGGTAGGTTAGGATTGATTTAGCTCTACTCTATTTTTAGTTGACAGTATCATGTGTAATAAGTTTAATCGAAATATGTCTAGCCATTTGAAAATTATGTTGGAATATGCACACATAGATATAACGGATAAAATAAATATTGAACACGTCACCATTTTTCTCACTAAATACGGTTTCTTTGAGACAACAATACGTGCTAATTCCAGGTCTTTTTGAAGCTCTCCACAAGTGCTTTATAATTACTGATAGATTTGAGCTGTTGTCTTGGCTTTCCATGCCTTTTTTCACCTCCCTTTCTTCATATGCTTAAAGAAAAACAGTCAGCCTGTCCACCCACACTAAACCCAATACACTGGGTTATAGTGTGGGTGAACAGGAGTCCAATGAGGGGTCACTTACTTAAATATGTCCAGTAGGTCCTGAGATATAAATTCAGTGAATTGCGCTCAGGAGGCGGGGCTCCGCCTTTACTGTGCCTTCACTAGGATGTGGAGTCACGGACAATGGATATGTAAATTCAGCCAGTGAAGCCCCGCTCCCTGCGCACAATTCACTTAATTTAGCAGAGAATCTTCTCGGGGACATATCTCAGGACCTACTGGACATATTTAAAGGGGTATTCCGCTCCCCAGTGTCCGGAAGTTTATTTTTCCCGAACACTGTGTGCGGGCTTTCGTGTTCAGGGCCGCCCCCTCGTGACATCACGCCTGCCCCCTCGTGACGTCACGCGCACCCCCTCAATGAAAGTCTATGGGAAGGGGGCGTGACTGGCGTCACGCCCCCTTCCCATAGACTTTCATTGAGGGGGCAGGCGTGACGTCACGAGGGGCAGCCCTGAACACGGAAGCCCGCATACAGCATTCGGAACAATAAACTTCCGGACGCTGGGAAGTGGAGCTCCGGAAGCAGGGCAGCAGAGTACCCCTTTAAGTAAGTGACCCCTTGTTGGACTCCTTTTCATCTACACTATAGCCCAGTTTTCCTTTTAATACTTTATCCCTGTGCCATTTCACCCGCTGTACATATGTACACACACATTAATTTGTATATGTATAGAAATTGTACATTACATTCTGTTTTCTGCTGAATCCTAATAAGAGATTACAGTATAAGAATTACCGGGAGTGATTGTATTGCCCGTGTGCTTCTACTTATGAGTTTCAGGTAAAGGAGGATCATCTGTATTTTTTGGCATTGAAACAAGACTTCTCCAGCTGTTACATTGCTCAGGTTGGTCTCTGGATCATACAGATGGAGAACAGGTCATTTTAGGCCATGGCTTTTTACCGCGCCATCCTATCTAATTACATTATTTTATCTGGCTAATGATTGGCCAAAGGTCAAAGTTACTATATATCTTTATCTATTTCTTGTTTGCTGTGTCTACATTTTGTTCGTTCCCCATGAGTTGTTTTGCGCTGTATGTGAGACAACAAAAGTTATGTCCGGCCACCTATCTATTATCCCAAAGTAACCGAACCCGTCATATTCCTACACGAGATGCGGGTGTTATGGGGCAGAATACAGAAACATAGGACTAGACCCAAGTCACGGTCTGAGCCTAAAACTGTGAGAAGTACAAAAATGTCTGTGTTTCTGTAGCATTCTGATCTGACAAGTTTGTACACATGGATATATCCATCATGCGGCCTGCATCAGTCTTCACATCACTTCTGTGGATAAGGATTTTTCAGTGAAATTATTGTGAATTTTATGCATTGTCCTTTATGGCTAAATAGACTTTGTGGGAACACCATGTCTGATTTTACCCGCACGAATTGATTGTGACAGATTTAGTCATAAAAGAGGTTTCTGCTGCTTAAATATAAAGAAAAGGCTCTGATAAACAATTATAAGACATAGTGTGTGGTTTGTTTTTGTTTATTCCTTAAGCTGAGCTTACTGTACATAAGATGGATGCTGGCTGTGTTATGCAGCTGACACCCCCCAACAGCAGCTGGGATCAGAGATTACAATCCACATTTTAATTTTTGAAAAAAAAAAAAAAAAAAAAAAAAAAAAAAAAAAAAAAAATATATATATATATATATATATATATATATATATATATATATATATATATATATAAACAAACTGTTTGCTAGGACTATAAAGTAACAAAATAGAGCATACTCACTTTGCTTGCCCAGTGCTGTTGATCAATTCTGCCCCAGACCCATTACTTCATTACCCCAATAACTACTAGGCTCCTCTGCATTCAGAACGTCATCAGCAGACCCGGGAGAGCACATAATCAGGGTAAGTAAATAGGGGGACCAGTTGGACAAGAGCATTTTACATAAAAAAATAAAAAAACTTTGACTGCATCATTTAAAAGGGTACTCCGGCGCTTAGACATCTTATCCTTTAACCAAAGGATAGGGGATAAGATGCCTGATCGCGGGGGTCCCGCCGCTGGGGACCCCCGTGATCTTGCACGCAGCAACCCAGTTAAAGTCAGTCCCCGGAGCGTGTTCGTTACGGGTCTGATTACCGGCGACCACGGGGCAGGCGGCATGTGACGTCATGCCTCCGCCCCCATGTGACGTCACGCTCTGCCCCTCAATGCAAGCCTATGGGAGGGGGCGTAACAACTCTACTGGAAAACCTTTTTTTTCTCAAATCAACTGGTGCCAGAAAGATAAATAGATTTGTAAATTACTTCTATTTAAAAATTTTAATCCTTTTAGTACTTATCAGCTGCTGTATGTTCCACAGGAAGTTATTTTCTTTTTTTTATTTCCTTTCTGTCTGACCACAGTGCTCTCTGCTGACACCTCTGTCCCTGTCAGGAATCCAGAGCAGGAGAGGTTTGCTATGGCGATTTTCTCCTACTCTGGACAGTTCCTAAAATGGACAGAGGTGTCAGCAGAGAGCACTGTGGACAGAAAGGAAATTCAAAAAGAAAAGAACTTCCTCTGTGGTATACAGCAGCTGATAAGTACTGGAAGGGTTAAGATTTTTAAATAGAAGTAATCTACAAATCTGTTTAACTTTCTGGCACCAGTTGATTTAAAAAAATAAATGTTTTCCAATGGAGTACCCCTTTAAGGGGTGAAAATATTTTTTATATAAAAATACTAAAGCATTAATAGGATATCCAGCGCAGACTCTCATGCAAAAGGAACTTCTTTATTGGTTAAAATTTATGGTTGCTGAGGGATACAACAAGGATTCTTGCAGTGTGACGCGTTTCAGCCCGCAGGGCCTTAGTCATACACTTAGAACATTTTTTGTGAGTCTACTTATATATGCTAGGTGGAAGTGACGACACAACAGGTGACGCCTCTGCTACACCTGCATACATAATTAGCATCACCATCCAGTGTTGAATATACACACTAAAAATGAAGCATAATATATTAACAATACATTTAACTCTACTTGGCCACTTAGGGTTTATCATATAGAAGATATATAAAATAAATGAAAAAACCTTTCATTGTACACAAAATAGAGAAAAAATCAGAAAGATTATAAAAGTAGACATGATAATATCAATAAAACTAGATGGGAGAACATGTAGATGTAATATTTTGACTTGAATAATCTCAAACACCAAACACGAGATATAAAAAATGATTAATAAGCATGAATAACAAATATAATATAATGAAAAAAATATGCGGTGGAGAAGAAAATAGAAAAAAGAAGAAAAAGAAAAAAAGAAAAAAATGTTTGTAGAGTTCGACACCATATATGTACATCTAAAGTGGAGGTAAATCTATATATATAAGATAATATAAAGAAAAATATGAGCAGAGAAAGTTAAATTGAATTTAATAATCCTTCCACTAATAATGCAATATGGTGTCTAGTCGTCTGTTCAGACCTTGTGGCATGCGTGTTTGAAGCGTTAAGATCCAAAAAATCTCTCTGTCAAGGACCTTTTGCCTCAGATCTCCTCCCCGTAGTGGTTTATTCACTCTTTCTATTCCTTGTAACATGAGGCTGGAGGTATTCCCTTCATGCATGTCTACACAATGTTTCGTTACCATGGAGACATGCCGCGTTTGAAAATGGGCAACGTCTGGAAGATGTTTGCGTATGCGCACCTTGAGTGGATTAATAGTACACCCAACGTATTGCACATTACAAACGCGGCATGTGAACAGGTAAACAACTCCAACAGTTTGACAATTCATATATTGCTTGATATCATATGTATGGTTATTGCTAGATGATCCAAACGATAAAGCCATCGCGGAGAGCTTCCCTGAATTCTGGATCAGTATACACGATAGGCATGTTCTTGTCAATGATTTTATTGATAGCTGTAAAATCAGTGCTATACTGTGTTGAAAAAACTAAAGAGGGGGATTTTTTGCTGGTAGACCTATGTGAGACCACAAGATCCCCACGATCACGGCCTTCAGCAATAGTTTTGGCTCTAGATATAGTCCATTCTGGATAATGTCTAAGTCTGTTGCCAAGGGCAACGGCCTCGGATTCGAAGTCGCTGTCCTGGGAACAGTTACGGCGTGTGCGAATCATTTCGCCGACTGGTAGATTCTCTATTACATGTGCGGGGTGGCAGGACCTGGCATGAAGAATAGAATTAACTGCCATTTCTTTACGAAATGTTGTGGTATAAATTTTGCCCACAGTCAAGTCACCCCACAATGTGAGATCAAGGAAATTAACTAACTCGGATTTGGACGCCACCATAAATTGTAAATTCAGGTCATTGGAGTTGAGGAATTCCCCCCCCTGAGGCCCATTGTAGCAGGCATATCTTGCATTGAAGGGGTGTGGCCGTGACATCACGAGGAGCGTGGCCGACCCCCGCAGCACGAAAACAGCATTTGGAACTTCAGAACGATGGCCAGTAGAGTACCCCTTTAAGCAGGCCTTTTTTTTTTTTTTTATAAAAAAAAATATATATATTGGTCTATTTCAACAATCTTATAGCCCAGTTGGAAAGTTATGTAAAATTTTGGTAGTAATAAAGTAACCAATACATCACTAAGCTATTTAGTATAAGGCTGGGTTCACATGTGCATTGAGTTTTCCCATCCTGCTCCTTCATTGAAGCAGAATAAGGAAGAAAAAGGTGCCAGCTGATGCCTTGCATGCCAGACACGAATGGTACCTGGCAGAGCACATTTTCTTACAAGGGGTTTTCTGACTCGGCTATTGATGGCCTATCGTTAGGTTGGCCTCCATATCTGATCGGTGGGTTCGACACCTAGCACCCCATTTCCTAGTTTCAGAAGCTTGCAATTGGTTATTGTCTTTTCAGTTATCCACTAAATCCATCAGCTATGGAGGACTCTCTCCTTTTTTACCATCCCTATCGTGTAGCTAACAGAATACAACTTTTTCCCCTTATTGTCTTGTAGATAAATCAAGCTTACAAACATGGAAGGTGATATATCCAAATTTAACATCGATGCCCCAAGATGGGACCAGAGTACGTTCATGGGCAGGTTGAAGCACTTCTTCAATATTACAGACCCCAGGACGGTGACCGTATCCGAGCAAGAGCTGGACAGAGCAAAAACGCTTGTTGAAGCCTGCAGGTAATTTCATAGACTGTTCATAGTTAGGATCATGTAAGGCTATGTTCACATCAGTGTTCGGAGCTCCTTTTGCTGTTTCCATTGAAATGACGGGACTTTAGGGGAGCAAAAAATCCTGCATGTCAAGTTTTTTCTCTGCTAAAATCTGTGAAAAATTACAGGCATCTAAAAGAACCCTGACGGATCACATTCAGAGTGAATGGGACTTGTCGGGTTACGCTGGTGTCCATGTCACAATCTCTGTCCCATCCCTATAATCTACAGTTATAACAGAGCTTCACAACGCTGTTGGACAAAGCTTAAAGGGGTATTCCAGGCAAAACCTTTTTTTTATATATATATCAACTGGCTCCGGAAAGTTAAACAGATTTGTAAATTACTTCTATAAAAAAATCTTAATTCTTCCAATAGTTATTGGCTTCTGAAGTTTTCTGTCTAACTGCTCAATGATGATGTCACTTCCCGGGAGCTGTGCATGATGGGAGAATATCCCCATAGGAACTGCACAGCTCCCGGGACGTGAGTCATCATTGAGCAGTTAGACAGAAAACAACAACTCAACTTCAGAAGCTAATAACTATTGGAAGGATTAAGATTTTTTAATAGAAGTAATTTACAAATCTGTTTAACTTTCCGGAGCCAGTTGATATATAAAAAAAAGTTTTGGGCTGGAATTCCCCTTTAATGGTCTATTCACTCAAATTAAAGCCCATAGACTTCTATGGGATTTCGCACTCCCATTCCCACTTCTGAATTTCCGCTTGCGGAATTGGTGCGAAATCCGTGCGGAAATTCCGCAAGCATAATTCAGAAGTGTGAATGGGAGGGCGGAATCCCATAGAAGTCTATGGGCTTTAATTTGAGGCAGAATTCTGCAGGCGGAAATTCGCCGTGTGAATAGACCCCAAGACAATTGCAACTATAGGGATTTATAAAAATTTTTTACATGTTTTTAATTACCTTTGAATGACGGTAAACCTCTTTAAAATGACCACCTAAAATTGAAATGTGTTGGAAAGCGTCCTTCTGGTGGGTGGTCTTCTCAAAGATGATGGCCAGTTTGTATGGTGGGACAGAAAATATTTCTTAGGAAATCTGACTTAGATGGGGAGAGGGGGGGGATTCGGAGAAGTTTAACTGTAATGGAACAGACTCTGAAAATCTTAAAAAAAAAAAAAAAAATTATAATATATATATATATATATATATATATATATATATATATATATTGCTTTTCAAAACACCCAATCTTTTACAAAAACACTGTGGAAAAGGGCACGGAAGGAAAAGAAAAAGAGGAAGGAAGGAGGGCAAAGGACAAGAGTCCAAATATATATCACAGTGATGTTGAGTAAGAGTATAAAATCTGCTACCTAGACTCATTCCAAATTGTGAGTTGCGGTTCTTATGGGAGATTACCCTACAGTAAAACATGGTATCCAGTATTGAGTGCTGCCCAGCTCATCCACTACATGATGCAGATAAATGTTACATTGATAGCATTTGCTTGCGCTCTCCATTATAAATGATCCCTTAGTCACAGTTTTTGCAATTGTAATGATATAATCAGACCTTGTGAAGGAGAAGATCAATATTAAGTGATAAAACTATCATCGATCACATGGCTGTGAAAATTATAATTTTTTTTTTTGCCATAATGGGTAAATGTAAATTTTGCTCATGGACATTGACATAGGTAGTTCAAGGCTCTTCAGCTAGCGGTTGCGAGGATCATCCTGTTAGCTGTAACTATTACATACTTAGTAGTATTTTACACACTTTTGATCAGCAATTACCTAGTGCTGTATATAAAACGTGATTTTTTTTGTTGAGTGTTGTTCTTTTGTTTTTATAATTAACTCCTAATTTTGTAACTTTTACTCTGGCCACTAAGCCTAATAACACACTTATATTTTCTGTTCTGTAGAGAACACTTTTCAGCATTCTCCTGCTTATCATCACAAACAACATTTTAAGAAAGGTAACACTAGTATATAGAGAACACAAGATCTACCATTCGCCATAAGTGTGACAGCCACAGCTCCATTCCTCTCCCTCCCTGCTTATTGGCCTCTGCACAGGTCACAGCGCATGCCTACAGCACTCTCCTATAGAAGTCAATAGGTCATCTCCACTACAATTTCCTATGGTCCATGTGGCTGCCATTAAGCAGCTTAGGCAAGATGGCTAACCTCCTGATCATTTACAAAAAATAGACTTTTTAAAATATGTACAATAAGAAAATAAAGACAATATTACAAAACCACATGTATCATTATCTGGTCTTAATAATAAAATTAGGTAATACAGTAGTAAGTATCAAGTAAGTACCTATTTTTGTTTATTTTACCTCAAATAGTCCTTCTAAAACAAGCTGGAAAAATTAGAGTAGACTGAGAAATAATAAAATGATTACTAAAAATGTCCAGTCTAGAGCTTAAAAATGTACAAAACAATGGCCATTTTTTAAACATTGAATCCCATTGAACAGATTTGTACATTACGTCTATTTAATAATCTTAAGGCTATGTTCGCACCTCGGAATTCCATGCGGAATTCTGCTTGGAATGTCCACACAGAAATTCCGCTGCAGCCCAGTCCCATTGAATTAAACGGGATTCTTCTGCGCTGTGCACATGGCGGTATTCTTGTGTCAGACATTTCCGGGACTGAAATTCCGTTTTCCATGTCTGCAGAAAGAATGAACTTGTTCAATCTTTCTATGGACATTGCATGGAATCGGTAGCTGTCTATGAGCCGGCGCATTCCCTTGCGGTCCTATCACCGGCATATTATGTCGGTGCTCGCTGAGGTTTTCTGTTCAGACATTCTGTGGTGTATCAGCTGCTGTATGTTCCAGAGGAAGTTGTGTAGTTCTTTCCAGTCTGACCACAGTGCTCTCTGCTGACACCTCTATCCATGTGAGAACTGTCCAGAGCAGGAGCAAATCCTCATAGCAAACCTCTCCTGCTGTGGATAGTTCCTGACATGGACAGAGGTGTCAGCAAAGAGCACTCTGGTCAGACTGGAAAGAACTACACAACTTCCTCTGGAGCATACAGCAGCTGATAAGTACTGGAAGATTTTTAAATAGAAGTAATTTACAAATCTGTATTACTTTTTTGGCACCAGTGATTTAAAAACATTTTGTTTCCTCCGGAGTATCCCTTTCAGAAAATAAACATATACATACCTACCTTTGCTCCCCTGCTGCCTCGGTATTGCTGCTCCAAGTCCCAGCACCTCTTACTGGTGCTGGGGGTCTATCCGTCACAGTGCCGCTAAGGCAGGAATTGGCTGTGGATAGTGATTGGCTGAGTGGCACTGTGACGCATTGACCCCAGCCCTGGTCTCAGCCGAGCTCTTCTTCCTGGTGCTGGGGGCAAAGCATCACAGTGGCGTTCAGCCAAACAATGGCTGCAGCGGTGTCCCGTCTGCACTGCAATAAATAAACAGCCAGCACCAGGATGAGGAGCGTGCCAGGATGGGGAGCAGCAATACTGAGTCAGTGGGGGTTTTTAGGGAGGTAAATGTTTTTTTGTTTTTGTTTTTTTAGGTATGCCCGCAGCCTGGGCATGGTTGTGTAAAAAATCAACTTACTGCCGGGTACCACTTTAATTTCAGTGATTTCAGCTGACATGTTGCATAATAGAATTTTGCAGTAGAAAAATGTTTTTAAAAAAAAATGCTAAAATTACCAAAAAGCTAATTTAAATAGCAGAAAATAAGATGCCATCCTCCGACGTTTTTTTAGGGGCTGAAAAAACTGAGCGTGCAGATACCCTCTCTAAAATACTGTTTCCCAACCAGGGTGTCTCCAGCTGTTGCAAAACTACAACTCCCAGCATGCCCGGGCAGCCAACGGCTGTCCGGGCATGTTGGGAGTTGTAGTTTTACAACAGCTGGAGGCGCCCTGGTTGGGAAACACTGCTTTAGGATCTGAATAGAAGAACACTCCTTACAAAATGATGAATGTCTATCGTAATATATTGTGGACACAGTGAAGCCTTCACAGCGCTGTAATAAAGTAGAAGGTAAATTCCCCTTTTAAAATGGCTTGAAAACAAAAGAAATTGCTTTGTAAAAGGAGGGGGCGCAGCAGCGACATGCGTGGAATGAATTTGTTCCCGACTTTTTAGGGTTAATGAAACACAGGTAGAGTGTTGCTAGGCAACACAAGGACAGCTGGGTATCAAAACATCTCGAGCGCCAGGGATAGATCAATAAACCTGTCAGATTTTAATGATCGGCTTTTTTCTGTGAAATCCATTAAAGAGGAGCTGTCACTTACACATCCAGCGTTCAGCTAATTAAAACCCGTAACAAACTCCTTCATCCAACAAAGCCATAATAACCGAGACCGCGCAACGAGGAACCCGCTTTAGGGCGGCTATAATGTTGTCGGGCACTAGGGGCGACATGATGGTTATTTCCATACATATAAGGCTACGTTCACATTGCAGTTTGCATCTTTCCCGTTCAGGGTCTGTTTGTTTTTTTTTTTTTTCTTGCGCAGAACGGTCCCTGAAACATGAGCGCAATGGACGCTTCTGGGTCCTGACAGGACCCATTCACTAGGCCGTATACTATGTATCCGCTTCTGAGATCTGGTAGTTTACCTGAGAAAAAATATAGTTTTTTATATGCTAAACGCCTGTCGTTTTGGAATTGCCGGGGGAGCTCCTATATCGGAGCCCAGCGGCAACGTGAAAGAGACCTAACCAGTACAGGACTGGACGGCCTGGGATTTTGACAAGACATGTTTGCCCATTCTACTGGGAACCCCCCCCTTCACCTGCCAAAAAAAACGGGAGACATAGGGGGAGATTTATCAACCCTTGTGCAAAGGTACAGCTGCCCATAGCAACCAGATCAGATTGGTTGCTATGGAGAATCACTCCACTTGTCCTTGACACAAGGTGTGATAAATGTTCCCCATAATGTAGTTATGTTATATGGGGCTATTCATGGGGCCGACTGGCTGGTGGTATTAGGATGGCAGTTTGCCTGGCACTAGTCCTTGGGGCACCCTGGCCATGTTATTTGGGGTCTTAAGGTATGGTTCAAGACCAGTGCACATTTGCTGCACATGGGTGTCTCATTGAAAGAATTTTTTAAGTTTTATAATGTCATTCATGGTAACTACATTCATAGTTGCCACCCAAGTTAGCCAAAATGAAAATATAGGCTTAAAAAAAGTACCCCAGAGAAATATATATGGTGTCTCAGCACCAAAGGCTGTCCTGTGGGCTGCGGATCTCCTCGTGCATGCCTGTTGCTCCTTTGATTGGCCCCCACTGTTCTATTGTTTACTGTGTTTAAGCACTCTACTGTATTATGTTATCTGTGTACTGTACCCTTAAGAAAGGAGATGCAGAATGATCAGATGACCCTGTTACCCTATGGGAACTTCCAAATTGCCCTTTATATAGTGCAGGTGGGGAGGAGCTGCCCCAGTTCAGTTGAGTGAGTGAGTCTAGTCACTGCTGTGTGCAGAGCTCCATGTGAGCTGCAGTGTGGAAAGGAGTCGGAGGAAGTGTGAGGTGATACTGAGAGAAGCCTGAAGGAAAGCTTTTAATCAAATCGGCCCCTCCATTCTGCAAGGGTTCCCCGTCAAGGAGTTGGTGAGTCATACCCTAGCGTTGCCAGAAATTGGACCTTAGCAGAACCCTAGTCAGCGTGGGATATCTCAGTCTCAAGTCTTCAGTCTATCTATTTCAAGTGGGTGAAAGCACCATAAGTCCCAGCAAGGTAACAGGGCTCCCAAGGGTTACACTGCATCCCTTCTACTCTGCTCTATACTGCAAGTGTTGTACCATCTATTCCTGCCTTAGTAAAAGACAGTTATCAGTAACCTGGCGTCGGTGTGTTCCTTGCCCTGTGCCTGCCCAGGAGAAGCGGTTTCCACCTCGGACCATGTATAGGCTAACAATGCCCTGGCGTCACGACCTGACAAGTAAAACTTGCACCCCCGTGTCACCACATGTATGCCTAGGATGCACTGCATTACACAGCGTAAACTCAGGCTTACTTCTATCATCTGTCTATATATTATATTTTAGTCAAAGCTTTTCCAATGCAACAGCTCACCCCTTCCTGTGTATCCCACTCCTGCACGGATCCTGCCTGCCTCGTCTCCGACTATTCCAGGTAACAGTAAAGAAATTTTCCAAGAACAATAGCATTTATTCAATGCTTTTGCTTCATTCAGGAACAAAACTTCTTGCCAAGGAACATACACAGAGGTAGAACCTTCTAATTTGTCTTACGCAGAATGCGCTTAGTCATAGTCATTCTATGACTAAGCACATTTTGCGTGAAACGCGTTAGAAGGTTCTACCTCTGTGAATGTTCCTTGGTAAGAGGTTTTGTTCCTGAATAAAGCAAAAGCATTGAATAAATGCTATTGTGCTGGAAAATTCCCTTACTGATACCTGGAATAGTCGGAGACGAGGCAGGCAAGATCCGTGCAGGAGTGGGATACACAGGAAGGGGTGAGCTGTTGCATTGGAAAATCTTTGACTAAAATCTAATATATAGACAGATGATAGAAGCTGCCTGGGTTCACACTGCGTAATGCAGTGCATCCGCTATTATGCTGGACAATTTCTTTGCTATTATGTTTTAGTGATCTGTGGTGGTCTTACAGTTCTGATTTTGGTTCCACCTTAGGGCAGTGAAACACAGTGCCTGCTTCCGAACGCACCTCATTTATTCGTATTCTTTTACATTCTTGAATATTTTCTATACTTAGACCAGATTAGACTGTGTTTTCTGTGTTCAGAGCAGGTGTCACTCCACCGGGCACCAGTATAGAACAACTTCATTATGCCAAGAAGTTATATGACTCCGCCTTCCATCCGGACACCGGCGACAAGATGAACCTTATCGGGAGAATGTCTTTCCAGGTTCCAGGAGGGATGGCGATCACCGGATGTATGCTACAGTTTTACAGGTACAGTCGTCTTATGGATTCACCATTTTATCTTGACTCCCTCTATATATGACCTGAATGTTGCAGATGCCTATAATGCCTTATGACAAAATTCATCAATAGTGTAAAGTTCCGCCATGTAAAAGCAAGGTGCGCCCCTGTCAATATAATGTTTTAAAAGCGTTCTAGGAAAGATTGAAAACAAGACTGCTTTCTTCCAGAACTTTCCCTTTCTGGTTCTGTTATTGTTGCTTACCCAAGTGACTAGACCCGAGCTGCAATACCAGACAAAGCTTGTAAACAAGAGTGGCACTGTTCCTGGAAGAAGGAGGCAGCCATGTTTCTCTTCTCTGTTAATTAATACTACTTATTATTGTTAAAGTGTCACAGAATTATCACTGAATCATGCAGATTCTTTTGATGTATTTTTATGTGTCTATCTTGTGCATTTGCCTCACAAATCCCTCTGTTCTGCTGCTCACTCATTTTTACATCCTCAGGAGGGGCATGTCTAAGGCAAGCACTAAGCTTGTCCTCACTCACCATGCATTCACTTCCTTCCTGAGTCTGCTGTGCTGGGTCTCTTCATCCAATCGCTGCTCTGCAACCCCCTCCTCTCTGTTTTCATGCTGCAGCCTGATAGAACAGGAGTGAGCACAGAGGAGTGCTAGTGCCTACCCTCACTTACTGGACTTTGTCCCTGCCTGGGCTTCACCTGGGACAAAGATGATGATGCAGCCTGACAGTATTATGTTCTGGATGATAAGGGGACCCATGTGGTCTTTTTTTATAAGTCATGATTTCTATAAAAAGTGCCCATTTAACCTGTTCATCCCTTTTCCCATCATAGTGATGGCTACTAAAAAGTTTCTGAAGAAAGATTCTACTAATTCCCCATCAGACTTTTATGTTATGAAGATAAAGAACTTGCATTCATCCTATTATATGACAAGCCAAATTGTTCTAATAGTGTTAGCGAGGGGGGTGGCTGGCTAGCATAGCGTAAAAAAAAAGAACATAACTCATACCTACCCCGATCCCTGCAGCTCCCGTTCTGACATCATCTGGTCCCTGCTTGTCGCCACTTATTCCTACTTTGAAGATGAGTTGTCTAAGCAGGAACTCGCAGGCAACAAGCAAGAACCTGATGATCTCAGAGCGGGAGCTGCGAGGGATCAGGGTAGGGGAGTATAACTTATTTATTTATTTTATGCCCCCCGGGCATGTATATGGAAAATTTTATCTCACCAGACAATTCCCTTTAAAATAGTTTTTATGCTTAGTTATTGTGTAATAAAAAGTTCAACAACTTTCTAATATACCATTTTCATCCAGTATGCTTGCTGGCGGTGATGGGAACACTCCAGTTCATGCTCAGACACTAAAGCAGTGTTTCCCAACAAGGGTGCCTCCAGTTTGGCAAACTACAACTACCAGGATCCCCGGACAGCCAAAGGCTCTGCAGGCCTGCTGGTAGTTTATAATTTTGCAACAGCTGGAGGCAACCTGGTTGAAAAACACTGCACTAAGGACTTATTTAGAGCTAATAGTTCCTAGACTGGGTTCACAGTGTGCTTTTGACCTGTGTTTAATATATGCACCAGTAAAAGCTCCAAGTGTATATGTTAAACGGAGGCTGTGATAAAAGCCAAGAGAATCCATTACCCATATATGGGATCCATTTAACAGATACATTGTGTGCTTTTTATGATTTATCCATTACCCCAATACTTGTGACAAATGCTATACAGTTTGTTTATGGGTCACTGTATATGTCTGTGCACAATTGAAGGTATTTCGGTGTATATTTGTCATAAAGTATATATCCATTTGTGTATATGTGTGTGGGAATGTATTAATGTATGTATCTATGCATTTGTGTTTTGTGTGTATGTATGTAAATATATAATTACAAGCAAAAAGAAAATTAGCTAGCACAACAACCTAATACACGGGTGCACACTGCTGTGGCAGATACAGAGTATACAAAAAAGAAGATTGCAGCAGCACACATTGGTCAAAAAATTGAGGCTCTTAGCGCACTTTTTTGATCAAAAACGTGTCCCCCATCCACCACGGGGAGGTGGCCTCATTTAGGATGGGATCCTAACACACATTCTGAGCCTAACACTCAGATACCAACTCACCTCTGCTGGGCATATAGCCTCTGACTGGGTGACATGCTGGATCCATATACAATTTAAAACACCACCTGGGAGAAAGGGGGAGGGGTGCACAGCTAAAGAGGGTGCCATTCCCCCTGTGTAGTAATTACAAGCAAAAAGAAAATTAGCCAGCACAACAACCTAATACCAGGTGGTGTTTTAAATTGTATATGGATCCAGCATGTCACCCAGTCAGAGGCTATATGCCCAGCAGAGGTGAGTTGGTATCTCAGTGTTAGGCTCAGAATGTGTGTTAGGATCCCATCCTAAATGAGGCCACCTCCCCGTGGTGGATGGGGACACGTTTTTGATCAAAAAAGTATGTAAATATATATATATACCGTAATATACACACACACAGTGACATATATATGTATGTATGTCACTGTGTGTGTGTGTGTGTGTGTATATGTAAGTGTGAATGAATGTGTGTGTGTGTCTATATGTAAGTGTGAATGAATGTGTGTGTGTATGTATTGATAGATATATAGAAAATGTGTGTGTGTGTGCGCGCGCATTTTTCTATGTACTTGCTTATGTACTATTCAAGTGTGTACATGTCCGTAAAACCTCCTTTTTAATAAATTTCTTTTTTTTACTGTATTAAAAGGATATTCCCGAAACCATACAGTTTGTTTATGGGTCACTGAATGTATGTATATGTGTGTGCACATGTAGTTATTTTTGTATGTGTGTCACAGTATATATATCCGTTTAGTGTCTATGTGTCTGTGTGTGTTTATGTGTGTGGAAAAGTATTAATATATGTATCCATGCATGAGCATTTATGTTACAGTGTGTATATTTATATGTATGTGTGCCACAGTGTGTGTGTGTGTATATGTGTATATATGTATATGTATATATATATATATATATATATATATATATGTATATATATATATGTATGGCTGCAACGATTATTAAATCGATGAAATTCAATAAGGGGATTCGTTGTAAACAAATTCTGTTATTGAATAATCGTCCGATTCGTTGTCCGGGCGCCGGATCAGATGCTAGGCCGCACTGCTGCAGCCTCTGTCCAGGTCCCTGTCCCACCCTCTGCTGACCCACTGCTCTCCATTCATGCATGCTGCTGCTTCTCTCCTCTCCTCCCCCGCTGCTTGTGGACGCTCTGTACATTGTGCCATCATTTTATGGAGCCTCAGCCTGGCCTGGAGGACCTCACCTGTACTACTGCCACCGGTAGGCTAGTTTCCTGCTGTTTAATGCGCCCTGCCACTGTTACTGCCGCATTGCCTATTGACACACATGGGGGGTATCTGCAGAGCATTGCACCCTAGTGTCATCTACAGACACTTGGATGCAATGCTCTGCACATACTACCATGTGTATAGCAGTGTGTATGTAGTACACACTTACACTACTATACACATGGGGGTATGTGCAGAGCATTGCATCCTAGTGTCTGTAGATGACACTAGGGTGCAATGCTCTGCATATACCCCTATGAGAGAGAGAGAGAGAAAGACAGTAGGGCTGTCTAATGTGCCATTTCCTGTAAATAACCCATCTCCCTGATGCTCTGAGGAATTTCTCTGGTTAATGTTATCCTGACATGTTATTTACGTGGGGTTTAATATACTGTGTTTGTACTCTTTTGTGTTTATGCTGTGTTGTATACAACCAGTATCTGGTTTGACCCTAGTAGAAAACTGCTGGCTTCTTATTTTAGGGCCTCTCCAAGGAAGTCCCAGGGGTTCTAAGAAATGACTTATAAAATCTTATAGAAATCCACTAGTAAAATGTGGGAATTGTTGTTGCTGGAAGTTATCTTTTACTGTATATTGTAATTTCCCAAAGGATAAATCCAGGTTTATTTGGCAGGAATAGTAAGCCACCTAAAAGCAGTGGGAACTCTGCTTTGTTTTTAATTGTTAGTAATCTGTTACCTTAAATGGACGCTGACATTTGTAAAAACATTTTATATCATGTAAATAATATTATATGTATATTTGTAATATACATTGGTTAAAAAATGTGTATATTTTGGGTCAACAAATGCTGCCTTGTCCCTGCAGCTTATTGTCTGTGTGTCTCAGTGCCTGCTTGTCCTCGGTGCACAGAGCCCCGCTTGTCCTCGGTGCACAGAGCCCCGCTTGTCCTCGGTGCACAGAGCCCCGCTTGCCCTCGGTGCACAGAGCCCCGCTTGCCCTCGGTGCACAGAGCCCCGCTTGCCCTCGGTGCACAGAGCCCCGCTTGCCCTCGGTGCACAGAGCCCCGCTTGCCCTCGGTGCACAGAGCCCCGCTTGCCCTCGGTGCACAGAGCCCCGCTTGCCCTCGGTGCACAGAGCCCCGCTTGCCCTCGGTGCACAGAGCCCCGCTTGCCCTCGGTGCACAGAGCCCCGCTTGCCCTCGGTGCACAGAGCCCCGCTTGCCCTCGGTGCACAGAGCCCTGATTGTCTTGCCCACATTTCCTGTATTTTGTCTCTGCATAGAGACACACAGGCAATAGCTGCAGGAACAAACATATACACCTTTTTTTTTTAACCAATGTATATTATAAATATAATCTACATTATATAAAAAGTTTTTACAAAATGACAGTGTACATTTGGAAAATGGATGGAAGGAAAATTTCCGGCGGACATATCACAAACAGTATGCGCTGGCCGAGCATACTGGCACTAGGACCGGCTAGCAGCCTACAGATTCAGGCTGTACAAGAAGACTGTCGGTAGTACTGATCAGTACTATAACTGAGACCGAGACACAGAACCGGCACAGCCGCTGTGTATAGCAATGAAGTGCACTATGTGCACTAGCAACAGGAGCTTCTGCAGCGTTCACACCCATGTATCTACTAATCCCTGCGGTGCTCAATCCTCTCCAGATCAGGATATGTAGTACATAAGAAAAGAAGAAATCAGGAGGCACTCACATTTAGTTGGTGGATCACGGCTTCTTTATTGTGGATGCGGCAGCCTGCTGACAGCGGCGTCGGACGCCAGAGCGGTGGATACAAGACTGTGTGTGACAATTGTTTCACGCCCCTCCGGGCGTTTCTGAACAGTACATTGCAACCTTAAAGGGGTTATCCAGAAATAGAAAAACAGAGCTAATTTCTTTAAAAAACAACTCCACGTCTGTCCCCAGGTTGGGTGTGGTAGTACAACTTGGCTCCATTCACTTCAATGGAACTGAGCTGCAGAACCACACCCAACCTGGAGACAGATGGGGAGCATTTCTGAAATAAATTAGCTTTGTTTTTCTTTTCCTAGATAACCCCTTAAAAATAACATTTAAGCACCCCCACACTAAAAACTATAATTTATTCCCATTTTCATATAAAAATGTAAAATATATTTGGTATTGTGAAGTGTGTAATGTTTGTACTATAAAAATATTATGTTTATGATCCTGCATGTTGAATGTTATAAACGTAAAGAAATACCAAACAGCAGAATTGCTTATTTTTGGTCACATCATATGTCAGAATTTTTTTTTATAAAAAGCTATGAAAAAGTTCCAACAAAACAAAATGGTACATATAAAAAGTCCAAATCACAGCTCAAAAAATGAGCCCCATATATGAAAAAATAAGAAAAAGTTTAGAAGGGGTATCTGACAATTTTTAACATATTTATTTTGTTGAATAAGTCTGATGGTTTTTACAAGTGGTAAAGTAATAGAAAAGCTATGTAACCATAAAAACTAAATATATACCCGGAAAAATATTTGTTTTTGCTTTGCTGTGCGTTTTATTGTAAAATGATACGTCATTACAAAGCACAATTGTTCCAGCAACAAACAAGCCCTCATAAGGGTCTGTGGATGGAAATATAAGAGTTAGGACTCTTTTTAAAGGCAAGGAGGAAAGAAAAAAACGCACAAAAATGAACCCACAAGGGGTTATAGGAGATTCTACTAATAGCTATGTGCCTGATATATTCCTGTTAGCTCACCAAAATAAGTGCATTCTATAGCTGTAAACCTGCTTTGCGGTGTTGTTTAATTTGTTCAGTAAATCAATATCTGTCACGTGTGTTGACCTAATGAGGTAAGTTATAGGATACAGATATGTTGTGAGTCTTGGCTGTATACCCAGCTGTTTATCAGATGTCTGCCCGCAGCTCCTTCTCACGGGTCAGTTAATCATTGCCCACCTTGTCTGCTAATGATGTGTAATATTTTAACTCTTGTCAGTGGAAATTCTGCTGATATTCTGGTTTTCTGTATGGATCTTCATAAGGATTCTACCCACATATGGTCAATAATCTATCAGAGAACAGCTGTGGTTTGTGCAGCCTTCAAGATGCCATTTATTCCTATCGTATCTGATACAGAAATGCACTTAAAGAAAAATCTTACATTCAGTTTTTCCTTTGATTTCCATAAAAGATTATGGGGAAGATATTTAAAAAAAATGTACCGTATATACTCGAGTATAAGCCGAGTTTTTCAGCACGATTTTTCGTGCTGAAAACACCCCCCTCGGCTTATACTCGAGTGAACTCTCCGCCCTCAGTGGTCTTCAACCTACGGTCCTCCAGATGTTTCAAAACTACAACTCCCAGCATGCCCGGACAGCCATCGGCTGTCCGGGCATGCTGGGAGTTGTAGTTTTGAAACATCTGGAGGTCCGCAGGTTGAAGACCACGGCCCGGGCCTTCGTCATCATCCAGCCCCCCATCCCCCCTTTAGTTTTGTACTCCCCTCCGCTTGGCGGGACGTTCGGGTGAGCTGGTCCAGGCCATCTGTGCTGCAGGACCATCCGGTGGGGAGGGATAGTCGTTCCGGGCTGTCCATCTTCACCGGGGGGGCCTCTTCTCCGGGCCCGGAATAATGACGTTGCCTTGACTACGACGCACAGGGACGTTGCGTCCCTGTGCGTCGTCGTCAAGGCAACGTCATTATTCCGAGCGCGAAGAGGAGAAGAGGCCCCCCGGGCATGCTGGGAGTTGTAGTTTTGGAACATCTGGAGGTCCGCAGGTTTAAGACCACTGTTAAATCAGACATTGACAAGCGGTGATGATGAAGGGGGTGGTGTGGGATGATGACAGGGTAATGATGAAGGGGGGGGATGATGACAGGGTAATGATGAAGGGGGGATGATGACAGGGTAATGATGAAGGGGGGGGATGATGACAGATTAATGATGAAGGGGGGGATGATGACAGGGTAATGATGAAGGGGGGGATGATGACAGGGTAATGGTGAAGGGGGGGATGATGACAGGGTAATGGTGAAGGGGGGGATGATGACAGGTGATGATGATGAGGGTGTTAATGACGGGGGTCTGGATGATGACAGGGGGGATTATGTATTTCCCACCCAAGGCTTATACTCGAGTCAATAACTTTTCCTGGGTTTTTGGGGTGAAATTAGGGGCCTCTGCTTATATTCGGGTCAGCTTATACTCGAGTATATACGGTAGTTGTTTTTTTGTTTTCTCTGTTTTGTTTTTTTCAGTTACCATAAATGTAAATTCTTGTTCCTTAATAGGCTGTTCCATAGTTTAACCTTAAAAGTAGACATATATGTATGACCTGATCAGGGGTGTAGCTAGAAACCACAGGGCCCTGGTGCAAAAAATTTCCTTGGGACCCTCTACCACCTGATCACCCGCTTCCCCAATCCCGGACGACCCCCTTACTCGGCCGCACAAAGAGATCAGTGAGTACAGCACTGATGGGACACAGTCAAGGGAATACACAATGATAAAAGCGACTAACAGGCAGGGCCGGACTGGGACTAAACATAGGCCCGGGCATTTTAGAATAAGCATTCCATTTTTTGTTGGGGGTCCAACTGCTGGGACCCCCTCCAATTACCTTGGTTCAAGTTGCTCTCCAGCTGTTGTAAAGCTACAACTCCCATCATATCTGGAGAGCCTCAGACATTATGGGAGTTGTAATTTTGTAACAGCCACAGATTGGGGAACAGTTTCAACCATCATCACTGAGGAACTTACAAGTGACTCCAGATGATGGAACAGTCAGGAGAACACACAATAATATCAGTGACCTGAGTGATGTCTTCTCTGTTGTCTTTTCTTTTCCATCTGGTTCATATACCGGGACGTCTCCCAGCTTCATCTCCTCACTAGAGTCTGACACCCAGACATCATTGGTTCCTCACTTTGTCAGTAGATCCACATCTTCCTCTATATAAAGACAATAAAAATTATAATCCTGCCATACACTGAATAAAATACTGCCACACACTGTATCCTCTTAATATAAAACTGCCATCCACTGTACCTCCTGCATATAATACTGCCACCCACTGTACACCTGAAAATAATACTGCCACCTACTGTTCCCCCTGAATATAATTAGAGATGAGCGAAGTTACAGTACTTTGATTCTGCACGAAGCTCGCAGCTCAGCGTTTGCTGACTTTAGCCTGCATAAATTAGTTCAGCTTTCAGGTGCTCCGGTGGGCTGGAAAAGGTGGATATAGTCCTAGGAGTCTCTGGTGGATACAGTCCTAGGAGACTCTCCTAGGACTGTATTCACCTTTTCCAGCCCACCGGAGCACCTGCAAGCTGCACTAATTTATGCAGGCTAAAGTCAGCAACTGCCGAGCTGCGAGGTTTGTGCAGAATTGAAGTACTGTAACTTTGCTCATCTCTAAATATAATCCTGCCACACACTGTACCCCTGAATATAATACTGCCTTACACTGTACCCTCTGAATATAATCCTGCCACACACTGTACTCTATGAATATAATACTACCACACACCGTACCCTCTTAATATAATACTGCCACACTCTGCCTATGAATATAATACTGCCACACACTGTGCCCCTGAATATAAACCCTCAAAAATAACCATTCTATACACTGTACCCTCTGATTATAACCCTGCCACACACTGTACCTTCCGAATATAATAATCCCTCCATCATAATAATAATACTGTTATACACTGTTTCTTCTCAGTTCAGCTGGCTCCCCTTTTCCATCCCCTCTTCCCCCCCCCCCCGACTTCTAAGTCCACACCAGGCTCCTCTGAACTCCTCCCCCAGACCCCTAAGTCCTCCTACATGCTCCTCTTCCCCCTCCCCAGACCCCAAACTCCGACCCGTACCCAATCACCACCTGGCCTCCCACTTCTCCACATTGATGAACAGTAGACTGGTGTATGTATGGTAGATGTGTATATGTAAGATATGTGTGTGTATGATATATGTATGTATGATAGATGTATGATACATCTACACATCATACACCCATCTATCATACATACACACATCTATCATACTTACACACATCTATCATACTTACACACATCCATCATACATACGCACACCTATCATACATACGCACACCTATCATTTATACATACATCTATCATACATACACACATCCATCATACATACAAACATCTATCATACATACACACATCTATTATATATACACACACACACATATCTATATGTATAAAATGTGTGTGTGTGTATGTATGTATGTGTGTATGTTCCAGCATCACGTCCAAATGGCTAAAGGTATTAACATGAAACTTGGCACACATGTTACTTATATGTCAACAACAAACATAGAATACGTGATTTAACCCTTACTCATCCCCATTTGCCAGGGGCAGGGTTTATATTTAAAGTCCTATACAAGTCAATGGGAAATATAGGTTACTGCAGAACTTCCAAACGGCTGGAGATATTTCGATAATACTTGGTCACATATTACTTATATGTCCACTTAAAATATAGGATAGTTCATTTAACCCTTAACTACCCCCATTTGTGAGTGTCGGGTTTTTGTTTAAAGTCCCATGCAAATTAATGGGAAATGTATGTTCCCACATAACTTCTGTACCGCTGGAGATATTTCAATACCTGGTCACGTATTACAGGTCAGGATAGGAGGACGGGATAGGAGGACGGGATATGACAACAATATAGGAGGACGAGATATGAAGTCAAAAGCTTCCTCCTTTGCTTATTTTCCTCCCCAACAAGGATGAGGAAGGAAAAACCGGGCAACGCCGGGTATTCAGCTAGTGTGTGTGTGTGTGTGTGTATATAATACATACACACATCCCCAACCCCCGCGGCCTGCCACTCACCAGGTGGCGGGGATGCAGCGGGGTCCAAGGGAAAGGAGATTATACGGATGGTGACCGTAAGGGAAGGGGTAGAGCGGAGGCTGCTTTTTCTGCAGGTGCTGGGAATGTAGCAGCGGTCGCAGGCAGGGACACGTCAGAGGCTTCGAGCAGGAGTGCGTGTCTGTGTGGGGCACCTCTGCTCCCAACAGGCCCTCTGCTCTTAATGGGGCATTGTCCCTGCCCCATCTAACAGCCAGCCCAGACAGAGGCTCCCCCCCCCCCCCTTAAAGGAGTAGTGCAGTGAAAAAAAAATGTATCCCCTATCCAAAGGATAGGGGATAAGTTATAGGTTGCAGGGGGTCCGACCGCTGGGACCACCCGCGATCTCCTGAAAGGGGCCCCAACAGTCTGCTGGAAGCGTTTCGACCCCCGCAGGAAGCCGCGGCCAACACGCCCCCTCTATGTATCTCTATGTTGGCCACCATTCCGTGCACTGGTTGGCATGCCCCCTTCCAGCAGACTGCCGGAAGATCATAAATATCTTAATCCTTCCTGTACTTATGAGCTGCTGTATGTCCCAGAGGAAGTGGTGTAGTTCTTTCCAGTCTGACCACAGTGCTCTCTGCTGACATCTCTGTCTGAGTCAGGAACTGTACAGAGCAGGAAAGGTACTTTATGGGAATTTGCTCCTGCTCTGGACAGTTCCTGACATGGACAGAGATGTCAGCAGAGAGCACTGTGGTCAGACTGGAAAGAACTACACAACTTCCTCTGTAGTATACAGCAGCTGATAAGTCTTGGAAGGCTTAAGATTTTTATATAGATGTAATTTACAAATCTAACTTTGTACCACCAGTTGTTTAGAATTTTTTTTCCCTCCGGAGTATCCCTTTAATGATTTCATATTGACTATATAGCACTATCATATTCTGCAGCACTGTGCATAGTTGTGAATATTCACATCTGTCCCTATCTCTTATGGGGGTCTCCACTAGGTCCAATATGTTACAAAGCTCTCTAATCTACCGGTGTGTTTTCTGGGGTGAAGGAGGAAACACAAGGAGAACAGACAAACTTCATGTTGATAGTAAAATGTTCAGATTTGAACCCAAAATCCAAGGTCTGGACTAGAATATTGCAAACCCTCCTGTGCTGCCTATGGTGACAGTACTGGTAGATCAGAGTTTGCCTAGGGTGACGTCTATACAGAAATGATGTGTTCTGTGTGTTTCTGTAATGTTCCCACACCCGTGGTATGAAAACATTGGCTTGTTGCCGTCTATAAATTTGACCATAGTGTGAATTTCGGTATATTATTGCAGAACATGTTCCCACTTTATCCATTTAATTCTGTTTTATTTCCTTACAGACGGCTTGTGAACAAAATTAAATCATTAGGCGCCTCTTTCTGATTTCTTTATAAGCAGCCAGCTGCATACAATTACCACCCCAGATCCGCCTAAGGGTGAGGCCACACCAGCGGGCCAAAATGTGCCAACCAATGGCTGTCAAATCATGAGCCATTAGCTGAAGCATTTAGGCCACATGTAGTCGACTGCTGTTGTGGCCTTGCGTTTACCTGCCTGCCCCTAGTGCAATGTTTTCCAAACAGTGTGCCTCCAGCTGTTGCAAAACTACATCTCCCAGCATGCCCGGACAGTCGAGCATGCCCTAGTGAATTAGGGATCACTATTGTTCGAGGGCCCCTGTAACAAAACGTTTGACAGATCACAGATACGTGTCAAAAGTTGTGATCGGTAGGCATCTGGGTGTTTAGACCCCTCTACTGATAATAGAACAGAGAGAAGCACGTGGTCGTGTGCTTCACTCCGCTGCGATCACCATCCATTGCAGGAGACAGACTTTTGACAGGTCTCTGTCATGCCTAAAAAAAATTTGGTAAATGCCAAATCCTATTATACATAGGAAGTGACAAGAAAAATATGAAAGAACTAGTAACTTGTGATAACAATCCTTTATTCTTCATCCAGAACATAATCCTGTTTGTATGCAGCATCATCTTTGTCCCAGCTGAAGCACAGGCAGGGACAAAGTCCAGTAAGTGAGGGCGAGACTAGTACTTCTCTGTGCTCACTCCTGTCCTATCAGACTGCAGCATGAAAACTGAGAGGAGGAAGTTACAGAGCAGCCTGCAGTGATTGGATGAAGAGACCCAGCACAGCACAGAATGCATAGAGTGAGGGCGGGCTCAGTGCCTGCCTCGGACATGCCCCTTCCTAAGCAGTGGATGTCAAAATGAGTGAGCAGCAGAACAGAGGGATTTGTGAGTCAATTAAAGAAGCTAGCCACATAAAGACGTGTAAATCATATTCATGGCCTAGTGAGTAACATGTATAAGCATTAATTTTTTTCTGTGATATGACAGGTACACCAAAAAAATCTATGTATTTTAAATTTGCAGCTGTCACATCTCATTCACATGACTACTACTGTAATATGATTATGATTTTACACATGCAACATACAGAAGCATAGAAGACTACATGGTCCATCTTATCTGTCTTTATGTTATTTCCTTTACAGCTGACCTTTTGTAAGTATAAGCCTAAAGCAGTGGTTTTCAACCTGCGGACCTCCAGATGTTGCAAAACTACAACTCCCAGCATGCCCGGACAGCCGTTGGCTGTCCGGGCATACTGGAAGTTGTAGTTTTGCAACATCTGGAGGTCCGCAGGTTGAAGACCATTGGCCTAAAGGGTACTCTGGTTATAGCAAATACATACTATGGTTTGTGTAATAAAAGGTTTACAGTATTTTAAAAATCCATTCTTCAAGGTTTTCAAGATCTCTGCATGCTGGCATCCAGGGGTCAAGTCCTGGGGGAAAAGTGTGGGAACTCAAGATTTCCACTCAATGGCTGGTCCTGCTGAACTCCTGCTAATGGGAACGGTGTTCCTGCTGTGGAGAAAGGGGTACGGACTTAAAGGGGTACTCCGGTGGAAAACATTTAATTTTTTTTTCATATCAACTGGGGCCAGAAAGTTAAACCATTTGTAAATGACTTCTATAAAAAAAAAAAAATCTTTACCTTTTTTAGTACTTTGTGGCAGCTGTATGCTACAGAGGAAATCCTTTTCTTTTTTTAATTCATTTTTTTGTCTCGTCCACAGTGCTCTCTGCTGACACCTCTGTCAGTGTCAGGAACTGTCCAGAGTAGCATAGGTTTGCAGTGGGGATTTTTTTTCCTGCTCTGGACAGTTCCTGATACGGCCATCAGGTGTCAGCAGAGAGCACTGCGGACAAGACAAAAAAGAAATTAAAAAAGAAAAGAATTTCCTCTGTAGCATACAGCTGCTAAAAAGTACTGGAAGGAGTAAGATTTTTTAATAGAAGAAATTTACAAATCTGTTTAACTTTCTGGCACCAGTTGATTTAAAAAAAAAAAAAACATAATAATAAATTTCACCAGAGTGCCCCTTTAAGCCCCTGCAGAGATCTTCATGGTAAGTAAGCCCAGGGACTGGGGTGGATCGAAAAGCTGACACCAGAGTGGGGGAGGCAGTAGGCGGCAATTAGATTTTAAAAATGAAATCAGGGAACCCCTTTAATGATGTGTTGTAAAACAATGCTTTTCCCCATATAACATTTGCTTCTCTTTATTACTATTGTATATATTTTTATAACTCTTCTTTTTTTGTACACTTAAACAGGACTGTTCCTGCAGTGGTGTTTTGGCAGTGGGTTAACCAGTCTTTTAACGCGCTTGTAAACTACACGAACCGAAATGCGGCCTCTCCCATCACCCCAGTGTAAGTCCTCATCTATATTACTTCTTCGGTCTCTCTGACAATGTTTTATGGATTCCTCTCTTCTTAGCTTTTCCTTTTCTGCTATCTATAAATCCTCAACTGTCTGAGTGGTTTTAAAAGCCCCTCCATAGCAAAGGTCCTAAAACCTTGTTAAAGAAGTACTGTGGTGCAGGGACACTTATCCCCTATCCAAAGGATAGGGGATAAGTGTCTGATCGCGGGGGGTCCGACAGCAGTCGGACCCCCCGCGATCAGACACTTATCCCCTATCCTTTGGATAGTCCATAGAAAAGGTGCAGTGCCATCAGGAACTCTTTATTGGAATGTTGTGCAGACAGAACACATAATTCCAACGCGTTTTGGGTAGATAGCCCTTAATTATGGCATAAAACAATGAAGTTTCAACAAGCTTTATATGTACAAAAACAAGTCACATGACATAAATGAGGGATTTTTCTAAAATCATGTATAAAAACCGGAATGGACTCCAAAAAACACCTTTGGCTAAGGGGTTGTGTTTCTGCACCACAGTATTCCTTTAAGGACCCATCCAGGCTTAGGGAGGCTGCTGCAAGTCAAATCTGCTCAGAATTTGTGAGCTGATTCCACTTGCAGCAACTTTCCATTGATCTCGATGGTGTTCTGCTGCTCAGTTCATATGTCGTATGGAAAGTCCCCAGGAAAACTCCTGATGCAGAATTTGATTCCGCAGAAAGTATGAACATGTACATTTTTTCGGGGGATTCACCAGAAAAAGCTCAATAGTCAATGGTACTTTGAATTTCAGGAGTTAATTTCGGCAAAAAATTCAGCACAAAATTAAAGGGGTATTCCGGCCAAATACATCTTATCCCCTATAGACATGAATGGAGGGGGCGTGGTGTGACATCATGTCTCCAGTCCCGTAAACCAAAGAGGTTTCCGAGACTGGAGACGCAGCCCCGCATAGAATGCGAGTGCTTTGGAGAGAGGTGCTTTGGGTAGAGGATAAGATGTATTTGGGCGGAATACCCCTTTAATGCAGATGCCATGCGATGCAGGTCCACTGAGGATACTCAACGACGAAATTACGGATCCCCGCAATCTAACATCTTATCTTATCCCCTATGCTTTTGATAGGGGATAAGATGTTTAGCGTCGGAGTACCCCTTTAATCAGTCGAAACTCTTGACATGTCTCTGTAACATGTCAGTTTCTTTTTTTAATAAATAGTGACAGCCTGAACAGGGAGAACATTTGACTATTACCCTTCAGAGTGTACAGTCGATGTTCACACACCATCCTCCTTGTGACTGAGACTTTTATTTTTCAACCTGATTTTTAACTGCATGAAAAAAGATCACACTCTGTCCATAAGAATGAGAGAAAACAATAGAACAAATTCCTTGGCTCCCAAGGAGTCTCATAATCAATATTTCCTTGGAAAGAGGAGTTGGTTTTCTTGGAAAGCGACGTTATGGGGGGAATGTTTGAAAACTACATTCATCCTGTCCCTGGGAAAATATCCATTAACCAATAGATGAATGAAAAACATAATGAAATTAAAACCATAAAATCGTATGTTAGCAATAAAGTGATAATGGTTATTTCTACATACACCAGTATTGTGATCATTGACAGGAATGTCTCCATCAGCCTGCAGATATTTTCATGTAACATCACCAACTTTGCCCTCCCACCCCATTCCTTTAGGCTGTGTTGACATCTAATCACAAGAAATTGCACATACCAGCCTCATGGTGACTGAGAAGTAGAGGTAGTCTGAATGCTTTGGCCACCAGTGCGATCCTACAGGAAAAAGGATGTCAGAGATGTATATACCGTATATACGCAAGTATAAGCCGACCTGAATATAAGCCGAGGCCCCTAATTTCACCCCAAAAAACCAGGAAAAGTTTATTGACTCGACTATAAGCCTAGGGTCGGAAATACATCATCCCCCCCCCTGTCATCTTCCAGACCCCCGTCATTAACACCCCCCGTCATTAACACCCCCCGTCATTAACAATCACCCTCTTCATCATCACCCTGTCATCATCCCCCCCCCCCTTTCATCATCACCGCCTGTCAATCCCTTTCAGTGGTCTTCAACCTGCGGAACTCCAGATGTTGCAAAACTACAACTGCCAGCATGCCCGGACAGCCATCGGCTGTCCGGGCATGCTGGGAATTGTAGTTTTGAAACATCTGGAGGTCCACAGGTTGAAGACCACTGCGCGGGCCTTCGTCATCATCCAGACCCCCCCCCCCCCCTTTAGTTTTCTACTCACCTCCCGTCGGTGGGAAGGAAGTGTGAGCTGGTCCGGGCCATCTATGCTGCAGGGACCGTCCAGTGGGAAGGGTTAGTCGTTCCGGGCCTCCCGGTGAAGATGGACGGCCCGGAACGACTAACCCTCCCCACCGGACGGTCCCTGCAGCATAGATGGCCCGGACCAGCTCACCTTTCCTTCCCACCGAGGGGAGGTGAGTAGGAAACTAAAGGGGGCGGGGTCTGGATGATGACGAAGGCCCGCGCAGTGGTCTTCAACCTGCGGACCTCCGAGCATGCTGGGATTTGTAGTTTTGCAACATCTGGAGGTCCGCAGGTTGAAGACCACTGATGAAGGGATTGACAGGCGGAGAGTTCCCTCGAGTATAAGCCAAGGGGGCGTTTTCAGCACGAAAAATGGTGCTGAAAAACTCTGCTTATACTCGAGTATATACGGTAGCTATTCATCCTTAAAGTGTACCTGTCACTTAAAACTCGCAGAGACATGTCAAACGTTTTGATCTGTCGGGGGTCTCAGACTTATAATAAAACAGCAAGACAAAGATTGCTAAGAGCCAGGAAGTAAAGCACTCTAACTCATTCTTCTGATCAGTGGGGGTCTCAGCAATGAGACCCCAACCAATACATGTCTTCGTGTCATTTTTTTTTTTTCTTCACTGCCAGTCACTATAGCTCCCCATTAATAAATCTGTTTGGCTCACTATCGAGATAAGCAGCTGCCAAACATCTCAAGCTATCCCCATAGACATCAGTGTCAGCCAATTTGAATGGGATCTCCAGGCAAAGTACAAGGTCTGTGGCCAGTTCTCGTGTATATTTTGTTCAGCTAATAACCTTTTATTGTTATAATTTTGCCAAGGGATAATTGTATATTCTGGTTTGCATAAAAAATTGTTGTCTTAAACTTGCAGCCAGATTGGAGTTGCTTACGTGACGGCCACTGGAACTGCTCTAGCCACTGCTGTAGGACTTAACTTGTATACTAAGGTAAGGAGAATGAAGAGTTTTTGTGTGCACTTTTGCTGTATGTTAAAGGGGTATTCCAGCCTTATACATCTTATAAAATGTCTGATCACAGGGGTCCTACTGCTGCGACCCCTGCGATTTTGGTGCTGCCCCGGGCATTGTGTGCCGAGTGCTGCCTCAGAGACGTCACGGCCACACCTCCTCCATTCATGTCTATAGGAGGGGGCGTGACTGCCGTCACGCCCCCTCCCATAGACATGAATGGAGGGTGTGTGGCCATGATGTCACGTCTCGGAGGCAGCGCCTGGCACAGAATGCCCAGGGCTACACCAAGATCACAGGGGTCCCAGCAGTAGGACCCCTGTGATCAGACATTTTATCCCCTATCCTTTTGGATAGGGGATAAGATGTATAAGGCCAGAATACCCCTTTTAAGGGATACAATGACATTCAGTCCAATGCCATTAGTGCTCACCATTGCCCTCTGCTACTTAGCCACTGTTATAGTGATGACTATACTTGTCTGTAGTGTTTATAGGTTATTAGGAAAATAACGATAAGCTCAAATGCACTTTCTGCCAGCCAGGTTATCATGGCAGGATTGAAGCATGATAGGGCTTAGCTATATAGTTATGTCCCAGTTTTTTTGCAGAATGGGGAGGGTTGATTTTTTTTTTACTGTACAAGATAAAAGTTATGACCATAAATAGTGATGGACAATTTTCGAAGATTTAGAAGCTATAGCAAACAGTAGTGAACCCATGGTGTGGTGATGGCTTCGATAAGGAAAGCCTTGTTCTCATGAACATTCTTAGAAGCCGCTACAGTTACTATGGGCACATGAGTAACAGTGCCTGGGGCCCGTTGGTGGATCTGCCGGCCCTCCAGTTGGCCATTCTCACACTGGTGAGCTTTGTGGAGCAAGGGGTCACAGCTCCTTTAGCCATAGAGTTAAAGGGGTAATCTCGTGGAAAACTTTTTTTTTTTTTTTTTTTATATCAACTGGTGACAGAAAGTTTAAACAGATTTGTAAATCACTTCTATTAAAAAATCTTAATCCTTCTAGTACTTATTAGCTGCTGAATACTACAGAGGAAATTCTTTTCTTTTTGGAACACAGAGCTCTCTGCTGACAGCATGACCACAGTGCTCTCTGCTGACATCTCTGTCCATTTTAAGAATTGTCCAGAGTAAGAGAAAATTCCCATGGCAAACATATGCTGCTCTGAACAGTTCCTAAAATGGACAGCAGAGGTCAGCAGAGAGCACTGTGGTCAAGATGTCAGCAGAGAGCTCTGTGTTCCAAAAAGAAAACCATTTCCTCTGTAGTACACAGACCCTAAAAAGTACTGGAAAGATTAAGATTTTTTAATAGAAATAATTTACAAATCTGTTTAACTTTCTGGCACCAGTTGATTAAAAAAAAATAAGTTTTCCATGGGAGTACCCCTTTAAAGCTTTCCTGTGTTAGGATGGAGGCTTTGGTTGTTGCGGTTTCCCCTAGCTGTTTGTCCTTAGGTTTTGCTTATGTATATTTTAGGATTGACTAAAATTTAACTACTTGTTAAATGTATTAACTATTATGTTTAAGAAGTCATTTAGTGAAGTCTTTGCAAAATTCACACATTAACAAGACCTGTGTAACTTATAGGACAGTTTTACATTGAGCAACATGAATGTCTAACCAAAACAATCTACTCTGATGTACACATTTACAGTCACATACTGAAGAATGCTGGGGAAAAATGGGTGAAACAATAGTTTTAGAAACTATTGCTGACCTTTCTGCATTGCTTATCAGAAGCCTATTTGTATACAGATTGCTAAATTTAGGATGCTAGTTGGTTCCTGAGCTTTAGGGGTACTAAGGTAACACAGTGGCATGTATATGTTAGGGTTAAAGGGGTATTCCAGGCAAAACCTTTTTTGATATATATCAACTGGCTCCGGAAAGTTTAACAGATTTGTAAATTACTTCTGTAAAAAAATCTTAATCCTTCCAATAGTTATTAGCTTCTGAAGTTTTCTGTCTAACTGCTCAATGATGATGTCACGTCCCGGGATCTGTGCATGATTGGAGAATATCCCCATAGGAACTACACAGCTCCCGGGACGTGAGTCATCAGAGAGCAGTTAGACAGAAAACAACAACTCAACTTCAGAAGCTAATAACTATTGGAAGGATTAAGATTTTTTTTATAGAAGTAATTTACAAATCTGTTTAACTTTCCGGAGCCAGTTGATGTATAAAAAAAAGTTTTGGCCTAGAATTCCCCTTTAAGGCTCATTTCACACGGTTATTTGCTTCTGTCAGGTTTCTATTGCTCCGCGATGACCAGAAGATCATGATCAAATTGCACTTCAGTAGCAGAACTTGTATTCTACTGTCACAGTAGCACACAGGCCTTAGATCATGTGTCACTCCTAGTGAAATAGTAACAAAAAATTGGTACAGGTCAGACCACACACGTCAGTACATTGGTCAATCAGAACCACAGGACAATATAGATATGTATAATAAGTTTTGTTAGTTTAGATTTATTTTCAAAAGAGTAACAAACAAAAAAAACAAAGCATCAGTACATTTTGTACAAACATAGTTTTTGCATGGTTGCACATGGTAACAAATATGAGAAAATGTCCGAACAAATATCTAAGCGTAAAATAAGGCAAATAAATAAGTGCGCTACACTGACATGTCGAATAAATGATTTCACGAAAATTTCAAGTAAATGTAAACAATGTCCAGTGCAGCCAGCACAATACAAATGAGTAAAACTTAACGTAGAGAGGAGTGGAGAACACCTATGGATTAAAGGGATCATCTTAAAGGGGTTATCCACCATGAGGTGATTTAAGTACGTACCTGCCAGACACTAATGGACATGTTTAGGAAGGATCTGCGCTTGTCTTTGGGTTAAATGGCTGTTTTGTGAGATTACCATAAAGCTCTGGCTTTCTATTTGTGAACCTCAGTATTTCCTGTTGAAGTTTTCTTTTTTATTACAAATCCCAGAATTCCACTTTCCTACCTCCCACACATCAGCCACCACACCCACTGAACAACAAACAAGCTAGATTCAATGAAAAAGGCCAGTGCTTTCTAATCGGGGTGCCTCCAGCTGTTCCACCTATTTAAGCAGACAGGCTCCCTGTCATCACCTGACTAATGATGTCAGGTCTCGGCCGCACTGCATTCTGGGAAATACCCGAGACAGGAGTTTTTCTCTAATGCTGTTAAAAATGAGTACGAGACCAGCCATCAGAGACAGGTACAGACACTATATTATGAACTACACTAACTTGTAGCCCCTGTAGCATAGTCAAATAAAAAAAATTCTGGAATACCCCTTTAATAAAGGACAGCAACAGCAACATTTGATGGTTTCCAGGTTGCTATAGGAGGTTTTTATTTTCTGCACCACTCAGATTAATATGTGGAAACAGTAAAGAAACGTAATGAAGCTGTATTACTTTATTATCCCAACTAGATCTAATGTTAAGACCCCTGAGTTGACTTGTTGTCAAGCTGTGAAATGATTTCCCCCAATTTAGAGAGCACCGCCATTGATCGCCCGTTGGGTTCCATTTGCTGCCGTCGCTGCTGCCAATTGTGTTAATATTCCTATGATGAGACAACAGTAAGTTCAGCCCAGAACTATTTCTACTATTGCTTATTCACCTAATGATTATTTGTATATACTGTCTGCCAGAGAAGAACATGGAAAGAGACACTTCTTGCTTTAAATGAGCTGACCATTATCAGACCTGTTGTCCGTAATGCTGGGTAAATCCATGGAGCAAGGAAAGATTTTAGCTCCAATGTCCCCAGTTCTTCTTTCTCTGCTCCTGAACATTTTTTAGGATGATTTATGACCAAATATAAGGTCACCAAAATAAGTATAATTAATGTTATAAAAAAAAACGGAATTCATAGTCTGACTTTTAATGCACCCATACACATTAACCCCTTCCCGCAGAATGTCATATATAAACGCCGGGTTGTGCAGTGCGTTCGCGCATCCCGGCATTTATAAATGACATTCAGTTAACCCGGCGATGCGCAGCATCGCACGGGTTAACTGGCAGAAGTCCCGCTGTTTCCAGCAGGGGACAACTTCTGCTTCACCCCCCAGGACCATCCATTGATGGTCCTGGTCAGCTATCACTGTGATTGGTCCCTGTGGACCAATCACAGTGATCTGGGGTGAAAGTTCAGATCCCCCGCACTGCCCGCCCCTGGAAGTCGGGCAGAACGGGGGACGAAGGCTGCGGGGGTTCGCGGGGACCTGCGGCACACGGGGGGAACACGTGGGGACCGGCGGACTTACCTGGAGCAGCGGCGGGACCGAGGAGCAGCGGCAGGACCGGCCACGTGGAGGAGCAGCGACGGGACCGGCAGGTAAGTATGTAGTCTTCAGAGGCAGCAGTGAAGATCTTCACTGCTGCTTCTAGGAGTCTGAAAACTACAACTCCCAGCATGCCTAGACAGCCTTTGGCTGTCTGGGCATGCTGGGAGTTGTAGTTTTGCAACATCTGGAGGGCCCCAGTTTGGAGACCATTGTATAATGGTCTCCAATCTGTGCTCTTCCAGCTGTTGCAAAACTACAACTCCCAGTATGCACTGACTGTCCAGGCATGCTGGGAGTTTTAGTTCAGCAACATCTGGCCCTTCAGATGTTGCCAAACTACAACTCCCAGCATGCCCTTCAGCTGTCTGGGCATGCTGGGAGTTGTAGTTTTGCAACAACTGGAGACACACTGGTTGGGAAACATTGTCTGTTTCTAACTCAGTGTTTCCTAACCTGTGTGCCTCCAGCTGTTGCAAAACTATGACTCCCAGCATGCACTAACAGACCATGCATGCTGGGAGTTGTGGTTTTGCAACAGCTGGTGCAACCCCCCCCCCGCCACCCCCGTGAATGTACAGGGTACATTCACATGGGCGAGGCTTTTACAGTGGGTTTCTCGCAAGATGCAGCAAATTTTGCGCTGGGAAACTCGCTGTAATCCCCCGCCCATGTGACTGTACCCTTAAAACACTACACTACACTAACACAAAATAAAATAAAAAGTTAAAAACACTACATATACACATACCCCTACACAGCCCCCCTCCCCCAATAAGAACGTCCGGTACACCACTGTTTCCAAAGCAGAGCCTCCAGCTGTTGAAAAACAACAACTCCTAGTATTGCCGGACAGCCGTTGACTGTCCACGCATGCTGGGAGTTTTGCAACAGCTGGAGGCACCCTGTTTGGGAATCACTGTCGTAGAATACCCCTATGTCCACCCCTATGCAAATCCCTAATTTAGGCCTCAAATGCACATGGCGCTCTCACTTTGGAGCCCTGTCGTATTTCAGGGCAACAGTTTAGGGCCACATATGGGGTATCGCTGTACTCGGGAGAAATTGTGTTACAAGGTTTGGGGGGCTTTTTCTTCTTTAACCCTTCATGAAAAGGAAATGTTGGGGTCTACACCAGAATGTTAGTGTAAAAATTTTTTATTTTTTACACTAACATGCTGATGTTGCCCTATACTTTACATTTTCACAAGAGGTAAAAGGGAAAAAAGCCCCCCAAAATTTGTAACGCAATTTCTCCCGACTACAGAGATACCCCATATGTGAGCGCAAAGTGCTCTGGGGGCGCACAACAAGGCCCAGAAGGGAGAGGGCACCATGTACATTTGAGGTGATTTGCACAGGGGTGGCTGATTGTTACAGCAGTTTTGACAAACGCAAAAAAAACAAAACCCCACATGTGACCCCATTTCGGAAACAACACCCCTCACGGAATGTAATGAGGGGTGCAGTGAGAATTTACCCCCCACAGGTGTCTGACGGATCTTTGGAACAGTGGTCCGTGAAAATGAAAACTTGTACAGCCCACTGTTCCAAAGATCTGTCAGACACCAGTGGGGGGCAAATGCTCACTGTACCCCTTGTTACGTTCCTCAAGGGGTCTAGTTTCCAAAATGGTATGCCATGTGAGGGTTTTTTGCTGTTCTGGCACCATAGGGGCTTCCTAAATGTGACATGCCCCCCGAGCAAAATTTGCTCTCAAAAAGCCAAATATGACTCCTTCTCTTCTGAGCATTGTAGTTCGCCCATAGTGCACTTCAGGTCAACTTATGGGGTACCTCCATACTCAGAAGAGAAGGGGTTACAAATATTGGGGGGTATTTCCTGCTATTAACCCTTGGAAAAAATGTGAAATTTGGGGGGAAACACACATTTTAGTGAAAAAAAAATATTTTTTTTTTACATATGCAAAAGTCGTGAAACACCTGTGGGGTATTAAGGCTCACTTTATTCCTTGTTATGTTCCTCAAGGGGTCTAGTTTCCAAAATGGTATGCCATGTGAGGGTTTTTTGCTGTTCTGGCACCATAGGGGCTTCCTAAATGCAACATGCCCCCCAAAAACCATTTCAGAAAAACGTACTCTCCAAAATCCCCTTATCGCTCTTTCCCTTCTGAGCCCTCTACTGCGCCCGCCGAACACTTTACATAGACATATGAGGTATGTGCTTACTCGAGAGAAATCAGGCTACAAATATAAGTATACATTTTCTCCTTTTACCCCTTGTAAAAATTCAAAAATTGGGTCTACAAGAACATGCGAGTGTAAAAAATGAAGATTGTGAATTTTCTCCTTCACTTTGCTTCTATTCCTGTGAAACACCTAAAGGGTTAAAATGATGACTGAATGTAATTTTGAATACTTTGGGGGGTCCAGTTTTTATAATGGGGTCATTTGTGGGGTATTTCTAATATGAAGACCCTTCAAATCCACTTCAAACCTGAACTGGTCCCTGAAAAATAGTGAGTTTGAAAATTTTGTGAAAAATTGGAAAATTGCTGCTGAACTTTGAAGCCCTCTGGTGTCTTCCAAAAGTAAAAACTCGTCACTTTTATGATGCAGACATAAAGTAGACATATTGTATATGTGAATAAATTTTTTTATTTGTAATATCCATTTTCCTTACAAGCAGAGAGCTTCAAAGTTAGAAAAATGCAAAATTTTCAAATTTTTCATCAAATTTTAGGATTTTTCACAAGGAAAGGATGCAAGTTACCACAAAAATTTACCACCATGTTAAAGTAGAATATGTCACGAAAAAACAATCTCGGAATCAGAATGATAACTAAAAGCATTCCAGAGTTATTAATGTTTAAAGTGACAGTGGTCAGAATTGCAAAAAAACGCTCTGGTCCTTAAGGCCAAAATGGGCTTGGTCCTGAAGGGGTTAAAGACAAAAAAAAAAGAAACAATTAGCCAACCAATGACTGACTGTCATCTTAAATGATGTTGGCCATGTTTAAAACAGGAGTTCCTTCAGCTCACCTGACCCAGCACACAGACAAGTGTGCAGCTAACAATTGTTTTTTTATTTTGTTTTATATTAGACATAAAAACACAGTACAGCACAGTGAAAATAGAGGTGACACGATTCGGTTATCATTTGTCCCCTGTGGCAAGGTTCACATTCCTGTTGAGCTCGGCATAAGAGGGCTCCATCTCTTGAACCCGGTTAAAGGATGGGAGTTGAGTAGAGAAAAACAAATACAGCAAGTCTGGTCTTTTTTTCTCCGCTCAGTTCCTGTAAAATACCAGACACCTGACGGACCCCACTCAAGTCAATAGGATCCTTCAGGCTGTGTTGTACAAAGGGTCCGTTTGGCTTTGTAATTTGGCACCAAACGGACCCAAAACGAGACTGAGTCCAACAGCAGTGTGAACGAGTCCGGATTTGAATCCTGTTCGATTGTTCAAAATTTTCATCCAGTAGTCCGTAAATGATCTTTTGAAAAAGAACATACCCCAAAAGATCATTTGTAGTTTATGATTGTTTGTTTAATGGTTGTTCAAATATCAGCCTACTTCTATCTAATGTGTATTTCTACCATTGTACATGTCAGTTACTATTGATAATCGAAACCATTTCTAACAATGTCAACAACAATGTGATTCTTCAAAATGCAGATTTCAAATTTTTTTTTTAAATTCTCTTTGATGAAGTGATAAACTTTTGTAATGTTTTCTAGAGAAGTTCTTAATGGAATTGCGGTCACAGATGAAAATGATAACAAGCTCGGACACTCAAAGGTAAGAATGTCCTGGCCAGACATTACGCTGTTAGAAACTGTGTAGCTAGCAGAATGTTGCTAAACACTAAGGATTTATGAGGTAGGAAACAGATAGTAGTTGACTAGGGTTAAGAAAAAAAAGGGGCAGCTATTTTTCCAAAAACGCCCCCACAGTTGTCTATGATCTTTTTAGATGCACCCAGACAAAATATCAGGCCTCTTTCACACTGCTGTCGGGCTCCGCTAGTTGGAGTTCCTTCAAGTTTAGCAGAGAAAAAAATAGTGTAAGCAAAATTACTGGATCACAGACTGGTCCCATGCATGTATTTGGGGTCCGCAGTAGCCGTTTGCATCCGACCTGTTTCACGGTCCGATAGGCTAAGAAAAAAAAAGCGGTTGGATGCAAACTGCAATGTGAACCTATCCTTAGTGAGAGATTGTTAACTGTTACATTCGAGAAATTTGGCCCAGCTGACAGACTATGAGAGGGGGAACATTATTGGACTGAGAGATGTAGGATGGTCAGTTTGACGAACTGCCCACCATCTTGCCGATTCTGACCTGTAAGTAGATGTTGGGAGCATTGGTTATGTGAGGGCATACACATATGGTGAACAGGCTCCAGACGGCCCAGACAGGCCACCAGTTTAGAGCAGATGTCACAGTTTCCTTGTCCACCAACCATGCAGACATAGGTGGCACCTTCATTACACTCCCCCGTCTCTGCTCGGATTATTTCCTGGCGCTTATCAGAAGGGAATTTGGTGTCACAGTTTCCATTACGTGTCCTGCCATTGACAGCCAGCCACTAAAGCTTTTATTTTCAGTGGTCTTGTGAAGAAGTACCCTGGACTGTTACAGACTTGAACGGAATGGTCTTGTGACGAACCAAGATTTTGTTTGTGATCCAACCAGTCAAGTTTGAATATGGAGGCCTTGTAGTAAGATCTTTAATTCTGCCTCTGCTGTGGACTGAGACACTGTCCCACCTGCTGGGCTGATGATCTGGGGAGCCATTTTATACTACAGTCAGTGCCCCCTAGTAGTGATACGAGGGACACTAACAGCTCAGCGATATATACAGGACATCCTGTGGCCACATGTGTTGTCCCTCATGGCAAGGCTTCCGACTGACATTATTCTGCAGGATAATGCTCCCCCCCACAGCAGAGGTTTTCCAGGAATGTCCGATTGCAACACTTTTTTGCCTGCCTGGTCACCAGATTTATCACTAATTGAACATATATGAGACTAGCTGGGACGCCAGCTTCAGCAGCTTATTAGTGTGCAGGATCTACAGACCCAGCTACAATATCTACAGGCAAATGTGCTGCAGAATGACATACAGAACCTCCATGCCCATCCATCATCACGTATCCAGGCTAAAGACAGAGTACCTTTCAGTTGTACAGTTTTTCCCCATATATGTTGGCGCTAATATTGTAATCACTCACATATATAACCATTACACTCACACATATAAAGTTTTAATGAATCCCAAAAACCTTATTTATTTTTTTGTCAGTGACTGTACATCTCAGCAACAGAGCTGGAATACCAAACACTGCTCATGGTCAAAGATGGTGCCGTTTCCTTAAAAGGGTACTCTGCTGCCCCAGCGTTCAAAACATTTTGTTCCGAACGCTTGGAGTGGGCGTTGGGGGTTGTTAGGATATGAACTATGCCATATTACAATCCTATTCTTCATTCTGGTTGGTTTTATGATAGGCAATGAGTAAAGCTCTAGGACAAGAGAAAATGATGGTACTAGAGCCAGTACTTATTAGCAGCTATATACTACAGAGGAAATTCTACTCTTTTTTAATTTCTTTTTTTTTTGTCTGGTCCACAGTGCTCTCTGCTGACACCTGATGCCCGTATTTGGAACTGTCCAGAGCAGGAGAAAATCCCCATAGCAAACCTATGCTGCTCTGGACAGTTCCTGACACAGACAGAGGTGTCAGCAGAGAGCACTGTGGACAAGACAAAAAAGAAATTCAAAAAGTATAGAATTTCCTCTGTAGCATACAGCTGCCAATAAGTACTGGAAGGGTAAAGATTTTTTAATAGAAGTAATTTACTCCACCGGAGTACCCCTTTAAAGTAGGCGTACGAGTTCTCCAAGATGGTTGAAATTTTTAGAATAAGAATACTCAGATTTTATGTAAACCTGAAAACAAGAGTTTGGAGGGGCTCACACTGTGCTAATATGTACCAAGGTTTCTGTGTTACACGTAACCCTACGTGCCAGAAAGGGAATAAAGACTATAGTGGTATACAGACCTCTAGATATATATTAAATAAATTGTATTAGATAAATATTAGAGTTGAGATGTGAGGTAGGTGTGTATGTGCAAATAGACTAGCAGTAGATGATATGAGTAAAAATGAGTTTATTAATGTAAAATATAGAAGTCCGAGCAGGGCCCTTGCTATGGATCTACTAAATATATTAACAACGAATTTGTACAAAAACAGTTAAAAATAATATTACGTTGTGCAAAAAATAATAAAAAATATTGAAATATAAAAAAATAATAATAATGGGGCAGTCACCAATGGTATAGGAAATTGTGGACAGTGATAACGCTTTGTAATCCATAGAAATGCTTTGTAATCCACAGAGATACTTTTAGAGTATACTTCAAGTATAGTTGCAGTCCACTGAAGTTTTAGCAAAATAGTAACGGAGTATCAAATAAAGTATATGCCGGTGCTTCTGTACCACTCACCGCTCCGCTGTGTGCAGCTCCGGAGCGGTGAGTGGTGCAGTAGCGCATCGGCATATACTGCATGTAGCTGTGATGCGTCCTTACTTATCCTATGTTATACAGCTATAGAGTCTAGATAGGGAATACAGATGGCTCACAGAAGTACACTACCTACATTTCTACTGCAGTGCAGCCAATTTGAAGTGTCAAGTACCTTTCTGTGCTATTACAGTAAGTCACAGATAGAGGGCAGCACACACCTGCAAAAAGTGCAAGATAATGTTGATGAAAGAGAAACATGTCGGCTAATACAAGGCCGTTCTGAGCTCATAGTCGCATCTTTATACCAAATGCAAATCCTTTCATGCCTGTTCTAACCAGACTCTTAAAATCATAATTTAATAGACAATATGTAGTGGTCATAGTCTTCTGTGACCAACTGTATTTCCTAAGCAGAACGTTGTAGTTGTAGTCACTTGTATTAGAGTCTATGAAACAATAATCTGACACTGCAGTCTGTCATCTGCCATTTTGGTATAGGTAAGGGATTGAAACAATGCTGGAAATGCTGGGGTTGTCTATGATGAAAGAGGCTTTTATATTGGAGCTGTAGGTGTGATTTGGCAGGGGAAGCCATGGCTCGGTATTTCTTTTGCAGTGAATGCTGTAAGGGAAATCTAAAAGGAAATAGATGCCATTCAGGTTAATGGTTTTCCATGCAATACGTGAGTCTGCCACCACTTAGGATGCCACAGTACCACTATAACAGTGCCAGTCATGGCCTTTTACTTCTGCCAGGTGATTCTCATGTTCAATACTACTAATTAGTCATTTTTTGTAATAATTTATGTCAGCGTTTTCCAAACAGTCTCCAGCTGTTGCAAAAATACAACATTGGGCACTGGGGGGGGGACATATTCAAAAACGAATGTAATTTGTGTTACAGCAATACTTATCACATTTTTTTTTTCTCCTCATATTTTTTGTTAAGGTCCCTTGTGCTGCTTCTAAAATATTTGAGAGTTCATTTTCGCGCCACTTTTGTACTTTGTTACATCAATTTTTCCTTTTTTGTTGTGCTAAAATCCCAGAAAATTCAGGCAGGAGCAAACTAATATCATGCAATCTCATCTCAGACAAACAACAACAAGTCTAAAGGCAAAGACATGAAGAAAATATATATAGATATCAATATCAGTATATCAGTTGATCACAGTATCTAAAAGGATAATGGTGGACATCAGAGAGATCACTGATCTGACCATTAGTGGCGGGTCCTGCATTCTATGAATCAAGCACAGCTCCAGCAATCTCTTCATAGATTTTAAACCCACCGCAATGTACATCATTGTGCGCCAATTTACCAAGGCACAGCGACTTACATGGACGATAAATGTGAGTGCAGTTGCGTTGACTGTGTAGTCAGGTAGCACAACCTGGCCTGGAAATTTAATTGAAACAATCATAATGACAGATGTTTTGATGCAACCCTATGAAGAAAAAAAGTAGTGTAAGTCGCAGCTTAAAAAGTTTGTGAATGATTTAAAAAGAAAAAAAAAATCATAAACAAAGAATTAAAACAGTAAGGCAAAAAAAAATTAGTCAGCCACCAATTGTGCAAGTTCTCCCACCTAAAAAGATGGGAGAGGCCTGTAATTTTCATCATAGGTATACCTCAACTATGAGAGACATAATGAGAAAAAAATCCATAAAATCACATTGTCTGATTTTTAAAGAATTTATTTGCAAATTATGGTGGAAAATAAGTATTTGGTCAATAACAAAAGTTCATTTCAATACTTTGTTATATACCCTTTGTTGGCAATGACAATGTAAGTGTAATCACAATGGCATTGTAAGTGTTCACAAGGTTTTCACACACTGTTGCTGGTATTTTGGCCCATTCCTCCATGCAGATCTCCTCTAGAGCAGTGATGTTTTGGGGCTGTCGCTGGGCAACATGGACTTTCAACTCCCTCCAAAGGTTTTCTATGGGGTTGAGATCTGGAGACTGGCTGGGCTACTGCAGGACCTTGAAATGCTTCTTACGAGGCCACTCCTTCATTGCCCAGGCAGTGTGTTTGGGATAATTGTCATGCTGAAAGACCCAGCCACGTTTCATCTGCAATGCTCTTGCTTATTGAAGGAGGTTTTCACTCAAAATTTAATGATACATGGCCCCATTCATTCTTTCCTTTACACAGATGAGTCGTCCTGGTCCCTTAGCAGAAAAACAGCCCCAAAGCATGATGTTTCCACCCTCATGCTTCACAGTAGGTAAGGTGTTCTTTGGATGGTACTCAGCATTCTTTCTCCTCCAAACACGACAAGTTTTTACCAAAAAGTTCTACTTTGATTTCATCTGACCATATGACATTCTCCCAGTCCTCTTCTAGATCATCCAAATGCTCTCTAGCACTCTTCAGATGGGCCCAGACATGTACTGGCTTAAGCATGGGGACACGTCTGGCACTTCATGATTTGAGTCCCTTGCGGCGTAGTGTGTTACTGAGATCCCAGCTCACTGCAGGTCATTCACTAGGTCCCGTGTGGTTCTGGAATTTTTGCTCACTGTTCTTGTGATCATTTTGACACCACTGGGTGAGAACTTGTGTGGAGCCCTAGATCGAGGGCGATTATCAGTGGTCTTGTATGTCTTCCATTTTCTAATAATTGCTCCCACAGTTGATTTCTTCACACCAAGAAAACGCCGCTACAAGCAGACACACGGCAATGTGCGAGTCACCGCGCGCATGCACAGTATACTCTCACATCACGGCAGCTCTCGGCCTAGCTCATAGAGCAGGGGGGCGGCTGCGATGTGGGCGAGTACACCACGCATGCGCAACAACTTTCACATCGCTTCAGTGTGTCTGCACGTAGTGGCGTATTGCCGCTCCGAGCAGGCACATGTAAAGTCAGCATATAGAGGTCCTTCAGCGGCGGATCCACAGCGTAAAATACAAAGAAGTTACAGTTCTGTTAGTTTGTAGGTGACCAAATACTTATTTTCCACCATACTTTTTCCAATAAATTCTTTAAAAATCAGGCAATGTGATTTTATGGATATTTTTTTTTCTCATTATGTCTCTCATAGTTGAGTTACAGGCCTCTCTCATCTTTTTAAGTGGGAGAACTTGCATAATTGGTGGCTGACTAAATACTTTTTTGCCCCACTGTATTTTGTATTTCAATAATCGGGTAAAAACAATTACCCCACCCACCCAATTTTTTTGAATATGTCCTCTAGTGTTTGGAAAACAGTGATTTATGTATTTGTGGTAACCTCATGCCTTTTTTTTTTTTTTTTTTTTTTGTGATTTCAGAAAGCTGCCATAAAGGGGATTAGTCAGGTGGTAATGTCCAGAATTGCCATGGCTGCTCCAGGGATGAGTGAGTATTGTTACTGCCTCAGACACACACTTAAAGGAGATATCCAATGCTGAAAAACCTATCCCCTATCCTAATGATAGAGTATAAGTTTCAGATCGCGGAGTGTCCGACTGCTGGGGCCCCCTGCGATCTCCTGTACAGGGCCCCCGGCAGCCTGCGGGAAGGGGGTGTCTTGACCACCGCACGAAGCGGTGGCTGACACGCCCCCTCAATACAAGTCTATAGCAGAGCCGGAGCGCTGCCTTCGGCAATCTCTGGCTCTGCCATGGCGCAGTATTGAGGGGGCGTGTCAGCAGCCGCTTCGTGTGGTGGTCAACACGCGCTATCTGGCCCCCGAGCCGGGGCCCCGTACAGGAGATAGCCGGGGGGTCCCCAGTGGTCGGACTCCCCGCGATCTGAAACTTATCCCCTATCCTTAGGATAGGGGATACGTTTTTCAGCACTGGACTACCGCTTTAAATGTACAATACAAAAAATAGGGCAGGACTGTTTAAGCTTCCAAGATAAGAGTGGGTGCAAGCTACGAGGGATGAACCAAATGCCTAAATTGAAGATGCAAAACAAAGAAACAGCACTCCATTAGTAGAGATAATGCTGTGCCTTTATTCACCCAACATGTGCAACATCTCAACCCTTCAGTAGGAGCTTTTTCATGATCTCAAGGCTAAAGAAAGACCCTATTAAAGGGATGAAACGTTGCTTGCACATGTTGGGTGAATAAAGATGCAGCATTATTTCTACCATTGGAGTGCTGCTTTTAGTGGTTTAATGTATGTGCCTCTTAATCTGCTGATTTTATATTGTGTATCATAAGGAATAAAATATATTACAGACTTTCAAGTCTCTTGACAGAAAGTTAACAGTTCTCTTTTTTTGCATCAGCCCCTTCTTTTCCCTAACTTAATGTTCCCATACACGTTCGACATTCACCCCATACGTATGAACGGCCAAACATGAGAGGAATGGAGGTAGGCCGCTGCCAGACAGCTATGGTGGTGGCTTATCTTCTAAGAAACAAAAGGGTTAAACAGTTGAAATCCAAGTCAGGATGCCCCCATACACATTAGAAAGTTGGTAATTTCCACCAAAATTGGAAGGCCAGCGGAATTTTCACTTGAAGGAGGAGGAGGAAAAGAAAGTGGTGTTCTCATGAGCAAGCCAATGTTTTCCCTCATATCTCCTACAAGACTTTCTGCCCTTCCTCCTCATGGCAGTACTCGGCTCAGGAACAGACCTACCAACCAATCAGCTCAGACTGCTATGCCCCTCCTCTCTGACACAAGCACTGAAGCCGACTCTGTGATGGGGCTGTGCCGAGCATGATGATTGAGGTGCCGGGAGAGCTCACAGAGTCCTGCTGTCACTTCCTGTGTTTTGTTATGATACAGCCACTGGCTGAGACAAACAGTAAGTGCAGGACATTGACATGGACATTGTTCTGCACTAAAGAGAGACACCTAGTGGCCATAAGTATAGCGATGATTTTCTATAGAAAAAACAAAATACGTTTCAATTACAAAATGCCTTGGAAAAACTGTTTATCGTAACATATCAAAAACGTCAATATCAATTTTTCAAAATCAGTATTTTCAATTTATTTCAGTATTGCTGCCAATTCTGATGCAAAGGTTAGAGGCATTTCCATTTATGAAGGTAAGTGGTAAATGCCAAAGATATTAGCAGAAACTCTTGAGTAAGGATGAACCAATTACTGTCTGAACTGCTACCCCAGTCACTCCCTGCTACAATATATAATTTACATTTAAACAGGGAAGGCCTTAGGTTTATTACTGCCCTGTTAAAGGGGTACTCCACTGCCCCAGTGTTCGGAACATTTTGTTCCTAACGTTGGGTGCCTGTACTGTACCTGGGTGCCTGTCGCCACGCCCCCTCCCATAGACTTGCACAAGGGGCGTGACCATGACCTCACAACCCCCCCACTCAGCATTCGGAACATAATGTTCTCAACGCTGGAGCAGTGGAGTACCCCTTTAAACAGCAGGAAAAAAAACACATATAGTTACTGAATAATCTCCACTCATCCAGCTGATGTTTTGTCCGGATGAAATACAGGGAGTTAGTATGTTGATATAAGATATCAGTATGTTCCACAAGTCCTTCTTCTCCATAGTCAATGACTACCCTCTTCGAGCAGTGGAACCCACTATGCAGTCACCCAAACCTATTCCTCTGTTGTCTAATCAGTACATAACTTGCCAGAATGATCTAATATGGAGTCTAAAGATCTACATGATAAAGAACTAAAATCTAACGTTCAGGAAAAATGACCTGAAACTTGTATAATGCTGAACATGTCTCTTCATTGTTAAAAATTTACTACATTTGTTTTTTCTACAGAAAATCCATTTCCTCCATGCACCTCTACAAGTTACACTGGCTGGTGGATTGTAAGTAACATTTTAAGAATTTTCAGACTTTATCCTATTTAAAAGTTTCTTAAAGGGGTTCTCCCGTGGAAAACTTTTTTTTTTAAATCAACTGGTGCCAGAAAGTTTAACAGATTTGTAAATGACTTCCATTAAAAAAATCTTAATCCTTCCAGTACTTTTTAGATTTCTCTGATGTCATGACCACAGTGCTCTCTGCTGACCTCTGCTGTTTGCTATGGGGATTTTCTTCTGCTCTGGACAGTTGCTAAAATGGACAGCAGAGGTCAGCAGAGAGCACTGTGGTCATGACATTAGAGAAATCTAAAAAGTAAAGCATTTCCTCTGTAGTATATAGCCCCTAAAAGGTACTGGAAGGATTAAGATTTTTTAATAGAAGTAATTTACAAATCTGTTTAACTTTCTGGCACCAGTTGATTTAAAAAAAAAAAAAAAAATTCCACTGGAGTACCCCTTTAACCCCTTAAGGACTCAGCCCATTTTACGTTTTCATTTTTTTCTCCTCGCCTTCTAAAAATCATAACTCTTTTATATTTTCATCCACAGACTAGTATGAGGGCTTGTTTTTTGCGCGACCAGTTGTCCTTTGTAATGACATAACTCATTATATCATAAAATGTATGGCGCGATCAAAAAACACTATTTTTGTGGGGAAATTAAAACGAAAAACGCAATTTTGCTAATTTTGGAAGGTTTCGTTTTCACACCGTACAATTTATGGTAAAAATGATGTGTGTTCTTTATTCTGAGGGTCAATACGATTAAAATGATACCCATTATTACATACTTTTCTATTATTGTTGCGCTTAAAAAAATCACAAACTTTTTAACCAAATTAGTACGTTTATAATCCCTTTATTTTGATGACCTATAACTTTTTTATTTTTCCGTATAAGCGGCGGTATGGGGGCTCATTTTTTGCGCCATGATCTGTACTTTTTTTTTATACCACATTTGCATATAAAAAACTTTTAATACATTTTTTATAATTTTTTTTTTATAAAATGTATTAAAAAAGTGTTTTTTTTTTTCCGTTCACGCCGTTCACCGTACGGGATCATTAACATTTTATTTTAATAGTTCGGACATTTACGCACGCGGCGATACCAAATATGTGTATAAAAAAATTTTTTTACGCTTTTTGGGGGTAAAATAGGAAAAACGGACGTTTAACTTTTTTATTGGGGGAGGGGATTTTTCACTTTTTTTTTACTTTTATATTTTTTTAATTTTTTTTTTACACTTGAATAGTCCCCATAGGGGACTATTCATAGCAATACCATGATTGCTAATACTGATCTGTTCTATGTATAGGACATAGAACAGATCAGTGTTTTCGGTCATCTTCTGCTCTGGTCTGCTCGATCACAGACCAGAGCAGGAGACGCCGGGAGCCGGACGGAGGCAGGTGAGGGGACCTCCGTGCGGCGTTATGAATGATCGGATCCCCGCAGCAGCGCTGCGGGCGATCCGATCATTCATTCAAATCGCGCACTGCCGCAGATGCCGGGATCTGTATTGATCCCGGCACCTGAGGGGTTAATGGCGGACGCCCGCGAGACCGCGGGCGTCGGCCATTGCCGGCGGGTCCCTGGCTGCGATCAGCAGCCGGGATCAGCCGTGCATGACACGGGCATCGCTACGATGACCGCGGTTATGCTTAGGACGTAAATGTACGTCCTGGTGCGTTAAGTACCACCTCACCAGGACGTACATTTACGTCCTGCGTCCTTAAGGGGTTAAAGACTTACATTGAGGGGGGCGGGGCATGACTTCACAAGGGGCATGGCGTGGCGACCCCCGAAGCCTGCAACAGTGTACGGAACTAAATGTTCCGAACGCTGGGAAGTGGAGTACCCCTTTAAGGCCCTGCGATAGGTATAACACAGTATCCGTTTTTCCTGGAGTGTTATTTTCATATCATTTGATTGAAAATGTATGAAAATGTTAAACATGGAATCTGTAATATTTCCTCAACCTTAACTGCTAGGACATGTCTTGTCAAACATTGGAAAACCCTTTTAATTCTAGGACTAAAATATATATCCGTAGACTTTGTACCTATTTCAGTTTTGTGTTAGTCTTGTATTTTATTCTATGTACTTGCTCTATTATTAGATCTGCTTCTTTTAACCGATTTGTCCCTGCCTATTACTTATCATATCCTCCAACAGCAAATATAGAGTCAGTAGATATGGTTCTAGACGTGAATGACATATGACCGAATGACGTCATCAGCTGTTGTTACACGGCAAACTTCCCCATACTCTAATGCTTAAGTTATGTCTCCATATTACAGTTGCTAATGCTGAATGCTCAGAATATTCCTGTAAAAGTCACAGCTAGTCTCTATTTTACTGATTGTTTTTGCAGTGTACTTGTAAGGAATAGAGCAGATTTCTGAGTGGGTATTCCTACTTTCTGCTATAAAATGCTTATGCCTTCATAGGACAACAAAAAAAAGACTGAGCGGACCTGTCGGACAGGATAAGCTGCCCTGTGTGTGTACATGACAAGCGTCACTAAATGTGGCCATTATATAACTGGTATATGGTATTTTTAAGCAGACTTCTGCTCTGCAGGCTTCATCTTTAGTTTGCAGTTCTCCAAAGGCTGGTGGCAGAGCTCTCTTTCCCCCCATAGACTTGTATTGGCTTGTCTTGCAGACATAGGACACAGCTGAGCTGATTTTCAGAGTGGAATGCAGTTTCAGAAGAAGCTTAAAAACAAGGGAGGGAAGCATTTTTATCTAATAAGATATAATGGACTTCCGGTTCTGGCGCTGCCATGCACGGTCGCAGCTAGGCGAGCTCCCGTGCCTCGCGGCTACTCACCGCTCGCTTACAGACCAGCAAGTGATTACCCTGGTGGCTCGGCGCCCCTTGGACCTGCGGGCAGTTCCCCTGCTCTTGTATGGAGCATTATTTACTGCAGAGCAGCCAGAAATCCTCTACCCAGCACGGAGTGCTTCCTAAGGCTGTGCGCTAGATGGCGACGGCAGCGCGGCACGGACAGCAACAGCGTGCAGCGCAGCCTGTGATCTCCTCTCTCCCCCTGCCTCCCACAAGCAGTGTGGCACCTGGAGTGAGTACAGCTCCCCCTGATTTACCTCACCCTGCTGGTAGCACAACTCCTTTGGGTCCTGAAGCCACCTCCATTACTCCCTTCTGCAGAATGACTGCCGTGGTGGTTAACCCAGGGGACATTCCTGCCTCCTCTTCCTCCCCGTCCCCATGCCTTACCCTGCCTGCTCGTGCAGCTGGTATCTCACATGTCAGCCAGCTCCCAAGTGTTAGATGCATATTCAGACGTACCTCATGCCCTCTCAGCCACTTCTCCTCTTTTTGATTTCAAATCTCTGGCAGTGGAGGTGATGGCACGCATAGCACCTGACATACAACAGTCCTTGGAGGCGACGCTGCAGGCATCCTTTGATAAGTTGCGGGCTGATTTGGCGCAAACAAACTTTACAGTTGTTATAATCCAAAATAATGTTAAATCCCTTGAAAAGGGTCCTGCTGATCTCTCTTCGGCCCACACTGCTCTTCAACAGGAAAATGCAGACTTGTGGGCTAAACTGGACGACTTGGAGAACAGATCCAGGCGGAATAACTAACATATTGTTGGGCTCTCAGAACAGGTGAAGGCAATTGATCTTCAGCATATTTGTGAAATGGAATTGCTGGACGCCCTGGGCATGGATTACTATTGTAGGGTGGAGAAGGCACATAGTCTCAGGGCCAGATCCTGGAATCCGTGATACCAATGCGGGACTTTCTCAGTCTTCACAGCGGAACTAATCACACCAGGTCATTTTCAAACTGCTAGACTTCAATGACCGCTAAGCCTTGATGCGGGCCTTTCGGAGGCGCAATGCTCCTCTCATCCTCAGAGACTGCCTGGTCTTCTCCGTGCCAGTAGCCAATGGCTTTCAGCGGGGTGGGCACCAAGCTATTTCGCCGCAAGGCCAAATTCCAGCTTCAGTTCCCTGCCCTGCTACGCATTTACAATGAATATGACACTTCTTCAGTGTTTTCTAGTCCTACAGCAGCAGAGGCGGCTATGCATAGTGGGGCTAGATCTGCCCAGACAAATTGCGGCCCACGCCTGCCTAGAGACGAACCTTTATCTCCTTCATCTGTATGGTTGGTTCTCCTCGTGATGCCTTCTGAGCGCTGCAGACGGACCCTGTTTGATATTCTTCCCCAGTTATGTGCAGTTATGGGGGTTGAAGCTGCAGTATGTCTGCTTACTTTTCCCTGGCATTTTTGTTTGGCGGGGGGGGGGGGTGTCTTCCCAGTTTCTAAAGTGGCTTTGTTTTGTTTCTTAGTTATCCCCTATCTCAATTACGTTAACGGATACTTTCCTTAAGGGGGCAGATTTTCAGTGACTCTTGCCTGCTTACATGACTATAGATGATAACTTTATTGAATCCTTGAGGAGCTGGTGGATGGAGTTCTCGTGGATCAATGCTGCACATATATCTAATGCTCCCTTGCATTGGGAATCGACTAAATCTGTGTTACGCGGCCACCTAATTGCCTACATGTCCACGGTAAAGAAGAAGTCCCTCCACCATTTCCAAGAGGCTAATAAGGCGCTACAGTTAGCTTACACTACTTACCTCTCTAATCCATCTGCAGTGGCTTGCCAGGCTTGGAAGACGGCGAAAAGTATTTTCGACCTCTGGTCAGAACGCAAATGTCTGGCGTCTTTCTCTAGATTTAAAGCCGAATTGTTTTGTTTTGGAAATAAATCTGGACGTCTTCTTGCTCGCCTGGCCAAGGGCCACAGACCTCCTCAGCACTTCTCCGGTTTACGTGATGCCTCCAGAGTGGTGTGCACAGACCCTGGGGAAATAAATTCCATGTTTAGCACCTACTATCAATCTTTATATTCCAACTCTCTGGTAGACATGGCTTCTGGTAAGGAGTTTTTTTGGGATCGCTTCGGCTATCCACATTGATTTCGAGCAGCGGGATGCTCTGAATGTGGACTTCAGTGCAGAGATCATCTGCCAGACCATAAAACATTTCCATAATGCAAAAGCTCCTGGCCCTGACTGCTTTTCCGGGGGAATTCTATAAGGTTTTGGTAGACACGGTTGTTCCCCCACTGACTTCTTACTTTAACCATGTCTTACATACGGGCTATCTGCCTCTTCACTCTAATACGGCCACCATTAAACTCCTGCTTAAACCTGGCAAAGATCCCCTTCTTCCCGAATTTTACCACCCTATTTCATTAATTAATTAAGACCTTAAACTAATGTCAAAAATCTTGGCCGTCTGTTTGAGTCAGTTTATGCCCTTCCTCATTGGCCCTTCTCAGGTGGGATTTGTTTATTAACTGTTCTGCGGTTACGAACATATGTAAAGTGTTGACCGTTCTCGATAGAGTGCAGCACCGTTCTGAGCCAGGGGAGCAGCCACTGTTATTGGCTCTTGATGCCGAAAAGGCATTTGACAACGTTAGATGGGAATGGCTTGGGAAGGTGCTGGACAGGGTGGGAGTCACTGAGAATTTTTGTACTTTCTTGGGCGGTTTATACTCCTCCCCACTGGCGAGGGTTCACACATCTGTTTAAAGGAACAAGAAAGGGGTGACCCCTGTCCCTCCTGTTCTTTAATTTGGCAATGGAACCCCTAGCGAGATACTTGGAAGACTCGGATTTATATAAAGGCATGTTTGTCAGGCGCAGGTTAAGTTGAATCTTTTCGCAGATGACATCCTTGTCCTTGTAATCCAGGTGCTCACTACTCTTCCCTGATGTCAGCCCTTGATCGCTTCGGATTTTTTTCGGGGTATAAGGTTAATCCGACGAATAGTGAGATACTCCCTAAAGGTCCCTCTAAGCCGCTTTGTCATTGCACCTCACTGGGTCTACCGGCGGGCTTGATTAAACCCTCTATTACTTATCAAGGCATACACATCAGAAAAGCCCCGTCCTCTCTGTACACCTTGAAATATCCCCCACTATTTAAACAAATTAGGGAGGAAGTTAATAGATGGTTTCCACTTTCTTTCATGGATAGATACCATCTTATTAAGATGATTTCCTTTCCCAGCCTATTGTACCAATTACAAACGCTACCTATTCTCCTTAAACATAAGAATGTTAATGCACTGAATTCGGCCTTTACACGTTTTATATGGGCAGAAAAGCGCCTGCAGATTGCACTCCATAAATCGATGCTTTGCAAGACTGATGGTGGGGTTAGTTTCCCCAACATCCGTGGCTATAATCTATCTTGCATCTTCCTCCATGTCATGGACTGGCTCCATGGCTCCAATTATCATTCCAACTATTCCCTGGAGGCTGATTTGATCTCCCCATGGAATTTAGTCTCTTGCCTTCACATTCGCATCTCATGCCTTCCTGCCTATGTAAAATGTTCCCTCCTGATCAGAGACACGGTTTTAACATGGAAAGCTATATGTAGGGCCTATAGACTTCTCTTTCTGCTGTCTGGGCACCTTGACCTCTATGGTCATCAGGAGTTTCCCCAAGGTAGGGAAAATAGACTGTTTGAGACCTGGAGACTTGTAGGGGTTCGGGAGGCAAAGCACTTGATACACCCTGAGGACAGACGGTGGCTTACCCCGCAAGAAATTATTTCCAAGTTTTCGTTACCACCCACTCAATTCATCCAGGTGTCTCAACTCTTGTCCTTCTGTACCTCCAGACTCTGAGATCCCTCTCCAGAATTATCGTCCTCTCCCTTTGAAGATGTGGTAGGTTCACAACCACGGAAGGTCTCTTTATCGAGATTTTACTGATGCTTTAATGATAGTCTCCTGCGGATCTCTAGACATGGTCTGTTTGCTAAGTGGGAAGCAGTTCTCCAAACCCCTGACTTACGTGATGAAATTTTGGATGGCTGGGCCAAAATGCGAGCTAACGTTATTAGTGAGACGTGGCGTGAAACCTTCTTTAAAGTGATGCACTTTGGTTATCGGGGCATCAATATCCCGGCCTCTTCTAACTTCCCTAACAGACTCGCCTCGTGCCCGAAGTGTAGCAAACCGAATACGGATTTTTACTATGGCATTTGAGTCTGTGCTAGAAGTCAGAGCTTTTGGGTCACAGTTATAGCTTATATCGCAGAATTGTGGAAGGTGCGGTTGCCTTTGACTCCCTTGGCCCTTTTGTTCCAGTCTGTTGACCTGTCCATAGTGGAGGCGATAGGCCTTCATAGTGTTCCCAAATGCATAAATGTAGTTTTGCTGGTAGCAAAACGAGTTCTGATGTGTAAATGGATTAAGCCTCATATGCCAGTGCTGGGTGATGTGGTGAACGAATTGAAGACTTTTTTTTTTTTAGGCCAACAGACTGGATACGGAACGGCACAGGGAGCGAAACGCTTCAAAGTTCATTGCCAAATGGCATACCCTTCTTGTGGCCCATTATTCTCAGTCTCAAATCCAAGCTATAGTGTTACCTTTCCGGCATACTGAATTGTACTGTTTGGTGGCTCTTAGCAACACCTTGGGTCCTCTCCGTCTTCAGGATGATATGGGGTGAGCGAGGCTTCTTTTCTATTCCTCGGAGTACTTTCTTTATTTTCTTTTTTTTGTGTGTATGTGGAGTGTGCTTGATGTTGGGTTGGTTTGTGGGGTTGACCTTACTGAGTGTCACGTATAATTTACAGCGGGAGGGTGGAAATATTATCGTGTTTTTATTTTTTTTTTTTTATTGTGATCTTATGTTTATTATATGCCTTATTGTGGGTACTGCGTTACTCACCTATTTATGTTAATTATTTCATTTTGCAGCATTGTTGTAACTTCCTTGTTTTAAAAATTGAAAAATCCAATAAACAGAGTTATACAAAAAAAAGATATAATGCAAAGTTTCTTATATTTCGTACTATTTACAGTGGGAATCAAAAGTTTGGGCACCCCAGGTAAAAATTTGTATTAATGTGCATAAAGAAGCCAAGGAAAGATGGAAAAATTTCCAAAAGGCATCAAATTACAGATTAGACATTCTTATAATATGTCAACAAATGCTAGATTTTATTTCCATCATTTACACTTTTAAAATAACAGAAAACAAAAAAATTGCGTCTGCAAAAGTTTGGGCACCCTGCAGAGTTAATATCTTGTACTGCCCCCTTTGGCAAGTATCACAGCTTGTAAACGCTTTTTGTAGCCAGCCAAGAGTCTTTCAATTCTTGTTTGAGGTATCTTTGCCCATTCTTCCTTACAAAAGTCTTCCAGTTCTTTGAGATTTCTGGGCTGTCTGTCACGCACTGCTCTTTTAAGGTCTATCCATAGATTATTAATTATGTTGAGGTCAGGAGATTGCGAAGGCCATGGCAAAACCTTCAGTTTACGCCTCTTGATGTAATCCCCTGTAAATTTCGAGGTGTGTTTAGGATCATTATCCAGAGGATCTCTTTAACTTCAGCTTTTTCACAGATGGCATCAAGTTAGCATCCAAAATTTGCTGAAATTTTATTGAATCCATTTTTCCTTCTACTCGTGAGATGTTCCCGGTGCCACTGGCTGCAATACAACCCCAAAGCATGATTGATCCACCCCCATGCTTAACAGTTTGACAGAGGTTCTTTTCATTAAATTCTGTTCCCCTTCTTCTCCAAACGTACCTTTGCTCATTCCGGCCAAAAAGTTCAATTTTATCTTCATCGGTCCACAGAACTTGTTTCCAAAATGCATCAGGCTTGTCTATATGTTCATTTGCAAAGTTCAAACACTGATTTTTGTGGTAAGGACGTAGAAGAGGTTTTCTTCTGATGACTCTTCCATGAAGACCATATTTGTACAAGTATCTCTTTATAGTGGAATAGTGTACCACAACTCCAGTGTCTGCCAGATCTTTCTGGAGGGATTGTGCAGTCAAACGTGGGTTTTGAATTGTTTTTCTCACAATCCTGCGAGCTGTTCTGTCTGATATTTTCTTGGTCTTCCAGATCTTGCTTTAACTTCCACTGTTCCTGATGACTGCCATTTCTTAATTACATTCCGAACAGAGAATATTGACATTTGAAAACGTTTTTCTATCTTCTTATAGCCTTCTCCAGCTTTGTGAGCGTCAACTATTTTCAGTTTCAGATTTCTAGACAACTGCTTTGAAGAGCCCATGATGCTGATTGTTGGGGCAAGGTCAGATGAGTCTGGGCATTTAAAACCTTTGAGATTGACATCACCTGGTCTTCCCAGATGATGAGAAACCTTTCCATTCTAATAAAAGAACAGAGATTCTATCAGTTGGGGGAGCAGGGCAAATGTTGTAAAAAAAAGCCCATTTGTTCCCAGGATGTTAAAACTCTGGGGGGGGGGATCTAGGGCAGACTCTGTTGAATCCCCTGAATCTCTGGAGGGTGGGTGAGTCCTCCACTCCATTTTGTTTGTTTTTTAATTGCATTATTTATTTATTTACAATTTTTGATACAAGATTATAAAACTTTCCCAAACTCCCCCCACCCCACCCATAGAAAAGCATTTCACTTGATATGGGAATCCCGACTGAAAGATGTGGTACACCTGTAAGAATTTATAGAACGTGGAACTCCCACTTCTTCATAGTCAAGTGTTGAAGGATCTAAAAATGTTCAGGAAAAGGGGTTAAAATGGCCCTGGGGGAGCAGTGCAATAATTTATTGGACCTCTCCTTAATTTGATGTGTACAGATCAGTGTTTCCCAACCAGTGTGCCTCCAGCTGTTGCAAAACCACAACTCTCAGCATGCCCGGACAGTCAAAGGCTAGTAACCTTAAGCTCCTTGAAGTACCTATTACCAATAAGGAAACATTAGGGCTCTTAGATTTTTTCGCTTTTTCATTTTACCAACTCTTTATTGCAGTATAGATGGGACTTCAAGTGGATGTGTTCTTGTCTGTGTGCTGACCCCACACCCATCTTTTCTTTTACAGCTTGCTGTTCATGGTTCCTGTTGCCTGCTCATTGTTTCCACAGCGATGGTAAAGTATTTCTCTAATAATTGCTGTATGTCTAAAAGCATTACTGTAATTTGATTTAAACTTTTGACATGTTGTTCAGGCAGGTCAGAAGTTTAGATTACTCCTGAGAGCCGCTGCGATCATGCGTTATAGCCAGTTGAAGTGTGCGTCAGCCTGCACTCCACTCCCCGGCTGTCAATCAAATCTGACCCTTTCACTGCATAAGTCTATGGAGTGAAAAGGTCGAATCTGGCAGCAGGCCAGGGAGTGGGGCACGCTGCTGTGCACCTCCCCAGCTTATAACTTGTCATCACGGTGGGTCTCAGGAGTGAGAACCGATGCGATCTAAGTATTTCTGGATAACATGTCAAAAGTTTAATCAAATGACAGTAACTCTCTAATTTAAATAGTGATATTAGCTATGAAATAATCAGGAATTAGATCCTGTATCTCTATATACAGTGGTCCCTCAACATACGATGGTAATACGTTCCAAATGGACCATCGTTTGTTGAAACCATCGTATGTTGAGGGATCCGTGCAATGTAAAGTATAGGACAGTGGTCTACAACCTGCGGACCTCCAGATGTTGCAAAACTACAACACCCAACATGCCCGGACAGCCAACTGCTGTCCGGGCATGCTGGGAGTTGTAGTTTTGCAACATCTGGAGGTCCGCAGGTTGAAGACCACTGGTAGAGGAAGTTGTACTCACCTGTCCCCGCTGCTCCGGATCGTCACCGATGCCCTGGATGTCGCCCTCCATCGCTATAGCCGCATCCCCGGGGTGTCCCCGACACTCCGGTAAGGCCTCTGCTTCCCCGGCATCTTCTCTCTCTGTTGCCGCCATCAGGTCGCTATGCACGCTGCTCCTATTGGATGACAGGACGGCGTGCGCAGCGACGTGATGACGACGATGGAGAGCGCCGACGATGCAGGAGATCCCGAAGAGGACGCGCCGGAGCCCCGAGGACAGGTAGGAGACAATCACCGGAGCTCACAGGGCACCGTAAACGGCTATCCGGTAGCAGCTGAAGCAGTCTGCGCTGCTGGATAGCCGTTTATGCGATGGCCCCGACATAGAAAAGCATCGTATGTTGATGCTGCCTTCTCTGAGAGGCCATCGTATGTTGAAATCATCGTATGTCGGGGCCATCGTAGGTCGGGGGGTCACTGTATATGTATGCTACATTTGATCAACCCAATAAGTAAGGTTTGGCTGTTGCTAAGTATGGTGTTATTTGGGCACAGGTCTTGATCTTGTATTTGATACCCTCTGGAGTAGTTTTTGTTTATGACACTCATGAATGAAAGCATAGGTTCACCCATGGTTATTGGCATGCACATTTGGTAAGCAGAGGAGATGGAAAAGCTTTGTTCAGTTTCTATTTTACAATAAGACTCTGTTGAGATTAGCCATGGTTGCCTGAATGGATCAATTTTTTTTAAACTAAGGAATCCTGATGGATCCATTGGGATTTCCTGTATTTTAAACAGCATAAATAGCTCTACATACTATGCTATTCATCCCATCTAAAATACTGGAACCACTGCTGTTAAGAGTGTAATGCAAATATGAACAGAACATCAGAATGGTGTAGCTTACTGCGCTATTCTGTTTAGAAAAAAAAATTTAGAAAAATGTCTGATGGGAACAAAAAATAATTTACTATTTATTTTGAATCAAGTAATGTAAGGTAAGATCCATTTTTGAAAGGGTTGTCCTTTATATCTGGCTAGAGGTACAATAAAAATAAGAAAGAAGTCATACTCACCTACCCAGATCCCCCACTGCTGCTGTTCTGATGTCAGACAGCCCCCAATAGTTGCAGCTGTATACTGGTTCAAGTGAAGCATTGTCCTTGCAGGAACTGCCTCCCCCAACCAATAACTGGCCACGGCTTTGTCCTGCCTTAGTCTGTGACTGGCTGAGGGGGCTGTTCTTGTAGGGTCGACACATCACGTTAAGCCGCAAGAACTGGCAGCCATTGGAACAGCAGCTGTGGCAGAATTACGGTAGATGAGTATGACTCTATTTTTACTGCACCCCCAGCTAAATTCAAAACATTTTATATCCCTGGAAAACCCCTTTAAACCCTTAATAACTTCCCACACATTTTTATAGCGGCCATTTAGGGACATAGTGGCCCATGGGTTTTTGCTAATTTTCTTGGGGACAAGTTGAAGCACAAAAAAAGTCAAAGATGTAAAATATAATCTTCTAGCTAACTGCAGCCACCACTAGAGGAATCATGGGAGTATATGAGCCAAAGGCACCCAAGAAATATTTTTTATTTTTCGGGCCTTGAACCATATCTGAAACCATGGGGCTATCCCTATGGCTCTATTAAAGAGATTCTCCGATATCAAAACTTATCGTCTATCCTGTGGACAACAAGGGTTGCCTTCATGAGACCATACTATTTAAGGCCCAAAATATGAATCCCTAATGTTAAGTTACCAAAATGAAACATTTTATGTTCTACCCTTGAATTATTACAGTGGTCCCTCAATGTACGAGTGTAATCCGTTCCAAATGAACCATCGTTTGTTGAAACCATCGTATGTTGAGGGATCCGAGCAATGTAAAGTATAGTACAGTGGTCTACAACCTGCAGACCTCCAGATGTTGCAAAACTACAACACCCAGCTGGGAGTTGTAGTTTTGCAACATCTTGAGGTCCGCAGGTTGAAGACCACTGGTATAGAAAGTTGTACTCATCTGTCCCCGGCGATCCAGACCGTCACCGCTACCCTGGATGTCGCCGTCCATCGCTGTTGCCGTGTCCCTGACGCTCCGGCAAGGCCTCTGCTTCCCCGGCATCCTCGCTCTCCATTGCTGCCATCACGTCGCTATGCACGCCGCTCCTATTGGATGACGGGACGGCGTGCGCAGCGCCGTGATGACGACGATGGAGAGCGCCGATGATGCAGGGGATCCCGAAGAGGACACGCCGGAGCCCCGAGGACAGGTAAGTGATCGGCAGCGGACCACACGGGGTACCGTAAACGGCTATCCGGTGGCAGCTGAAGCAGTCAGCGCTGCCGGATAGCCGTTTATGCGATGGCCCTGACATACAAAAGCATCGTATTTTGATGCTGCCTTCAACATGCGATGGCCTCTGAGAGGTCATCGTATGTTGAAATGATCATATGTCGGGGCCATCGTAGGTCGGGGGGTCACTGTACTTGTGTCCTCAGGAAAGCTGAAGCTCCCAACCCCCAAACTCTCTGCTGCTCAAAAGAAGTGGATAGAAAGGCTTATGGGCATGTGTAGTAGCCGGAGAGCCATTATTTTCAATGGTGTTCAGCACATTGGTGTGTGTTTCAGGGCTGTCAAAATGTGCTTGCTCTCCCCCACTGCTATCTCCATATTCAAATATAGAGATAACAGTGTGGATAATAGGAGTAATCTCATTGTGACTGTGAAGACGGTGAAGTGGCCAATGGCTGCCGCTTACGCTGCTGCTAATAAGGGCCTATTACACAGGGTCTTTATTGGCTAAAACTCTGGATGTTTGGTATAATTCTGAAGGTTTGGGTATTGTATTCCAGAGAACTGGTGCAGCACGGGCAAAGTCTTGGAGATGGGGGTGAGAAGTTTGGATTATAGAAGATGTTAGCATTTAATCATTAGCAGAGCGGAGAGCGCATGTAGGATGGTAGAAGGAGATGAGGGAGGTGCAGCACTGGGGAGAGCTTTGTGGGGGAGAGTGAGGATTTTGTACTGTATTCTAGACTGAATGGAGAGGGGAGAGTTTAGAGAAGGGAAAACCTATTAATAGAGAAGGGAAAACCTATTAATAGAGAAGGGAAAACCTATTAATAATAATTACAATAATCAATGGGAGAATGAATCAGAACAACAATCAGGGTTATATCTGTTTTAATGGTAAGAAACAAGCCAATTTTGGAGATTTTTTTTAGGTGAAGGTAGGGCTGGGCGGTATACCGGTTCATACTGAATGCCGAAATTTTTGTGCTGCACGATATGAATTTTAACCCGTACCGCAATACCGGTTTGGCCCCTCCTCCTCGGCAATGAATGAATTATCAGCCCGCTGCTTTCCCCATCGGGGAACTAATCATATATGACCCACGAGCGCTGTTCTGCCCCGCCCCCAATTAATTATCAGCCCCGCGCTGCTCATCACATATGTCACCCGCAAGCGCTGCCCTCCTCTTCCTCCTGTTTGTTGCGGCCGCCGGCGCTGACACTCTATACCAGTGTTCTTCAACCTCCAGATGTTGCAAAACTATAACTCCCAGCATGCCCGAACAGCCGTTTGCTGTCCGGGCATGCTGGTAGTTGTAGTTTTACAACATCTGGAGGTCCGCAGATTGCAAACCACTGCTCTATACTGTATCCCTATGTCCGGGCTGCAAAAGTTAAACAAAATAAACTTTAACTCACCTTCCCGCGTCGGTCCAGATCAGCTTCCCAGGGAATGGAACATCGGACAGCCGTCAGCCTATCACCGGCTGCAGCGATGTTCCGCCTCGGCCGGTGATAGGTTGAGCCCACTGTCATGTAAGAAGCCGGCTTCTTACATGACAGTGGGCTCAGCCTATCACCAGCCAAGGCGGAACATCGCTGCGGCCGGTGATAGGCTGACGGCTGTCCGACGTTCACGTCCCCAGCGTAAGGCCAACGTCGGAACATGCGTTACTTTATTTTGTTTACCTTTTGCAGCCCGGGCATAGGGATACAGTATGGGGATACCGCACAGTATATAGAGTGTCAGCGCCGGCGGCCGCAACAAACAGGAGGAACAGGAGGCAGCGCTTGCGGGTGACTTGAGTAGTACCCCGATGGGGACATCGCTGGTCTGATAATAAATTTTGAGGGAGGGGGGGGGGGGAATACCGTTATATACCGTGGAACCGCCAAAGGTTAAAAAAAAAATAAGATACCGCGATACACATATTTGGCATTAATGCCCAGCCCTAGGTGAAGGTGACAAGAATATGAGAGGAAGAGTAAAAGACAGACTAGAGTCTAGTATAACCCCAAGACAGCAAGCTTGCTGCCCAGACGTTCTAGTACCACACACACAGATGGAAATATCAGGTTTAGGTAGATTTCTCCATAGAGAAAATACAAAAAGGTCAGTTTTAGAAAGATTTAGTTTCAGATATAGGGAGGACATGATGTTTCAGACAGTAGAGAGACAGTCACTGGTATTTAGGAGGAGTGCAGGGGTGATGTCACAGGAAGAGGTATAGAGCTGGAAACCAAATCTACTGTATCATTTGTTATAAGAATGTAGATGAGAATATTATTTTAAGGTGTCAATAGAATTGTATATTATTAGATATTATGCCGTTCAAATAAATGTACTGAAGCGCTTTACAACATTCTGTTATAATTTTTTTTTAAATTTTTTTTTTATTTCAGTTCAATGGCCGTGAGCAGTCTAGAACCTGAGCTTCGAAATTCTATCCAGAGCCAATATGGAGACAAAATTCAATATGTTTATTTTAATAAAGGTTTATAACCACTGGACTTAACTCTTGGAAACCTGAAAACTAGTTGTATTTTGCTGCAATGAAGCTGCAGTCTCCTTATTGAGCTTCCTACAGCTCTAATGCTCTGTTGAACCTCAACTATGCAAAAAATACAGGAAAGAATTTTTAACTCCTTGATCCTTCTGAATGTTTTGTGTGTTTTGCAGACTTGTGCTGCATGCTGTAAGCAGGCTATATACTGATCCCAGTAAGAAGTACTTTATCTGTTTGTAGGGTGTGTTGAACGGGCCACAAGTAGACAAGGATAAACAGGTACCCGCACTCACCGCGAGGAATGGGCAAACCGACTCTCCTGGACACTAGGAAATTCCCGGCATCAGGCTGGTAGCAGGGCGCTCAGAGTGGAGGCTTCTTCCGGCCGGAAGAAGCCTCCACTCTGAGCGCCCTGCTACCAGCCTGATGCCGGGAATTTCCTAGTGTCCAGGAGAGTCGGTTTGCCCATTCCTCGCGGTGAGTGCGGGTACCTGTTTATCTTCATTTGTATATTGTTGAGTGACTTTGGATTTCTTGGTCCCCAGCACCCCCGGACTCAAGGGCACCAGGACTCCGCGTGGCCTAACAGTTCGTTAGGCTCCTTATTATATGCTGTTATACAGCTGGGCATAGGTGTCGGTCCCTCTTTTCAGCAGTGCGCTCTATCTTGTGTTTGTCAGCACAAGTAGACAAGGATATTGTAAGAAGTGCAGGACCTATAGACCGATAAAGTGTTCGTCATGGTGATCTATAGCTGCCATGGTTTCTCTTTCAATTTGATCTCTTGCAAAGCAATAAATGAGAGGTGGATCAACATTCTTGTGGATACAACCCTTTGATAAATTACTTGTCATAAAACATAACCAAGCACTCACAATTTCCCCATAGATTTAGAGGTTTATAGTAAACCAGACAGAAATTTCTAACTTGTATTTTTTTTAAATCTTTTTCTTCCTCTTTGTATAATGTGCAAACACACAGTTGCCTTTTTACAAAATAATGTTATGCCATTAAGAAATGTCCTGTTTATGTCTATAATATCAGGTGCCAGCAGGGTCCAGTGTTTTGGTGTCCTCTGCTGACATGATGGTGGATAGTTCTGGTGAAACCCTGTAAGTAATTGCTAAGCAGGGCCAGTTATGGCCAGGAGTAGCCTCCCAAAGAGCCACTGCAACACTGTTGGTTCTAGCAAGAGCCATTAACCATCTTGCTCACAACCCATCCTTTTGGAATACTAGTAGTATGGTGCACTGTCCTCTGGGCCCTGGTGTGAGACTGCAAGAAATACTCCTAAATTTGGGGTTGCAGCATTCAACTATTCTCTCTAAAGAGTTAAGGTGCCCATACACCTTAGACAAAAGTCAGCCGAATTCGCCAACTTCGGCAGGTTCAGCCAACTTAATAAAGTGGATGGTGGCCTTCCATACAAGTTGGGCGTGTTGGATTTTTACTGCATGACCCGATTATTGTGGTAGAGATATGATAGCTTCCCCTTCCCATAAAGAAGACATCAACATTCGTCCATGCCAACTGTTCATGTATATGTGAAGGTTGGGAAAAATGACAGCTGAATGAACATTGGGCTGACAGTCATTGAAAGTGTATTCTGGTGCTAGACATCTTATCCCCTATCTAAAGGATAGAGGATAAGATGTCTGATCCTGAGGGGGTCCAACCGCTAAGCCCCCCGCGATCTCCGGCCAGAGAACATTTCTGTTCAGAGTGCCGGTTGTGCTAGGCTTTGGGCGGCTGTGGTCGTCACACCCCCTGTGTCGGCAACCGCTTCGGGCTGTGGTCGTAGTAATCCAGCGAAGATTGCTCCTTGCATGCGGATTACCGGGGGGCCGGGCAGGAGATTTGGTAGTGGTCCCAGAAGGAAATAAGAAATCTAGGGGCGGAGTACCTCTTTAAGAGAAACCACCCAGCGTGCTGTACTACCTAGAATGATTCTGATGATATTTGATAATGAGAATAATGTATCATATATTTCATGTTTAACAGCAAATGAAGATTATATGATAATATAGAAGAAAGGAGTGGCCACAATCTTCTATAATTGAGGGTTGCATGGGGTGCCTCCCGGTACTCTGTTTTCCTCCCACTCTCCAAGAATTGGCATCCTCTGAAACTGGCCTGACACAGGGAATTGAGACTGGTGAACCCCTTTGGTAATAGGAACCAATGTACAAAGTAACAATTCACACGTTATAAAATTTCCTATAAACTTTTGATTTTCAGAATCCTTGCCCATTACTAGGAGGGATCTTATAACAGGCGGTGGACGTAACCGGTTGTACATAATTTACCTAGTAATATGTCTGGCTGGTAAAACTCTGTCTAATTTATTCTACTTGGCCTGTAAAACCGGCAACACGATCTGCTGAATCATCAGGAAAGCATTGTGCAGGATGAACTTTTATAGATAAACATCTGCTTTATGGTATGTGATGGTATCAGAAGATACTTGGAAAGGACAAATAAGGATAAAGAAAGGTGTTAATGGCTCATGTGAAGACATAGCAGAAACCACAGGGGATAAAGCCTCCATTACCACCCGATTTCCTGATACTATGCTGGAAGCCATGTTTTTATATTCCATACAGCATAGAAATACTTAGCCTTTACATTCATTTTTTATATTTTTAGGGCCAGGTTTGTATCATAGCTACTAGAGATGAGCGAACTTACAGTGAATTCGATTCGTCACGAACTTCTCAGCTCGGCAGATGCTGACTTTTCCTGCATAAATTAGTTCAGCTTTCCGGTGCTCCGGTGGGCTGGAAAAGGTGGATACAGTCCTAGGAAAGAGTCTCCTAGGACTGTATCCACCTTTTCCAGCCCACGGGAGCACCTGACAGCTGAACTCATTAATGCTGGAAAAGTCATCAACTGCCGAGCCGAGAAGTTCGTGACGAATCTCAGGTGTATTTAGATAGTGGAAGAAGGTCTCCCGGAAAATTAGTGCAGTCAGCGGCGCTCTCCTCCCAGTATGGAGGGGTTGTAAATAATACTTAAAGTCCGTACCTTGCCTGGTATTATTTACAACCCCTCCATACTGAGAGGAGAGCGCTGCCGACTGCACTAATTTTCCGGGAGACCTTCTTCCACTATCTGAATTTACCTGACCATCTTCCACCTGCTGGACACGGGATCAGTGCAGGCTGCACTCCTCCATATACCACTCACTGTGGAAAGAAGCGAGCTGTGGTGTTGTGCTCATAGCGCAACACATATAGATGAGCACATTTATATATGTATTTCTTACTTTATCTCCTCCAATAAGGATAATTACGCTTAGATGCGCATCGGTCTGTCTGTTTTTCATATATAGTCCCAGGTGTAACTACACTCACAGCACCTCCCCTGGCTGTCACACCAGCAAATGACAGTAGAAGCAAACCTAAATGTATAAATGCTCAGCTTGGCAAAGAGTCTATGTGTTTTGAACGAAGAGACGAGGGGTAAGCCACTGCCAGAACCAATGGCTTAAGCTTATCTCTCCAAGAACACCCATCAATTCTAATGGGGTCCACTTATGTGTCTCTTATTTTTCCTCCTTGTGTTAGTTATTAATACCCTAGTTGGCGACACTACCTGTATATTCTTTTATTAAAATGTAGCTGATATTTTGCTCCCTGTGCCATGGTGATATGTGATTATGCTCCATGTCTATATTTAGGATGAGAAGATGAGGAGGATTTAGTAGAGACCATATTGCATAGAAGAAAACTTTCCTCATTATCCGCAAGAATACGAGATTCCTAAATGTATTCAAAGAATGACCTTCCTTATACTGAGATATTCCCTCCCAGAGAAATGTTTGAGCTTGTTAGCTTCCGCATCAAATAAGCCACCTTCTGAACATGGTATCTTTCCTCTGGGATCTCTACAACCCAGGATGAAGTATTAGATTGATATAAAATAATGTATTGCAGAATAAGTCTTTTGTGGCTGCTAAAAATCTGAAATCTAAAGCAAACAAATCCTTTTTAACATGAATATTTCAAAAGGAGTCTATGAACTGGTTTACATTAGGCCATGTCCTTTGGCCAGAGATTGAAGTAAAATCCTAGCATGACCAATTAGAGTCAAAAATCTAAGTGAAAAATCGTACATGCGAAGAAAAGGAAACCTAAGCTATAGGAAGTCATACAGAGCTATCGTATATACTTGAGTATAAGCCGACCCGAATATAAGCCGAGGCCCCTAATTTCACCCCAAAAACCCAGGAAAAGTTATTGACTCGACTATAAGCCTAAGGTGGGAAATACATCATCCCCCCCCATGTCATCATCCCACACCCCCCTTCATCATCACTGCCTGTCATCATCCCCCCCCCCCCCCTTTATCATCACCGCCTGCAGTGGTCTTCAACTTGCAGACCTCCAGATGTTGCAAAACTTCAACTGCGGGCATGCTGGGAGTTGTAGTTTTGAAACATCTGGAGGTCCGCAGGTTGAAGACCACTGTGGCCTTCATCATCACCCAGCCCCCCCCCCCTCCCCCTTTGTTTTCTACTCACCTCCCCTCGTGGGAAGGGAGGGTGAGCTGGTCTGGGCCATCTATGCTGCAGGGTCCGTCCGGTGGGGAGGGTTAGTCGTTCCGGGCTGTACATTTTCACCGGGGGGGGCCCTGTGTGTCATCGTCAAGGCAATGTCGCTAGTCCGGGGCCGGGCCTGTAGCGGAGAAGAGGCCCCCCCGGTGAAGAGGGTCAGCCTAGAACGACTAACCATCCCCACCGGACGGTCCCTGCAGCATAGATGGCCCGGACCAGCTCACCCTTCCTTCCCACGGAGGGGAGGTGAGTAGAAAACTAATGGGGGGGGGGGTCTGGAAGATGATGAAGGCCGCAGTGATCTTCAATCTGCGGACCTCCAGATGTTTCAAAACTACAACTCCCAGCATGCCCGGACAGCCGATGGCTGTCCGGGCATGCTGGGAGTTGTAGTTTTGCAACATCTGGAGGTCCGCAGGTTGAAGACCACTGATGAAGGGATTGGCAGGCGAAGAGTTCACTTGAGTATAAGCCGAGGGGGGTGTTTTCAGCACCAAAAAATTGTGCTGAAAAACTGCTTATACTCGAGTATATACGGTACTTGTGAAAAATACACACTGTCCTGGAAGAAACGCTTTCTATACCATGATAGTCATGCTTTATTTGCAAACACTTTATATACAAGCTTATGTAAAAAAATTACAATGATAGTCTTTCTTTATTTGCCTCAGATTTTAGTCATGGTGTTGTAGGAAGTTGAGGGCACTTTTTGTGTATTTTATTTTTTAGATATTTGTAAATATGAAATCATTTGGATTTAGATTTCCTAACATTTAGATTTCCTACTTTTTAAGCGGTGAAATTTCTTAATTTTTGTTAAAAAAAAAAAAGTTTGCATGCTATGTTTTTTGGGCCATACATTGTAAGGTTTTTTTTTTTTTTCTGGCGTTTTTTGGAAAACTACCACTGCAGTTTTTGAGCCCAAACCAGAAGTAGTAGCAGTAGGACATAGAAGTATAAGTCCTTCCTTTTATTTTCTATTCCTTTTGAATACACTTACTGGCTTTGGCAAAAAAAACTGCAGTTTAAAAAAACTAACAAAAAAAAACACAAAACCTGCGCAGATTTGATGCAGAGGATTTCAAGCTGTGCTCAGTCATTCAGTTTACATTATTTGCAGCAGAAAATCTTGCGCATCAAATTTGCGCAGAATACTGTACGTGTGAATAGACCATTAATGTGAAATTACATACTGGCCAATGAGCTCCTACTCTGTGGCTTGCTGCTCTGGCTCACAGGGTGTGAGTGGGGTCAGAAGAGTGTTAAAGGGGTACTCCGGCACTTAGACATCTTATCCCCTATCCAAAGGACAGGGGATAAGATGCCTGATCGCGGTGGTCCTGCCGCTGGAGACCCCCGTGATCTTGCACGCCGCACACCCCGTTAAAATCAGTCCCCGGAGCGTGTTCGCTCCGGGTCTGATTACTGCCGATCACGTATTCTGGGTTTACACATCTTATTCCCTATCCAAAGGATAGGGAATAAGATGTATGATCGCAGGGGTCCCGCCGCATGGGACCCCCACGATCTTGGTGCAGCCCCCGGCATTCTGTGTGGGGCGCTGCTTCCGAGACGGGGAAGTGACGTCACGGGCATGCCCCCTAGAGACGTCATGCCACGCCCCCTCAATTCATGTCTATGGATAGGGGATAAGATGTATAAACCCGGAATACCCCTTTAATATTTTTTGGGTGAAATATCACATTATAAAGGGGTTGTTTCACCTTAGCAAAACTCTTTCATTTGAGAGCCGCCACTGTGGTCAGCTGATTAGTGCTGTCCAAGTACCAAGACTGAAAGCTGCTATTACCTGAGCATTTTGTTTTTATCATCACTGTAGAAATATAGTTTACTAGGGGGGGGGGGGGCCATAAGTCCATCAGAGTATGGAACAGGAGATGAGTGCATTGGTCCCTATGTGGGGCTTGTAGGAGTATCGGAGAGCAGTCGCTGAGCTAGTAGAAAGTAGTAAGCTAAGTATACCATCAGCCTGTGTGATATTGGTGTGGGCCTGTGTGAAGTAACACAGGCCTAGAGGGCTTCTGTGAAGTGAATAGAGACCTTAAGTTGTTTTTTGCAACTTTCCTTTTTTACTTTGCAGTTGTTGCGAATTTATGAAGTGTAAATGCCAAAATGTCGCAAGTCAAAGCCAGGTCAGACCTGGATTACAAAAATGCCTTTGGAGGGTACTTTTTAAAAATCTCACAAAAAGTCAAAGACGAGAGGAGGAATCATACAAAACTGTGTTCTGAAATGAATTATTGTTTTTTCTTGTGTATGCCACATTTATCAACCCCCCTTGATAGTATGATGAATGTGTCAAAATGTAGTATGATGAATGTAGGCAAAACAAAGCAAAAAAAAAAAATACTTCTAACTCACTTTCCAAAAACATCAATAATAAAATTGTCCCCCATAGACACTAGGCCGAAAGACCATACATCCCGCTGCTAGGTTGGCCTGCAGGAGGGACAGGAAAACATGAAGCTGGTGGAGTGGAGGCTGGGGGATGTGGTCCAGCGAAGAGCTCTACAAGATGGTGACCTGTTCAGGGAGCAGCAAGTCTCTGATGGGGAAGTGGTTCAGCTGCTTTACCAAGTGGGGCTTGTAGGAGTATCGGAGAGCAGTCGCTGAGCTAGTAGAAAGTAGTAAGCTAAGTATATCATCAGCCTGTGTGATATTGGTGTGGGCCTGTGTGAAGTAACACAGGCCTAGAGGGCTTCTGTGAAGTGAATAGAGACCTTAAAGCGTTACTGTCATTTACATAAACTTTTGAAAGTCGTCAAGATATGTCAAAAGTTTAGATCACACCAGATATGACCAGGTGAAGTGACCGGTAGTGCCGGCAGGTCAGCTGATCCAACTAATGTTCTCTCCATAGACTCCATAGTCTGATCTGGTGGCCGGCTAAAGAGTAAATGTGCGCTTCACCCGGTTATTACTCTCTATTGCAGTGGGTCTCGGGACTGAGACCCAGTTCAATCTAAACTTTTGCCATGTCTGGAAGACATACGAAAAGTTTATATAAAATGACAGCAATGCTTTAAATAGCCTTTTATATTGTTAAATATCAGTATACTTCTTTTACCATTGTATTCTAGAAACATTTAATTATCAGTGCCACCTAGCGTGAATGTAACCATTAGGCTTTGGCGTCTTATCTGAGAATTGTAACAAGCTTGCTGTGCCACTGTATGTGGAAAAAGGGTACTCCGCTGCCCTGCTTCGGAATCTCTGCTCCCAAGCATCCGGAAGTTTATTGTTCAGAACGCTGTGTGCGGGCTTCCGTGTTCAGGGCCACCCCTCGTGATGTCACGCCCGCCCCCTCGTCACCAGGGGCAGCCCTGAACATGGAAGCCCGCACACAGCGTTCTGAACAATAAACTTACGGATGCTGGGGAGCGGAGCTTCCAAAGCAGGGCAGCGGAGTACCCCTTTAAAGGGGGTTATTAGGACATTTAAAAAATACGAAGTAGTCAAGACAATAGGTGCCAGGATCATCGCGAGACAAGTGTATTTTCATGTTTACCCCGACCCAATAACATATTAAGCATTTTTATCCTTGGAAAAAACTTTTAAATTAAACAGTTTTGTTTAAATTACATTGACTTGCAATTGCCTTTCTAAAGGGGCACCACTTAGGAAGATATTGAGAAACCCCACATTACATTATGCTTGTTTCTGGCTCTCTACTCTGGCTCTATGACATTTATATAGCCTTAAAGGGCATATGGACATGGGTAATCCTGATGGGAAAGCCCCTTTAAGACAAAATGCTTGAGTCATACAGATCTCATATAAGATAGGACCAGGGACTATTCATAGTATTCAGATCATTGGGCAGACTAGATGGGCCAAGTGGTTCTTATCTGCCGACACATTCTATGTTTCTGTGGGTTTGGAGCAGATGGGCTCCCCACATAAATAAGTGGCATTAGGTGTCTATGAACCTGTCACAAGGTCAATTCTACTTACGGTACTTATGCCACTTTTTGTTAGGTATTGTATACCTAGAACACCCCATAAGACATGCCATGTGGTCTAGCCATCACAGTTTAGCATACATGCACAGTGAAAGAGAAGTCTGTTACTTTATTTGTGAATTCCGTATAACAAAGCAACTAGATCAGCCTCATGTGGACAAGATCCACTGAATATGGATTCTCAACACGGCAATCTGACATTTGGATCCTGTGAATCCTCAGATAACTGCATGGACTGGGTACATTTATCCTTGTGACATCACTACTTGCATTATTTCAGTAGTGTTACATCACTGTTTGCATGATTCATGAGGTGTATCTTTTCATGAGTAAATAATCTCTTTACGTTGGCATTACTAAGTGCGCTATCTTCATACCATGACCTCGTGCTGTGCGTTTCCCGGTACTTGGCATCATTACATGCATTATTCCTGTGCTGTGGTATTACTATGTGCATTGTTCCTCTACTGTGACATTACAATATTCATTATCCCTGTAATGTGACATCGTTATATGCTTTTTTTTTGTTCTGGAGAACATTTTTCACATTGTCTGTACTGTGTTGTACGGTAACAGCAATTGAGGCATTATATCTGCACTGTGACCTCAAGGCTCAGAGTTGTGTAATCCAAACACCCCAGCCCAAGTGGTAACGTCCAGAAACAAGTTTAGCCAGTCTTGTTAGATGAAGTGAGGAAAAGCTACCATCTTAGCCAATTATAATATTAAAGAGTAGCCCCAGGCATTCTGGTTTGACTGTACTCCAGCACTAAGGTATACATACCTCTGTTTCAACTCGAATTGGTGATTTCTTAATTACGAGCCAAAAGATAATATACAGCTCACTAAGAGAAACATAAAGTTACTTAATTACCACATGTCACTATATATATCAATGATCAACATCATTAAACCAAATCAATTCATAGCTGATGAAATCTGTACAGCAATTCCAGCCACAGTGTATCTGTAAACCAAGATCTGCCAAACTTCCAAATAACAGAATTATGCCATACAGCCATCTGGTCATTTCCAAAAATGCTATAAATGTTCTTGGGTAATAATTAACAATTAAAACAAATGAAGTGTAACCGCCATGGAATGTTTGCCAAAAAAAGTTTTTAGTTTGTACAAGTATTTACTAGACCATGATATGTGAAGACAAAAGCCTACTGTCTGTTGGATCAGAAGGTAAGTGCTCCTGGAGTGGTTAGTTGATAAAAACACACAAATAAGTTTGCTGCCTGTATAACTCCTTTAATTTTTTGATGTAACATTACACTGGTAGTGTCACATCGGGCAAGGAATAGTAATTTCCTCTGCCTACTTGCATATCCACCGTAAACAGCAGATCCAGAACTTGTTGGCGGCCCCTGCACAATAAAAGGTGCAGGGGTTCCACAAATCAAAATAAAAAAGATTTGAACTGAGGTCCGGGGAAACCGGTCAGGACAGGAAGGGTAAACAGGCAAAAATAAACAGACAAGGAACCAAGATAATAGATAATGGCAACAAGTATGCAAAGTTATAAAAAACAGGCAGGGCCATCCTTATTACACAATTTTATTGGGCCCTGTAGCACAGCGCACCCTAGCCACACCTCTTTGACAATCAATGCACCCATAAAAAAATTATGTTTTGTTTAGCGAAATAAAGGAACAGACAACATCTATGAAGATATTCAATGTATCCATACACCAACATCTTTTTTTGGCTATGCTAGCAATTTCATGTGCATAAGGCTTCTTTCACACTGCCGTTAGGACACTGCAGTATGATGGCCGTTGGGGGAATAGCGGGAGAAAAATTACTGCTAGTCCCGCTACAAACTAATGGCACCCGAAGGACCCCATTATAGTAAATGGGATCCATCGGGACCTGTTATTGCCCATTGTGCCTCATCCCAAAAATTCACAGCAATGTGAAACTAACGTACAACAGATGCACTGTAAACAACTAAAATTTTTCACAAGTGTGAACCCTGCCTATCTTTAGTGCCCAAATGGTAATGCCAATTCTTTGTGGGACTCACAAGCAATATCTTCTCCCATTAGAGTCGTCCTCTTTTAATTTTCCATCTAGCTCGGACAGCTGTGACGATTCCTTCCAGACGTATATCGTTTCTGCAGAATTGGTAGGGAAACCTTTTAGGTGCAGCAATTACCCAGCACCGCATAACGTAGTACAGCTATAAGAAGATATGTCATTCAGAAACAAGGAAAAGCTCTTCACACCTAGCTTTTTCATGCTCCTGAATGGCATATCTGTTTATAATAGCGGAGCTGATATAAGCAGATACACCATTGAGGAGCATGAGAAAGCTAGAAATTGTGAGAAATTGTCACCAAGCTTTTCTGTGTTCCTGAATTGCATATCTGCTTATAGGCACATCTGTCTTATAGCAGATCTATTATGAGCAGATATGCCATTCAGGAGCATGGAAAAGCCAACTGAAAAATTGGCACCAAGCTTTTTCATGCTCCTAAATGCCATTGATGCTTATAGCCTTAACCCTTTCATTTTTGGGGTTTCGTTTTTTTCCTCTTCGCCTTCTAATAGACATAACTCTTATTTTTCCACCTACAGACTCATACAAGGGCTTGTTTGTTGCGTCACCAATTATACTTTGTAATGACATCACTTATTTTACCATGAAATCTACAGTGAAACACACAAAAAATATTAGTGGGACAAAATTGGGGGAAAAAAAATGCAATTTTGAGGGGCTTTCTACACAGTGCACTTTTCGCAACCAGTGACACATTGGGGGAAATTTATCAAAACCTGTGACGAAGAAGAGAGGTGCAGTTGTCTATAGCAACCAATTAGGCCATTTCTTTCATTTTTCAGAGGCCTTTTAAAAAAAATAAAGAATCGATCTGATTGGTTGCTATGGGTAACTGCACCACTTTTCCTCCACACAGGTTTTGTTAAGTCTCTCCCATTAGCTTTATTCTGTAGGTCCATACAATTACAACAATACCCAAATTGGGCGATTGACCATGCGGATTACTCAACATTATATTTTAATATTTTGAACACACGCGGCGATTACAAAAAAAATTTTTGTTTACATTTTTTATTTAAAACATGAGGAGAATGATTCAAACTTTTATTAGGGAAGGGGTTAATTCAATTGTATTACTCTTTTTGTTTTTATTTTTTTAACACTTTTTTGCAGGAAAGGGGTTAAGCACATTTGTCTATAAATGTTAGGCAAATGTGTATATAATAGCTGAGCTTTTATAAGCAGATATGCCATTCAGTAGCATGAAAACACAAGGTGAGAAATTGTCACCTAGCTTTTCTGGGCTCCTGAATGGCATATCTGCTTATCTTAGCTCACCTATTATAGATAGATTTACCTATGACTTTTAGTCAAATCAGTCTATAAAAGCTGAGCTATGATAAGCAGATATGCCATTCCAGGAACCCAGAACAGCTAGGTGACAATTTCTCACCTTTTGTTTTCATGCTACTGAATGGCATATCTGCTTATCTTAGCTCAGCTATTCTACAGATTTGACTAAAAGTTATAGGTAAATCTATCTATAATAGCTGAACTGGGATAAGCAGATATGCCATTCAGGAGCCCAAAAAAGCTAGGTGACAATTCCTCACCTAGCTTTTCCATGCTCCTGAATGGCATATCTGCTTATCATAGCTCAGCTATTGTAAGCAGACATGACATTCAGGAGCATGGAAAAGCTAGGTGAGAAATTGTCACCTAGCTTTTCTGTGTACCTTAATGGCAAATCAGTTCATGACTGGTGGTACCTTTGGGGAGACTCCAGAGGCAGAGACCGCCAGCGGGACCTCAGGCAGGTGGCAGCCACTAGAGTGAGGAGCCTCCTACACTACCCTGACGTCACGTGGGGCACGCAGCAGGGACGTGCACACACAGGTCAGGAGGTTACGCAGCCCACGTCATCACCCAGGGCCTAGGTAAGGAAACAGGGCCGGCCTGGGAGATCGCAGGGCCGGCCCTCTTTTTCTGCAAATGTAGCTGCCGCGGGCCGCCTATGCGGGCTGCTGGGCCTATTTTATCATAGAGGCTAAAGGGCTAGCTTTAAAGATGGCCCTGCAAACAGGTATCAGGAAGATATAATGGCAGGTATGCGGGAAGATTCATCAATACTTGTGCAGAGGAAAAGTTGAACAGTTGCCCATAGCAACCAATCAGATTGGTTCTTTCATTTTTGAAAAGGCCTCTAAAAAATGAAAGAAGCCATCTGATTGGTTGCTATGGGCAACTGCTCAACTTTTCCTCGGCACAGGACTTGATTTACTGCCTTACAGGTTCAGGACCAAAGTATTACAGCAGTTATGAGCATAATATGTAGAGGAAGATCTAGGGGCAAGTTTACCAGGAACGAGTGAACAGGTAACTGAAGTCAGGACACAATACAATTTAGGATACAACGGTACAGGATCACACAAGACTAAACACAGAAAAACACCAGGCTTAGGGGCAAAGCGAAAAGCAATGGATCAGGACCTATACTGTGGTGCAGTACAAAACACAAGTCAGAATACAGGTTTAGGTAACATCCAAACTATACACGCTGAAACTGACCATAAGTACAGGTAAAGCACAATAAAGACAGAACAAGGCTAAAAACTAGACCAACGGGTTAGTACTACAAAGCCATGGAAAAATCAAGTTAAGAATGAAAACCAACAGGACTAAAACCAGAACAAAGCTAAAATTTAAGAGCAATAACCAGAAGGAGGACTCAAATACCCTGGGCCTCATTTACTAAGCTGAAACCGACCAGTTTTTGTCTGGTTATTTTGCCTGAGACGTGTGTGCGACAGTGTGCGCCTGAAAAATCCGACAAAACCAACATTGCACTGTGGAAAGCTGAAAAGGGGCGTGATCGACCCAAAAGGGGCGTGGTTTCACAACCCGACCGATTTACTATTGAATTCACAGAAAATCCTGTGGGTAAATGGCTGGAAATATCGACCTAGAAAAAGCTGGTCAGAAAATGTTCCCGACTTTTCCCAATAGTAAATAGAGAGGAATTCTGCAAGTCTAGAACAACTTTTCCCACTAGTAAAAACCCGACACTCTTAGTAAATGAGGCCCCCTGTCTTAGCCACTCATTGGACCAGGCCTGTAACTCCTAAAAGACCAGAGCACAACATGCAAAGCCTGGACAGGTGTTATCATTACAGATGGGAGCTTTGTAAAAGAAGAATGGTGTAGTTGCTCATAGCAACCAATCAGATTCCTTTTTTCATTTTTAACAAGGCTTCTGAAAGATAAAAGAAGCGATCTGATTGGCTGCTATGAGCAACTTTTCCTGTGCACAGGTTTTGATAAATCTCCCGCTTTGCTTATTTTTATTTTATTCAGAGTGAAGCTCCAAATTGCTGCACATATAGATCTAAGACATAACTTACTGGCTACCTGCAACTGCACTATTAATGAGTGCACACTATAAGGTCTCATTCACATCACCACTGAGCTCTGCTAAAGGGATCTCCATTGAGAAAAGATGGGAGTTGAGTGGAAAAAAATATACTGCATGTCTGGTATTTTTCTCCACTCAACTTCCCTAAAATAACGGACACCCAATGGACCCCATTAAAGTCAATGGGATCTGTCAGGACCTGTCAGTTCAGTGCAAAATAAGAGAGCTGAATGGACCCTGAATGGGTCAGGGCTCAGCAGTGATGTGAACCTAATCTAATCTTTGTCTATGTCGAGGATTGGACCATGGTTTTCGAAAAACTAGGCTAACCAATGCAGAACGCATTCACTTTTTAAAGGGGTACTCAGTTGGAAAAAAATATTTTCAAATCAACTGGTATCAGAAAGTTAAACAGATTTGTAAATTATTTCTATATAAAAATTTCAATCCTTCCAGTACTTATCAGCTGCTGTATGCTTTAATCACACTTACCGTATATACTTGAGTATAAGCCGAGTTTTCCAGCGCGATTTTTCGTGCTAAAAACGCCTCCCTCGGCTTATAATCGAGTGAACAAAAAAACTTTTCTGGCTTTAGCTGTGAGGAGATGGTCCCGGCCCCGGAATAGTGACGTTGCCTTGACGACGGCGCGCAGGGACGTCCGTGCGCAGCAGATGTCCGTGACGTCCCTCTGCGGTGGCGTCAAGGCAGCGTCACTAGTCCGGGGCCGGCCTGGAGCAGAGAAGAGGGTATCCCGGTGAAGATGGACAGCCCGGAACGACTAACCCTCCCCACCGGACGGTCCCCTGCAGCATAGGAGGTCGAATATGGACGTCCCGGACCAGCTCACCATTCCTTCCCACCGAGGGTAGGTGAGTAGAAAACAAAAGGGGGTCTGGATGATGACAAAGGCCGCAGTGGTCTTCAACCTTTCAAAACTACAACTCCCAGCATGCCTGGACAGCCGATGGTTTTTGGGGTGAAATTAGGGGCCTTGGCTTTAATTCGGGACAGCTTATGCTCGAGTATGTACGGTAATAACATTACTGAGCCCATACCGTAAACTGCGTAAATGGAAAACAATACCTTAGTCCAAAATTGCAGATTTTTGGTAACATCACATATCAGAATTTTTTTTTAATAAAAAAATCCAATCTAAATCAAAATGGTACCAATAGGCCAATTTTAAAAATACTTATTTTGTTTGGAAAAAAAAAAAGCTTTTTGAAAAGTAGTGCAATAATAAAAATAAAAATAAGTATGTAGATATGGGTATTGTTTTAATCATATTGACCCACAGAATAAATAGAACAGTCAGTTTTAGTCAGTTTTACTGTACCGCACAGCGTAAAAATTATGAGTTTTGATTGCACCATACATTTTATCGTAAAATTAAATGTGCCATTACAAAGTACCAGTGGTTGTGCAAAGAAACAAGCCTCACATGGGTCTGTGGGTGTACAAATAAGAGTTATGGCTCTTAAAAGGTGAGGAGGGAAAAAACGAAACCGCAAAAATTCAACTTGCATTCAAGAATGTACAGCGGATCAATACAGCAGCAACAAATAACATGGCTACTATACCTAATGGCTGGCATTGTTGTACATCTTGACAAAACATTAACCTTATTCTTTATTAAAAATAAAAAAAAGGTAAATCTGTTTCATAGAAATTGTGGCTTTTAAAAAAAGAACACTAGGGCCCATACCATCCAGCTGCAGCATGATCTTTGTCCCAATTGAAGCATACATGAAAACAGAGAAGAAAATGGGTTACAGAACAGAATGTAGTGATTGGATGAAGAGATCTAGCACAGCACAGCTGTTACGCCGAGCGCTCCGGGTCCCCGCTCCTCCCCGGAGCGCTCGCTACACTTCCCTCACTGCAGCGCCCCGGTCGGTTCCACGGACCCGGGGCGCTGCGTTACCACCTCCGGCCGGGATGCGATTCGCGATGCGGGTAGCGCCCGCTCGCGATGCGCACCCCGGCTCCCGTACCTGACTCGCTCCCCGTCAGTTCTGTCCCGGCGCGCGCGGCCCCGCTCCCTAGGGCGCGCGCGCGCCGGGTCTTTGCGATTTAAAGGGCCACTGCACCGCTGATTGGTGCAGTGGTTCCAATTAGTGTTTACACCTGTGCACTTCCCTATATCACCTCACTTCCCCTTCACTCCCTCGCCGGATCTTGTTGCCCTAGTGCCAGTGAAAGCGTTCCTTGTGTGTTCCTTGCCTGTGATTCCAGACCTTCTGCCGTTGCCCCTGACTACGATCCTTGCTGCCTGCCCCGACCTTCTGCTACGTCCGACCTTGCTTCTGTCTACTCCCTTGTACCGCGCCTTTCTTCAGCAGCCAGAGAGGTTGAGCCGTTGCTAGGGGATACGACCTGGTCACTACCGCCGCAGCAAGACCATCCCGCTTTGCGGCGGGCTCTGGTGAAAACCAGTAGTGACTTAGAACCGATCCTCTAGCACGGTCCACGCCAATCCCTCTCTGGCACAGAGGATCCACCACCTGCCAGCCGGCATCGTGACAGTAGATCCGGCCATGGATCCCGCTGAAGTTCCTCTGCCAGTTGTCGCTGACCTCACCACGGTGGTCGCCCAGCAGTCACAACAGATTGCGCAACAAGGCCAACAGCTGTCTCAACTGACTGTTATGCTACAACAGTTACTACCACAGCTCCAGCAATCATCTCCTCCGCCAGCTCCTGTACCTCCTCCGCAGCGAGTGGCCGCTTCTGGAATACGACTATCCTTGCCGGATAAATTTGATGGGGACTCTAAGTTTTGCCGTGGCTTTCTTTCCCAATGTTCATTACACTTGGAGATGATGTCGGACCAGTTCCCCACCGAAAGGTCTAAAGTGGCTTTCGTAGTCAGCCTGCTGTCTGGAAAAGCCCTGGCTTGGGCCACACCGCTCTGGGACCGCAATGACCCCGTCACTGCCTCTGTACACTCCTTCTTCTCGGAAATTCGAAGTGTCTTTGAGGAACCTGCCCGAGCCTCTTCTGCTGAGACTGCCCTGTTGAACCTGGTCCAGGGTAATTCTTCCGTTGGCGAGTATGCCGTACAGTTCCGTACCCTTGCTTCAGAATTATCCTGGAATAATGAGGCACTCTGCGCGACCTTTAAAAAAGGCCTATCCAGCAACATTAAAGATGTTCTGGCCGCACGAGAAATCCCTGCTAACCTACATGAACTCATCCATCTTGCCACTCGCATTGACATGCGTTTTTCCGAACGGCGTCAGGAGCTCCGCCAGGATATGGACTCTGTTCGCACGAGGCGTTTCTTCTCCCCGGCTCCTCTCTCCTCTGGTCCCCTGCAACCTGTTCCTGTGCCTCCCGCCGTGGAGGCTATGCAGGTCGACCGGTCTCGCCTGACACCCCAAGAGAGGACACGACGCCGCATGGAGAATCTCTGCCTGTACTGTGCTAGTACCGAACACTTCCTGAGGGATTGTCCTATCCGTCCTCCCCGCCTGGAAAGACGTCCGCTGACTCCGCACAAAGGTGAGACAGTCCTTGATGTCTACTCTGCTTCTCCACGTCTTACTGTGCCTGTGCGGATGTCTGCCTCTGCCTTCTCCTTCTCTGCTGTGGCCTTCTTGGACTCTGGATCTGCAGGAAATTTTATCTTGGCCTCTCTCGTCAACAGGTTCAACATCCCGGTGACCAGTCTCGCCAGACCCCTCTACATCAATTGTGTAAACAATGAAAGATTGGACTGTACTATACGTTTCCGCACGGAGCCCCTTCTAATGTGCATCGGATCTCATCATGAGAGGATTGAACTGTTGGTCCTCCCCAATTGCACTTCTGAAATCCTTCTTGGACTTCCCTGGCTTCAACTCCATTCCCCAATCCTGGATTGGTCCACTGGGGAGATCAAGAGTTGGGGGCCCTCTTGTTCCAAGGACTGCTTAAAACCGGTTCCCAGTAAACCTTGCCGTGTCCCTGTGCTTCCTCATGTAACCGGTCTCCCTAAGGCCTATATGGACTTTGCGGACGTTTTTTGCAAAAAACAAGCTGAGACTCTACCTCCTCACAGGCCTTATGATTGTCCCATTGACCTCCTCCCGGGCACTACTCCACCCCGGGGCAGAATCTATCCTCTGTCCGTCCCAGAGACTCTTGCCATGTCTGAATACGTCCAAGAAAATTTAAAAAAGGGCTTTATCCGTAAATCCTCCTCTCCTGCCGGAGCCGGATTTTTCTTTGTGTCCAAAAAAGATGGCTCTCTACGTCCTTGCATTGACTACCGCGGTCTTAATAAAATCACGGTTAAGAACCGCTACCCCCTACCCCTCATCTCTGAACTCTTTGATCGTCTCCAAGGTGCCCATATTTTTACCAAACTGGACTTAAGAGGTGCTTATAATCTCATCCGCATCAGAGAGGGGGATGAATGGAAAACGGCATTTAACACCAGAGATGGACACTTTGAGTATCTGGTCATGCCCTTTGGTCTATGCAACGCCCCTGCCGTCTTCCAAGACTTTGTTAATGAAATTTTTCGTGATCTCCTATACTCCTGTGTTGTTGTATATCTGGACGATATCCTGATTTTTTCTGCCAATCTTGAAGAACACCGCCAGCATGTCCGTATGGTTCTTCAGAGACTTCGTGATAATCAACTCTATGCCAAAATAGAGAAATGTCTGTTTGAATGCCAATCTCTTCCTTTTCTAGGATACTTGGTCTCTGGCCAGGGACTACAAATGGACCCAGATAAACTCTCTGCCGTCTTAGATTGGCCACGCCCCTCCGGACTCCGTGCCATCCAACGTTTTTTGGGGTTCGCCAATTATTACAGGCAATTTATTCCACATTTTTCTACCATTGTGGCTCCTATTGTGGCTTTAACAAAAAAAAATGCCGATCCCAAGTCTTGGCCTCCTCAAGCGGAAGACGCCTTTAAACGACTCAAGTCTGCCTTTTCTTCGGCTCCCGTGCTCTCCAGACCTGACCCATCTAAACCCTTCCTATTGGAGGTTGATGCCTCCTCAGTGGGAGCTGGAGCTGTCCTTCTACAAAAAAACTCTTCCGGGCATGCTGTTACTTGTGGTTTTTTTTCCAGGACCTTCTCTCCGGCGGAGAGGAACTACTCCATCGGGGATCGAGAGCTTCTAGCCATTAAATTAGCACTTGAGGAATGGAGGCATCTGCTGGAGGGATCAAGATTTCCAGTTATTATTTACACCGATCACAAGAACCTCTCCTACCTCCAGTCTGCCCAACGGCTGAATCCTCGCCAGGCCAGGTGGTCTCTGTTCTTTGCCCGATTTAATTTTGAAATTCACTTTCGGCCTGCTGATAAGAACATTAGGGCCGATGCTCTCTCTCGTTCCTCAGATGCCTCTGAAATTGAACTCTCTCCTCAACACATCATTCCTCCTGACTGCCTGATTTCCACTTCTCCAGCCTCCATCAGGCAAACTCCTCCAGGAAAGACCTTTGTTTCTCCACGCCAACGCCTTGGGATCCTCAAATGGGGTCACTCCTCCCATCTCGCAGGTCATGCGGGCATTAAGAAATCTGTGCAACTCATCTCTCGCTTCTATTGGTGGCCGACTCTAGAGACTGATGTGGTGGACTTTGTGCGAGCCTGCACTATCTGTGCCCGGGATAAGACTCCTCGCCAGAAGCCCGCTGGTTTTCTTCATCCTCTACCTGTCCCCGAACAACCTTGGTCTCTGATTGGTATGGATTTTATTACTGACTTACCCCCATCCCATGGCAACACTGTTATTTGGGTGGTCGTTGATCGATTCTCCAAAATGGCACATTTCATCCCTCTTCCTGGTCTTCCTTCAGCGCCTCAGTTGGCTAAACAATTTTTTGTACACATTTTTCGTCTTCACGGGTTGCCTACACAGATCGTCTCGGATAGAGGCGTCCAATTTGTGTCTAAATTCTGGAGGGCTCTCTGTAAACAACTCAAGATTAAATTAAATTTTTCTTCTGCATACCATCCTCAATCCAATGGACAAGTAGAGAGAATTAACCAGATCTTGGGTGACTATTTACGACATTTTGTTTCCTCCCGCCAGGATGACTGGGCAGATCTTCTACCTTGGGCCGAATTCTCGTATAATTTCAGAATCTCTGAATCTTCCTCCAAATCTCCGTTTTTCGTGGTGTACGGCCGTCACCCTCTTCCCCCCCTCCCTACCCCCTTGCCCTCTGGTCTGCCCGCTGTGGATGAAATTTCTCGTGATCTTTCCACCATATGGAAAGAGACCCAAAATTCTCTCTTACAGGCTTCTTCTCGCATGAAGAGATTCGCAGATAAGAAAAGAAGAGCTCCTCCCATTTTTTCCCCTGGAGACAAGGTATGGCTCTCCGCTAAATATGTCCGTTTCCGTGTCCCGAGCTATAAGTTGGGACCACGCTATCTTGGTCCTTTTAAAGTTTTGTGTCAAATTAATCCTGTCTCTTACAAACTTCTTCTTCCTCCTTCTCTTCGTATCCCTAATGCCTTTCACGTCTCTCTTCTTAAACCTCTCATCCTCAACCGTTTTTCTCCTAAATCTGTTCCTCCCACTCCTGTTTCCGGCTCCTCGGACATCTTCTCTGTCAAAGAGATCTTAGCCTCAAAAAAGGTCAGAGGAAAAACTTTTTTTTTAGTGGATTGGGAGGGTTGTGGTCCAGAAGAGAGGTCCTGGGAACCTGAGGACAATATCCTGGACAAAAGTCTGATCCTCAGGTTCTCAGGCCCCAAGAAGAGGGGGAGACCCAAGGGGGGGGGTACTGTTACGCCGAGCGCTCCGGGTCCCCGCTCCTCCCCGGAGCGCTCGCTACACTTCCCTCACTGCAGCGCCCCGGTCGGTTCCACGGACCCGGGGCGCTGCGTTACCACCTCCGGCCGGGATGCGATTCGCGATGCGGGTAGCGCCCGCTCGCGATGCGCACCCCGGCTCCCGTACCTGACTCGCTCCCCGTCAGTTCTGTCCCGGCGCGCGCGGCCCCGCTCCCTAGGGCGCGCGCGCGCCGGGTCTTTGCGATTTAAAGGGCCACTGCACCGCTGATTGGTGCAGTGGTTCCAATTAGTGTTTACACCTGTGCACTTCCCTATATCACCTCACTTCCCCTTCACTCCCTCGCCGGATCTTGTTGCCCTAGTGCCAGTGAAAGCGTTCCTTGTGTGTTCCTTGCCTGTGATTCCAGACCTTCTGCCGTTGCCCCTGACTACGATCCTTGCTGCCTGCCCCGACCTTCTGCTACGTCCGACCTTGCTTCTGTCTACTCCCTTGTACCGCGCCTTTCTTCAGCAGCCAGAGAGGTTGAGCCGTTGCTAGGGGATACGACCTGGTCACTACCGCCGCAGCAAGACCATCCCGCTTTGCGGCGGGCTCTGGTGAAAACCAGTAGTGACTTAGAACCGATCCTCTAGCACGGTCCACGCCAATCCCTCTCTGGCACAGAGGATCCACCACCTGCCAGCCGGCATCGTGACAACAGCAGACTCAGGGAGGAAGCGAATGCATGGTGAGTGAGGGCGGGCTCAGTGCTTGCGAGTGCTTGACACGCTCCTTACTGAGCAGTGGACGTCAGAATGAGGGAGCAGCAGAACAAAATACAGAAGCTAGACACATAAAGAAGACAAGTACAGCATCTGCATGACCTAGTGAGTAAGGGTGCATGCACACCATGTTTTTGCTATACAGTTTCCGTATCAGGTTTTTGATGAAAAACAGATTCCTCAAAACCGGACTAAACTGTATCAGAACGTGTGTACAAATTTCAACCGATATACGGTTTGAAAAATGATGTACAGTTGCATCCGTTTTTTAAGAAGAAAACATATATGTTTTTAACTTTTCACTCCATTTTGAATAAAGTTTCACTTGTTTGACTGAAATTCCAAGAAAAAAACGATGCAAAGTCAAAAACTGGTGAAAACCGGATGGAACCGTACGCACATGCGGTTCTGTACAGTTCCCGTTGACTCCCATGTTAAAAAAAAAAAAAGTGTATATGGTTTAATATGGTTTTTCACCCTGACCAAAAAACGCGGTAGTCTACGGTTTTGGGTATGGGTAAAAAAACAGACAAAACCGGACGTAAAAAGGACTAAACCGGATGATGCATTTGACATACGGTTTACAATGTTAAGTCAATGCATATGGTTTTCTATACGGTTCCATATGGTTTTTACCTTGAAACCGTATACGGGAACTGTATAGCAAAAACGTGGTGTGCATGCACCCTAACATATAGAAGCATTATTTTTTTTCTCTGAGATGTGACAGGTACGCTTTAGGGGAAGACCAAGAAAATATTGAAAATCAATAAAGCCCTCTTTGTTTACGGGTGAGGATACTGAAAGGGCCATTGTCCCTTGCAGACAAACGTATCATTTTTGTTTTCTTTGACGATGGGTTCTCCTAAATCATTCTAAGTAAATACAGCACAAGTTTTATGCACCTATTGGCGCTGATTTACTAAGAATGAAGTGTAGTTTTCTTTGTGGGTTTTAATTCCCTACAATTTTTTTTCCACGGTACAGTGGGGATCAAAAGTTTGGGCACCCCAGGTAAAAATTTGTATTAATGTGCTTAAAGAACCCAAGGAAAGATGAAAAAATCTCCAAAAGGCATCAAATTACAGATTAGACATTCTTATAATATGTCAACAAAAGTTATATTTTATTTCCATCATTTACACTTTCAAAATAACAGAAAACAAAAAAATGGCATCTGCAAAAGTTTGGGCATCCTGCAGAGTTAATATCTTGGCAAGTATCACAGCTTGTAAACGCTTTTTGTAGCCAAGAGTCTTTCAATTCTTGTTTGAGGTATCTTTGCCCATTCTTCCTTACAAAAGTCTTCCAGTTCTTTGAGATTTCTGGGCTGTCTGTCACGCACTGCTCTTTTAAGGTCTATCCTTAGATTTTCAATTATGTTGAGGTCAGGAGATTGTGAAGGCCATGGCAAAACCTTCAGTTTACGCCTCTTGATGTAATCCCCCGTGGATTTTGAGGTGTGTTTAGGATCATTATCCATTTGTGGAAGCCATCCTCTCTTTAAAGGGGTATTCCAGGCAAAAACTTTTTTTTATATATATATATCAACTGGCTCCGGAAAGTTAAACAGATTTGTAAATTACTTCTATTAAAAAATCTTAATCCTTCCAATAGTTATTAGCTTCTGAAGTTTTCTGTCTAACTGCTCAATGATGATGTCACGTCCCGGGAGCTGTGCATGATGGGAGAATATCCCCATAGGAACTGCACAGCTCCCGGGGTGTGAGTCATCAGAAAGCAGTTAGACAGAAAACAGCAACTCAACTTCACAAGCTAATAACTATTGGAAGGATTAAGATTTTTTAATAGAAGTAATTTACAAATCTGTTTAACTTTCCGCAGCCAGTTGATGTATAAAAAAAAGTTTTGGTCTGGAATACCCCTTTAACTTCAGCTTTTTCACAGATGGCATCAAGTTAGCATCCAAAATTTGCAGAAATGTTATTGAATCCATTTTTCCTTCTACTCGTGTGATGTTCCCTGTGTCACTGGCTGCAATACAACCCCAAAGCATGATTGATCCACCCCCATGCTTAACAGTTGGACAGAGGTTCTTTTCATTAAATTCTGTTCCCCTTCTTCTCCAAACGTACCTTTGCTCATTCCGGCCAAAAAGTTCAATTTTATCTTCATCGGTCCACAGAACTTGTTTCCAAAATGCATCAGGCTTGTCTATATGTTCATTTGCAAAGTTCAAACACTGATTTTTGTGGTGAGGATGTAGAAGAGGTTTTCTTCTGATGACTCTTCCATGAAGACCATATTTGTACAAGTATCATCTCTTTATAGTGGAATAGTGTACCACAACTCCAATGTCTGCCAGATCTTTCTGGAGAGATTGTGAAGTCAAACGTGGGTTTTGAATTGTTTTTCCCACAATCCTGAGAGCTGTTCTGTATGATATTTTTCTTGGTCTTCCAGATCTTGCTTTAACTTCCACTGTTCCTGATGACTGCCATTTCTTAATTACATTCCGTACAGAGGATATTGACATCTGAAAACATTTTGCTATCTTCTTATAGCCTTCTCCAGCTTTGTGAGCATCAATTATTTTCAGTTTCAGATTTCTTAGAAGGACCCATGGTGCTGATTGTTGGGGCAAGGTCAGATAGATGAGTCTGGGCATTTAAAACCTTTGAGATTGACATCACCTGGTCTTCCCAGATGATGATTGAGAACAATCCATGACACTAGCAGGTCTCAGCTTTGCAAAGGGGGCAGTGCATGCTATAAATTCTGAAGGGTGCCAAACTTTTGCAGACGCAATTTTTTTGTTTTCTGTTATTTTGAAAGTGTAAATGATGGAAATAAAATCTAACTTTTGTTGACATATTATAAGAATGTCTAATCTGTAATTTGATGCCTTTTGGAGATTTTTCCATCTTTCCTTGGCTTCTTTATGCACATTAATACACATTTTTACCTGGGGTGCCCAAACTTTTGATCCCCACGGTATTTACTAAGGTTTCCCTACATTTTCCACTTTCCCTACATTTAGCTTTTTTTTACACATGCTCTGATCTGTCAGTTTTTCCACCACATTTTCTGTGGAAACCTTAGTAAATATGTTGTTTTTTTTTTTTTTGGTGAAAATGTCGGGAGCTCGCCCCTTTCCGGTGACCAAGCCCCCTTTTCCAGATGGCCATGCCCCTTTTTCACGTTTACACAGTAAAATGGAGAGTTAGTCTGTTTTGTTTTTTTTCTATTATTCTGGCGCACACAGAATTTCTGTCCCAAAGCGCCAGAATCTGGCGCACAACCTGACAAAGCATGTCGGGTTTGCAATAGTAAATGACGGCCATTGTGTATCCTTTTTAATCTCTTGTATGTTGTATATTTGGAAGTCACCTATTTTAACAACTTGATATAATTAAAATAAAAAAATCAAGACCATGTAATGGGCTTTATTTTCTATTTAGTAGCAACACTTAAATTAGTTGTAATAATCTGTTATGTGTTCTATAATATTATACTGACTATAGAATTATTGATTTTAGAAGAGGACCTTTAATACATTGATACATATCTTGTGTTCTTGACACCCCAGAACAACATGGCTTGTAAACAAGTAACCACAAAGTGCTTTTAAGTGCGCAGTAATGTTTTTTTCTTAAAATGTGGACAATTTGAGTTGAAAAATAAATAAGTTGCTATAGAACTCCTGGGGAGAGGGGCCCATTAAAGGGGCTATCCAGAAATAGAAAAAACAGCTCCATGTCTGTCTCCAGGTTGGGTGTGGTAATAAAACTTGGCTCCATTCACTTCAATGGAACTGAGCTGTAGAACCACACCCAACCTGGAGACAAACAGGGAGCGGTTTTTAAAAGAAAGTAGCTCTGTTTTTCTATTCCTGGATAACCCCTTTTAAAGGTTGGTTTTGTCATTATTGTAATGGGTGGTTATAACCTGCTCTGAGATTCAAGTTCAATATTAGCAAAGAAAAAAATGAAAGATTTTCTAGAGTCAAAAAATGGGATGGAGAAACCATGATTCTGCAGCTATTTGTCCCCATTTGGGGGGGGGGGGGGGGGGGGGGAGGCAGTGTCAGTCTCCCCTGGTGGTGGATAATTTCCCAGAAATAAAGACCATTAAACACCATCTTTAGGGTACGTTCACACGGGCGGATTACCTGCGGAATTTCCGCAGCGTATTTCATGCGGAAAATCCGCAGCGGATTGTGCTACAATTGACTTCAATGGGTCATCAGAAAATCCGCAATAGAGGCAGTTTTGCAGATTTTCCTTCGGACCCATTGACTTCAATGGTAGCAGATTATCTGCTGCGGATTTTCCGCAGCAAATACACTGCTGAAATTCTGCAGGTAATCCGCCCGTGTGAACGAACCCTTAGGGAGAGAATCAAGGAGTCGCCATGCACATTAGATGTGTACCGAAACTGATGACACATCCACACAACAAGATAGATTATTTAATCTATTAATCTTTTTGAAATAAAATATATTTTTTTATTGGGAGCAGGAAACATCTATCTTGTTGTTTGGATTATCCACGCTGAGACTCGGCTGAGCGGTTTCTTCCAGGGCTTCTGTCTCAACAAGCATCTTGCTTTTTACACTGAAAACAATTACAAGGCGGTGAGCTGACCCTACTTTTTCTATATTTTTTGCATGAGTTTCAGATGACACGTCTAATGTGTATGACCCTTAAAGGGATACTCTGGTGGAAAACTATTTTTTTTAATCAACTGGTGCTAGAAAGTTAAACAGATTTGTAAATTACTTCTATTAAAAAATCATCCTTCCAGTACTTATCAGCTGCTGAATACTACAGAGGAAGTTGTATAGTTCTTTTCAGTCTGACCACAGTGCTCTCTGCTGACACCTCTGTCCATGTCAGGAACTGTCCAGAGCAGGAGAGGTTTGCCATGGGGATTTGCTGCTACTCTGGACAGTTCCTGACATTGACAGAGGAGTCAGCAGAGAGCACTGTGGTCAGACAGAGAAGAACTATACAACTTCTTCTGTAGTATAAAGCAGCAGATAAGTACTGGAAGGATTACAATTTTTTAACAGAAGTAATTTACAAATCTGTTTCGCTTTCTGGCACCAGTTAGTTTGAAATATATTGTTTTCCACCAGAGGTACTCTGCTGAAAAACATCTTATCCCCTATCCAAAGGAAAGGGGACAAGATGTCTGATCGCGGGGGTCTCACCTCTGGGAACCCGCGTAATCTCTGTGTCTGGAACATGGAAGCTTGGAGTTTCCGTGTTCATGATGTCACACCACGCCCCCTCCATTCATGTCTAGGGGAGGGGGTGTGACAGCTACATAGCCATCACGCCCCCTCCCATAGACATGAATGGAGGGGGCGTTGCAGCTGTAGTCACCAGTCATCCGGCACTCAGCAGACTTCGCCTCATGCACGGATGACTAGGTTGCCGCACCAGAAATTAAGGGGGTCCCCAGCACTTAGTTCAAGTGGAACACTTCCTTTAATTTTACAGTTAATTTCTTGATAGCAAAGTGGCGCCCAATGGAGGCTTACCTAGTATGCTCAATTGTGGAGATTTTAGGTCAGATCTTTTACACTTAAAAACCAATTGTATTGTCTATAGGCAGCCTAGCATAAAAAGTCAGTACTTGTTGGCTGAGGATCAATGGCTGACTCCCTTATTAGAAGCTTGGCTAGAGGGACTGCCTGATAATGATGGTGCTATTTTTCTGTTCTCTTTATGACTCATGTACAATGGTCTGTACAGGTGATGTGAGGATACTGAACAATGGAGCACATCTGATGGATCATTTAAAGGTGCTGGAATGTTTACTAGAGCAGCTCAGTGTGAGGTGAGCTATGATTGGATAAGGCTGCACACACCCCCCTCAGCACTCCAATCTGCATTTCCTGATTTTGGACTTCTGCCAGGCCAGCAAGAGTCCAAAGTCTGTGCAAGAGATGGGTGGACATGTGCCCTGGACAAATAGGGAGACACCTAGTGGCAGCTTTTTTAAACACAAATAAAATGTCGAAAACTTCTTTTTTTTTTTTTAACAAAGTACATTAGACAGATTTTTTATTTACCATAAGGAGTGCAATAGCATAAACATTTTTAATGAGAGTGCCCATTTAAAGTGAGCAGGCTATTCACATTAGGAGCTTTAGGCACACTCCATCTGAAGTTATTAGGACATCCATATTACAGATCTGTGAAGGAGAAGTACCAAGAACAGGACTGGATCCTGTAAGGGACAAAGTAGCATAACCATTCCCAACTAAATCCTGTGGGAAAGGATACCATGATTTGTCTTCATTCTTGTTCTTGGTACTAAATATAAGGCTCCTGCATGGATCACAACCACCTGGGTCCGGTCTCAAGCTGACCATATACCGTATATGCCGACCCGAATATAAGCCGAGGCCCCTAATTTCACCCCAAAAACCCAGGAAAAGTTATTGACTCAACTATAAGCCTAGGGTGGGAAATACATCATCTCCCCCTGTCATCATCCAGACCCCCGTCATCATCACCGTCATCATCCAGACCCCGTCATCATCCCCCCCCCCCTTCATCATCACCGCCTCTCAATTCCTTCAATCAGTGGTCTTCAAACTGTGGACCTCCAGATGTTGCAAAACTACAACTCCCAGCATGCCCGGACAGCCAACTGCTGTCCGGGCATGCTAGCAGTTGTAGTTTTGAAACATCTGGAGGTCCACAGGTTAAAGACCACTGCGGCCTTCGTCATCATCCAGACCCCCTCCTTTAGTCTTCTACTCACCTCCCCTCGGTGGGAAGGAAGGGTGAGCTGGTCCGGGTCATCTAGTCGTTCAGGGCTGTCCATTTTCACGGGGGGGGGGGGGGGGGGGGGGGGGGCCTCTTCTCCGCTACGGGCCTGCCCCGGACTAGTGGCGTTGCCTTGACGACGACGCACAAGGACGTTCATGCGCAGGGATGTCCCTGTCCGTCGTCGTCAAGGCATTGTCGTCATCAAGGCAATGTCACTAATCCGGGGCCGGCCCGAGGCGGAGAAGAGGGCCTCCCGGGGAAGATGGACAGCCCGGAACGACTAACCCTCCCCACCAGACGGTCCCTGCAGCATAGATGGCCCGGACCAGCTCACCCTTCCTTCCCACCGAGGGGAGGTGAGTAGAAAACTAAAGGTGGGTCTGGATGATGACGAAGGCCGCAGTAGTCTTAAACCCGCGGACCTCCAGATGTTTCAAAACTACAACTCCCAGCATGCCCGGACAGCCGATGGCTGTCAGGGCATGTTGGGAGTTGTAGTTTTGCAACATCTGGAGGTCCGCAGGTTGAAGACCACTGAGAAGGGATTGACAGGCGGAGAGTTCACTTGAGTATAAGCCGAGGGGGGCATTTTCAGCACGAAAAATCGTGCTGAAAAACTCGGCTTATACTCGAGTACATACGGTACATGAAATGTTTTGGCCGACCATATAAAATATCTGGTGGCCTTCTGATTCACCCACAGCTTATTTGTGTCCGCCATAACATCATGATCGGTAGGCACTCTGGTTATTGGATCTCCTCTAAACACCAAACAACGGCATACTTATAAAGAACGGCGTACACATAAAGAAATGCACTGTATCATTCTGGACTCATAGGGACATGTCCTTTTACTATGAATCCATCAAAGTAAATAGCAGCATTAAGTGCAATATTTAATGCATCAGTCTTATCACTTGACGTTGCATTGTGCGTTGTTTTTTTTTAAATTCCTTTATCTATAAGTGTCTTTGGGACATCTTGTATGTTTACTTGGTGTTTTGTTAATTAAGGAAACTGGCTCAGCAGCATGTACCAGCAACACACCTCTTCCCAGCCTCTGCTGTATAAATATCCAGTGATCTTAATGTGAAATGGTGCTTGGCAAAAAAGAAGCAGCACATTGCACTCCAGAATTACACAACATGTTGCAGACTAAACACCTATCAAGTTTCCAGTGAAGTGTCCTATCAAGTTGCGGTAAAAGTAGGGCTGTGGGCATATTCATAGCACTGGAATCTTTCATTTACACGTTTGCAAACACTACTGACATATGTAGAGACAGTACAATAAATATATGTACAATATCATTTATACAACACTATGCCTTTTAATAACGTGTTCTTACCTGTATCACTTTATGGTGAGCAGATGTACATTCTCATAAACAAAATGCTTAAAGCAATATGAGCATATATGAGTCTTCATTTAATACATATTGGAGGTATATATGGACTCAAGACCTATATTAGAGGGAGGAGGGGGATGATGCTGCAGTCTCTATACCTTAACTAGTACTAGCTGAGTACCTAAACCTTGTGAGAGAGGATCAGCAACAATGACGCTCTTGTCCTTCTATCCCGACCTCGTATCCCATCTGTGGTAGCGTGGGGGGGTGTAGGGTATATGGGGGTGTAGCTGTGCGGTTACTAAAGGGTGCTTGCTTAACCCTTTCTATTCGTGATGCCAGGGTGAGGGCTATTCTCTGTATGCTTGTCCTACCGCCACCCTTCCCAAGAGCGATAGGGAGATAGGAAATAATTGATTGTCCACAACCGGAGATTTGCAGAAACTTGTCGGAACTTTTACTGAAGATTTTATGCAATATTGAACAGGAACAGTCCATATAACAAAGTCTATTAGAGCTTGACAAGTGGTTGGGACCTCGTGAGTCTATTGAGCTTAAGTAGGTAATTGTTGCGCTGATCCACTTGATTTAGGGGTTTAGATTCGGTCCAGTAATCACGCTAGCTTTAGCGGGGATTGAGATGTTAACTCACGGTTTCGTTTCAGGCTGAGGCCGGAAGGCTTCTGGCCTAGCTTGTCATTGAAAGTTGCGCAGATCCGTCCTGCTAGTCCGGCATCCACGAGAGCAGCAACCCAAGAGAGCGATCATTGGCTACAGCTCCCTTATATGTGCAGGGGCTGGACTAAAGCTCACTGGTCCATAACAACTGTCAATCTTCTGTACAAAGGGTTATGGGTAAACATGTGACCCAAGGACCTCCAAAGGACCTCCAACACACCATAGAGGAATTAACATAGTCACACGACCGAAGGTCCTGCAACGCTACCAAGGTAAGCATACTAATATACATTATATTAAATATATACATTTAAACATTACAAAAGTGGCGACTAGGGGCTGTCCCACCTGGGGGACCCTACCTGAACGTAGTGACTCTGACTTTGGGGACCACCATGGTGGATTAGGGTTGATTAAACTCTATTTAGGGAATTAACAGGGGGAAGTCTCTTGTTGGTCAGAGAACATAACTCCAGGGCCACGCCATGGTATTCCACATATTCCAGACTCAGCAGTTGTGGAGAGATCAAAATATCCCCCAAAATAACCATTTTTTGGAAAGATATATAAAAAACGCTGCGGCCAGATGTTAGTTGTAAATCAATGAGAAATCACAAAATTCTTTTTCCATTTGGCATTTTTCAGTTTGGCTTTTTAATCCTTTTGCAGTTTTTTCACTCTTTTTCGGCGTTTTTTTTTTTAGCTCCTTGGCAGTTCTGCAAAATCACAGCATGTTGAGCCACTGGTGTTTTTTTTCCCTGAAATCGTTTCGCTTCTCTCCCATAGAAGTCCATGGAAGTGAAAAAATGCAAAGAAAAATGCCATGTGGGTTTTAACTTTGGCATTTTTTCACGTGGTTTTTATTCTCTTTTGGACTTTAGCGATCCAAAAACGTGATGGAGATACCTTTTTTAATAACATTTCGTAGGGTACCATTAAAAAAAATAATAAAAAAGATACAGTAGTGATGGAAAAATTGTATTTAACGAAATTCATCTTTTTTATAACAAAATTTGTATACATTTTTAAACAGGGATGAATTTATGTGGGCGGGCAGGGCACTGAAAATATAGCCGACAATGATAAAAATGTAGTGTGTGTGTGTTTTTCCACTTTTTTTTCTTTATTGTTTAGGTGGTACTACTACTCCCAGCATGGAACACACTGTTCCATGATGGGAGTAGTAGTTCCTGTACTAATTTATGGATCACCCGAGTCTGTTGCAATTCTTCTGTATAATTCAGTGATTCCCAACCAGGGTGCCTGGGATTTTGCCGTGAATTTTTAATTATTTTTTTTTTAATTTCCCGCCCCAGCCTGCGCACCTGTGACTCACGGCGCTGCAGGGGGGAAGGGAAGCCTGCGTGCGTACTGCGCACACGGTGTCACCCTTGCGGCGCAAAATGGTGTCCTGAATGCCATGGAACGAACTGCACGCCTCGCCGAAATCCCGTGACGTGGAACCGCAGGCCGCGCCGGATTCCCGTGCCGTGGAACTGCAAGCCGCTTAAGGTACTGCACCCTTTCCACCCCTCCCCTCTGTTACCGCTTCTCAACCCTGTCCAAACCCCCCCCCCCCCCCGTCCACCCTCCTGTAAACCATGTCACCCATGTCCACCCCCCTGTTACCCATGTCCACCCTCCTGTCATCCATGTCCACCCTCCCCCCGTCACTCATGTCCACCCTCCCCCCGTCACTCATGTCCACCCTCCTGTCATCCATGTCTGCCTTGTGTCCATCCGTCACCCATGTCCACCCACCCTGTCATCCATGTCCGCCCTGTCCACCCCCCTGTCCACCACCGTCACTCATGTCCACCCCACCGTCACTCATGCCCACCCCCCCTGTCACTCATGCCCACCCCCCCTGACACTCATGTCCACCCCCCCCGTCATCCATGTCTGCCTTGTCCACCTCCTGTCCATCCCTGTCACCCATGTTCACCCCCCGTCCACCCCCGCAGTCTACCCCGTCACCCATGTCCACCCCCCTATTCACACCTCTGTCACCCCAGTCCACCCCCTCTGTCACTCCTGTCCACCCCTCTTTTACCCTCCTGTCATCCATGTCCACCCCCCCTATCCAACCCTCTGTCACCCCTGTCCATCAGTATCAACCATGCTCACCCTCCATTGTCCAGCCCTCTGACCACATCCTTGTCCACACCATCACCCATGTCCACACCCTATTTATCCCTCTGTCCCTTTTTCACCCCTGTCCACCCCTCTTACCACCTTGTCACTCTGTCCACCCCTCTGTCAACCCCTGTGCCCCCTGTCACCCATGTTCACTCTTCTACACCCCTCTGTCACCCCTCTACACCTCTGTCACCCCCTACACCCCTCTGTCATCCATGTACACTCCTCTGTCACCCCTCTGTCACCCCTCTACACCCATCTGTCACCCATGTACACTCCTCTACACCCCTCTGTCACCCATTTACACCCCTCTACACCCCTCTGTCACCCATGTACACCCCTCTACACCCCTCTGTCACCCATGTACACTCCTCTACACCCCTCTGTCACCCATATACACTCCTCTACACCCCTCTGTCACCCCTCTACACCCATCTGTCACCCATGTACAACCCCCTACACCCATCTGTCACCCATGTACACTCTTCTACACCCCTCTGTCACCCATGTACACCCCTCTTACCCACTTACACCCCTCTGTCACCCATGTACACTCCTCTACACCCCTCTGTCACCCATATACACTCCTCTACACCCCTCTGTCCCCCATGTACACCCCTCTTCCTCCCATCTGTCACCCATGTACACCCACTCATGTACACCCCTCTACACCCCTCTGTCACCCATGTACACCCATCTGTCCCCCTTGTACACTCCTCTACATCCCTCTGTCACCCATGTACACTCCTCTACACCCCTCTGTCACCCATGTACACGCTTCTACACTCCTCTGTCCCCCATGTAAAAAAAAAGTGCGGAGCCTAACAGGTTTGTTTTGCAGGTTTAAAGATGAAGAATTGTGGCTGGAAGAAATAGTCATGATGGCTCAGACTAGATGGAGAAGAAAAGGGAACTGTAATCTTACATACCCACTGATATAGATATAGCGCATTACGTTTTGTTTTTTTTTTTCTCGGTAGGGGCCCCCCGTTTGCGCCGCGAAAAAAAAAAATTTCCGAGGGGTGCCCCAACTGGTATAATTTATTGATGCGGCCGGCCGCTCTTCTATGGTCCCCTGCACTGCCGTATATATACACCTATTCATATTTCCCACGGAGAGCTGTGATTGGCCCGATGGTTCCAGCCAATCACAACTCTCTGTGGGAAATATGAATAGGTGTATATACACATCAGTGCAGGGGTCCATAGAAGAGCGGCCGGCCGCATCTATACATTATACAGGAGGATCACTGCGGGTGTCAGGAGTGACATCCACTGTGATCTTTCCTTAACTGCAGGTACTATTACTCCCAACATGGAGCGCACTCTGCTCAATACTGGGAGCTGTAGTACCTGCATTAATAGACACAGAGCAACAAGTTTCAGACGTTCCACTCACTGCGATCTGTCTATCAATGCAGATACTACAGCTTCCAACATGGAGCAGAGTGTGCTCCATGATGGGAGTAGGAGTACCTGCAGTTAAGGACAGATCTCAGCAGGTATCACTCCTGACATCCGCTGAGATCGTCCTGTCTATTGCAGAGATCCAGAGCGGCTCTATACAGCGCTCACATCTCTGCACTATACTCCGGCCGGCCAGAGATGTGAATAGAACAAACTTATTCATATTTCCTGCTGAGAGCTATGATTGGCTGCCACCATCCGGCCAATCACCACTCTGGGCAGAAAATATGAATGAGCGATGTTCTATTCACATCACTGGCTGGAGTACAGAGCAGGGATGTGAGCGCTGTATAGAGCCGCTCCGCATCTCTGCTATATTGTGGACGATCGCATCCTGATCAGTCCTGACACCCGGGGCGATATGTCTATTAGTATAGGTACTAGTACTCCCATCATGGAACACTCTGTTCCATGCTCGGAGTAGTAGTACTACTTAAAAAATGTAAAAAAAAAACATTGAGAAAAAAAAGTGAAACACACATACACACTTTATTAAAAATTAATTAAAAGTTCATTATAAAAAATAAAAATTCCTTAAATACATTTTTTTCCATCCCTACTACATATTTTTTTTTTTTTTTTTTTTGTACCCAACACCTTTTGAAAAAAACGCCAAAGGGGCCAAAAATGCAATTTCAACTCAAATGCAAAAAATGCCAGAAAAAAACATCACTTGCAGGAAATTGCACAGGAAAAAAAACAACTAGTGGAATCCTAGCCTAACAGTGACCATTTCAATTTCAAAGAAGCTCTTTAGAAAATATAAAATATATACATATTTTTTTATAGCATAAGACAAATACATATTAAATGTTGTTCCCTCTGCTTTACCGTTGGCTCTATAACCTTTTAATATACATTTCTGAGAAGATAAAAAAATTCAGCCTCAAAGGAAATTTTTTCCAAGATAAAACAAAACGTTCTGTTTTTGTCTGGGAATCGGACATGTTCTACCATTTCCTTGAAAAGTCTTCCATAGGGAGCTACATAGATGACATAAAGGGGGGGTTGCAAGGTCCCGCATACACCCATCTCACGTCTCCCGTTTCCTGCATGTCTCGGTAAGGAAAGCTATTGCTGGCCCATAACACAGCTGCAAGTGTGACAAATGACAGCATCCCCAGCAACAGGGAGACTCCATTCAAATCTGTCCTTGCTCCTGTAGCACTGGCAAATCTGTAGAGAGAACACATGTACAACAAGGTCAAGGCCCGGCCTCAACAATGTCTTACGCCAGTATTTCCCAGGCAGGGTGCCTCCAGCTGTTGCAAACCTACAACTCCCTGCATGCCCGGACAGCCAAAGGCTGTCCGGGCATGCTGGGAGTTGTAGTTTTGCAACACCTGGAGGCGCCCTGCTTGGGAAACACTGACATACACAAAGAGTACAGCTAGAATGACACTCTGCAAACTCAGAATTTATATTTCATCTCATAATTGATTGTAATTGTCCTTTAGAATTCAGGTTTGAAGTAGAAATGAGCGAATTTACAGTGATTCGATTCGCCACAAACTTTTAGGCTCGGCGGCCCGCCCCGGGTGCCGCTCACAAGGGGGGTGCCAGGGGCGGACTGACCCGCCGCCGCCACCACTACTGAGGATCCGGGACACTGGTCCCAGTTCCCCAGCAGTAAGCGCTACATTCTCCTGTATGCGCGATACACGTACATACAGGAGAAGGTGTCCCCTCTGTGTGATCCGCATCTGTAGCTACACAGAGGAGACGTGACCTCCGCCCCCACGCAGCACAGGCACCGATGACGTCACTCATCGGCGCCTGTACTGTGGAGGGGAGAAGAGGCGGGCCCTGCAGCTGAGGAGATCGCTGCGTGGGATATCAGGTGAGCATCCTTTTTTTATTTATTTTTCTCAACTCTGCATACACCTATGGGGAGGGGGGGGGGGTTTACTCTACATATACCTATGGGGGAGGGGGGGTTACTCTACATATACCTATGGGGGAGGGGGGGTTACTCTACATATACCTATGGGGGAGGGGGGGTTATTCTACATATACCTATAGGGGAGGAGGGGGGGTTACTCTACATATACCTATAGGGGAGGAGGGGGGGGGGGTTACTCTACATATACCTATGGGGGAGGGGGGGTTACTCTACATATATACCTATAGGGGAGGAGGGGGGGTTACTCTACATTATGTAGAGTAACCCCCCCCCCCTCTTCCCCTATAGGTATATATGTAGAGTAACACCCCCCCTCCCCTATAGGTATATATGTAGAGTAACCCCCCTCCTCCCCTATAGGTATATATGTAGAGTAACCCCCCTCCTCCCCTATAGGTATATATGTAGAGTGACCCCCCCCCCTCCCCCATAGGTATATGTAGAGTAACCCCCCCCTCCTCCCCTATAGGTATATATGTAGAGAAACCCCCCTCCCCCATAGGTATATGTAGACTACATATACCTATGGGGGAGGGGGGTTTCTCTACATATGTACCTATAGGGGAGGAGGGGGGGGGTTACTCTACATATACCTATGGGGGACGGGGGGTTACTCTACATATATACCTATAGGGGAGGAGGTGGGGCGGTTACTCTACATATACCTATAGGGGAGTAGGGGGGGGGGGTTACTCTACATATACCTAGGTGGGAGGAGGGGGGGGGGTTACTCTACATATACCTATGGGGGAGGGGGGGTTACTCTACATATATACCTATAGGGGAGGAGGTGGGGTTACTCTACATATACCTATAGGGGAGGAGGGGGGATTACTCTACATATACCTATGGGGGAGGGGGGGGTGTTACTCTACATCAATACCTATAGGGGAGGAGGGGGGTTACTCTACATATACCTATAGGGGAGGAGGGGGGAGGGTTACTCTACATATACCTATGGGGAGGGGGGGTTACTCTACATATACCTATGGGGGAGGGGGGGGTTACTCTACATATATACCTATAGGGGAGGGGGGGTTACTCTCTACATATACCTATGGGGAAGGGGGGTACTCTACATATACCTATGGGGAAGGGGAGGGGGTTTACTCTACATATACCTATGGGGAAGGGGAGGGGGGGGTTACTCTACATATACCTATGGGGAAGGGGAGGGGGGGTTACTCTACATATACCTATGGGGAAGGGGAGGGGGGGTTATTCTACATATACCAATGGGGAAGGGGAGGGGGGGGCTTACTCTACATATACCTTTGAGGAAGGGGAGGGGGGGGGGTAGTCTACAAATACCTATGGGGAAGAGGGGGGGTGTAGCTGCATATACATATGGGAAAGAGGGGGGTGTAACTGCATATACCTATGGGAAAGGGGAGGTGTAACTGCATATACTTATGGGAAAGGGGGGGGGGTGTATCTGCATATACCTATGGGAAAGGGGGGGCTGTAACTGCATATACCTATGGGGGGGGTGTAGCTGCATATACATATGGGAAAGAGGGGGGTGTAACTGCATATACCTATGGGAAAAAGGGGGTGTATCTGCATATACCTATGGGAAAGGGGGGGGTGTAACTGCATATACTCTGTTGCTATACCTATTGGGAAGGGGGTTTAACTCTGCTGCCTATACCTGCAGGGAAGGGGGGCTACCTAACTTTATACCTGGATGCCTAACTACTTACCTACATGCCAAACAAAGGGTCCGCCCCGGGTGCCAAATGCTCTAGGTATGCCCCTGTCTATACCCCTTTACCATACATAGCAGTTCTAGGCATAGGCATCACCAATCGGGCAGATGCCCTGCATTAACCCTTTAGACGCAATGATCAAAGTTGATCTCGGCATCCAAAATGAAAGTGAAACCATCCCGGCAGCTCAGCAGAGCTTATCAGGACCATTGCGATGAAATTGCGATGTCCCAATCAGTTGAGAGGAAGGCCATTATCTACCTCCTCGCCGTCTGATATCTGATCCAGGAAACTTCAGCAGGCTGGAAACGCAGAGCAACGATAACACTGATCTATGCTATGCTATGGCATAGCATTGATGTTAGGTCCTGCACTCCGGCCAGACACGCTGGCCGTGAGCGCTCCCCTGCTCTGTCTTCATCTGCTGGCGTCACTCACCTTCCCAGTCTGTTGTCCCTCCGGTTCTCTTGCAGTGCCGGCTTGCGTTCCCCTGCCTCCTAGGGCGCGTGCGGAGCTCTTAGATTTAAAGGGCCAGTGCACCAGTAATTATCACTTAAACCTGCACCTTTTCTATTAGTATCTGCACCTCCCACTAACCCCTGCCGGGTCTTTGTTTGCCTTAGTGCCCTAGAGAAAGCGTTTGTAGTTTTGCTTTGCCATTTTCCTGACCCCATTGTTCCATGACCTGACTTTGCTCCTGAGCAGCCTGCCTATTGACCTCCTGTAACGTTCCTGACTGCAACAGTGCAGCCTGCCCCGACCTTCTGCTATCCAGACCACGAGTTGCCGCATCCCTCCTGTGCCTCAACTCTCCTCAGCCGCCTGTGTGGTCGAGTCATGCCAGGGGTAGTAACCTGGGTGCCGCCTGCTGCAGCAAATCCATCCTGCTTTGCGGAGGGCTCTGGTGAAAACCAGCGGCACCTTAGACTCCGCTCTCTGGCACGGCCCACGTCATCTACCCCACAGGTCCAGCGGATCCACTACTACCCTGAGTGCTACAGCCTACTGCCGTGAGTCTTACAGTAAGATCCGGCCATGGATCCCGCTGAGGTACCTCTGCCAGAAGTTATGGATCTTTCCTCTGTTATGGCTCAACAGTCACAGCAGTTAGCCTGTCAGGCGCAACAACTGAATCAATTGTCTACCTTGATGCAACAGCTTCTTGCCATACAGCAGCAACAACAGCAACTGCAGCCGCAACCTGCTCCTGTTTCTCCACCTGTTCCAGCAGCTCCTTCTGGATCCAAGCTTCGTTTATCCCTACCCATGAAGTATGAAGGTGATCCCAAGTTGCGTAGAGGCTTCGTGACACAGTGTTCTATGCATTTGGAGCTCATAGCGGATCAGTTCCCGACGGAACAAGATAAAGTGGCATTTGTGGTCAGTTAATTGTCTGGAAAGGCATTGGCCTGGGCAACTCCTCTCTGGGATCGTAATGTTCGCACATTAAATGGCAGCCATTGCTAAAGTGGCTGTAGCAACAACAAATGTCATGAGCCTTAAAGGGGTACTCCGGTGTAAAACATTTTTTTTTTAAATCAACTGGTGCCAGAAAGTTAAACAGATTTGTAAATTACTTCTATTAAAGAATACCTATCATCAACTAAACTTTCCCTAATCCCCCTCCCCATCTGTCCCCGACTCTAAAGCTAGGTTCAGACTACGGAATTTCCGCCTGCAATTCCGCTTGCTAAAATGTAGCATGTATAATGTAGTGAATGGGTTTCCGTTCACAAATTCACACTTCGGAATTTGTGAAGCGGAATTTGTGAACGGAAAATCCGCTTGGAAATTTCCGCCTGAAGAATGGCAATGCTCTTTCTTCAGGTGGAAATACTCACGGAACACATTGCTGTCTATTGGAGACTGCACTGTCTGTGCGGTCCTAGCACCGACTGATTCAGTCATCGCTGGCCGCACTCAGAATCTCCGGGCGGAAATTTTCTGCCCGAAGATTCCGTAGTCTGAACCTAGCCTAACTATCTCTATCCCTGAAATGATTTTTAGTTTAAACCCTGTAAATACCTTATGTCTTGTATCTTCGGTAGCTCAGGTTTGAGCTGTGTAGGAGGGCAGAAAATTGACATGGCCCGGCAGGCATGACATCATCAGAAGCCTGGCCAGGCCGGCTTCCGCCCTTCTTCCTGTATGCTGCACAACCTCTCGAGAGCAAATGCAGGGACGGCAGCCTCCGAGTCTCCTCCTCTCTGTTTGGCTATACATGTGCCATACAGAGAGCAGGAACGTTGGAGTAAAGAGCTGCCCCTGTGGGGATGTGCACACAGCGCTCGCTCCTGCCTGTCTTATAGGCGGGGAGCTGAGCTTTAGTCAGCTCAAAAGGTGCTAATAAAATAATGAAGTGCAATACGTATGTCAAACCTTGCAAAGTGCATTCTTTTTTGTGGACATAGCTCTGCTTGCTATTTGAGTATAAAATATTTTGTATGTTATTGGAGGGGCTTCCAAAAATTCTAGTGGTGCCTACCTAGATATGTAGCTGTTATAGCTCAGAATTAATACAAATAATACCTGTAACTCCATAGAAAAATTAGGATTAATTGCATTTTCCACATCTCTTTCCATTGCCTCGAATTATATCACAATATTACCTTTAGGTCTCAATGGAAATGGACCCTCTTAATTTATGGGTCCTATAACAACTGCTAGTTATGTCTATAGCCTCCTGTGCAACCAGCTGCATAAAGTAAATTGGAACTGATGCGGAGGTCTACAATGTCTAGGTCTCTACTTCTGAACTGTTTGGAGAGAAATTCAAGATAAAGTTGTTCATTATACTGTATGTGTTCAGTTTAATTGACTATAAGAACCTATTACTATCTGATTAGTCAGAACTGCGCTATTTGTACTACACGCAAGTGATACATAATCTATGTCACTCTATTGTAGCTTTTTCACTGTGCAATAAATCAAATCATATAAAAGACATTTGTTATCTTACCAGCCAGAAGTGCCATGTGAGCTACATGCAAGTGACACATAATCTATGTATTGTAACTTTTTGCTTAAAGAGTACCTCTCATCAAAAGAATTTTTTTTTAAATATTTTATAGTTTAATATATATAGATACATTTTGTAATTTGATTCTATTAAAAGAAAAATTCCTTTCATGTGTTTTTTATGTTTGAAATTTTGGCCACTAGGGGTCTCCCTAGGAGTCCATGTTTCAGTGATTTCGGACTAACGCCGGGGCATCATCTGACATCACGCGTGCCAGGCCACGCCCCCTTCCTCACTCACACACGGCCCTCAGAGTGAGCGCAGAGATACCTGAAGATAAGGTATTTATCTGCTGTTTTAAGAGAAAATAAATGCAGGGATAGTGTTAGTGAGAGTCAGGGACAGCTGGGGAGCGGGATTAGGGAAAGTTTAGTTGATGATAGGTACCCTTTAAGGCATACAGTAACTCCAATAATAAAATGACAAATGACTGCACAGTCTTGTCTCTAAATTACATTACACTGGGTCTTCACTGGAGACACATTCCCCACAGTTATGAGTTGCAGTGAGCAGAGGGGTGTGGGGGCATTTAGGCGCTGAATTCGAAATTAGGATAATTTAGAAAAATGTGCTACTGTACACTGTGCAGCACAATAGTCTTTTGTCATAACATCATTGGAGTTGCGTTATGAAGGGTAGGATCACACATAGCGTATACACAACGCATTTCAGGCTGCACAAAATCCACTGTGCAACAGGAAATATGCTATGTGTGATAGCCTGGGGGATGTAGGGTATGGGGAGTGTAGCTGTGCGGTAATTAAAGGGTGCTTGTTAACCCTTGCTATTCGTGATGCCAGGGTGAGGGCTACTCAATAAAGCTTTTCCTACCGCCACCCTTCCCAAGAGCCATAGAGAGGTAGATAAAAAGAATAGATTGTCCACAACCGGAGGTTTCTGAAACAGCATTAACGTTTACTGAAGATTTTCTGCAAGCTTCAATATTACAACAGTCTCTGGGTATAACAACAGCTTTTCCTTGATGATTGACAAAGGTTGGGACTTTAGCATTAAGAGTCTTTTGATACTATGCGTTGCTCCACTGGATTCAGGGGTTGGTTGCGGTCCAGTAGTCACGCTAGCATTAGCAGGGATTTAGATTTGAACTCACGGTTTTGGTTCTGCTGAGGCCAGCAGGTTTTTCAGGCCTAGCGTGTCTTTGAAAGTTGCGTAGCACCGTCCTGTTAGTCCGGCATCCACGACAGCAGCAACCCAAGAGAGGGATAATTGGACGCAGCTCCCATATATGGGCAGGGGCTGGGCTAATGCTAATTGGTCCATACTGATGTCAATCACCATTACAGAGATTTGTGGGTAACACGTGACCCAGGGAATTGCTAAGGTCCTACAACATACCATAAAGGTTACTAGCATGATCACATGACCAAAGGTCCTGCGACGCTGAACAAGGTAAATACTATACATTACTATAGAACATATATAATTATTAAATATTTACATTTATTATTATTAAAGATAAACTTTAGGAGAGGCGACTAGGGGCTGTCCCACCTGCGGAACCCTACCTGAACGTAGTTACTCTGACTTTGGGGACCTTTACACTAGGTACTGTATGCAATACTGTACCTGGACACCACATATGTATTCTCCTAGGAGCAGAAAGACATGGCACAGCAGTCCTGTGTGCACGGTGAGGGGCCGCTGGGTAGCCCTGTGTGTCTTCAGCGGATTTAGTGCAGCGTGAAATACAGTGCATAAACGCTATGTGTAAGATACCCTAAAGGGAATCTGTCAGCTCTGTTAGGGCCCATGCACACTGGAGATTCTGCTCTGAGCCATCCTTTGGGCAGAATTTCCGCCTCAAAGCCCAATAGACTTCTATGGGTTTCCGCACTCCCATTCAAACTTTCTGAAGTGAATTTCCGCATGAGGACTCCACATGGGTTCTGCACAAAATCCACACAAGCCAGAAACCACCCAAATGAATGCGGAAGCTGAATTGGTGCAGATGTGTGGAAATTCTGCCGTGTGAATAGACCCTTTATTTTCAATGGGATTTTGCTGCACTGCGAACACTTTGGAAGTTCTGTAGTGGAACTACAGATCCAGATTCCACCGAAAAAGTAAAAATGTTCGTTCTTTCGCTGGAATACATCCAAAACTGCATTGCAGTCAAAGGCTGCTACAAGCGGAATTATGGTGGGAATAATTCCATGCAGAATATCTGTATAAGGGAATAAAAGGAAACTGTATGTTTCCTGGAGCTGATGGTGGTTGCCAAACTGAAACAATCTCTTTTTTCCTTCTCAGCCAAGTGTCAAGAAGGCAGAGCAGATCTTCTTAAAGGGGTACTGTCACTTTCCTCAGAGGTGGCTGGTAAGGCGACTTGGGCAGGGTTGATGTAATCCGCACTTGGGGTGACAGAGGTCTTAGGGGTACACGGGGTATCACACACATCCCCCTCACTCTCATCACCCTCACTGCCGCCATCTCTCTCACCACCTTCCTCCATCTTCTCCTCTGTATCAAACAGGAATTCTTCCTCCCCCTGACTATCCTCTTCCTCCTTCACAGGGGTCCGCACGATTTTAAAGCGGTCGTTATTTTTTAACTTTTTCTTAAACATGCCCGCTCCCTCTACGATCTGCATTCGGGCTCTCACCACCTCCTGCTCCTCTGCCTTCAGTTCACATACCCTGGCAGCAAACTTAGCCGTCATAGCCTTGGCAGAGTTATCTGTCTGGTAGCGGGCAAACTTCAGATCTTCCCTAATAACTCTCAGCTTCTTTCCCAGCTGCTCATATTCCACCAGCTTTGCCTGCATGCGGGAACCAAACGTGGCAAGTGACTCCCTGGGTCCCTTCACCCCCATTGCTGGGGTTCCATAACAACAGTCCCTGAAGACATAACTGTAATTTTCTTACCGGACGCCTTGCGGTTTCCAGCGACGGACTGGGAGTGGGCTCCACATTACTGCGGAGCCTGCTGGATCTTCTCACCCCGTCCTGAGAATCAGCCGTAGCTCTCTCACTCCCACCCCCCGCCGGCCTAGTTCGAAGGGTGGAAGTCTGGGGCTCCGTAGCAGGAGGCTCTCCCAAGGAGGCTGCCACCCTCCTGGGAAAAAGGCTGTAGGAAAATCTGCTTCAATCCTCTCCCTCTCTGGAAAGCCCTGGAAATCAGACACACCCAACAGCTGCTGTGTTCCACAGGAAGTGCTCTCTGCTGACACTCTTTTTTATTATAAAAATACAAAACAATTCCAAAAAACAAAAACACAAAACAAGCTTAACCAGCTACAACAGAAATGCAAAATAAAATAAAACCCTGCCTAACCGGCCAGCCCAGCTTTAATAAATTGTAAAATATACCAAACTACAACTATACTATACCTATACACCTAAGCAAACTATGAAATTCACACTCACACACATAACATTAAAAATAATAATAATAATAAAAAAAATAAAAAAAAATAAATAAAAAAAAAAAAAAAAAAAAAAAAAAAAAAAAAATAAAAATAAAAATAAAAAATTATTTAAAAAAAAAAATAAAAAATACAAAAATTAAATTAGCTCAACTTGGCTAATTAAATGAAATAAATAAACCAACATAAAATTCAGCACCACCTGGCTATAACTCAAAATGATCCATACTTGGGAAAATAAATAAATAAATCAAGCAACAGAAAACATAACACACGCATGATCTCCAAAACTAACAAACACACACACACACACACACATATTGAGAATGAACATAACAACAGCACAACTTGGCTTATCAAAAAAAAAAATAATAATAATTTCCTATATATAAATATATATATATATATATATATATATATATATATATATATTTAATACAAAAAATAAAATAAAAAAAATAAAAAAATAAAAAAAAAATTTAAATAACTTAGATATACACAGACAAAAACACCTACATATAGTAATAATAATAATAATACAGAACTACAACTGGTCCGACTGCCCTTTTCTTATGGCTAATGCAACAATATAAAACAAAATACATGACACACTATACCAACAAATAAATAATATAAAACAATAAACATAGCACAGTATACATACAAATATAATAAATGTGCCTCACAAAAATACCTACAAAAACCCTAAAATAAATCCTACACTAAAACTGTGCCCTCTCCCACACCACCCCTCCTGTACATGGGTCAGTCCATAACCGTTCGTACAGTTCTTAAGTCCAGTCCTTAACTGACCAATGTCAGATCCCCTAAGGAGAAAAAAAATAAATAAATAAATAAAAAAATAAATAAATAAATAAATAAATAAAAAAATAAAAAAAAAAAAAAAAAAACACCCCCTCCCCACCTAGCACTCCAACCAACCAACTAAATGCAACCTTATATACAAGACCACAACCCAATTTAGGCCCAAGTTCGGTGCCTGTAAGCCCTTCATACCATATCAGCTGTAAACAAAACAAAAAGCTATGGTGCACATGCAACAGCCCACCACCAGGGAGAAGGATGGCAGATCTGATACACTGAAGAAATTTAAACTCTTTCCCTAATTCCCCCTACTATTCTCCCTAATTCTATCCCTTCATTAAAACTGACCCTACTATCACCCTATCTCTATCCCTGTATGCCTGTCCCTAACCAAAATAAAGGTACTCTACCAAAAAGGTCTAGTACCTAGGGCACATGAAAAGAAAACCCTCTCCATAGGAGAGAAGCCCTACTGGTACCAAGACTGCCATACTCCAAAGACCTGATCTTCCCGAGGTCACCGGTGATGTTCCTACAGACCTCCACCTCGGAGAGGACTTTCTGCTGGGTGGACACTAAACACCGTGCATTCCACGTGTGATACTTAACCACTAAGCTGACTAAAAATAAAGTGCCCCGATCTCGGCCACCGAGGGTCCTGAATGCCCCATAAGCCCACTCTGGATAGGTAAGGCCGGCAAGTTGACTCCAGCCGATGGAAGCGCCCACCCGGTTGTAGACCCCTACGTTAAAGGGACAATGAAGCAGGAAGTGGTCCATGCTTTCCAGCGTGTCCACACACTCTTCTCGTGGACACCCCCGGTCATCAGAGTTCCTGTACTTCAGGTTGTCCCTTACACCTAGCTTCCCCTGAAAGCAGCGCCAGGCCAAGTCCCAAAACTTCTGGGGGATCCTTTTCAAGTTTAAAAGATACAACCCCACCCTCAGATCCCGACCTGGGCAGTCCCTGAGCGCCAGAGGCTTCTGGAAGTGGGTCAACAGAACCCGTTTGTCAAGGAACTGCCTTGACTGGGTCCTGATTTCCCACACTCCCAGACCCCACCGACGTATCGCCTTCAGAGTCGGGGTAGCGTAAGCCGGAAGATATCCATGTGGTGTACGGAGGTCCTTCACTTGCCCTCCTCTCTCCCATTCCTGGAAGAAAGGCCGAAACCATTCCCTGCAGGAGAGTACCCACGGAGGAGCCCTCTCTTTCCAGAGGTTCGAGATGTTAGCTTTCAAGAAGGTGTTGGTTAAGAACACCACAGGGTTTACCATAGATAAACCCCCTAGTCTCCTCGTACGGTACGTAACCTCCCTCTTGACTAGATTCAACCTGTTCCCCCATAACAGTTGGAAAAACAGGCTGTAGACCCTAGTGTAGTAAGCATCTGGCAAGATACATACACTGCCCAGATAGATAAACAAGGGGAGCAGGTATGATTTGATCAGGTGCACCCTTTCCCTGAGGGTCATAGACCAACCCTTCCACTGGTTCACCCTCTGAGTGGCATCATGGAGCTTACCGTCCCAGTTTTTGGTGGAATAATCATCCTGGCCGAATGTGATGCCTAGAATTTTTGCTGAGTCTTGGGGCCCTGGGAGGGTGTGCGGGAGATCAAACGTGGGATCCCCCCCTCCCAGCCAGAGACTTTCACACTTTTCCCGGTTGATCTTGGACCCGGATGCCTCCGAGTAGCGCTCCACCTCTGACATCACCACATCGACCTCCTCCCTCGAGGAGACGAAAATAGTGACATCATCAGCGTACGCCACCACTCTCTGGGTGACATCCAGCTCCACCAGACTCATCCCGACTCCCGCCAACGGCCCACGATCTACCCTCCGGACGAAGGGATCAATCGCGAATACGTATAAAAGCGGGCTCAAAGGACAACCCTGACGGACTCCGGACCCCACCTCAAAAGAGCGGCCAGACCACCCGTTCACCAGTGGGAAACTCTCTGCCCCGGCATACAAGATCTTAAGCCAATTAACAAAAGTACACGGTAAGCCATACCTCAGGAGGACGGACCAGAGGTACTCGTGGTTCACCCGATCAAATGCTTTGGCCTGATCCAAGGACAGTAAGTACCCCTTCCAGAGACCCGCACTACTCCGCTCCACTGCCTCCCTGACACTGAGGACAGCACTTAAAGTGCTTTGGCCTGGAACAGAGCAGTGCTGAGCCCCCGAAAGGAGCCGGGGTGCAAACTTCACCAGCCGATTAAACAGTATCTTGGCCAGAAGCTTCCTGTCCGTATTGAGAAGAGCTATGGGCCTCCAATTCTCAATCCGGCTAGGATCTTTACCTTTTGAGAGAAGAATCAGGGCCGACCTCCTCATTGACTTTGGCAGAGTGCCCGAGGAGAGACACTCATTGAATACCTTGGTCAAGAGGGGAGCTAAAGACTCCTTAAAGGTCTTATACCACTCGGATGTTAAGCCATCCGGACCTGGCGACTTCTTGGGGGCGAGCCCCTCAATCGCCAGTCTCACTTCCTCTTCCCTGATATCTTCTGCCAAAACATCAAGAGAGGGGTCTACCCCTGGCTCAGGAATGGTTTCAGCCAGGAAAGCCGACATCCTGTCTCGATCTAGATCCTTCCTCCCCAAGAGGTGCAAGTAGAAAGATCTGACGACCTCCAGGATCCCTGATCTGGACCGATTCAGGGATCCCGTACTATCAACCAGTCCTGAGACTACTTTACTACTCACTGACATCTTGCAGTTCCTGTAAGGGTCGGGCGAGCGGTACTTCCCAAAATCCCTCTCAAAAACCAAAGATGCGTGCCTATCGTACTGACACCTCATCAGCAAGGACTTCACTCTGGAGATATCCTCCCGACTACCTCCAGTCGAGACAAGGAGCTCGAGTTTCCTCCTCAGACCCTGATACAAGCGATACCTGTTCAGGGACCTGAGGCTCGAGAGCTGGCGGAAGAACCCCGCAACCCGCTTCTTGAATATCTCCCACCACTCTGACTTACTACTACAAAGGCCCAGTAAAGGTACCTGACTCTGAAGAAAATCCTCAAAGGACTGTCTTATCTCTGCTTCCTCCAGGAGGGACGAATTCAGCTTCCAATAACCTTTACCCATCCGGGGGGTCTCTGAAACATTCAAGGAAAACAAAATCATACAGTGATCGGAGAACTCCACCTCAACCACGGACACTGCGGAAGAGACGGCTTCCTCCTTCAAATAAAACCTATCTATCCTAGACCTGCGACTACCTTGATGATAGGTGAAACCCGCGTGGCCTGAGGGGCTCCGGATGTGGGCGTCCTCTAGGCGAGCTTCCCTAACTATATTATTAAGGACCACACTATCGCAATCCAGCGGACCATTGGAGCCTCTCCTATCTTGGGACCTCGTGACATTATTGAAGTCCCCTCCAAAGATCACCTGCCGGCTTGTAAAAAGGAAGGGCTTAATCCTCATAAAAAGATTTTTACGGCCCAGCTTAGTTTGTGGGGCATAGATGTTTATGAGCCGGAGCTCTTGTCCCTTCATGAGGACATCTAAGATCAGGCACCTCCCCATTTCTAACTCAATAACCCGTCTGCATTCAACCGGAGCGGTAAAAAGGACCGCCACCCCACTATACGGCTCAGCCGCAAGAGACCAGTGGGAGGGCCCGCGCCTCCACTCTCTTCTGGCTTTCACCAGAGAGGCTAGATCTGACAACCTGGTCTCCTGTAAAAAGAAAATATCGGCTTCAACACGGCCAAGAAAATTGAAGGCTGCGAATCTAGCCGTATCAGACTTTATACTGGCACAATTAATAGATGCCAGCGTCAGTGGGGTGAGTGCCGCCATCATGGGTGATTAAGTTAGACGGCCACACCTTTACTTCTGCTTCCCCTTCTTTTTTGCCCCCTCATCCCCTGAAGAAGATGAAAGGGCAGGACCACTTTTGGACCTTTTCTTAGATTCTGATTGGTCCATGTGGTCCCCGTCTCCATCCGGCCCCAGTCTAGCCTTGCCCTCCGAGGAAGATGCCTCCGCAGGACAGGGCCCAGTTCCCCCCAGAGGCTCTCTCATCCTAGGCACCCCGCCCTCACCTTCCCCCTCCAAGGAGGGGGAGGAGATGGTATCGAGGACGAGGTACCGGTTTGACAGGTCAATCAGAGGGGGGGCAGTCAGGCTTCCGTTTTGGACCTGGTCCGTAGTACAAGGCTTAACAGAGGGCTCCGACCTCTTCTTTCTCCCTTTCCTTTTGCCCTTGTCTTTCTTTTTTGGCCTTTCCCCACTCTCCTCATCCACACTTTCATAGTGGGAGGAATCAGAAGGGTCGGCCATTTTGCCTTCCTCTCTGCGCAGCCTCCTGATCTCCTCATCCAGCACGTTCTCCCCCAGGGCTTCAGTGGTTACAGGGCCAGCTTCAGGAGCAGGGGCCGGAGCTACCCCAGTCACCTGGGCACTCTCCAGCTCCCTACTCCTCCTACGATTTTCCTCCCGCCTTAGTTTGGCAGGGCCCTTTTTCCTCGTCACTAGCCCTGTTATGCCCCCATCCCTGCTCGTACCCTCCCCAGCCGGGGCAACTTCACAGCTCTCCCCGGCCGGAGCGGCCCCAGCACGGGCGAAGGCGCTTGGACAACGGCTGAAAGGGTGCCCGAGGACACCACACAGGTGGCACCGGATCTGTCTGCAGGATGCAGCCAGATGACCCACCCCACCACACAAAGCACAAACCTGTACAGTACAGGCTGCACTAAAATGGGTGGGGCTACCGCACCTGTGACAGACCTTAGGCTGCCCCTGGTAAAAGACCTGGATTCTGTCACGTCCAAGGAAGGCAGCTGACGGAATGTGGGCAACTGTACTACCTGAACGCTTGAGTTTGACGGAAAACGTCCAGGCCCCAGACCAGATCCCGTGCTCATCTAGATTTTTCTTGGGCATGTCCGTCACATCCCCATACCGTCCCAGCCAGGTCATGATGTCATAGCAGGAGAGTGACTCGTTACGAGTCAAAACGGTCACTTTCTTGACTGAGTTCTGACGGGAAATAGCCTTTACAGCAAAATCCCGCCAGCCGGGCTCATTCTTCGCCACTTCGTAGTTCGACCAGAAGAGTTCGAGACCCTCCGGTCGAACAAAACTGACGTCAAATTCGGACGAACCATAGGGGTGAATCAGGGCAAAGATGTCACTCGCCCTGAATTCCATCTGGAGGAGGAGCTCAACCACTTTAGCGCGAGGCGGGCACACATCCTTGCCCCTCCAAATCAGACGGACCACGTTCCTACGGTTATTGTCCTGCCCGGGTGTCGGGAGGGACCAGACCACCTCCCCATTCTGCTCTCGGAATGCCCCCAAACCGTGCCTCTCTATCCAGAAAGACAGGTCGACCTCACCCCTTCCCTCTACCTCGATTGACCTGTCGCCCCTACGTAGAGCCTCCAGGAGGCGCTGCTGCAAGTGACCCCCGGGGCCGGATGGAGAGGGGGACCCCCCGGCAGCGACATGAGCATAGCTCCTAGGAGCAGTCACTACCGGGGGGGCAGCCGAACCAGACTCAGACCCAGGACCACCATTCACACCACAACTCCCACCAACATTCACACCACAATTCTCATCATCCATACCAGACTTTGTATTCATACCACCACTACTCCCACCATTATTCACTCCACTAACACTCCCACATGCACTCTTCTCATTCACAACACTACCACACCCATCATCCTCACCCCCTACACTCGCGTTGTGCCTAACATATTCTGGGCTGGCTGGGACTTGTAGTACTGCCGGTTTTAACAGAGTCTTTTTTGCTAGCTTTGCTGTTGCTGGGGTCGACTCTGATGGCTCCTCCTCCATGGGCGATGTTACTGCCTGAGCCTGGGGCTGCCCCTCCGAGCGCACCCCAGCTCCTCCCACAACGCCATCACCATGTCTTCCCGACTGCACGGGCTCTGTGGCTGGCACTGGCACTCGGACACTCTCCCCCCTCACAGGAGAGTGCCCCGCAGCACCCACAGAACACACAGACCGACCGTTTTCCACTCCCGATGCCCGGACACTCCCCCCCCTCACAGAGGAGTGCCCTGCAGCGCCGGTAATGTCCACGGCACTCGGGGGACCGCCCCCCAAGCACACAGACATATCACTTATCTGGACACTCCCCCCCCTCACAGGGAAGTGCCCCTCAGTGCCAGCAACACCTGGGGAACCGCTCCCCAAGCAAACAGTAGCATAGCTTGCCCCTGGTGCCTGGACACGCCCCCCACCACCCTGGGGCGCTCCCGCAGCACCAGGGCTGCTCACCTTAAGCCCAATAGGACTTGCTGGCTCTATAGCGTCCTCTGCCGTCTTGGACGCCATGCTGTACCCCCCTTTCTGGCCCTGCTTCACCACAGAAACGGGGACTGGCAGTTTGGGGGGCCCAGCAGTCTGAACCAACTTTACAGCTGGCCCGGACTGCTGGAAAGGACGAAACACATAAGTCACAGTCTCCTGAACCTTCTGCCTTTTCTTCCTTTTCTTTACTAGATCATCTTTACCGAGATCCTCACCAAAGGTAAAATCCTCCATACGGGTAGGGGACTCCTGCTGTATAATGGCTTGCAGCAAACCCCCACTGGCCAGCTCCTCCTCACCGCTCTCCTCTGTCTCCCCATCACTGGAGGGTAGCGCCACCTGGGCTGGCTCAGGGTAGCTATCTTGGGGGGGCTGGGGCTCACACACACTAGGGGTGGCATCCATTTCACTTCCCACAGCCGACTCTCTGCCATCTTCCTCCCCTCCTTCCTCCTCACTGCTCTCCTGAGGGCAGCATGCACCATACTTCCTTTCCTTGAATCTCTCCTCATTAACCAGTTTTTCTTTTAGGAATCCTGCCCCCTCAGAGATTTTTCTTTTGGCCTCCTCCACCTCCGCCACCTCTATCTTCAGAGCCCGCACCTGGGCAGTGAACTTCTGCCTCTTACCTGTAGGGCCCTGGTCAGCCTGGTAGCGGGCAAATCTCAGGTCCTCTCTCAGACTCCTCAGCTTCCTGCCCAGCTCTTCGTACTCCGCCATCTTTGCTTGTATCCTTGAGCCATATGTCGCCAATGACTCCCTTGGTCCCCGTGCCCCCCATTGCTGGGGTTCCGGGGTAACAGAAGGACCGCTGGTCTTTGCTGATGCCTTATGTCCCTCTGATCCGGTCAGGGGAGTGGGCTCCACATTTCTGCGGGCCCTGCTGGAACGTCTCACCCCGACCTTGAATCCGGCTGTAGACACTTTCTTCCCCCCTCTCGCCAGCCGGGAATGAGAGGTAGAAGCCCGAGGCTCCATGCAGGAAAGCCCTCCCAAGGAGCCTGCCACGCTCCTGGGAAAGCCCGATGTAAAAACCTGCTTCTCTGCCTGGAAGTCTGGAGAGAAAATGGAGCCACACCCGACAGCTGCACACACTGAAACCACAGGATGTGCTCTCTGCTGACACCTCTGTCCATGTCAGGAACTGTCCAGAGCAGGAGAAAATCCCCAAAATGCTGCTCTGGACAGTTCCTAAAATGGACAGAGTTGTCAGCAGAGAGCACTGTGGTCGTGACAGAAAAGAAATCCAAAAAGAAAAGAATTTCCTCTGTAGTATACAGCCGCTAATAAGTACTGGAAGGATTAAGAATTTTTAATAGAAGTAATTTACAAATCTGTTTAACTTTTTGGCACCAGTTTAAGTGTTGCGGGCATGCTCCCTTGATCCCCCTTACCTCTTAGTTGCTCCTAGCCTGATGTACAGGACTGTATATCAGTCAAGGGGGGTCTAGAGGGCCAGGCTGTGGCACTTGAGTATCTTGGCCCTGCCTCCTTGACACTTGACCGAAAAGGGGATTTTAGAAATTCAGCAACCACCATCAACTCCAGGAAAGGTACAGCTTGCTTTTATACCCTAACAGCTATCCAATGGTGTCCAAATACAGCTGTCTGTTTCTCTTTTAGCAAGAAATCAGAAAATATTAAATTTATGCAAAAAATTTGAAAAAGTGTGGTGTCCCGGTACCGTATTGCATACCGTACCTTGTATGGTGGTCCCCAAAGTCAGAGTCACTACATTCAGGTAGGGTCCCCCAGGTGGGACAGCCCCTAGTCACCTCTTTTGTAATGTCTAAATGTATATATGTAACATAATGAATATGAGTATGCTTACTTTGGTAGCGTCGCAGGACCTTCGGTCATGTGACTATGTTGATTCCTCTATGGCATGTTGGAGGACATTTTGGAGGTCCTTGGGTCACGTGATTACCCATAACTCTATGTGCAGAAGATTGACAGTTGTTATGGACCAGTGAGCTTTAGTCCAGCCCCTGCCCATATAAGGGAGCTGTAGCCAATGATCGCTCTCTTGGGTTGTGGCTCTCGTGGATGCCGGACTAGCAGGACGGATCTGCGCAACTTTCAAAGACAAGCTAGGCCAGAAACCTGCCGGCCTCCGCCTAAACTAAACCATGAGTTAAAATCTCAATCCCCGCTAAAGCTAGTGTGATTACTGGACCGAATCTAAACCCCTAAATCTAGTGGATCACCGCAACAATTACCTTCCTAAGCTCAATAGACTCACGAGGTCCCAACCACTTGCTCTAATATACTCTGTTGTATGGACTGTTCCTGTTCATTATTGCATAAAATCTTCAGTAAAAGTTCCGACAAGTTTCTGCAAATCTCCGGTTGTGAACAATTATCTACTATCTCCCTATCACTCTTGGGAAGGGTGGCGGTAGGACAAGCATACAGAGAATAGCCCTCACCCTGGTGTCACAAATAGAAAGGGTTAAGCAAGCACCCTTTATATACCCTACTCCCCCAGGCTATCACAAAAGTGTCTGGGGCTCGGCTTATCAGCAACAGGACTGAGGGACATGCATTCTTTTGCAAAACTACAACTCTCAGCATGCCCGGACAGACGAAGGCTGTCCGGGCATGCTGGGAGTTGTAGTTATGCAACAGCTGGAGGCACCCTGGTTGGTAAACACAGTTCTGCTACTAAACCTCTGTCCACTGTGTGTATTTTGAATCACTGTTCCAAGCCAAATCCAGCAGCGGGACCTAAAGGTGCCATCCATTATACTCAGCATACCGTACTGTTGCCAGATACTGACCAAAATCGTGCAGTCTGCATACGAATTAGACAAATAAGGCTGTATAAATCAGCATGAACTAGCTATCATTCCAGATAACACAGAGCACTGTGTCAAATGAAAACAAATAGAAGCCTTCAAAAAGCAGACAGTTCGGATGTATGTGTAAAAGGAAATCTGCCACCGCTGTGTTATGTCTGCACATATGCAAAACTCTTGCCGAAAAAAAAAAGGACGTCCCACATCCTGTCCCTTTAAACCAAGTCAGCTGATTTCTGCCAGAAAACAAACCGACTACGCCCAACCTCTCGGTGCAGCCTATCCTGCTGCGCTGGCCTCTCTAACCTTTACTAAGGGAATAGTAAGATTGACAGATACATGTCTTGCTATAGGGACTAGAAAAAATATCTATGTACAATACAACACTAAGATACATAGTATAAAGCACACAATGGGAGCGGATCAGTGAATCCAGTACAATGTATCATTATAGATTGTTCTCAGGGTTTTTACAATGATATCCACAGAGTTTATGGTCAGTATGACTAAGATTGCTTAGACGATCGAAACGCGTCACTGCTGTCTTCCTTCCTGTATGTTGCTGTATTGGAAATAAACTTCAGTATTCGAGCCCCTGCTGCACTGGATATTCCTTTGCTCTTATACACAGAGTTTATGTATACAAAACTCAAGGTATATATATATATATATATATATATATATATATATATATATATATATATATATATAACCAAAGAATTGCTATATATATATATATATATATATATATATATATGTGTTCTAGCATCACTTCCAAACGGCAGGAGATATTTTGATGAAACTTGTTGGTACGCATGTTACTTATATTTCAACTAGAAATATAGAAGAGGTAAATTAACCCTAACCCACCCCTATTTGAGGGTGAGGGTTTTGTCTGAAGTCCCATGCAAGTCTATGTTTAAGGCTCTATGTTTTATTAGTGTTTAAAAAAGCTGATACCAGGTGTCTCCCTACTTGTCCAGAGCACATTTCCCCCTATCTCTTGAACAGACTTTGGACTCCTGCTGGCCTGGCAGAAGTCCAAAATCAGGAAATGCAGACTGGAGTGCTGAGGGGGGGGGGGCAGCCTTAGCCAGTCATTGCTCATCTCACACAGTGAACTGCTCTGGGCTGTGTGTAACAGAGTGAGGGAGGAAGTTCTCCCCTGTATAGCTTCAGATAATGTCACAGCCTGCTGGGGAACACCCCTTCCCCGTCTGTGAATCTGACTGAGCAGAAAATACAGAGCAATATCAAGGTAGAAAGCTAAAAAAAATATTACAATAATAAAGGCAGGGGGTGGTTTATTATGATGAGGCAGTGAACTGGGAGGATTATAAAATTTAACAAGATCATGACAGGTACTCTTTAAACATACTGCTGACTGTCCGGCAGGCAGGTGCAGGGGATATTTAGAGTCGGGGGGGGGGGGGGGGGGGGTTTATCAGGAAGGGATATGAGGTCAGGATGTGAGAATGGGATGTGGGGATGGGGTATAAAGTCAGGATATGAAGATGGCATATGAGGACAGGAAGAGAGGTCGGGATATGATGACAGAATATGAGATCAGGATATGAGGTTGAGATATGGAGTATATAAGGATGGGGTATGAGTTTAGAATATCATAAAGGGATAATCATGAATGACAGGATATTAGTTTGGACGGGATATGAGATCAGGATATAAGGACAGGATATGAGGTCATGATGTAAGAACGAGATACGAGGTCAGGATATAAGGATGGGATATTAGATTGGGATATGTGATCAGGATATAAGGACGAGATATGAGGTGAGGATATCAGGACAGGATATAAGGTTGGGTATGAGGACAGGATATCCCATAAGGTTTAGTTATTAAGACTGGGCAACACCGGCTACTCAGCTAGTACAACATAAATGTGGACCCCCATCTATCATGAGATTGGGGCTCTGCTTTTTAAAATGGCTGGAGCTCCTAGGGGTGGAACTTGCACCTACTAGACATGTAAAGCATGTTATAGAGATATCCCAGAGCTGGACTGCATTCTGCTCCAATTACTTTATCCTTAACATTGACTATTAGGAACAGAATGCAGCCCAGCTTCTGGAGAGCATCTTGCACAATTTTCCATATGGTTCTACTGAAGTGATGAATGTGAGGCAATCTAGGTGCTTTCTTTATATTATCATTCAGCATAAATACACCATAGAAAGCAGTGCAAACCTGTACAATAGAGAATATATTATCCTATATATAACTTAGCACTTTGCTAGTAATCGTTGTAACTGTATAAGGCTGGGTTCACACTACGTTTTCTCCCATACGGGAGCGCATACGGCAGGGGGGAGCTAAAAGCTCGCGCTCCCGTATGCCTTCGTATGCGCTCCCGTATGTCATTCATTTCAATGAGCCGGCCGGAGTGAAACGTTCGGTCCGGTCGGCTAATTTTTGCGCCGTATGCGCTTTTACAACCGGACCTAAAACTGTGGTGTTGTAGTTTTGCAACATCTGGAGGTCCGCAGGTTGTAGACCACTGTCCTATACTTTACATTGCACGGATCCCTCACCATGCGATGGTTTCAACAAACGATGGTCCGTTTGGAACGGATTACCATCGTATGTTGAGGGACCACTGTAGTGACCTCAAATAATCCTAATAAACTAAGACAGTGAGGTATATAAACATTTGCCATGAAGGAAATTCCAGAAGAGATTAGAAAAACATGTTGAAATACATCTGTATATGTTATCTCGGAAAGACAAAGACAGCGCTGAATCTTCCCAAGAAGGAATGGCTAAAATGACCCCAAAAGTGCAATAAAGAACCTAGGAAGTCACAACCATCCTGATACATCATCCATACTACCGCAGGAATTGTTTTCATCAGTCTGGGATTTTTGGGAAAGTAGAATGGTGCAAACTACTGTTGTCTAGTCACATGAACTATCTAAAAGGCAATCGCCAGGATATTTGAGATAATATGTGGATTTTGAATTGAAATGGGAAAGCTTTGGAGAATACATACCGTAAGTCATGCCTGGAACAAACCAGAGCAAATACCGTATTTTACGCCATATAAGACGCTCCGGCATATAAGACGCACCCAATTTTAAAGGGTGAAAATCTAGAAAAAAAAAGATTCTGAAACTTCAACCTGCGGACCTCCAGATGTTACAAAACTACAACTCCCAGCAAGCCCGGACCATGCCAGGAGTTGTAGTTTTTCAACATCTGGAGGTCTGCAGGTTGAAGACCACTGGTATAGGAGGTAATACTCACGTGTCCCCGCCGCTCCGGACCCGTCACCGCTTGTCACCGCTGCCCTGGATGTCGCCCTCCATCACTGTCGCCGTGTCCCCAGGGTGCTCCGGAACGTTTTTGCTGCCGGGTACCCTCGCTCTCCGTCGCCGCCATCACGTCGCTACACACTCCACTCCTATTGAATGACGGGACGGCGTGCCCAACGACGTCATGATGATGAAGGAGAGGACGGCCATGCAGGGGATCCCGGCATGGAGCAGACACCGAGGAAGCAGGTAAGGTCCCTCTTGGTGTCCTGTAAGCTGTTCGGGACGCCGCGATTTTACCGTGGCGGTCCCGAACAGCCCGACTGAGCAGCCGGGTTAGTGTCGCTTTTGCTTCAGACGCGGCGGTCAGCTTTGATTGCCGCGTCTGAAGGGTTAATACAGGGCATCACCGTCCTGTATTAGCCGCGGGTCCCGGCCGTTGATGGCCGCAGGGACCGCCGCAATAGGACAGGGTTTTAATGTGTATTTGCCGTATAAGACGCACCAACTTCCCCCTCCCCCCCACAGTTTTGGGGAAGAAAAAGTGCGTCTTATACGGCGAGTAATACGGTACATCTTTTCACTTTATGAACGTCATAGCTACAGTCAAACGTGTTAGAAGTAGTGTTTATTCATAATTCACCAATGTCATTAAAGGGGTACTCCAGTGGGAAAAAAAAGGATTTCAAATCAACTGATGCCAGAAAATTAAACAGATTTGTAAATGACTTCTATTTAAAAATCTTAATCCTACCAGTACTTATCAGCTGCTGTCTGCTCCAGAGGAAGTTGTGTAGTTCTTTCCAGCCTGACCACAGTGCTCTCTGCTGACACCTCTGTCAGGATCTTTTAGACATTGATAAATGAGGCCCATTGTATTAGACTGCAATAACTATTATCAACGGATGGATCCAAATAGCGCTCAGCCCATCCCAATGCTGTACATTCAGGTGTCATTTAGATGGCAGGACATAAGGCACCTGTGAATTTTGCTGGGGGCTGCTGACTCTCTAATGCAGTGTTTACCAACAGGGTGCCTCCAGCTGTTGCAAAACTACAACTCCCAGCATGCCCAGACAGCCGTTGGCTGTCTGGGCATGCTGGGAGTTGTAGTTTTGCAACAGCTGGAGGCACCCTGGTGACAGTGACATGTAGTCTGACCATCCAACGTGTACAGGGGGGCTCACAACTTTGTCCTGATGTTGAGAAGGATGGGGCAGGATGGATTTCTACTAGCCTGAACATGAGTTATCCGAGAGACGTGCCGTAGTTATTGGTGTCTGTCAGTGTGTTACCCCTCCTTTTACCATTCAGAACACAAGCATTTAGGTGTATAGGGGAATATTGGGAGGGAAAGCTGTGTCCAGATATCTTAAATTGGGGTTCACACCTGTGTTGGCACTTCTGTTTTGTCAGATGGACACTAAGGCTATGTTCACACGGCAGATCTCTGGCTAGGAAATTCCTATTTCCATGCCCGCAGAAAGAATTAACAAGTCCATTATTTCTGTGGACTCCGCACAGAATGCATTGCCGTCTATGAGACGGCGTATTCCCGTGCGGTCCTAGTGCCGGCAGTTTGCGGACATTCTGCCATGCAAACATAGCCTGATGGTTCCCGATGGGCCCTACCTGATAGGGTGCCACCCTAAATCTGGCATTAACACCAGCTCTGGACACTTTTTAGACATGTTAATAAGCTAGAAAAATGGCTAACAAGTCATTGACTTTGTGCTGTCCAGGCATGCTGGGAATTGTAGTTTTGTAACAGCTGGAGGCGTCCTGGTCTAACTTGTGTCTCTTCAGTGGTTGCAAAACTACAACTCCCAGTATACCTAACCCGCCAACGGCCTCCAGCTGTTGCAATACTACAACACCAAGCATACCCTGACACCAAAATGTATCAAGCAGTTGCAAAACTACAACTCCAAGCATGCTTGGACAGCCAAATACCTTGAGGTGTTGCAAGACTACAACTCCCAGCATGCCCAGACAACTGAATGCCTCCAGCCGTTGCAAGACTACAACTCCCAGCATGCCCAGACAACTGAATGCCTCCAGCCGTTGCAAGACTACAACTCCCAGAATGCCCAGACAACTGAATGCTTCCAGCCGTTGCAAGACTACAAATCCCAGCATGCCCAGACAACTGAATGCCTCCAGCCTTTGCAAGACTACAACTCCCAGAATGCCCAGACAACTGAATGCCTCCAGCTGTTGCAAGACTACAACTCCCAGCATGCCCAGACAGCTGAATGCCTCCAGCCGTTGCAAGACTACAACTCCCAGAATGCCCAGACAACTGAATGCCTCCAGCTGTTGCAAGACTACAAATCCCAGCATGCCCAGACAACTGAACGCCTCCAGCCATTGCAAGACTACAACTCCCAGCATGCCCAGACACCTGAATGCCTCAAGCCGTTGCAAGACTACAACTCCCAGCATGCCCAGACAGCCAAACCCCCTGCATGGAAGTGGTAGTTTTTCAACAGCTGGAGGAACCCTGGTTGGGAAACGCTGCCCAGGAGTGTGGTGCTCAAATACATAAAAAAAAAAAACTATAATTTTTTTTTTTTTTTTTTTATAATTTATTTATATTTTTTCTGTCCTCTTCATAACAAAACAACAACACAACCCGAGACAAAAACGCTTTGTGTGAATTAAACGCATTACGGAAGACTATAGTATGACATAATTCACACGCCTTGACGCACACCCGGTATCATCTACTTATGAAATGGCACAGAGGCGCAGGATTTACAAACCATTACACGACAACATCGTTCACATAAAAAAACATACATCCAGCTCTGATGCCTCCTTCAATATGGCGGCCTATCCCGGACGGTGAAGCAGCCTATCACTGGTGACTTCCTAGAGCGCTTTTCACCAATCAGCGAGGCGCTCTTTGTTAGCTTTAAAATGCATCCCACGTCTCGGGCCAATCAGCGGCCGCGGTCGGCTTAGTGGGCGGTGCCTAGCTGTCTTGGTTAGTGCAGGTCCAAGTTAGGTGGCCTCGCTGGGCTGTGTGCTGCTGCAGGGCTGATTGTGTTGTTGTGTTGCAGCACAGGAAGGACTGGAGCCAGGGACAAGAAAGGGAACAGGACATGAAGATGTCTCAGGCGGTCCCCAGCAGCACGTCTGGCAGTATGGAGCCCCAGGTAAGTGCTGCAGAGCAACAGTCACATTCCTGCACAGGAGTCCTAAGGAGCAGGGGGACAGGGGTGCATGGCTTGTGTCCCATCATGCATTGCTTTTGTCCTATGACTTGTTGGTGATGCCCAGTGTTGGGTCCATCATCTTTACCACCACAACTAGACTGGAAGCCTTCCCCATTATAAGTCTATGGAAGTATCAGTGACATCTACCTTGGTCTGTCAACTGGACAGCTCTGTATATCAGTGTTTCCAAACCAGGGTGCCTCCAGCTGTTGCGAAACTACAACTCCAAACCAGGGGGCCTCCAGCTGTTGCAAAACTACAACTCCCAGCATGCCTGGACAGCCTTTGGCTGTCTGGGCATGCTGGAAGTTGTAGTTTTGCAACAGCTGGAGGCACCCTGGTTGGGAAACACTGCTGTATACCTTAAAGGGGTAGTCCAGTGGTGAAAAACTTATCCCCTATCCTAAGGATAGGGGATAAGTTTGAGATCGCGGGGGGTCTGACCGCTGGGGCCCCCTGCGATCTCTCTGTACGGGGCCCCGGCTCTCCGGCCAGATAGCGGGTGTCGACCTCCACACGAAGCGGCGGCCGACACGCCCCCTCAATACATCTCTATGGCAGAGCCGGAGATTGCCGAAGGCAGCACTCCGGCTCTGCCATAGAGTTGCATTGAGGGGGCGTGTCGGCCGCCGCTGCGTGCGGAGGTAGACACTCCCCCTTCGCGCGGGTTGTCGGGGCCCCGTACAGGAGATCGCGGGGGCCCCAGCGGTCGGACCCCCCGCGATCTCAAACTTATCCCCTATCCTAAGGAGTTATTCACCACTGGCTCACTACTGGACTACTCCTTTAAGACCTTGTATTACTGTGCTTCCAAAGTTTCTTTTTCCAGCCGCCATATTATCTGCTGCGGGTGATGTCCACTGACTTATAGGAAGATGCCATGGACCTGTACAGTGGCCGATGCTATTACCTTATTCTGTTGGAAATACAGCATCAGGAACCTTTTTATTTTTATTAGTTCTTAAAGGGATTTTTCAGTTCTATGTCAACCAAGCTTAAAGGGACCCTCTTGGGTTGGACTGTAGGAAGAGCTGAGCAGACTAATGTATAGGATTATGGGAAAAGTTCTAGGATAACATGTAAGTCTCTACTAAGTAGTCAGATGGGCGGTCCTACCCAGTGATTGACAGTTCTCTATATCCCAGCCAGAGTGCCAACGGACTAAACATCAATCTGATCAGCTCCTCCTGCTCTGTAAGATGATGCAGACTGCACTGGATTTTGGTGTGATAGGTTTCCTTTTAAAGGGGGCTTCTGATTGAGCATAGGCCAGAAAATATTGATAGGCAGGGTTACCACCTGTGCTCCTCCATGTATATGTAGAGCAGGGATTCTGGGATTCTTGTGATGCTACTGGCTGGGGGCATGTGTGCTGTTGTCTGTTTAAAGGGGTACTCTGGTGGAAACTTTATTTATTTTTTTTAATTTTTTTTTTTAGAAGGGGATCCCAGTGGTCCGACCTTCCACAATTAGACACTTATCCCCTTATCTTTAAAGGGGTACTCCGGTGGAAAACTTTTATTTATTTATTTTTTTTAAATCAACTGGTGCCAAAAAGTTATACAGATTTGTTCATTACTTCCAGTACTTAGAATAATCCTTCCAGTACTTAGAAGCTGCTGAATACTACAGAGGAAATTCTTTTCTTTTTGGAACACAGTGCTCTCTGCTGACATCTCTGTCCATTTTAGGAACTGTCCAGAGCAGCATATGTTTGCTATGGGGATTTTCTCCTACTCTGGACAGTTCTTAAAATGGACAGAGATGTCAGCAGAGAGCACTGTGGTCATGATGTCAGCAGAGAGCTCTGTGTTCCAAAAAGAAAACAATTTCCTCTGTAGTATTCGGCAGCTAATAAGTACTAGAAGGATTAAGATTTTTAATAGAAGTAATTTACAAATCTGTTTAACTTTCTGGCACCAGTTGATTTAAAAAAATAAATAAAAAAATAAAACTTTTTCACCGGAGTACCCCTTTAAAGGGGGTTCTCCGGCTAGGAAAACGTATCCCATATCCACAGGATAAGGGGATAAGTTTGTAATTGTGGAGGTTCGGACCACTGGGATCCCCTTCTAACTGTATAATGTGGCCTGTCTCTTACCTCTGAGCACTCCGACCCCCGCGTACTAGTCTAGGCAGTGATGGGCCGCTCAGCAGCCGCAGTGTTGTCCCATCTCAAACAGTGATTGGCTGAACGGGCCATCTCTGCCGAGACTATTATGTCTCGTAAGGTGGGGGCCGGAGTGCTCAGTAAGAGACAAGCCCGCTCTGGAGATCGTGGGGGGGGGTCCCAGGGGGTTGAACGCTTTTCCCCCTATTCTGTGGATAGGGATAAGTGTTATTAGCTGGAGTACCCCTTTAAAGTCTATAGGAGTTATGGAAACAGTGTTAGGCTGGGTCCACACTACGTTTTGTCCCATACGGGAGCGCATACGGCAGGGGGGAGCTAAAAGCTCGCGCTCCCGTATGTTACCGTATGCGCTCCCGTATGTCATTCATTTCAATGAGCCGGCTGGAGTGAAACGTTCGGTCCGGTCGGCTCATTTTTGCGCTGTATGCGCTTTTACAACCGGACCTAAAACCGTGGTCAACCACGGTTTTAGGTCCGGTTGTAAAAGCGCATACGGCGCAAAAATGAGCTGACCGGACCGAACGTTTCACTCCGGTCGGCTCATTGAAATGAATGACATACGGGAGCGCATACGGTTACATACGGGAGCGCGAGCTTTTAGCTCCCTCCTGCCGTATGCGCTCCCGTATGGGACAAAACGTAGTGTGGACCCAGCCTCAGGCTGCAGTCACACCACATTTTTGCAATACAGTTCCAGTATCAGGTTTTTGATGAAAAACAGATTCCTCAAACCCTGACTAAACTGTATCAAAACATGTACAAATTTTAACCCGTGTACTGTTTTAAAAATGACGTCCGGTTGCATCCGATTTTTAAGAAAAAAAAGTATAAGTTTTTAACTTTTCACTCCATTTTAAATAAAGTTTCACTTGTTTGATTGAAATTCCAATAAAAAAAAACTGTGCAAAAGTCAAAAACCGTATGGTGCAAACTGGATGGAACCGTACGCACATACGGTTCCCATTGACCCCCATGTTTAAAAGAAAAGAAAAAAAACGTATATGGTTTAATACGGTTTTTCACCCGGACAAAACCGTACAGGGTGCAAAACGGACACAATCTGATGCATCTTTTGGCATACGGTTTTCAATGGAGAGTCAATTCATACGGTTCCATACAGTTTTCACATAGAAAACATATACGGGAACTGTATTGCAAAAAACGTGGTGAATGCAGCCTTAGTGGTCGGACATCCCCTTAAAGGCCAAGTGCTAAACTCTGCAGTGTTCAGCTGCTCCATACAGAATGAATGGCGCGCTGGCCATACACACACACTGTGCCGTTCATTCCGTTAGGGGGAACAATTTTCCTCTGCTCTTGGGATCAGCTTATTTCCTAGGCTGTAAATAGGGAGTAACTTTTAAAGATGGAAGCGCTGCTTTACATTTCCAGTAATCCCAATATAATGAAATGTTTTGACTTTCTTCTTTTGAGTTCTGTTATCCATTTTTAAAATCTGTGAATTAAAATGTATTGGTTACATCAGTGGTTGTCAAACTGTAGCCCTACAGATGTTGCAAATCTACAGCTCCCAGCCGCCTCCAGCGCAGACAGCATAAAAATAGCACAAAATGTGATCATTTCTCAAAAACACACTGCGCACGCAATTTTACAGGTGCACACCAGTTGATAAATTCCCCCCCGGCTTTTTTCACACCGACTATAGAAGTGTTTCCCAACCAGGGTGCCTCATGTTTTTGCAAATGCTGGGAGTTGTAGTTTTTGCAACAGCTGGAGGCACCCTGGTTGGGAAACACTGGCCTACAGAATAGGCCAAACAGTTGTATACATCAAACAGATCCATAGGTTGCCATCCATTTAACCTGTTCTATCCCGTACTGGAGCATAAAGTAAAAAATAAAAAATAAATAAATAAAAAAAAACATATACTATAGTTTGTTCTTTATTTAAACTTGGCCTAAGCTCTGTCATGTCTGATGACTTGTTTTAGTGCAGGTTAAGCTGGGTTCAGATCTTGTTTTAATGTTATGCCACCAGCAACTTCATTGCCCAAGGCTACGCGATCAGGATACAGATTTGCTGGAAATTCCATTTAAAGGAAAGCTGTCAGCTTTCTCTTCCCCCCCCCCCCCCTCTACTAACCAGCGGTACTAGCTGGTAGTGCGGGGGACGCTGATCAGTTTGATGCCTACCATGCCCAGATCCGCCCCGCCGTTCAGCCGTAATATTCTATTTTTCGGATATGCTAATGAGGTGCTAACTGGCATTCTGATGTCAGTTCCGCTGGCCACAGCGACGCCCAGCTCATCAATATTCCTCCCCTCTCTTCATTACAGAGCATGGAGAAGAGGGAGGGGAGGAATATTGATGATCTGGGTGGAGCTGCGGCCGGTGGCACTGACGTCAGAGTGCCAGTTAGCCCGGCCGGTGCCAGTTAGCACCTTATTAGCATATCCCGAAAATAGAAGATTAGGGCCGAACGGCGCGGATCTGGGCACGGTAAAAGTCAAACTGCTCAGCGTCCCCGCCCCCCACTACCAGCCAGTAGCACTGGTTAGTGCGGGGGGGGGTAGAGAAAGCGGACAGTTTTCGTTTAACTTGCATAAGCAAATCCTTCTTTTCTGCCGCTCAATCATTCTGACATCCTTTGCATAGGAAGGGGAGTGTCCGAGGCAAGCACTGAGCCTGCCCTCATTCACCATTCATTCACTTCACTGGGTCTCTTTATCCAATCACTACAGGCTGTTCTGTAACCCCCTCCTCTCTGTTTTCATGCTGCAGTCTGATAGGACAGGAGTGAGCACAGAGGAGTGCTAGTCCTGACCTCACTTCCTGCTCTTTTTCCCAGCACTTTGTAGCAGGGACAAAGATGATCCTGCAGCCGGACAGGACAATGTTCTGGATGGTATGGGGACCCCTAGTGGTGATTTTCATAAGCCATGTTTTCTATGAAAAGGAAATAACATTTTCTTATGAAGGATATTAGAAAGGTTAATGTTTTTTCCAAGATGTACAACATATATAAAGGTTTTTGAATCTGACAGCGCCCATTTAAAGTATATATGTGTGCTGCAGGTAAATCGGCAAACGAGACGTGAGCTTAGTCTAATGAGCTGTTTGGCTCACAGCGAGGGGAAGTGTTGTCAATGGTAAGAAATGGAAACGAAAAGTATATAAGAAAATGTGCAGGACTTTTAATCTGACAACAATGTTACTTTTGTTTACATAACACAGGAAACCCCTATTGGTTTCTTTTGTTCTGGGGCTTTTGCTTTCTTCCTTCTAGACGCCATTCTGCACAGGGCTCCTCGGCCACTTAGATTGAAATATGTGGCGGACACATCTGTCATTGACCAGCGTAAATATCAGACGGCTCTGGGATCTGATGATATGCTTGTTTGATTGGAATAAGGGGTTAAGTCATTGTTTATTCTACGTTGTGTTTTTGGGACATGTTTTAAAGGGGTACTCCACTGGCCAGCGTTTGGAACTAAATGTTCCGAATGCTGTTTTTTTTCGCTCTGCGGGGGTTGGTCACGCCCCTTGTGATGTTACGGCCATGCCCCCAAAATGCAAGTCTATGGGAGGCGGTGTGATGGTAACGACCGTCACACCCCCTCCCATAGACTTGCATTGAGAGGGCGCTCCCCGTCATCCAATAGGAGCGGCCGACCCCCGCAGCACGTAAACAGCGTTCCGAACACTGGCCAGTGGAGTACCCCTTTCAGGATATCTTCCCCTCTCCTTGTACATACATGAGTATATTGGGAGAGAGAAGAAAAGACAGGGGGCGCTCCCTGGTATCGTATATCAAAAAGGTGTGCACCCTCCACCACACCAAAGTGATATACAGTGACCCCCCGACCTACGATGGCCCCGACATATGATAATTTCAACATGCGATGGCTTTTGTATGTCGGGGCCATCGCATAAACGGCTATCCGGCAGTGCAGACTGCTTCAGCTGCCACCGGATAGCCGTTTATGGTGCCCCATGTGGTCCGCTGACGATCACTTACCTGTCCTCTGGGCTCCGGCGCATCCTCTTCAGGATAACCTGCTCCGTCGGCGCTCTCCATCGTTGTCATCACGTCGCTGCGCACGCCGTCCTATCATCCAATAGGAGCGGCGCTCATAGCGACATGATGGCGGCAACGGAGAGCAAGGATGCCGGGAAAGCAGAGGCCTTGCCGGAGCATCGGGGACACCTCGGGGACGCGGCGACAGCAATGGAAAGCGACGGTCCGGAGCGGCGGGGACACGTGATTATAACCTCCAATACCAGTGGTCTTCAACCTGCGGACCTCCAGATGTTGCAAAACTACAACTCCGTTGGCTGTCCGGGCATGCTGGGTGTTGTAGTTTTGCAACATCTGGAGGTCCGCAGGTTGTAGATCACTGTCCTATACTTTACATTGTACGGATCCCTCAACATACGATGGTTTGAGGAATCCCCTTTTTTTTTTTTCTTAAACCTGATATGGGAACTGTATTGCAAAAACGTGGTGTGAACCCATCCTAACACAAGGAGAAAATACTAGCACCAAAAAAAAAAAAAAAAATTCATCCTTTTGTTTACCACCTGAGGATCTTCTAGGTCAGTGGTCTCCAAAATTGTGGACCTCCAGCTTGTACAAAACTACAACTCCCAGCATGCCCGGACAGCCAACGGCTGTCCGGGCATGCTTGGAGTTGTAGTTTTGTACCAGCTGGAGGTCCACCGTTTGGAAACCTAGGTTCTAGTGTTGAGGTGTCTGGCTTGCACATGTATTTAAAGGGGTACTCCGGTGAAAACCTTTTTTTCTTTTCAATCAACTGGTGGCAGAAAGTTAAACATATTTGTAAATTACTTCTATTAAAAAATCCTAATCCTTTCAGTACTTATTAGCTGCTGAATGCTACAGAGGAAATTCCTTTCTTTTTGGAACACTGATGACATCACAGTGCTCTCTGCTGACATCTCTGTCCATTTTAGCAACCATGCATAGCAGATGTATGCTAAAGGCAGCATGGTGGCTCAGTGGTTAGCACTGCTGCCTTGTAGTGCTGGGGCCTTGGGTTCAAATCCCACTAAGGACAACAATAAATAAAGCGTTGTTATTATTATTATTATTATTATAACGTCAGCAGAGAGAACTGTGCTCGTGATGTCATCAGAGAGCATTCCAAAAAGAAAAGAATTTCCTCTGTAGTATTCAGCAGCTAATAAGTACAGGAAGGATTAAGATTTTTTTTTTAATAGAAGTAGTTTACAAATATGTTTAACTTTCTGCCACCAGTTGATTTAAAAGAAAAAAGGTTTTCACTGGAGTACCCCTTTTAAAGACTTTCCTAATCTGTGTGGGTTTTCTTAAATTCATCTTTTTTTTGGTGGGAAAGGCGACACAATCTGGGTGTGGGAATGACAAGACCTAAGAATAATGGCATTGTAAACAGGCTCGGGGAGGACATTGATCGACTGCCTTCCTTTTGTGAGTTTTTGCATGGGGTCATTTGGTCAAAGAAGGCATTGTGGAGGCACGTATGGTAGGAAGAGGTAAAGATAGACAAACAAGGATGGAATGGTGGGAGCCTGTGGTTGTGGTCAGTCTGGAGACATATCGGGTATAGATCAGTCATGCTAAATCAATACTTGTAGAAGCGGCCAGTAGATATAGAGTACCTTCAAAAGGACATTTGTAGGGAAATGGGGGCGCTGAGTAGATTTGGGGTATCCTAGGATTTTCATGTACATTCAAAACAAGGTTGTCACAAAGGATGTCTGAATCATTGTGCAATGTGAATGGGCCCAGCTGGATAGATGTACATTGTCTTCTACCCCCTTCCTCTACCCTCCTTGATGTAGAACAATTCCTCCAACCACAGCAGGATTCAAACAGGCGCAAACATGGATAGCAGCAATGGCACTTAGGCAGTAAGGTGCGGTGAAATAAAATAATTTAATAACGAACAACGCGTTTCAACACCAGAACCGGCGTCTTCCCCGGGTTCTGGGAGGTTCAGAGAACCTGAGGAAGACGCCAGTTCTGGCGTTGAAACGCGTTGTTCGTTATAAAATTATTTTATTTCACCGCACCTTACTGCCTAAGTGCCATTGCTACCATTGCTTCCATCCATGTTTGCGCCTGTTTGAATCCTGCTGTGGTTGGAGGAATTGTTCTATATTTGAGACACCATATCCTTGGTGGAGGGATCGGCTGCATTGTGGAGAATTCATTACATGTGAACACCAGCGTTGTGCCGGTCTGATAGCACAACCACCGGGGTGAGCAAGTTTTTACTTCTAATTTACTATTCACTCACCTTGGTTTTATTGCACTACGGAGCGCTCTGTGGGTTTGTCTTTTTGTCTACCCTCCTTTTGTGTCATCATTACAGGTTTCCAAAGGGGTACTGTGGTGGTAAACTTTTTTTTAAATCAACTGGTGCCAGAAAGTTACAGATTTGTAAATTACTTCTATTAAAAAATATTTACCCTTCCAGTACTTATTAGAGGAAAATCTTTTCTTTTTGAATTTCATTTCTTTTTTTGTCTTGTCCACAGTGCTCTCTGCTGACACCTGATGCCCGTATCAGGAACTGTCCAGAGCAGGAGAATATCCCCATAGCAAACCTATGCTACTCTGGACAGTTCCTGACATGGACAGAGGTGTCAGCAGAGAGCAATGTGGACAACACAAAAAATGTTTCTTTTTTTTAAAAGAATTTTCTCTGTAGTAGGGATCGACCGATTATCGGCTTGGCCGATATTCACGATTTTGGACATTATCGGTATTGGCAATTACCTTGCCGATAATGTCCCGCCACCCCCCCTCCCTGGGCAGAGACCGCCGTTGCTGCTGCCCCATTGCCTCCCCCATTCCCGATTTTATAATTACCTGTTCCCGGCGTCCGCGCTACTTCTGGCTCCTGTGCGCTGCGCAGCGCAATTACTAGTGACGTCCTCAACGCGACGTCACCATCAGTGCGCACAGTGACAGCTTAGGACGCAGCCGGAGCCCGAAGTAGCACGGACCCCAGGAACAGATAATTATAAAACCGGGGATGGGGGAGGCAATGGGGCGGCGGTGGTGGTTGGACTAGGGAGGGCCCCAGGACAGGCAGGGGGAGAGAAGCGGGCGGCGGCAGTTTCTGGCCCGGAAAAGCCGCTGCAGTTCATTGATTGATTTAAAGCGCCCGCTTTAAAGGGGTACTCCGGCGCTTGGACATCTTATCCCCTACCCAAAGGAAAGGGGATAAGATGCCTGATCGCAGGGGTCCCGCCGCTGGGGACCCCTGTGATCTTGCACGCAGCACCCCAGTTAAAGTCAGTCCCTGGAGCATGTTCGCTCCAGGTCTGATTACCGGAGACCACGGGGCCGGCGGCATGTGACGTCACGCCTCTGCCCCCGTGTGACGTCGCGCTCCGCCCCTCAATGCAAGCCTATTGGAGGGGGCGTGACAGCTGTAGAATAATATATAGCAAACCTCTCCTGCTCTGGACAGTTCCTGACACGGAGAGAACTGAGGACTGGAAAGAACTTCTCAAATTTCTCTGTAGTATATCTGTAGTATACAGCAGCTGATTAGTACTAGAAGGGGTAAGATTTTTAAATAAAAGTCATTTACAAATCTGTTTACCTTTCTTGCACCAGTTGATTTGAAAACATATTTTTTTTTTTCTCCACCGGAGTACACCCTTTAAAGGCCTATGCGGAGGAAAACTCATCAGTATGAAAGGATTGGAAACCACCCTAAATGGGTTGTTCCTATCCCTCTATAATGTGCTGATTGGTGGGGACCCGACTGCTGGGACCTCCAATTTGTTGAACAGAGGTGAATAGTTTCCCAGAATGAATGGAGTGCACATGTGGTCCAGCGCTCCAGCCATTATCTATTGGGCTTCCAAACATTGCTGAGCAGTGAGCTTGGCAATGCTCAGAAGCCCCATAGGAAATGAACGGAGTACCAGCTGCGCATGAGCAGTAGGTTTCATTCATTCATTCATTCATTCATTCATTCTGGGGACAGTTTTTCTCCCGATTCTTAGGATTGGTGGGGCTCTCAGTGGTCAAAACTGTTCAGCATATTCTCCCCTATCCTGTGGATGTTCAGATTAGGAAACTTCCTTTATGGTTGCCCATACACCTTTAATGTTGATGGAAGGGTTTCACTCATCAGAGAATACGGAGAACCCTTTTGAGAATGCTGATCACCAGGGGTCCATCTTCTGGGTATGGCCACATATTTAACTTGAGTGTGACAGAGCAGCTTGTAGAATGGGGGACTCCAGTGCAGGACCACCCTCTATGATGATCATAGGCTCTAATAGAGCCTTTTTGTGCCATATTGAGCTTTTCTTTCCTTGTGTGTGATCTTTACATTAGTCGAATAACTGGACTTCATGTAGCTTTCGGTATGTGACTGTGTACGTCCTGCAACACGATCCTGCTAGTTGGAAGCCTGTGGCATAGAGATGATTGTTGTGGTTTTGCTTAGGGCTTATTTGCTTATTCTCTTCTTGCTTGGCTGGTGTTTACAGAGAAGATTATGCGACAGTCTGTCTACACCCAACAACTGAGGACTGCAACCATGGGATCAATTCACAGCGGGCGGCTGTTCACAAACTTGACATGGCCGCCCATTGCTTATTTAGAGCTTTTACCCTATAATAAATAACATTTAGATGATATTTTTATTGTAAAAGCCATTATAGATCATACTGTAATGATCTCCAAATTGCGGGCCTCCAGATGTTGCAAAACGACAACTTCCAGCATGCCCGGACAGCCAGCGGCTGTCCGGGCATGCTGGGAGTTGTCGTTTTGCAACATCTGGAGGCCTGCAATTTGGAGTCCTCTGCTGTATTGAATAGGATTTCAATAGGATTCAATACAAAAAAAAAAAAAAAAAAAAAATAAATAAATATAAATATATATATATAATTTAGCCATGTACCCTTAAAGGGCATGTCCGCATTTTTAAGTGGGCACTCCAGTGGAAATCCTTTTTTTTTTTTTTTTTTTATTTTTTTTTTTATTTAAATCAACTGGTGCCAGAAAGTTAATCAGATTTGTAAATTACTTCTATTAAATTATTTAATCCTTTTGGTACTTATTAGCGGCTGTATACTACAGAGGAAGTCCTATCTTTTTGGATTTCTCTACTGTCTGACCACAGTGCTTTCTGCTGACACCTCTGTCCATGTCAGGAACTGTCCAGAGGAGCATATGTTTGCTATGGGGATTTTTCTCCTGCTCTGGACAGTTCTTGACATGGGCAGAGGTGTCAGCAGAGAGCACTGTGGTCGTGACAGAAAAGAATAGAATTTCCTATGTAGTATACAGCAGCTAAGTACTGAAAGGATTAAGAATTTTTTTTTTTTTAACACCTGACAGTATTCAGTATTTCCTTTCTTTGTTGTGATCAGGGCCTATTTTTCTGATAGTTTCAAATTCCCTACATAGATATAGATGTAAAAATCAGCCCACTTGTCCCATCTTCCCATGTCTGTTACTTTTTAGTCATATGCTTGTACCTTCTGTGTTTACTTGGTTTAGAACAGAAGGGGAAGGCACTCCTACTCTTACATTGCAATGCCCACGTGCAACTCAGCAACCATATAGTTACAAACTCCTTCTTCTCCTATTATTTATTTCAATGGTTAAAGGAGAACTCCGGAATATAAAAATTGTCGCCCATAGTGCCAGCAGTAAAAAAAATAAAGATGTACATACCTTCCTCCGCTCCCCCGGGGCCTCCGGTAACCGTCTCCGGTCTCCGCCGCGATCCTCTTCCTGGTTGCCAGTGGTCGGATGAATCCTACTGTGCTCAGCCAATCACCAGCCGCAACGAAGTCAGACTCGGCCGGCGATAGGCTGAGCGGCAGTGTGAAAATGCTTCAGGATACAAAATTCTTCACTACACCGGCACCTGCGGCCGGGGCCGAAAACGTCACACTGCCGCTCAGTCTATCGCCGGACTTCGCTGCGGCTGGTGATTGGCTGAGCGCAGTAAGACTCTCCGACCACCGGCAACCAGGAAGAGGATCACGGGAGGCCGGAGCCGGATACTGAAGGCCCCGGGGGAGCGGAGGAAGGTATGTACATCTTTATTTTTTTTACTGCCGGCACTATGGGCGACAATTTTTATATTCCGGAGTCCTCCTTTAAGTCAAGTAGAAAGGGGTTAGGATGTAGTAATGTATAGATATTTGTGTCCCGGTCAAAAACCGTATCCAACCTGTATACAGTTATTTTAAAATGGAGTTCTATGGTAACCGTATTGAACCGTATGTGCATGCGATTACATCCGGTTTGCACAATACTGTTATAATTATTTTTTTTTTTTGGGAAATTCAATAAAAAAGAACTTTATTTAAAATGTTGACAAACCTAAAACCGTATCCGTTTGTTTTTCAAGGAAAACATATTAAAACGTATGCCAACGGACATTCATTTTCAAACCGTATACAGTTTAAAAATGTGAGGAGGCATATACGGTTGCATACGTTTCAGTACGGTTTGGAGACATACATTTTTTGTACAGAAACGGGATACGGGAACCGTATTGCAAAAACGAGATGTGAATGCAGCCTTAGATAGAAAAAAAACCTTGATGCTATTAGATCTCTTTAGCATTGTAGCTGCCATCTATCAAGGAATGATGATTGAGAGGCCCTATGGCATAAAAGACTTTAGACCCCGCCCCTATGACACTTGATCGGCTGGGAAAAAGTGGGGGGATATATTCAAAAACTACTGTCATTTCTGTTCCAGCAATATTTTCAAAGGTCCCTTGTGCTGCTTTAAAAATGTTTTTAGCGACATTCTTGTTTTTCGGCTCCAAAATTGTGAGTTTGGTGGAAAATATTATTATTATTATTATTATTATTATTATTATTAATAAAAAAAAAAAAAAAATATATATATATATATATATATATATATATATATATATATATATATATATATAATTTTTTTTTTTTTTAACATTTTTTTTTTTTTCACATTTTTCTTCAAATTGTAAATCCCGGAAAATTCCAGCAGAAGCATCTCACGTAATATTCCATGATTACTAGTGATCAGACAAGCGATAACTGTGTAAAGGAAACATGTCTAGTGGCTAAATGCGAGTGCAGGTACAGTGACTGTGAACAAAAAAAAATTATTGGCAAATGTAAAAAAATCCAAAATACTAAAATCACCTTATGGTGGATAACCCCTTTTTATGCATAGTTCTCTTTTAAGGGGCTATCTATGTCTACACAACAGCCGGACCCTCAGCCCTCAGGTCAATGTTTAGGGATCACTTCTGCTCGTAGACAGTTGCATTTTTAAGATCAATTGGATGGGAGGACACTACTATAGATCAAGTAAATGTTTTAGCTGGTGATCCCCCCCCCCCCCCATATCATAAATATCGGCTATGAATATATTCCAAATTACTATATTAGAGAAGAGGCCATGTATGGTAATTGGTGAAATATATATGTGTGCTTTAACCTCTTCAGGACATAGGGCGTATGGATACGCCCGTGGGAATTCCGGCCCCCCACCGCTAGCCGGTTGGGGACCGGAGCCGGATGCCTGCTGAAATCGTTCAGCAGGCATCCCGGCATATCGCCCAGGGGGGTCATTATGCCCCCCCATGTCGGCGATCGCCGCAGATCGCTGGACAATTCAGTCCAGCGATCTGCGGCGATTCCGGGTCAATCGGGTCTCCAGTGACCCGGAATAACTGGCTGTTCGGGGCCGTCTCCGACGGCCCCGAACAGCCAGAGCCTGCAGGGGTGAGGTGGCACTGGTGCCACCTCACGATCGCCCTGATTCGTCGGCCGGATTACCAGCCGACCAATCAGGGCGCCTGCTGCGGGTGTCACTCCCACAACCCGCTCCGCCCCTCTTCCGGAGGGCGTGAGCGGGTGCGGGACGTGCACCCCGGGTGCTGGGGACCCCGATCCCCGGCGCCCCTGTTGGGATCGGGGCCCCAGGAGCAGCTGCGGCGGCGGGACTGACCTGCAGCGTCTGGATCGTTGGAGGTGAGTGACAGCCTCCTGCTGTTGCTTAGCAACAGCTCCCAGCATGCAAAAAGGGCATGCTGGGAGCTGTAGTTATGCAACAGCAGGAGGCAGACCATCACAACTCCCAGCATTCCCTTATGGGCATGCTGGGACTTATGGTTTTGCAACAGCTGGAGGCACATTCTTTCTATGGAAAAGTGTACCTTCAGCTGTTGTCTAACTACAACTCCCAGCTTGCACAAACAGCTAAAGTGCATGCTGGGAGTTGTAGTGGTGCATCTGCTGGTTGCATAACTACAACTCCCAGCATGCCCGTTGGCTGTCGGTGACTGCTGAGAGTTGTAGTTTTGCAACAGCTGAAGGCACACTGGTTGTGAAATTCAGAGTTTTTTTTTTTACCTAACTCAGTGTTTCACGACCGATGTGCCTCCATCTGTTGCAAACTACAACTCTCAGCAGTCACCGTACACCATGCACCGTACATGCTGGGAGTTGTAGTTTTGCAACAGCTGGAGGCACACTGGTTGTGAAACACTGAGTTAGGTCACAAACTCAGTGATACATAACCAGTGTGCCTACAGTTGTTGCAAAACTACAACTCTCAGCAGTCACCGACAGCCAACGGGCATGCTGGGAGTTGTAGTTATGCAACAGCTGGATGTCCCCCCCCCCCCCCCCCCAATGTGAACGTACAGGGTACACTCACATGGGCGGAGGATTACAGTAAGTATCTGGCTGCAAATTTGAGCTGCCGCAAACTTTCTGCTGCAGCTCAAATTGCCAGCGAGAAACTACTGTGAACCCTCCGCCCGTGCGACTGTACCCTAAAAACACTACACTACCACAAAAAATAAAATAAAAAGTAAAAAACACTACATATACACATACCCCCTACACAGCCCCCCTCCCCTCCCCAATAAAAATGAAAAACGTTTGGTACGCCACTGTTTACAGAACGGAGCCTCCAGCTGTTGCAAAACAACTCCCAGTATTGTCGGACAGCTGTTGACTGTCCAGGCATGCTCGGAGTTTTGCAACAGCTGGAGGCACCCTGTTTGGGAATCACTGGCGTAGAATACCCCTATGTCCACCCCTATGCAATCCCTAATTTAGGCCTCAAATGCGCATGGCGGTCTCACTTTGGAGCCCTGTCGTATTTCAAGGCAACAGTTTAGGGTCACATATGGGGTATCGCCGTACTCGGGAGAAATTGTGTTACAAATTTTGGGGGGTATTTTCTGCTTTTACCCTTTTTAAAAATGTAAAATTTTGGGGAAAACAAGCATTTTAGGTAAAAAAAAATATTTTTTTTTACATATGCAAAAGTCGTGAAACACCTGTGGGGTATAAAGGTTCACTTAACCCCTTGTTACGTTCCCCGAGGGGTCTAGTTTCCAAAATGGTATGCCATGTGTTTTTTTTTTTTTTGCTATCCTGGCACCATAGGGGCTTCCTAAATGCGGCATGCCCCCAGAGAAAAATTTGCGTTCAAAAAGCCAAATGTGACTCCTTCTCTTCCGAGACCTGTAGTGCGCCAGCAGAGCACTTTTCACCCCCATATGGGGTGTTTTCTGAATCGGGAGAAATTGGGCTTAAAATTTTTAGGGGTATTTTCTGCTATTACCCTTTTTAAAAATAAAAAATTTTGGGGAAAACAAGCATTTTAGGTAAAATTTTTTTTTTTTTTTTTTTTTTTTTTTTTACATTTGCAAAGTCGTGAAACCCCTGTGGGGTATTAAGGTTCACTTTATCCCATGTTACATTCCCCGAGGGGTCTAGTTTCCAAAATGGTATGCCATGTGTTTTTTTTTTTTTGCTGTTCTGGCACCATAAGGGCTTCCTAAAGGTAACATGCCCCCCAAAAACCATTTCAGAAAAATGTACTCTCCAAAATCCCCTTGTCGCTCCTTCCCTTCTGAGCCCTCTACTGCGCCCGCCGAACAATTTACATAGACATATGAGGTATCTGCTTACTCGAGAGAAATTGGGCTACAAATACAAGTAAAAATTTTGTCCTTTTACCCCTTGTAAAAATTAAAAAATTGGGTCTACAAGAACATGTGAGTGTAAAAAATGAAGATTGTGAATTTTCTCCTTCACTTTGCTGCTATTCGTGTGAAACACCTAAAGGGTTAAAACGCTGACTGAATGTCATTTTGAATACTTTGGGGGGTGTAGTTTTTATAATGGGGTCATTTATGGGGTATTTCTAATATGAAGACCCTTCAAATCCACTTCAAACCTGAACTGGTCCCTGAAAAATACTGAGTTTGAAAATTTTGTGAAAAAAATCGGAAAATTGCTGCTGACCGTTGAAGCCCTCTGGTGTCTTCCAAAAGTAAAAACACGTCAATTTTATGATGCAAACATAAAGTAGACATATTGTATATGTGAACCAAAAAAAAATTTATTCGTAATATCCATTTTCCTTACAAGCAGAGAGCTTCAAAGTTAGAAAAATGCTAAATTTTCAAATTTTTCATCAAATTTACGGATTTTTCACCAAGAAAGGATGCAAGTATCGACAAAAATTTACCACTATGTTAAAGTAGAATATGTCACGAAAAAACAATCTCGGAATCAGAATGATAACTAAAAGCATTCCAGAGTTATTAATGTTTAAAGTGACAGTGGTCAGATGTGCAAAAAACGCTCCGGTCCTTAAGGCCAAAATGGGCTCCGTCCTGAAGGGGTTAAAGGTATACTCCAGCCTTAAATGTTATTTCATAGGCAGCCACCCCGCTTTGCATCTCCCGGTTTGGCTCCATTCCCCTGCTATTCACATGGCTCCAGTCCCAGCGTGCTGCTTTATATTTTTGAATTTACGCTCCACTTGTGTTTTCATAGCAGCTGTGTGAAGTGCACATCCTCTGTGCATGATTCTGGCTTCCTCGTGGTGCCCCCCTTTATTTGTATGTTTCGGAAAAACATCTTGAGTAAGAGAAGCAGATTTTGTGGAATATTCAGCTTCCATACGCAAACAAGACCATCTGGATCTGTTCAGAATGCCATAGCCAGAAGTGATGAAACTGTAGAATAAAACACAATGTGGGCGTACGACTTATATTTGTATGCCAACAGCACTGTGCGTGCTCCTCCAAGGACTAAGGTCTAGGACTTAAAAATAACTCTTCAGCAGGTCATCATTACTTGTGGATGCGAAATGTTCTAGGACAGGACTGTTGAACCTTTTTTATTAGTGTGCCCAAATTTGTGGTAGTATTTTGGGGGGGTTTGTCACAGGTCCTCTTTAAATAAGCACTCCACTGATGACTAGTAAATTGCATGTTCCAATGTATAGACAGCAGGTAAGTGTCTCTTCTCTGGCTTACTTCCTGTGAAAGAAACAGGATTTCATCATTGCCTGGCATCTTCGACTCCCCCCCAACCATATTTTATCTCTGATTTGCTGAGCTAAGAATGCTGCGGAAGAGATTGTTTCACCCTGTCTGAGAGGCTAGGAGAGCAGTGATATAGTAGGTGAGTCCATACACTAACCAGCATCAACTGGTGCCAGAAAGTTAAACAAAATTGTACATTCAAAGCAAAAGTGCTGAGACAAAGGGTGCATACCCGAAACGCGTCCATGTTGCTCATTGGTTGTTTGTTACCTGGCTGAGTCCCGCTTGCATGCGGTTTTATGGGATCTGAATAAACAGAATTTTTCATTGCACCACTGGCTACCTATTTCTGTTCTAGATTTGTACATTACTTCTATTTAAAAAATCTTAATCCTTCCAGTACTTATTAGCATCTGTATACTATAGAGGAAATTCTTTTCTTTTTGGATTTCTTCTGTCACAACCACAGTACTCTCTGCTGACACCTCTGTCCATGTCAGGAACTGTCCAGAGCAGAAGAAAATTCCCATAGCAAACATATGCTGCTCTGGATAGTTCCTAAAATGGACAGAGGTGTAAGCAGAGAGCACTGTGGTCATGACAGAAAAGAAATCCAAAAAGAAAAGAATTTCCTCTGTAGTATACAGCTGCTAATAAGTACTGGAAGGATTAAGAATTTTTAAAATAAATAATTTACAAATCTGTTTAAGTTTCTGGCACCAGTTGATAAAAAAAAAAAAAATAACAAAATAAAAAGTTCCACTGAAGTACCCCTATCAGTGACAGAAGTCTGATGGCAGCGGAGTACCCCATTAATTTTAGTAATGGGTGTCATTATACAGTCCCTGACGGGGACGTGCACAGACATTTTGGAGGGCAGGGGCTCAAATAAAAAAAGGGCACTATTAAAAATAGCGTATTTTTTATACCATAACATTTTTTATAAAAAGCGATCAAAACAAAAATGGTACCGATAAAAACTTCGGATCACGGTGCAAAAAAATTAGCCCTCATAGTGCCCTGTATGCAGAAAATATAAAAATTATAGGGGTCAGAAGTTGACAATTTTAAACACAAATTTTGGTGCATGTAGATATAATTTTTTCAAAATAGAAAAGTAAAATAAAACCTATATAAATGAGGTATCCTTGTAACCGTATGGACCTACAGAATAAAAATAAAATGTAATTTTTACTGAAAAGGGCACTGTGTAGAATCAGAAGCCCCCAAAAGTTACAAAATTGCTGTTTTCTTGTTTTCAATTTTGCCACGAATATTTTTCTGGTTTTGCCATAGAATTTGTGGTGAAATGATTGAAGTCATTACAAAGTGCGATTTCTGATGCAAAAAGCAAGCTCTTATATGAGTATATAGGTGGAAAATTGAAAACGTTATGATTTTTAGAAGGTGAGGAGGAAAACGTGAACGTGAAAAAAATAACTTCGGTAGTTCTATTCTTCTTTTATTTTCTTCTGGGAATGTTTGTTTCAGAGTTTCCCAACCAGGGTGCCTTCAGCTGTTGCAAAACTCCCAGCATGCCCGAACAGCCAATGGTTGTCTGGGCATGCTGGGAGTTGTAGTTTTGCAACAACTGGGGACACCCTGGTTGGGAAACACTGGGTAAGTTATAGGCCATTATATGCTTGATCTCCTCAAAATCAACCCACTCCCTCCCCGGCTCCACCAAAAAATAGCTCAACTACAACCACCAGTATGTAAAGGAACATAGCTCAACTACAACCACCAGTATGTAAAGGAACATAGCTCTACTACAACCACCAGTATGTAAAGGAACATAGCTCTACTACAACCACCAGTGTGTAAAGGAACATAGCTCTACTACAACCACCAGTGTGTAAAGGAACATAGCTCAACTACAACCACCAGTATGTAAAGAAACATAGCTCTACTACAACCACCAGAATGTAAAGAAACATAGCACTACCACAACCACCAGTATGTAAAGGAACATAGCACTACTACAACCACCAGTATGTAAAGGAACATAGCACTACTACAACCACCAGTATGTAAAGGAACATAGCACTACTACAACCACCAGTATGTAAAGGAACATAGCTTTACTACAACCACCAGTATGTAAAGGAACATAGCTCTACTACAACCACCAGTATGTAAAGGAACATAGGTCTACTACAACCACCAGTATGTAAAGGAACATAGCTATACTACAACCACCAGTATGTAAAGGAACATAGGTCTACTACAACCACCAGTATGTAAAGGAACATAGAACTACTACAACCACCAGTATGTAAAGGAACATAGGTCTACTACAACCACCAGTATGTAAAGGAACATAGCACTACTACAACCACCAGTATGTAAAGGAACATAGCTATACTACAACCACCAGTATGTAAAGGAACATAGAACTACTACAACCACCAGTAATATGTCCCGGGTGTCGGGTGATAGGAGTCCCACATCCCTGAATATAAATATGTATGTGTGTGTGTTTCCCAACCAGAGTGCTTTCAGCAGTTGCAACAGCTGAAGGCACGCTAGTTGTGAGACAATGATAAATACACATACATGCATAAATCAGTGTTTCACAACCAGGGTGACTCTAGCTGTTGCAAAACTACAACTCCCAGCATGCCCGGACAGCCTATACAGCTGGCCGCACCCTGGTTGGGAAACACTGATTACAGAACAATATAAAAACTTATATACAAACATAAGTGTACTTCAGGGGCGCCATGCGATTTGGAACCACCACTGCGATAAGTGCTATATCAATCCTGAATATCAATTCCTATAGATCACCTGGGTGATCTAAAAAAAAAAAACAATTTCCCATATATCCCAAAGCTTTATTATTAATTAACATTATATGTGTTAATAATTAATAATAAAGCTTTTGGATACATGGGAAATTGGTTATTTTTTGGATCACCCAGGTGATCTATAGGAATTGATATTGAGCATTAACCCGCCATATATTGGTTTTTTATGGCTGTATCAATCCTGGGCCTTGTTGGCCTAGTGACAGATACAGCACTGCATATAACATACATAAAGTACTATACATATACACACTTACATACACATACTCACACATATACCATACATACATAGTAAGTAACAGACATTACACACACGTTCACACAATACATCTGCATACACATTCCATACACGTTCACACAATACATCTGCATACACATTACACACACACATGTTCACACAATACATCTGCATACACATTACACACATGTTCACACAATACATCTGTATACACATTACACACGTTCACACAATACATCTGTATACACATTACACACGTTCACACAATACATCTGTATACACATTACACACGTTCACACAATACATCTGCATACACATTACACACACATGTTCACACAATACATCTGCATACACATTCCATACACGTTCACACAATACATCTGCATACACATTACACACACACATGTTCACACAATTCATCTGCATACACATGTTCACACAATACATCTGTATACACATTACACACATGTTCACACAATACATCTGTATACACATTATACACGTTCACACAATACATCTGCATACACATTACACACACACATGTTTACACAATACATCTGCATACACATTACACACACACATGTTTACACAATACATCTGCATACACATTACACACACACACGTTCACACAATACATCTGCATACACATTACACACACACACACACACACGTTCACACAATACATCTGCATACACATTACACACACACGTTCACACAATACATCTGCATACACATTACACACACACACACACGTTCACACAATACATCTGCATACACATTACACACACATGTTCACACAATACATCTGCATACACATTACACACACATGTTCACACAATACATCTGCATACACATTACACACACATGTTCACACAATACATCTGCATACACATTACACACACATGTTCACACAATACATCTGCATACACATTACACACACATGTTCACACAATACATCTGCATACACATTACACACACACATGTTCACACAATACATCTGCATACACATTACACACACGTTCACACAATACATCTGCATACACATTACACACACGTTCACACAATACATCTGCATACACATTACACACACATGTTCACACAATACATCTGCATACACATTACACACACACATGTTCACACAATACATCTGCATACACATTACACACACACACGTTCACACAATACATCTGCATACACATTACACACACACACGTTCACACAATACATCTGCATACACGTTACACACACACATACACACACACGTTCACACAATACATCTGCATACACGTTACACACACGTTCACACAATACATCTGCATACACATTACACACACACGTTCACACAATACATCTGCATACACATTACACACACACGTTCACACAATACATCTGCATACACATTACACACACACACACACGTTCACACAATACATCTGCATACACATTACACACACACACACACGTTCACACAATACAGCTGCATACACGTTACACACACACACACACACACACACACACGTTCACACAATACATCTGCATACACATTACACACACACACACACACACACACACGTTCACACAATACATCTGCATACACATTACACACACACACACACGTTCACACAATACATCTGCATACACATTACACACACACGTTCACACAATACATCTGCATACACATTACACACACACACGTTCACACAATACATCTGCATACACATTACACACACACACGTTCACACAATACATCTGCATACACATTACACACACACACACGTTCACACAATACATCTGCATATACATTACACACACACACACGTTCACACAATACATCTGCATACACGTTACACACACACACACAATACATCTGCATACACGTTACACACATGTTCACACAATACATCTGCATACACATTACACACACACACGTTCACACAATACATCTGCATACACATTACACACACACACGTTCACACAATACATCTGCATACACATTACACACACACACACACGTTCACACAATACATCTGCATATACATTACACACACACACACGTTCACACAATACATCTGCATACACGTTACACACACACACACAATACATCTGCATACACGTTACACACACACACACAATACATCTGCATACACGTTACACACACACACACAATACATCTGCATACACGTTACACACATGTTCACACAATACATCTGCATACACATTACACACACACGTTCACACAATACATCTGCACTCCCTTTTATAGGAAGCTGGCTGGGCACAGGGAATACTTCAGTAAATGGATGCTCAGGCAGGACTCTGTGCTCCCTGCTGCCTGCAGACTCGTTCACTCATCGGCAGACAGGAAGTTATACTGTGCGAGATCGTTCAGCAACAGGAGGAGGAAGACGGAGGAGCTGGGGAGGAGGGGGTGTGGGGTTGTTGTTAAAGGAACCGAGCATCTCCAAGAGTGCCAGCGCTATACCAGTGACCCCTGCAGAGAGGCTCACTTCTAAATGAAGGGCAGGGAGATTCTCGGCCAAAGGGCAGGGGCAGGGCAGGGCCCCCTTTGAACCCTATGTGTGCACGTCCCTGAAATGTGAAATGACTGACTAAAACCCACATATATCAGAAATGGAAGGGGGCATCAAGAACTTGTAAAAAAAAAAAAAAAAAAAGTGTGTGATCAGGGTCCCCTGCACTATATAATAATAGTAAGGTCTCAATTTTTTTTGAGGGGGGGGCTATAGGGTCTCTTGATTGATTAATTCAGGAAAACACTTTGCCACAGTTCAGGTTGAATCCAATTATTGTTGCCATGGACACAGGGCTGTGATATTCCATAGGGGATTTGTTATTCTTGCCGGTTACCCGTATTTTTCGGCATATAAGACGCACCTAATTTTATAGGATAAAAATCTATAAAATTAAATATTCTGAACCAAATACAATGTAAAGTATAGGACAGTGATCTTCAACCTGCGGACCTTCAGATGTTGCAAAACTACAACTCCCAGCATGCCTGGACAGCCGTTGGCTGTCCGGGCATGCTGGGAGTTGTAGTTTTGCCACATCTGGAGGTCCGCAGGTTGAAGACCACTGGTATTGGAGGTTATACTCACGTGTCCCCGCCGCTCCGGACCCGTCATCGCAGCCCTGGATGTCGCCCTCCATCGCTGTCGGCTTGTCCCCTTCGCTCCGGAACGTCTCTGCTGCCCAGTATCCTCGCTCTCCGTCGCCGCCATGATGTCGCTACGCATGCCGCCCCTATTGGATGACTGGATGGCGTGCGCGACGACGTGAAGATGACTGATAGCGCCGGCCATGCAGGGGATCCCTGCCCGGAGCAGACACTGAGGAGGCAGGTAAGGTCCCTCCCGGTGTCCTGTAAGCTGTTCGTGAAGCCGCGGTGAAAGAAGACGCACTAACTTCCCCCCCCAGTTTTATGTTGGATTATGGATTATGTTGCTACCTGTTGAAAATCCTTAAAAGGTAACTCTCATTAAAACTAATTTTTGCTATTGCACTCCTTATGGTAAATAAAAAATATTTCTACTATACTTTGTTTAATAAAAATGTATGTTTTTATTTGTGCTTAAAAAAGCTTGAGCACATTTTCCTCCATCTGATACACAGACTTTGGATCAAAGCCCAAACACAGGAAGTGCAGCCTGGAGTGCTGAGGGGATGTGTCCAGCCAACAGCATATGGCAGTTATGTGTGCGAGGAGCTATGATTGGATGAGGCTGGACCCCCCCCCCCCCCCTTCAGCACTCCAGGCTGCACTTCCTGTGTTTGGGCTTCGGTCCTTAGTCTGTGTATGAGATGGGGGAAAATGTGCTCTTGAGCTTTTTTTTTAAGCACAAATAAAACATAGAAAACTTCAATTTTTTTTTTTTTAACAAAGTATTTCAGAAATATTTTTTATTTACCATAAGGAGAGCAATAGCAAAATTAGTTTTAATAAGTTACCCTTTAAGCAGCAGAAGCTAGCACTAGGACCGCTAGGAAATGCACAATCTCCATAGACTGCAATTCCTTTGGGTGGATCAACCTGTTCATTCTTTCGGTGGAGTCTGGGATCTGGAATTTCCACAGAAGGACGTCTGCTGTGTAAATTACGTAGTGTGAATGGTGCAGCAGAATATCATTAAAAACAATGGGAGCCTTCTGCATCAGCTTTTCCGGAGCAGAATTCCACTTGGAAAATAGATATTGTGAATAGGAGAAGTTGCATTCAGCTGCTTTCCACTGTTTTATCTAAGTACACTTAGTGTCAGTACTGAGTAGCCCCACCCACCACTCTTAAGCCCAAACTTAGCAGAGATTTAAGAGTACCTGTCACCAAATTAAACTTTTAATATATTGTTCCTTATGTAATTATAAGTCACTTTTCTATTTACTTGCTGTTTAAAATTCTCGTCCTTTAATGTTTTTAATGTGATAGAAAAAATGGCAACTAGGTGGCTCTTTTCTTTTCCCTGCCACAAGTCAAACCGTTAGTTTTGTCTCCTTGCAGCCTGGCAGGCGTGCGGGGCATGGGGAGGCACAGCTCTCGCAGACTTCAGTGATGTCGCGCCTGCTGGGGGACGCCCACTTTCTCCTGCCGGGAGCTTACACAATGTGAGCAAGGGGAAAGGTATGATACAGAGTGTTTTTTTTATAAAGGTCGTAAAAAAAATTTAAGGGCAGGAGGAGTTAGGGAATATAATCCGAGTTAGTTTAGAAAATTATGGTTTGATGACAGGTACTCTTTAAATTAATAAATTACCAGTTTTACCAAATAATTTTCTACAAAAAATAATGTATATGTGTATGTATATATCGATTGGCTCAGCGCCTTGTGCTGTAAAGCATGGTGCCTGCTGATTGCACTGTATTTTCAACATCTCTTAAAGGGGTATTCCAGGCCAAATCTTTTTTTTTTTTTTTTATATATATCAACTGGCTCCAGAAAGTTAAACAGATTTGTAAATTACTTCTATTAAAAAACTTAATCCTTCCAATAGTTATTAGCTTCTGAAATTGAGTTGTTGTTTTCTGTCTAACTGCTCTTTGATGACTCACGTCCCGGGAGCTGTGCAGTTCCTATGGGGATATTTTCCCATCATGCACAGCTCCCGGGACGTGACATCATCATTGAGCAGTTAGACAGAAAACTTCAGAAGCTAATAACTATTGGAAGGATTAAGATTTTTTAATAGAAGTAATTTACAAATCTGTACTTTTTGATCAAAAATGTATACTAACAACCTGTTAGTTTTTGATATTATGCTGAGAAGCAATCAGATCATTATACAAGATTGTATAATGTCTGTTTTCTCCCCGAATTCAGTGTTTTCTATCCCCTCCTTTTTTTTTATTTTTTATTTTTTATTTTTTTTTATTTTTTTGAACATGTGCTGCACTCTTCCCCACCCCCTCAGCCCAACCCTATATAAGTAGTAGTTAGCTACACAAGGGCCATTTCTTTCCTAGCAGCCTCCCAGTCTGACTGGGAGAGCATGGTAAGTGAGCCATTACACCTTGTTCACACTGGTGTGGTGCTGTGCGGCGTCCGTTGCTGCCGTGGCGCCGTGTCTGCGGGGAGGTGCGGCCCATAGACTGGTTTGAGTGGCATTGGGGCCGCTCTGCCAGTGGGTTGTTTCCCCCCTGTGGGCATTGGTGTCGCGGCGGTGGTGGTCGCCGCTCGGTGCTACGCCATTTTATGCTAGGGACGTTAGGGACCCACTCTAAATAGGTGGCCTTGACGTGGCGAGTGGGCTTGTACTTTTTGATCAAAAATGTATACTAACAACCTGTTAGTTTTTGATATTATGCTGAGAAGCAATCAGATCATTATACAAGATTGTAGATGTGCACCATGTCTGTTTTCTACCCGAATTCACACTGTAATTTACAAATCTATTTAACTTTCCGGAGCCAGTTGATATATAAAAAAAAAGTTCTTGCCTGGAATACCTCTTTAAGTTTTAGACTGTAATGTAGATGCAGCAACTTTTACTGATACTTATGTTTTATTCAGTAACTGCTATTGCATCTTGTAGAAGAGTGCAGGTGTCCTCACTCATTGTCTTTGATAGGGATCGACCGATTATCGGATTGGCCGATATTAGCGGGCAATATTCACGATTTTAAAAGTTATCGGCCTCTAACCTGCTGATAATGCCTATGATGCGTTCAGTGCTGCTCCGCACGGCAAACAAGGCGTGCGCACGAATCGCGGGACTTCAGTCCCGGCCCTGAAGCAGTGGCGGATCCAAGGGGGGGGGGGGGGGGCGTGTCAACGGGGCAATTTCCTCCCCAAGATTGTTGCCCCCTCCCTGACAGCTGACAGCATGGTGGAGCTGTCAGCTGTCCCGCTCCACCACTCCCTCACATTTCTCACACTCTGCTCCATTCTTGCAGTATGTGCCGCGGGGATGCAATCACATCATCGCGCCCGCAGCTATCACTCACACTACAAGAACGGAGCAGCTTGTGAGAAAGGTGACCACTGCTCGGGTGCTGTATGGACGGGCAGATTATAAGTGAGGGGCACATGTCAGGGGGGGGGCAATATGTGTGACACACAGGACATGGGGTCACAGGACAGGGGGTATTATATATGAGGGGCACATGACAGGGGGCTTTATATGTGGGGGCACATGACAGCCCCCCCCCCGTCATTCAATATCGGTCGATACCTAGTCTTTGATGGTCTGACCATGCGCCCCGTGGAAAACCCCCCTCCAGGATTCTAAACAGCAAGTTACGTTCCTCCACTTCATTCTAGTAGTAGTCAGGGGTCAGAGACGTTGGTCCCACATCATTGATGGTATATTGCCAGTATATGTTATCCGTGCCTGTCCTTAGAAACCCTGGTCAGAACATTTTAACCTTTATTTTTTTATTATTTTTTTCTTTTTTTTTTTTTTTTCTTTCTGTGGTTTAATTGATCTACAACCCTTCTTTGAGAACAATTGTTTAGCCTAGAGAAGTGAACATTGGCAGCCAGGCAGACAGTGCTTAGATGTTCCCAGTGATTTAGTAGGTTTCTTACCTACATCTGTCTTCCCGTCCCTGCCTCCCATGCTGTGTAATAAGCAGTGACGTGGTCTCCATCATGCGGCTTCGCTGACTTGGTGTCTGTCTATTGTCCCGTAATCTTGGGAAGTTTTTTTTCTTTGTTAACCACTTAGTATGTGGCAATATAACCGCAATAGCTGCAATTCCCTTAAAGGGGTACTCCATTGAAAAACATTTTTTTTCCTAACAACTGGCTCCAAAAAGTTAAACAGATTTGTAAATGACTTCTAATGAAAAAAAAAATCTTAATCCTTCCAGTATTTATCAGCTGCTGAAGTTGAGTTGTTCTTTTCTATCTGACAATAGTGCTCTCTGCTGACACCTCTGTCTGTCTCAGGAACTGTCCAGTGCAGGAGAGGTTTGCTTTGGAGATTTGCTCCTACTCTGGACAGTTCCTGAGACACACAGGTGTCGCCAGAGGGCACTGTTGTGAGACCACTCAATTTCAGCAGCTGGTAAGTACTGGAAGGATTAATATTTTTAAGGTAATGTACAAATCTGTTTAACTTTCTGGAGCCAGTTGATATGAAAAAAATGGTTTTCACTGGAATGCCCCTTTAAACATCATTGCTTGTGTTCTAGAACAGGGTTTAGAGCAGGGGTCTCAAACTCCAATTATCTGGGGGAAACTGGAGGTAGCAGCTGGGTGAGGCTGGGCTGCATGCACCCCTCATCATCCACCAGCAACAACCCCCCCCCCCTACCACCCTGTGGTAATAGCATGAACTGACGGATGATGGGGGTGCTACTGCTGGGGGGGGGGGGGGAACATTAGGTAGTTAGCAGTTTTCCCACATTAGGTAGCATAGTTTCCTCACATTAGGTAGCCATAGCACCGATTCCCCACATTAGGTAGCCGTAGCACCGGTTTCCCCACATTAGGTAGCCGTAACACCGATTTTCCCCACATTAGGTAGCCGTAGCTCCGATTTCCCCACATTAGGTAGCCGTAGCACCGATTTCCCCACATTAGGTAGCCGTAGCACCGATTTCCCCACATTAGGTAGCCGTAGCACCGATTTCCCCACATTAGGTAGCCGTAGCACCGATTTCCCCACATTAGGTAGCCGTAGCACCGATTTCCCCACATTAGGTAGCCGTAGCACCGATTTCCCCACATTAGGTAGCCGTAGCACCGATTTCCCCACGTTAGGTAGCCGTAGCACCGATTTCCCCACGTTAGGTAGCCATAGCACAGTTTATTTGTTGTGGTGTATAGTTCATCTGACAGATTTCAGAATCTGACAGATTGGTGTGAATAACTTACATATGTGCAGTATGAGCTCCCATCACTTCCTCCTGACATAATCAGCAGGATCGCTGCAGGACATGCACACATGCAAGTTATTTACGTCCCCCACCCATATCTACTAGCACCACAGCACAGCCTAATCGGATACACGCCCATCTGGTGCATTCAGGAATCCTTATGTGATTTTGCCCCCCATAATACGTAACAGAAAAATGAATTATAGAAATAACCACAGGTCCTTTTTTAAAGGATTATTCTTACTCTATAGGCTGAATTAAAGGGCCCGAGCCCCCCTGTAAATAAGCGCCAATCACATGGCTCATAGGAAGGGAGGGCTACCAAAAAATTATCCCTGGATTGTTTGTGTGGCCCTGTGCCAATTGGACGCACATACCCTATTACATGGGGAGATGTGCAGCTGGTAGCTGATATGTATATGTGTGTGTGTGTGTGTGTGTGTGTGTGTGTATATATATATATATATATATATTATAATTTTTTTTCCGTCTTTGTGGCTGAAAATCGGCCCTTGTAATTGGGCCCCTAAGCTGGCTTTGCATATAGTATCTTGATCAGTATTTTTACCCAAAACCAGGAGTAGGTCTAAAACACAGAAAAAAGTATGAATAGTTCCATTATAGTTTTCCATTGTAGTATTTCTCTGACAGAAATACTGTGTGTGAATCCGGTTTAAGGCCATGTATACACAATGCAATATAAATCCCATTCAGCAAACCTTACTGAATGGAATTGTGGAATTCTACGATTACCCAATTCCGCAAAATTTAAAGACCGGTCTGCAGGCAGCAGCAGGATTGCTGCCTCGGAAATTCCGCTGTGTGAATGGGACAACGGAATCCTTTTTGAAGTAAATGGGCAGTAAATTTCGACAGAATTCTTCAGTGGAATTCCGCATGGAAATTCTGCAGTGTAAACAGGCCTCAAGGTGCCTTCACACGCTTTTTACTAGCAGCAGGTTTCCCACTGCTGGAAATCCGCGGCGAGTTACACTAGCATTCATTTCAGTCGGTCTGCTGGCAGTCTGCAAATCTGTCAGTATCGTGAACTGTCCGTGGACTTATACAAGTGAATGGCAGCGTAACTTGGAGTGGATTTCACACAGCTGGAGAACCTTCTGCTAGATACGGAACCCTGACAAGGATATTCCATCATGTGGTGGTCTGTGGGGTTCTGACCTATGGGACCATGGGGCTGCAAACTATTGTTATAAATCTGCAGGGTGACAGTCATCAATTTACCATGGTTAACAATAGAGATGAGCGGACTTACAGTAAATTCGATTCGTCACGAACTTCTCGGCTCGGCAGTTGATGACTTATCCTGCGTAAATTAGTTCAGCTTTCAGGTGCTCCGGTGGGCTGGAAAAGGTGGATACATTCCTAGTAAAGAGTCTCCTAGGACTGTATCCACCTTTTCCAGCCCACCGGAGCACCGGAAAGCTGAACTAATTTATGCAGGAAAAGTCATCAACTGCCGAGCCGAGAAGTTCGTGACGAATCAAATTTACTGTAAGTTCGCTCATCTCTAGTTAACAATTTGGACTCTGTTATGAATAACCAGGCAGAAAGTTGAAAATCTAAAATCTTTTATCTATTTTTATTATTCGCTTGACATGAAAGGGGAAGGTGGGGGTGTTCTCACATTAAGGCAAAGTCATAAATGAATCAGAATCGGAATTCTTTTTCAAATCCTGTCCCTGGTTTTGGATTCAAAAAGTGCATAAAACTCTAAAGGTTTAAAGGGGAACTCCCGGTGGAATTTTTTATTTTTATAAACTGGTGCCAGAAAGTTAAACAGATTTGTAAATTACTTCTATTAAAAAAAATCTTTATCCTTCCAGTACTTTTTAGTGGCTGTATATTACAGAGAAAGTATTTTTTTGTTTTTGGATTTCTTTATTTCTTTATTTTTTTTTTTTCTGTCCACAGTTCTCTCTGCTGACACCTCTGTCTGTATCAGGAACTGTCCAGAGCAGGATAGGTCTGCTATGGGGATTTGCTCCTGTTCTGGACAGTTCCTTATACGGACTGTCAGAAGTGTTAATGGGAGTGCGAAATCCCATAGAAGTCTATGTGCTTTAATTTGAGGTGGAATTCCGCAAGCAGAAATTCTGCCGTGTGAATGGACCCCTACTCTAGCTGTGAATGCGCATTGCCAATAAACCACATGCCCAAACCACAGCATTTCTTGGTAGAACACGTACCATTTCACAGTTTTGTTTTTCGACCACATGGCACATTACCTGGCCATGTGACTACACCTGTAGTTTTGTTCTAGGTATCGCTGTTGTGATTACATAGGACAGCTCAGCTTTTTGGAATGTGAATGCCCAGTGCTCATCAACACCCAAATGGTCTGATAATATTGGATTATTAATACTTGTATTAGCCATTTGTTTATGTACAGTGACTGTGGCATCACTAATGCGCCAGTCACTTTAATTGGACAACACCGCAGTACTGTGCACGGCTGCTATAATATATGAGCAGAGATAAACATTGAAGAAGCGGCATCTCTTGCGCAAGTATAACAGCCCCTTTAAATAGAAGATTGCTGGGACTCTGACCTCCGCCATCTAATATTGATGGCCTATCCTAATAAGTTTTTTTCCCCTGAATAACAGTTATGGCCTATCTGTTCTCCCGTTTGGAACACTCCGATGCCAAGTATGGGGTTACATGCATGGTCACACCTGCCCTATATATAATGTAATCAAAAAGTCTTCAGACCCTTTCACACTTTATGTTGAGGCGTTGTACCGAAATAATTAGGTTTTCCTCCATCAACCATCAGCCAATACTCAATAATGAGATACTTACTTTCTTTTATTCTTTGAAAACAGAATATATAATTTGCTAACATTTCTAAGTATTCAGACCCTTTTGTTCCGATACTTAAAATCTATCTCTGGCTCCTCCCATTTCTCAAAGATGTTTTTTACACCTTCATTGGCGTCACCTGTGGTAAATTCAGATGATTGGACAGGGTTTGGAAAGACTTAGTCCTGTCTATAAAAGGTCTCACAGCGGACAATGCATATTCGAGCAAAAATATAGCCATGACGAGAAAAGATCAGGGACAGGATTGTGTGAATCCTCAGATCTGGAGAAGGGTACACAAAATGCTTTTGCTGCAATGAAAGTTCCCAAGAGCACGGTGGTCTCCATAATACTCAAATAAAAGATGTTTGGAACAAGCGGGAGTAATCCTGGAGCTGGCTGCCCAACCAAACTCCGTAATCGAGGGAGAAGAGTTGGCCAAGAAACCAATTGTCATTCTGGCTGAGTTCCAAAGATCCTGTGTGCAGATGGGAGAAACTTCCAGAAGGTCAATCAAGAAAAGAGATTAATCATTAGATACATAAGTGGTTACACAGCCCCTATTTAGTTAAGGCTCTGTTACACAGGGTGATTATCGTGTGAATAGGCCGATATTGGGTCAGCGATAAGACGATGAACAAGCAAACTCTTGTCTGACAGCTGATTGGTACATTTTGACCAGTTAAAAAATAATCTGCCACCAGCTGCACTTCTCCCCATGTAAAAGGATTCGCTTCTGATGGCTTATTGCAGCAAAGGGTCACACAATGGATCCAGCAATGGTTTGAGCAGCCCTCCCCACCAGAAACTAATTTACGTACAACATCAGGCCATCTAATAGAGCCCTTAGTCCTTGAAAGAAAGCCACCAGTGACTAAGGTCTACCTCCCATGTCAAATTTACTTACAGTGGACAGCTACAGCAGCTGGGTAATGTCTAATGTCCACTTTCTAAACTCTTGACAAATGTGAATTTTGCGATTTTTGCAGTATTTTAGTAGATGGGTGCCTAGGCATATAAAACAGGTTTGAGCACTAGACCACCATCCTAGCCATGGGTCATTTCAGTATGCATACAATCATGGCCGTAAATGTTGGCACCCCTGAAATTTTTCTACAAAATGAAGTATTACTCACAAAAAAGGATTGCAGTAACACATGTTTTGCTATACACATGTTTATTCCCTTTGTGTGTATTGGAACTAAACCAAAAAAGGGTGGAAAAAAAGCTAATTGGGCATAATGTCACACCAAACTCCAAAAATGGGCTGGACAAAATTATTGGCACCCTTAACTTAATATTTGGTTCACAACCTTTGGAAAAAATAACTGAAATCGGTCGCTTCCTATAACCATCAATAAGCTTCTTACACCTCTCAGCCGGAATGTTGGAACACTCTTCCTTGGCAAACTGCTCCAGGTCTCTCTTATTGGAAGGGCGGCTTTTCCCAACAGCAATTTTAAGATCTCCCCACAGGTGTTCAATGGGATTTAGATCTGGACTCATTGCTGCCACTTCAGAACTCTCCAGCGCTTTGTTGCCATCCATTTCTGGGTGCTTTTAGCATTGTCCTGCTATAAGACCCAAGATCTCAGACACAAACCCAGCTTTCTGACACTGGGCAGCACAACAACCCCAAAACATCATTGAACCTCCACCATATTTCACCGTAGGTACTGTTCCAATACACACAAAGGGAATAAACGTGCATAGCAAAACATGTGTTACTGCAATACTATTCTGCGAGAAATACTTCATTTTCCAGAAATCATTTCAGGGGTGCCAACATTTACGGTCATGACTGTATGTATTTCAATGGGTTAAGAATAATATGCCCTAGCATTTTGTAATCAAACATTCATGGTCCTTTACCTTCCCCCCCCTTCAAGACATCTTATCCCCTATCCAAGAAATAGGGGATAAGATGTCTGATCGCGGGGGTCCCGCCGCTGAGGACCCCCATAATCTCTAATGCGGCATCCATGTGTGAGCTCCACGCAGTCATGCCCCTCTCCCATGGACTTGCATTGAGGGGGCAGGGTGTGACATCACATGGGAGTGGAGTCATGACGTCACTATACTCCTGCCCTGTGGTCGTGAGACTTCAGACTCCGTGGCACTCACACAGGTGGGTGCTGCATGAGAGATTGCAAGGGTCCCCAGCGACTGGACCCCCGCGATCAGACATCTTATCCCCTATCCCCTAAAGGGTATAAGATGTCTTAGGGCCGGAGTACCTCTTTAAAGCAATTTCCTGTTTCTCCATATACATTAAATTCAGTGGCACTGTGCAAGAATGAAGCAAATTTGTGAAAAGTGTAAAAAGTGCTCTTCTCCAGTGCTGGTGTCTAGGTGGTGGAGAAAGAGATGGATGCATTCAAGTAGCTGCTTACGTGTAAACAGGGAGCAGTCTAACATTGCATGGACATTTCTGTAGACGTAACTACTCAGTGGGCACTATTAAAGGGGTACTCCCGTGGAAAACTTTTTTTTTTTTTTTTTTATTATTATTTTTTTTTTAAATCTACTGAAAGTTAAACAGATTCGTGAATTACTTCTATTAAAAAAATCTTAATCCTTCCAGTACTTATTAGCTGCTGAATACTACAGAGGAAATGGTCTTCTTTTTGGAACACAGAGCTCTCTGCTGACATCATGAGCACAGTGCTCTCTGCTGACATCTCTGTCCATTTTAAGAACTGTCCAGAGTAGGAGAAAATCCTCACAGCAAACATATGCTGCTCTGGACAGTTTCTAAAATGGACAGAGATGTCAGCAGATAGCATTCTGCTCTTGATGGCAGCAGAGAGCTCTGTTCCAAAAAGAAAACCATTTCCTCTGTAGTATACAGACCCTAAAAAGTACTGAAAAAATGTAAGATTTTTTAATAGAAGTAATTTACAAATCTGTTTAACTTTCTAGCACCAGTTGATATAAAAATAAAAAAAAAGTTTTCCATGGGAGTACCCCTTTTAAGTTATTGAAATGATTTAATGGGCATTACAATGAGTCCTATCCTGGGTAAATCTGTGGTGAGCACAATATTCCCCTACCAGAACGCCTGTCTGTTTTGAAATATTATGTGTGACTGTCATCTGCTTTATCCTATAAAATTCCTAGGTGAATCCCTGCATGTATTAGGGACCTGTGTGATCTGAGAAGGCAGATGCTTTTATTTGCTCCCACAGGCGAATATGCACATGTAATAAAGACCATATGGGTGTAGCGTCATGTGTCTATCGTAGTTACACAATCAAATGACTCCCAAGTAAAAAATAAATAAACCTGAATACAAGAATGCACACACAAATATTTGTCCTGCCTATGAGCAGCTGCTGTGCACTACCAAGTTACATTATTACAGGACCGCATTGTAGAGGTGTTTTCATAATGCTTTAAAAACATGAGCCTGGGCAAAACCGCATGATGCTGTGCAGTCAGACGAATGTAGACTAGGGCATTTCCTCAACATGTCCAAAATGTAGGTGCAAAAGGGGTGTAGGTGTAAGGCTGATGCAACACAAAGCAGCACCGATAACGAGCCATAGACAGAAATGGGAAATATAAAGGAAGGACTTAAAAGAAAACGGTCACCAAATCTCCCCCGCACTAACCAGTGGTACTGGCTAGTAGTGCGATGGACCCTGATCTATATGATGCCTACCATGCCCGGATTCACCCCGCCGTTCGCCTGTTATCTTCATTATTCCAGATATGCAAATCATCTTCTAACTGGCACGGGCGGGGTTACTGCCTTCATCTGGCGCTGTGACATCACCACCACTCGGCCCGCAGCACCGCCTGGCTTATGCATAGTCATGTCCTCCCTCTCCTCCCCGCTCTGTATGTGACTCCACTGCGCTGAGGTTGCTTTCGGGTGTACACAGGAAGCGATATATGCGCAGTGGAGTCACATACAGAGCGGGGAGGAGAGGGAGATGCGGAGGGAGGACATGATTAGGCATAAGCCAGGCAGTGCTGCGGGCCGAGCGACGGTGATGTCACAGTGCCAAATGAAGGCAGTAACCCCGCCCATGCCAGTTAGATGATTTGCATATCTGGAATAATAAAGATAACAGGCGAACGGCGTAGCAGATCCGGGCATGGTAGGCATTATATTGATCAGCGTCCCCCGCACTACCAGCCAGTACCACTGGTTAGTATGAGGGGGATTTAAATACAGTTTTCCTTTTAAACTTCTGCTTCTTGCTGAAAAAGTGCAGTGACAATATATAAAAAAAAAAACTGCTTGGGGTACTTTCACACGTACATAATGCTCTGTGAAAATTCGCAGCAACGAGTCAACTGGTAGCAATATAGTCCACTCAAGGATTTTCCTTTGCAGGGTTATGTACGTGTAAACTACCCTGAGGCCATGTTTATCCTCCGAATGTGCACACGGAAAATCTCCGTGTGGCCATTCCGCAGACTGCAGGCACTGGCATAAGATGGATATGCATTCCGTGCGGAGTCCGCAGAAACAATGGACAGATTCATTCTTTCTGCAGACATGGATGTTGGAATTTCCATGCCAAAAACAAACATCTGGTGCGGAAATTCCGCCTTGTGCACAGCAGAATCCCATTGAAAAGAATGGGACTCTGCTGCTGTGGAATCTCTGGCGGAATTCCGCATGGAAATTCTGGCCGTATGAACGTGGCATTTTAGGCAGTGTAGAGAAGGAGAAAGCAACAGTCAATTTGCACCATTTCACCACAGTGATCCTGGTTGGGCTGTTTAAAGTATATGTACATAGTGATCTGTGTATGGCCTACATAATGGGGGAGCTCTTCTAAAGCATCAGAATGTTCTAAAGGGTATGTTCACATGTACTGAAGATTTTTCTGCTGCTTAGTTATTGATAAAATCAGCAGCAGAAAATCTGCAGCATATATAGTAAGAATGAGCATAGCCTCCCTCTTATCCTTGTGATAAAAAAAAAAAACTCTTGACGTCAAATGTTTTGATTGGGGTATCCACCGATCTATGTCCTACTTAAGAACGGCCCTATCTATGTATATAAAAAGAGAAGGCCTGACTCGGCGTCCAGCCTAAACCCTTGGACCTAGAAAGTAACATTTTTGCACAGGTGTTGTTTTTAAGACATAGACGAGGAATAAGAAAGGATTTTTCTAAATTAAACCTTTAAGGGGGTGAAAAAGGGGTTGAAAGTTTGTATGGAAGCCCGTCATTTTTGAAGCTAGAAGCATGAAACTTTGTTTTTAGGCTAACAATTAGAGATGAACAAACACGTGATTTAACATTTTCTAAAATTCCACCCCTGAAGGGGTGAAACGGGGGTTCAATGTTTGTAAGAATTAAGGCCTTGAAGCAGAAGGACTGGTATACCCGGCGCTGCGGCGCGGGAGGGTTATGAAGCGAGCTCAGGAGCTGAGCTCTAATCATACCAGCCTGGTCCCGGGCATAGCCGTTCTGGCAGATGTCTGGCATTAACTCTTTAGACGTGGCGATCAAAGTTGAAAGAATTCAGGTTGTTTGGATGCCCATAGACTTTACCCAGAGCGGCCTCATTACTATGGGATCATAAAAAAGTAGATCTATGTTACCCCAAATTTAACGCGAGCAGAGCCGCGGGTAAAAGCTAGTAGATTTATAATGCTGCGAGCTAAGAAGTGAAGTACCACGTTCTTCTCCTTCTTCATTCTAATGTTTGGGGGTCTCGGCGCTGAGACTCCGACAGATCAAATTTAACGTGTCAAAAGTTCTTTGTGAACTATTCCATCCAGCAGTATCTTGTAAAAATTATTTTATTTTTTCCATATGCAGTACTAGATATATACGTCAGACAGACCCTGCTTATACAGTGGGAACCCAGCCTTATATGGACTCCTTTTTACGCCTATATAAAAACCGCACGCCTCAACCTTGCCCTAGGTCTTAGGACTGTCAGTTCAGGCCTTTAGACCAGTGGTCAGGCTGGAACTTGCGGCTGTAATATAAGTGTGAAAAGGATGCTTCCATAGTACGCTCTGGTTAAACTAGCCTTAGTGTATAGGTGTGCAGTACAATGTGTTACATAACCCCTTCATTACTGCTTGACCGATGCCCTTACAATACCTGGATGTTACGGGGTAGGCTCAGGTGCTGGCTCTGACTTCTCATACTTAGTCGTCTGATCAGGGCCGTGTTCTAGCATCCCATGCCATCTATTTTTAGCCCCATATAAAGTTCACATTGGGTCTTGTTATGGTGCACTTCTGGGAGCTGGCACAGTAGTTGTTTAGAATTATCCCCTGTTTTTCCTGGGTCCAGATGATTTTCCCATGAAAGCCTCATTCCCTGCCCATTCAACCACTGTTTTTGCTCTTTTCGGTGACTACCCCCTCCTTCCCCTTTCATTTTCAGTTAAATATTTACTGCTAACTTCCCAGGACTTCAAAATATGTTTCCTCTATAAATATCTTGGGTGATTATTGTGAACATTATTGTGGCTACACACTTGTGGAGTACATCGTCTACGGGCAGGACGCACATTCTAGCAGTCCTCTATTTACATCACAGATGCTCCTCTACGCGACGCCGGTCCCTGACATTGCACTTGTTAATAATTTCTGTTTTGCCATAACATGTAAGCACTAATAAATGTGATCAAGATAACAGATATTAGTAGCATTTGCTTTGTTACATTGGGTAATCATTATACACATGGGAGGCACAAACCTGTTGGATGATGTAGAATCCAGACACATAATTACTTTTACATGTTGTGTTTTTTTTTTCATTTATTAAGAATCTCTCCATTTACACTAGGGATCGACCGATTATCGGTATGGCCGATATTAACGGCCGATAATCAAGATTTTGGGCATTATCGGTATCGGAACGGTATGAACCGGATACCGTTTTTTTTTTTCTCCCACGGTATGGATTTTTGCCCATACCGCTATACCGGTCAGGCCCCTCCCCCACCCTCCGAGTCAATAAAAAAAATTAAACCTTACCCGTAATGGGGGTTGTCCGGGCCATCCATCCTTCCTTCCTTCCTGTAGTGTCCGGCGGCATCCCGGGTGGAGGGTTAACCGGTCCGGGCTGTCCTTCTCCGGGGGTCCTCTTCTCCACTCCGGGCAGGCTCCGGCCTAGGGCGCTGCATAGACGCCGCTACGCCGTGACGTCAGATGCGTCGCTGCGCATGGGCGTCACTGCGCAGCGGCGTCTATGCTGCGTTACTAGGCCGGAGCCTGCCCGGAGTGGAGAAGAGGACCCCCGGAGAAGGACAGCCAGGACCGGTTCACCCTCCACCCAGAATGCCGCCGGACACTACAGGAAGGATGGATGGCCCAGACCACGCTCCCCGGATGGTCCCAGCAGCAACTGGGAAGGTGAGTCAGGGTTCTGGGAAGGACAGGGGTCTGTATAATATACTATACCTACAGTAGGCCCTCCAGCTGTAGAGGACCTCCAGCTGTTGCAAAACTACAACTCCCAGCATGCCCGGACAGCCAACATGGGAGTAGTAGTTTTGCAACAGCTGGAGGCACCCCTAGGCACGGTGGGGGGAGCGGTGGCAGGTCTCAGGACCCCCGATCAAGCAAGGGGAGAGAAGCGGGTGGCGGCGGCGGCCTATGGCACCGCAAAAGCCACTGCAGTGCATTGATTTAAAGCGCCCGCTTTAAATCAATAATCTGCAGAGGTGTCGCAGGGGGATAAATAGCCGATAACTTATACCGGAATATCGGTATAAGTTATCGGCTATCGGCCTTAACCTGCACCGATTATCGGTATCGGCCCTAAAAAAACGATATCGGTCGATCCCTAATTTACACCATGTTAAATGAAAGGCCTGCTTTTATTTTTCAAGCACAATACAAATCTTAGGCTACATTAACCCCACGATTGGGGCCTACAGCAGCTGGATCTGGCAAGGGAATTTTCTGCCTTATCCCTGCCGCTTCACTGCTATTCCCTATTCATTTCAATAAAGTAACTTTGATCGGTTCATTTTCTTACCATAAATGATTATTCGACTGGACTAAAAAGTGCAGCACATCACAGTTTTTAGTCTGATTTAAAAAAAAAACGGCTACGGTGGGAAAATGAGCCAACTGGAGTCACTAAATGATTCCGGTCACCTCACTGAAATGAATGGGATACGACCGAGGAAGTGCACGGTAACATGCCCCTCCATGCTTGTCCATATTATTAAAATAAAAGATAGACAGCGCTCCGTGGTATGATATCGTTGATGCACAATTTAGGCTCTAGGTAAGAGCGCTTACCGCAAATAGTTACACTCAGCCAAGTGCAACAATGGATAAAGGCATCAATAGTGAGGAATCGGCAGCTACTCCACGTCCGAAAGAATACAGCAAAAACAGGAACTCCAATGTGGTGACGGGATTGAGAGCGCTTGCGCTCTCAATCCCGTCACCACATTGGAGTTCCTGTTTTTGCAGTCCATATTATTGACAGGATCACTGTCTACAGTGCCAAGTAGGATGGCACTACAAGGGGTGTGGCATCTTATAGCTGCACTACAAGGCACAGCGGGGAACATATCAGTGAATACATGTCATTAGTTACTATTATAGCTTACCATAAGGTGGCCATCCCCAGCTACCATATTACTTGCCGAAATCGAAATTCATGCAAAGGGAAATTGATGCAGATTTTACTTTTTTTTTTTTTTTTTTTTTTTTTTTTTAATTCATGCTGCCTATTCTAAAACACAGTGCCCCTGCCTAATATTGTGCCACCAAAACAGTCCTGATCCTTGAAGACGCAGGGGGAATGTATTAGCAAATTCAGAGCTTTTTTTTTGTATAGGAAAATTGCTGAAATGTCGGCAAAAAAAATAAAAATGTTAAACAAGTTTCCACTTGTTTTTTTTCTCTGGCAATTTTTGAGCCAAAGTCAGAAGTGGATCCACAAGGGAGAAGTGTCAGTCCTTCCTTTATATGTCCTATTCATTTTGAATAAACTTCTGGCTTTGGCTCAAAAATTGCAGTGGTAGATATCCAAAAACTGCCAGAAAAAAACCAAGTGGAAACTTAGCCTAAGAGTGGATACAGCAGATGACACAACTTTAGTAAAAAAAAAATATTCTCCTCAGCTTCCACTATCAAGCCATTGTGCACATGTAGGCGAACAATGAGCTGAGAAGGGTGCTCAATATCTAACAAATCCAAAGATATGTAGTATAACCAAACAAAAAAATGATTGGATCACTCACCGCTTACTGTACTGTTAAATTTATTGTACGCGCAGGAAAATCTCAGCAGAAACCCAATCTTGTGGATAGGGGTTGAGCAGGGATGTGGAAATCCTATCGCCCGACGCCCGGGACAAGTAGTTTTGGGTGCCGGGCAGGTGAATTGTTCATAGATTTAGCCCTGTATCGGGCTAGCAGGGCCGGAGCGACTTCCCCCTTATTTTTCTTTAATGCCGGTGTGAGGCGCAGGAGCCGATGCAAGTCTGCACCTCACACCAGGGTGTATGGAGGGGGCGGCGGCCCCAGCTGATTTTAGTAGCCGCTGCTCAGAGAACCCACCCCGTGCCCCAGTCTGTCCTCCTTCACACACAGAAATCCTCCCCGTGCAGTGCAGTCTGTCTTCCTCACACACAGCAGTCCTTAAGGAGGTGAGGAGCTCCCCCCTCCTGCTCTGTGTTTTCCCCGTGCAGTGCGTCCTCTCTCCCCTCCCCCGCTCTGTGTTTTCCCCGTGCAAACATGCAGCCTCCCCGTGGTAGATGAGGTCCTGTGGAGACAGAGCAGGGGGAGGGGATTGAGCTGTGTACCGAGCTGTGTGCGGGGGATGGAGCTGTGTACCGAGCTGCGTTCGCCCTCTCTCTCCCCCTGCTTCCTGTGTAATGTAGAAGCAGATGAGTGTGAAGCTCAGGTGAGGAGGCCGAGCATGCAGGCGGCAGGAAGGGTGGTTGTATATGTATGTAATGTATAATTAGGGGTTGTATCAGCGGTGGGTGTATGTGTGTATATGTATGTAATGTATGATTAGGCGGGTGTATCAGCGGTGGGTGTATGTGTGTATATGTATGTAATGTATGATTAGGGGGGTGTATCAGCGGTGGGTTTATGTATGGTGTGAGTTTATGTATGATGTGTGTATGTAATGTATGATAGGGGGCAGCGGCGGGTGTATGTGTGATGTGTCTATGTATGATGTATGTATGATGTGTCTGTATGTATGTAATGTATAATATAGAGGACAAGTGCTGCTGCCAGTTGTTAATTTTTTTTATTTATTTTTAGTGGTTTCTGGCCACCCGCACTAAATTGCACCCCCAGAATCCCGCCCTTCATACTCTCCCGCCAACCATGAGCCCCACAGATGGACGCAAACGCGCCCCAACCAAAACTACAACTTCCGGCATGTTGCACCGTAACCTAAACTGTAGAACTATAAAGTGTAACATGCTGGGAGTTGTAGTTTTGGTTCAGGTCAGCTGCAGAGCCATAGGCTGCATCAGGGCATGCTGGGTGTTGTAGTTACTAACTGCAATTCCCAGTATTCCTTGACACAGTCTATGGCTCTGCAGCTGACACAAACCTAAACTACAACTCCCAGCATGCTACACAATAACCTTAACTGTACTACTATACACTGCAACATGCTGCAACACCCACACAACCATAGGCTGTATCAGGGCATGCTGGGTGTTGTAGTTATCTAGTAACTAAATGTAACATCAGCATTTTCTGACACATAAATGAGTAAGTAAAAGGCACCATATAAACTGGAGTAGCAGGACACCCCCCCCCCCCATAGTAACGCAGCGTTGTTCACTGTTATCCAATCAAGACTCCATATATAAGAAGTCCCTATGAAGACTGAAGAATAGTGATTAAAATATTTTAAGAAGTGCGTATATATGTGAATAAGCCCCTTTCTTAATAAAAGTTCTGATAATAAATGGTTCCGATAAAAACTACAGATCACGGCACATAAGATTACCCTCATACATCCCTGTAAATGGAAAAATTGGAGTTATAGGGGTCAGATGGGGGGGAGCTACAGCTCTCCCGCCTCTAATAGCCTGGTATCAACAGAATAGAGAGACGATACCCTGTATTCCATACTTCTCTATTGTACTGATGGACGTATTTGATGGACGTATGTCTTTTTTCAACCATACTAACTATGTAACTACTGTATCAGATCTCTCATCTGTTGATACCACCTCCTGTGCCTTTATGTCCAATTTAGCATTTGTTTTTCAATCATTTTAAACATGTATGTTTAATAAAACATTTATGTAACTGGCTTTCTTTGGTGGGATGTATTCTTATGGCAAGCCAGCTGCAGTCTGAGCATAGAGCCGTTTCTTTGTTCCAAAAGCTGAGCAGCGGAGTACCCCTTTAACTTCCACAAACTGTTCCGTACGCTGGAGTCGGCGCCGGGAGCTCGTGACATAATAGCCCCGTCCCCTCATGCTGTTATGCCCCACCCCCTCAATGCAAGTCTATGGGAGGGGGCGTGGCGGCTGTCACGCCCCCTCCCATAGACTTGCATTGAGGGGACGGGGTGTGATGTCATGAGGGGCGGGGCTATGACATCACGAGGTGCTGCCTCCAGTGTTCGGAACAGTTTGTTCCAAAAGCTGAGCAGTGGAGTACCCCTTTTACACATTAGTCTACCTATTCAGCCAACTTAGTGGGTTCAGCTGACTGTAATGTGTATGGCTAGCTTTAATTCCAAGTGTTTCCAGTGAAGTCCATAGTAAATTGTGACTGGGAGAAGGCTATAAGCAGGCGGTCACCCATACTCTTAAATTTGGGCTCCCTGTTTTGAGAAAGTATGGCCCACTTATTGGGGAGACAATACAGATTGGATGACGATCAAGTTTGACCCTAAAGTGCTACCCATCCAGTTTGGTCAGAGGGCCTGTGGAATTTGCTCACTACCCTGGTCTCAGGACAGTGGCCCCTTTTAAATAAAAGGTAAAAACAAAATAAGTCAGCTTTGATGACCCGACCTCCAAATGCATTTATAGGGATTTCTCACTTCTTTATTACAGTTACATAACACATTGATGTATTTGGGGTTTGTTTGGTCGTCTTATGCATTCCTGGGATTTAGCTGTGGAAAATGTACATGTAATGCAGAAAGTTGTTTGTGCAATGATACGTTGGGTATACGTGTTAAACTCTGACCAACCTTTCTAATCCAGTCAGCTATTTTGTTGTTCCAGTCTCCTATGTTTAAGAATGTAATAATACTTTTTAGATTTTTTTTTTCTATGAAAACACCCAAATATAGCATTCAAGAAGCATGTCAGGACTAGTATGCTACATGCTATAAAGGACTATTTGTGCTAACACAAACAATTACACTTGACCTTTTGTGGAGATTTTGTAAAATTTTTTTTTAATTTAAATGTGACATTTTTCTATTTTATTGTGTAACACAATGGTTCAGTCTTATGGCTAGTTACAGATAGAAATATATAGTTGTCACCTCCTGTTACCTAGCACAAACTCACAAAGGTACAATAGGTCTATTGATTTTTATATAGATCATAATATAAAAAACACTGACAGGCAAGATGAATAACATTGACTATCTGTAATAATATCGCCTTGTCGAGGCGGTGTTCACACATTCAGGTTTTTAATTGCTATTCTTGATTTAAAAAGCCTGGAATGGATTTAAAAAGAGAAATCCCAGGGACTGGCCCAGGGACTTCTTCTCGTTTCAGTGTGAAATATAAAAACAGCAAGTGAACAGTCGGTTCTTGAAGCGGAAGAGTTGAAAGCAGAAAAAATGGGCTAGCGAAAGGGCTGAACACCATTGACCAAGGCCAAATTGTGATGACTAGATGAATGGGTCAGAACATCTCCAAAATGTAAACTCTTGTGGGGTGCTCTTGGTACCAGAGGTGCTCCAAGAAAGAAAAAAATGGGGAACCAGTGACTAGGCCATGGACAACCAAGGCTTATTTGGTTGGGATGTTGTTTACAGTGCTCATACTAACCCCTATCAATTACCGAAAAAGCCTACAATGAGCACTTGAGCAACAGAACTGTATGGCAGAGAAATAATTGAAGGTGGCCTGGTCTGATGATTGGTGGATGTGTTGCTTACCTGGAGAAGAAATTACACGTTGATGCACAATTTATTTGCCCATACAGAAGAATATTGTTGTCTTGCATTGATCCATTTAATGGATGGCGGCAGCCTGTACAAGTGGTCACTATTATCAGCCACAGTGGCCTAGTACAGGACAAGGGATCGGCTCCCCATGATCATGCTGTTGAAAGTCAGTCCGCCCGCTGGACCTCCAATAATTCCAGCTGCTACTGTATAAATAGCCAGCAACGGAGATTGCTCCATGCTATTAGCGCCGACCTTCAGCTGCTCAAAGCAGCTGGGAGCCCCTGGTTGTGAAGTGGGCTTGGCTTCCATGATGATGATCTCATGTTGAGCATTGCTGGGATGTGCTGGAAAAACATGCCTGTTCCATGGAGGAAGCACCTCACAGGACTTAAAGAATCTGCTGTTGACATCTTGGTCCCCAATACAGCAGGACACCTTTTTTGAGTTCTTGAAGAGACCTAAAGGATCTTTTTAAATGGCATTTAACAAAATGACATTTCCGATCAGTAACTGAGTGACATTTGTTCCGAGTCACATTGTGGGACTGTACAGTAACCTCACTTCCTTCCGCTATGTGTGTTAGATAACAGCCCTCAGTGCTGGGCTTGAAAGTGTTAAAGAACAGCTGTTTTGGACTCTAAAGTGATGTCATTTCCAGCTTGGCAGCTGTCTCAGATTTGTCAGGCTAGGGAGGGGAGTAGAGCCGGTGCATGCTCTGTCCCGGGACCCTGTTTACTTTACAGTGCCTGCCAATAAAGGCCTTGTAGGACGCCGGCGCAGCTGCCCAGTACACATGAGGAAACGTTCTTTGTCAGATCACATGCTGTGGTGGAGAATGAGACTGCAGGATGCCTTTTCTTCTAGGCCTGAAACAGGTAAGGTCCCTCAGACTTCAGAAAACTGTCATCTTGGAAGCTGTCTGTCACCCTATGGCCCTGGACTGGGAGCGCAGACATGAGCAAGCACTTTCTGCTCGCCTGCTACTACGGAGACTGTAGACACCTATCTGACTCATTTCAGGAACTTGCATTCATCTCTTTGTGAGCAATAATAGAATACAATCCATAAGGTCAGGCTCTATTACAAAAAAACATTGCCATCTAATTTTACTGTCTTGCAAAATCCACTCTTGCCGTTGTTACAGTTATTGTTGTCTTTTTGCTTTTCCGTGCCCTTATGTGACCTGAGCCTGCATGTTAAAGGGCCACGTATCCTGTAATTCTAATATGATGAAGGTTAAAGTGGTAAACAAAGCTGCTAATATCATCACTCACAATTACGTATGCAAATGTCTCCAAAGGTTTACAGAATTGGAGATGGATGAGAGATCAGGAGCCTGAAACGGCAGTGTAAGGCGGACACTCATGGCTCAATATTTGGCACCATTAACACTCCAGTCGTTGCTCAAGAGAATTACAGTGTGTTCTCGGGGACACGTCTCTGTGCCATGTAACAACTGTTTCATCTAATAAACTCCTAAGGGTTTATTCACACTGCAGTGGTACATTTAAAAAAAAATAATAATAATTCTGGGGGGGGGTTGGGCGTTGCTTTAGGTAATTGTTTACGAAAACTGAAATTGTGATTGTTCTGTAAGAAAAACTGCATGCTGTTTTGTACACTTTTAGCTATAATGCCAATCTGTAAACTGTGAACATTTTCATGTGAATTGCTGAATGTGTATGGACCCATTTTGCAGCTTTTGCATGCAAACAAAAACTACATTCAGCCATTGGCCACCACATGTGGGTATAGTTTTTGCTTTTATAGTTGGACCTTGCCCTGAGAGCTATTAAAATGCTTTGTATTTTCAGCCTTTTGACTGAAAATCATGTAAAGCAAGCCGTTAATCTTTTGTGAGCGAGTGATCCAATCTTTATTTTAAATTTTTTTTTCCTCCAGTCAAATCCCCTACGACGGACCTCATTAAAATCAATAGGAGCCATTGTTATCCAACCTACTTAGGGTTTGTTCGGCATAAATAAAAAAAAAAAAAAAGCTGAACTGTCGAAGCACAACAACAGTAGTGTGAACTTAGCCTAAGCTGTTTGGTTACAATTGAGATCCACTGAGAAACTATGTGGCGTACGCAGGGCGCACGTATTACTGCTTCAGGTGTCTACGCCTCATGTCTGTTCTTTGTGGCATCTCCAGCACACGCTCATTTGGATTATTCATGCAGGTTTGCAAACGGACTTGTAATGTTCACACATGAAATAGTGATGGACGGCAATCGCTATTTGTTTGCCAAGTGTACTTAAAGGGGAACTCCAGTGAAATTTTTTTTTTTCTTCAAATCAACTGGTGCTATAAAGTTAAATGGGTACTCTCATTAAATGTAACTTTTTTAATTAGATTATGCAGAAATAAAAATGTTTAATATATGTCATTTAAAGAAAATATCTTTTACACTTTTACTTACAGTTGAAATCCTGGCCACCAAGTGTCACCCTACATGGTCCAGGAATCATTTCCCCCACCCTCCCTCACGTCGGGCACGTACAGATCATTGCTGGCCAGACAGCGTGGTCTGGAATGCATGTCCTCAGCTCGCTTTCTGCCTGTATATAAAACATGCAGAGAGCGAGCACAATGCCCTTGCGTGCGCGCAATTTAAATATCTCCGCCGCCTGCATCTCCCCCTTCTCATTGCAGGGCAGGGCATGGCAGCTCAGTCCTCCTCTCTGTATGGCACTTGTATAGCCAAACAGAGAGGAGGAGACTGAGAGGCTGCCGTCCCTGCCCTGTACTCCCAAGAGGGAGAGCATTCAGGAAGATGGGCGGAAGCCGACCCTGGCAGGCCTCAGATGACGTTGCGCCTGCCAGGCCACGCCCACTTCCTGCCCTTGCACACAGCTAAACACTGAGCTACCGAAGATGCTATTAAAAAGGTATTTAAATGGGGTTTTACATAAAAATAAATACAGGGATAGAGATAGTTAGTTAGTGTCGGACAGATGGGGAAGGGGATTAGGGAAAGTTTAGTTGATGATAGCTACTTTTTAAACAGATTTGTAAATCACTTCTATTTAAAAATCTTAACCCTTCTAGTACTTATCAGCTGCTGTATACTACATATATACTACAGAGAAATTTGTGAAGTTCTTTCCAGCCTGACCACAGAGTTCCTGACATGGACAGAGGTGTCAGCAGAGAGCAGTCCAAAGCAGGAGAGGTTTTCTATGGGGATTTTATTCTAATCTGGACAGTTCCTGATACGGACAGAGGTGTCAGCAGAAAGCACTGTTGTCAGACAGAAAAGAAATTTGCAAATTTCTCTGTTTTGTACAGCAGCTGATAAGTACTGGAAGGATCAAGATTTTTTAATAGAAGTAATTTACAAATCGGTTTAACTTTTAGGCACCAGTTGATTTGAAAACATTTGTTTTCTACTTGTTTCCGCCAGAGTTCCCCTTTTTAAGCATTTCTACATACCTTCTGAAGAAGCAATACAAATTGTGCCATGAGTAGGTTTATTAAAGTCTTAATGCTGTGGGGTGGGAGACCCCATAACTGATCGCAGAGTTTTGATGGAATTTTTTTATGTGGTTCTCATTAATCTGTTAAGGACCAAGGGCGTACCTGTACGTCCTGTGTCCTTTCCCTTTTCTATACTGGCGGGCCACGGTGTGCCAATAAAGGGCCGGGACCCGTGGCTAAAAGCGTGGCACTGATCGCTATTAACCCTTTAGACACGGCGATCAACTCTTTGTGAAACTAAACTACTCCCAGTTTACTCAGGGGGCTGTTCAGGACCGCCACTGTGAAATCGCAACATCAAGAACAGCTGTAGGACCCGAGGAGGGTCCCCTTACCTGCCTCCTGGTGTCCGATCGATGAGTGAGTGCTCAGTGCCTGAGATCCAGGCATGAGCAGTCAAGCAACAAAATCATTGATCAATGGTTTCCTATGAGAAACCATTGATCAATGTAAAAGATCAGTGTGTGCAGTGTTATAGCTCCCTATGGGAGCTATAACATTGCAAAAAAAGTTAATAAAGATCATTTAACCCCTTCCCTAATAAAAGTTAGAATCACCCCCTTTTCCCATTTAAAAAAAAAACTGTGTAAATAAAAATAAACGTGGTATTGCCACGTGCAGAAATGTCCTAATTATAAAATTATATTAGTTAAACCGCACGGTCAATGGCGTATGCGCAAAAAAATTCCAAAGTCTAACATTTTTAGGCCCTTTTATATCATGAAAAAGTGATCAAAAAGTCTGATCAAAAAAAAAAATGGTACCGCTAAAAACTTCAGATCACGGCGCAAAAAATGAGCCCTCATACCACCCTGTACGCGAAAAAATAAAAAAGTTATAGGGGTCAGAAGATGACAATTTTAAACGTATAAATTGTCCTGTAGTTATGATTATTTTTTTTTTTTTCCAGAAGTACGACAAAATAAAACCTATATAAGTAGGGTATCCTTTTAATCGTATGGAATAAAAATAACATGTAACTTTTACCGAAAAATGTACTGCGTAGAAATGGAAGCCCCCAAAAGTTACAAAATTGTGTTTTTTCTTCGCACAATGTTTTTTTTTTTTCTGTTCCATTGTAGATTTTGGGGTAAAATTACTGACGTCATTACAAAGAAGTAGAATTGGTGGCATAAAAAATAAGCCCTCATGGATTTTTAGGTGCAAAATTGAAAGAGTTATGATTTTATTTTTTTTTTTTTTTAAAGATAAGGAGGAAAAAATTGCAAAAAAAAACCCTGGTCCTTAAAGGGTAGCTCCCACCATCCCTTTTTTCCCTCTCTGTCCCTGCCTATTTCCCATCTATCCCTAACCTCCTCCCTGCCTAATTTTTTTTTCTTTTTTACTATATAAAAAATGCAGTTTTATCTGCCTGGTAGCGTGCTCACTACCAGGCAGACTTCCCCAGCAGGCACCATGTCACTGATTCCTCCTGGGGGGGACTTCCGCCCTTAGTTCATCTACACAGGGTGCCTCCAGCTGTTTCACCACTACAACTCCCAGATTGCACTGACATCTATTGGCTGTCAACCTGGGAGTTGTAGTGGGGAAAAACTGGAGGCACCCTGTGTTAAAAACAATACATGGCCGCGGCGCAACCCGAACCACCCCCCCCCCCACCCGCCAGACATACCTGGACAGCAGTGACTTAATGCCAGGAGGCGGGGCCGGCGTGCAAGGCCAGGGAGCAGGGGAGCCAACGCGCGCTTCTTCTGTTCTCAGCGCTCGCTCCCGCCTATTTGATTGACAGGCGGGAGCGAGCACCGCAGTGAGTGAATTCCGACTCCTTGCCAGGCTTCAGTGAGTCGAAATTCACTAGTGACGTCCCTGCCGAATGCATTCGGCCACTAGGAGGGCGATCCCTATCGGCCGAATTTAAAAGTGTTTTTAAACTGTTTTAAAATCACTTTTTTTAATTAAAGTATATTTGAGATATGTTGTGGTACTTAAGTATTACAACATATCAATTTTTTTAATTTCATGACTGTGCCCATTTAAGGCCACTCTAGTGTCCCTTTTAATTGAAGCCACTGTTAATGAGTTTCACGCATTTTTTGCCGATTTTTTTAATTTTTTTTATCTATATATTTTTTTTCCTTTTTTCATAGATCAATGGTAATGAAGGGTTAAACGGCATTAGAAGTAAAACACAGTTTTCGGGTCACCCTGAAAGACCTTGCACTGTGCTCAGTGAGCTCAGCAGCCACTATCCAAATAAGAAAGTAAATAATTTTACAGGCCACGGCCTGAAAGAGGAACAGTAGCGAATGACTCTGCTGGTTCCCAAATGGGAATAGGAGCCCTGCCAAGTATTTGTCCCGAACCTTCTCTGAACTGCACATTTAGCACAGCAATCCTTTACAGCCCTCCTTTCAGACATACTTTCCCTAACACGTGTTCTTCAGTATAAAGTTCCTAGAGTATAACCATCTCAGCAGGCCGCCTTGTTTGCACTTAATGGCTTTTACTATAAGTTTTTCAACCAAAAAAGATTAAAATTCTATGCAAGGTGGATGTTGCAACAAAGGGCGTATGACCAAAGAGTAAAATAAAGGACACACATCCAAGTTTATCAGGTGCAAAAATGAAACTTTATGAGGGTGTGTGTGTGTGTGTGTGTGTTTTTTTTTTTTTTTCTTTTTTAAGCATTAACATAGTTCATAAGGTTGAAAAAAGACCAGAGTCCATCTAGTTCAACCTATAAATCATTATGTATTCCTATCCACACTTATGGGGAAATGTTATTATTTGTTTTACCCTGATTTTGTGCTGTTGATTTGTTGCAGTGTTAATTTTGGGACTTTTGCTTTAGATTCTCTCTTCTATAATTGTGTAGCTATGCCAGTGGTCACCAAATTTGACCCTCCAGCTGTTGCAAAACTACAACTGCTGTCTGGGCATGCAGGGAATTTGTAGTTTAGCAAAATCTGGAGACCACAGAGTTAGCCCATAGTCTGGTTGACCTGTTGCAGTGGCCATGAATTTATCATGTGCAATTTGTCCCACAAATCTGCTCCAGCCCAGACTGGAGTGTGGAAAGCATTTTATAAAATGTCCTAAATTTTGACCCAACACAAAAAGTTGCAGAGGAGGAACCATAAATAGTGACGCACTCAGGTGTAATAAAAAAGTAAATAAATAAATTAAAATGATAGATAAAATACATTTGGCACATGAACTACTAGGTATCGACCGATTATCGTCCGATAATCACGATTTTGGGCATTATCGGTTTCGGCAATTACCTTGCCCATAAGTTGTGAATTTAATACAAATTGTGAATTTAATACATGAATACACAGTTGTGCATGGAATGATTTGTCCTGTTTGCTTTAGCTTCCTGCCCTGTCCTCCTGTTTGTTGCGGCCGCCGGCGCTGACACTCTATACTGTACGCTGTATTCCTATGCCTGGGCCTCAAAAGGTAAACAAAATAAACTAACGCACGTTCCTACGTCGGCCTTCCTGGGGACGGGAACGTCGGACAGCCATCAGCCTATTACAAGCGGCAGCGATGTTCCGCCTCGGCCGGTGATAGGCTGAGCCCACTGTCATGTAAGAGGCCGGCTGGCTTCTTACATGACAGTGTGCTCAACCTATCACCGGCCGAGGCGGAACATCGCTGCCGCTTGTAATAGGCTGACGGCTGTCCGATGTTCCATTCCCTAGGAAGTAGGTCCGGACCGACGGAAGGTGAGTTAAAGTTTATTTTGTTTATCTTATGCAGCCCGGGCATAGGAATACAGCGTACAGTATAGAGTGTCAGCGCCGGCGGCCCGCCACAAACAGGAGGACGAGGAGAGCAGCGCTTGCGGGTGATATGTGAGTATTTACCCTGATGGGGACAGCGCAGCGCTGGGCTGATAATTAATTCCTGAGGAGGAGGGGCCCAACCGGTATTGCGGTATGGGGAAAAATTCATATTGTGCTGCACAATAATTCTGATATTCGGTATGAACCGGTATACCGTCCAGCCCTAATCGAGCAGTGTGGTCCCTGTGATCTGTGCGTGCCATGGCCTACAGTTCCCCCTCACTTGCCCAAGTTTGAAGTAGGATTTCTACACCATCGTGTACCACGTTAAAGATGTGTTCAATAAACTGGGTTTCTAGTTTAAACAAACAGGGAGTCTTAAGGAGAAAGATCATTGTGTTGTTTTTTTAACAAGCTCTATGTAAATAGGCCAGGAAACACCAATAACTTCTAGATTAAACTTTATTTCCTGTGGACCCAGTAAACATGAATCATTTCCATCATTACATTGCAGGATTTCATTATTTGTTATAACGGAACAAGACTGGAAAACCTCAGTTTGCATGGTGTTGTTATTTGACTCTTTGTATTGTTTAGACAGCATTTTCATTTTTTGTTTTGTGAAATTAGTTGTTTTTGCTTTTCCTTAAATTTTTTTTTTGTCAGAGGCCACGTCCATTGGGAACTATTTCTTTCCGCTTGACGCACATTAGTCTAAGCTGCTGTTGACATTGGAAAATACTGTTGTTTACAGTCATTTTTAAGATTATTGTTGGATGATGTGTGGGATTGACTTTTTTTTTTTTTTTTTAATTCCCTTTTCCCTGTGGAGCAACAGACTGTCGTCATCACTTGAAAAGTATACTGAACCATATCATGGGACCAAATCATTGCCGAAAAAGGAATATATGAATAACACTTGTGTAGGGATCTGTTCACATTGGTGTCATATATTCCATTAATGAATGGAAAGACAGCCATGGTAGTTGTTTTCAGATCTATTTTCAAACCGCAACCAGGGAATCCCCTTTGGCTTTCACAGGGCCTGTGGCAAATAATACTGTGCAATGTAGGATGGCAAATGCACCACGTCAATGAATTCCAAAATTTTAGATTTCTAAAAAAATTAAAATAAAATCTGTGGAACAACAAACTGTTAGCAGTCTATATGTAGAAATCAGAATCTGTATTATAGGCAGCATGGAGCTCCATAGGTGCATCAATATAGAATGCCTTATTGGTACTTTATTTTCATGAGGTCACATACAGAAGTTCTAAGTGAATTTGATACTTGTGTGTTAGTCTTTCTTTTTTTTTTTCTTTTTTTGTACAAAGAAGTATAAAGGGATTTTATATATTAATACAGTGGTATTTTTCTTTTTAATAGGATAAGGAAACCTGCATCGGAGTCAACAATCAGAGTTACATATGTGAAACGGGTCACTGCTGTGGACAGTCTCAGTGTTGCAACTACTACTATGAGCTATGGTGTAAGTTATTTTTTTTTTTTTTTTTTTTTTTTTTTTTATTAAACATAGAATGTGTCGGCATATAAGAAGCATTTGGCCCATCTAAGATTACTTTCACACTATAGAAAGTTCCCTCTGCTGCCCCCAGTAGCGGCTCCGTTGGAAGATAGCAGCAGGAGAAAAAATTGTGCTTGGGATATCTTTTTCTCCCGCTATCTCTGGCAGAATAACGTGCGCAAATAACGGACGTTAGAGAATCACATTCAGGTGAATGGGATCCTCTGTGCCCATTATGCCTCCCATTAGGCTCCGTTACAATAAGGGATGTTAATGGCTGAAAAATAAAAAAAATAAAAGCCATAACGTCCGTTTGTATCGGAGCTTTATCTATAGTGTGAAAGTAGCCTAATCTGCCTAATAATTTAATAATCTCCTACTATTTTGCGTCATAATGTTTGCTTCAGTTCATTGAGAGCATGATCCCCCCCCACCTTCAGAGATTGGGGCGCAGAGCAGTATTCTACCATGAGATTGAACCCAAACACCCCTCCAAGACCACCACTGCCTTGCTAAAGAAGCTGAAGGTAAAGGCGATGGACTGCCCAAGCATATCTCCACACCTAAACCCTATTGAGCATCTGTGGGGCATCCTTAAAGGGGTACTCTGGTGAAAAACGAATGTTTTCAAATCAACTGGTGCCAGAAAGTTAAACAGATTTGTATATTACTACCATTAAAAAATCTAAATCCTTCCAGTACTTACCAGCTGCTGTATACTACAGAGAAAGTTGTTTGTTCTTTCCAGTCTGACCACATTGATCTTTCCTGCCGCCTCTGTCCATGTCAGGATTTGTCCAGAGCAGGAGAGGTTTGCTATGGGGATTTGCTTCTACTCAGGACAGTTCGGAGGTGTCAGCAGAGAGCACTGTGGTTAGACTGGATTAGTACCGAAAGGGTTAAGATTTTAAAATAGATGTAATTTACAAATCTGTTTAACTTTCTGGCACCTGTTGACTTGAAAACATTTATTTTCCACAGGAGTACCCCTTTAAATGGAAGGTGGGGGAGCACAAAGTCTCCAACATCCACCAGCTCTGTAATGTCTTCATAGAGTAGTGGAAAAGGACTACAGTGACCACCTGTGACGCTCTGGTGAACTCCATGCCCAAGAGGATCGAGACAGTGCTGGAAAATAATGGCGGCCACACAAAATATTGACACTTTGGGCCCAAATTTGGACATTTCCACTTAGAGGTGTACTACTTTTGTTGCCAAGGTTTAGACATCAATGGCTGTGTGTTTGTTATTTTAAGTTTGTGTTGTCATGTGAAAAGATCGTGAGGGGTGGATTCACTTATAGGAGATACTGTATAAAATGTGAGGGGTGGACTCACTTATGGGATATACTGTATATATAATGTGAGGGGTGGACTCACTTATGGGAGATACTGTATATATAATGTGAGGGGTGGACTCACTTATGGGAGATACTGTATATATAATGTGAGGGGTGGACTCACTTATGGGAGATACTGTATATATAATGTGAGGGGTGGACTCACTTATGGGAGATACTGTATATATAATGTGAGGGGTGGAATCACTTATGGTAGATACTGTATATAATGTGAGGGGTGGACTCACTTATGGGAGATACTGTATATAATGTGAGGGGTGGACTCACTTATAGGAGATACTGTATAAAATGTGAGGGGTGGACTCACTTATGGGATATACTGTATATATAATGTGAGGGGTGGGCTCACTTATGGGATATACTGTATATATAATGTGAGGGGTGGACTCACTTATGGGAGACACTGTATATAATGGGAGGGGTGGACTGACTTATTGGAGATACTGTATATATAATGGGAGGGGTGGACTGACTTATTGGAGATACTGTATATATAATGTGAGGGGTGGACTCACTTATGGGAGATACTGTATATATAATGTGAGGGGTGGACTCACTTATGGGATATACTGTATATAATGTGAGGGGTGGACTCACTTATGGGAGATACTGTATATATAATGTGAGGGGTGGACTCACTTATGGGAGATACTGTATATATAATGTGAGGGGTGGAATCACTTATGGGAGATACTGTATATATAATGTGAGGGGTGGACTCACTTATGGGAGATACTGTATATAATGTGAGGGGAGTAAAATATAAACACAGAGAGAAAGGGCCCCGCCTACAAAGGCTTACAATCTACTTGTTCCATCTTGTGCGGTCTCTTGTCTGTCCCTATTGCTATTTCTGCTTTTTACCTCTCTATCTCCAATTTCTTTTTTTTTTTTTTTCTTTCTTTGCTTTTTCACAATCTTTTTTTTTTCCTCTATATTTTATCCTCCTCTTTGTATTGCTGTCTCACACGCTCCTCTCTTTATTGCCCTCTCTTGCTCACCTATCTCTTTATTTCTCTTTATCTCTCCTCTGTTTGCCACTCTGTCTGTCTCCCCTCCTTTTTGTCCCCACTTTTTCTCTGTTCTCACCTCTAGTTATTGCCTGTCTCTTGGCTGGCTTTATCAGTTCCTGTCTTTATTGCCTCTTCTTTTCTCACCTGGCTTTATTTGCCCATCTTCTCTCTAACCTGTCTTTTATCATCCTCTTCATTGCCTCTCTTCTCTTTATCGTCCTCTCTTCTCTCCTTTCTCTTTTCATCGTCCTTTTTCCTCTCCTGCCTCTCTTCATTGTTCCCTCTTCTCTTTATTGTCTTCTCTCCATCATCCCCTCTTCTCTCCTGCCTCTCTTCCTCATCCCCTCTTCTCTCCTGCCTCTCTTCATTGTCCTCTCTACTCTCCTGCCTCTCTTCATCGTCCCCTCTTCTCTCCTGCCTCTCTTCATCGTCCCCTCTTCTCTCCTGCCTCTCTTCATCGTCCCCTCTTCTCTCCTGCCTCTCTTCATCGTCCCCTCTTCTCTCCTGCCTCTCTTCATCGTCCCCTCTTCTCTCCTGCCTCTCTTCATCGTCCCCTCTTCTCTCCTGCCTCTCTTCATCGTCCCCTCTTCTCTCCTGCCTCTCTTCCATCGTCCCCTCTTCTCTCCTGCCTCTCTTCCATCGTCCCCTCTTCTCTCCTGCCTCTCTTCCATCATCCCCTCTTCTCTCCTGCCTCTCTTCCATCATCCCCTCTTCTCTCCTGCCTCTCTTCCATCATCCCCTCTTCTCTCCTGCCTCTCTTCCATCATCCCCTCTTCTCTCCTGCCTCTCTTCCTCGTCCCCTCTTCTCTCCTGCCTCTCTTCCTCGTCCCCTCTTCTCTCCTGCCTCTCTTCCTCGTCCCCTCTTCTCTCCTGCCTCTCTTCCTCGTCCCCTCTTCTCTCCTGCCTCTCTTCCTCGTCCCCTCTTCTCTCCTGCCTCTCTTCCTCGTCCCCTCTTCTCTCCTGCCTCTCTTCCTCGTCCCCTCTTCTCTCCTGCCTCTCTTCCTCGTCCCCTCTTCTCTCCTGCCTCTCTTCATTGTCCTCTCTACTCTTCTGCCTCTCTTCATTGTCCCTTCTCTTCTCTTCTGCCTCTTCATTGTCCCTTCTCTTTATTCTCTTCTGCCTCTTCATTGTCCCCTCTTCTTTTTCCTCTTAATCATCCTTTCGTCTCTCCAACCTCTGTTTATAATTTTCTCTTTATTGTCCCTTCTCTTTGCTGTTTTCCCATCTTGTTTCTCTTTATTCCCCCCTCTCACCTCTCTTTAATGTCCCCTCTTCTTCTTCGCCTCTCTTTATCATCTCTTTCTTCTCTTTCCTAATTGTCCCCTTTACTATCTCTCTTCTTTCTACCATTTATTCTGGATTAACGTAATCTTGCTGTGTATATACAGGGGGAAAGATTTTGTTCTGTGTTGGTATCCACTAAGTTCTTGGCAGAATGTAACATGATCGGAGGAGAGATGGGCCACTTGTAAGCATCGTCCACCCCCCTCTGTCTCTCCATCTGTGGTGGGCGGACAAAGTATTTGGATGCTCATATCTAGTAAACAAGACCTGACAGATCCAGTCTTCCCTCATGATCAGCAAACTGCTTCATGTGAACATGTTCTGTAGAATCGTATATTATTCCTCCGCGCAGACTAATAATCGCATTGATGTTGCCAGGGAATAAAGAATATGATATGCCAGCAGGTGGATGTCTGCTATAAAAGTAGATACTGTGCTTAATGTGGAAGAATTTCCATCAACCCCCACAAGGAATATCAGGCTGTAAGGACATATAGTAGATATTAGTGAAATGTCAGTCTGTACTGGAGCTCATTTATCGCTGGCCCAGAGCGTGCTGGGGACCTGGAAGTGAAGAAGAATTTTAAAGGGGTACTTCGGTGGAAAACTTTTTTTATTTATTTTTTTTATTTTTTATTTTTTTAAATCAACTGGTGCCAGAAAGTTAAACAGATTTGTAAATTACTTCCAGTACTTATTAGCTGCTGCATACTACAGAGGAAATTATTTTCTTTTTGGAGCACAGTGCTGACATCAACTGTCTGCTGACATCATGAGCACAGTGCTCTCTGCTGACATCTCTGTCCATTTTAGGAACTGTCCAGAGCAGCATATGTTTGCTATGGGGATTTTCTCCTACTCTGGACAGTTCTTAAAATGGACAGAGATGTCAGCAGAGAGCACTGTGCTCGTGATGTCAGCAGAGAGCTCTGTGTTCCAAAAAGAAAATAATTTCCTCGGTAGTATTCAGCAGCTAATAAGTAATGGAAGGATTAAGATCTTTAATAGAAGCAATTTACAAATCTGTTTAACTTTCTGGCACCAGTTGATTTAGAAAAAAAAAAAAAAAGTTTTCCACCGAAGTACCGCTTTAACACTGCAAGGTCTGGTCGTGTTTAGCCTTTCCATGTGGTGAATATTCTTTGTTGAATCTGCACATATTTCTTGACCTCACGGTACTTTTTGATGTGCCAAACTAAAACTTTAAAGGGGTTTTATGATATCTAAACTTTGCTAGTCTATTTTTTTTGTTTAATGGTGGGCCAAGCCAAAAGAGCCCTGCCGATAAGGTGAAATAAAGGACACTGCAGGCTCTTCAGTATTCACACAATTCCCACGCCCTACATGAAAAAAAGTGGCTCTGTCTGGTACTGCAGCTCATTGAATGGGACTGATGGTGGGACTACTTAAGGCCAAACCCTTTTAAAGAAAACCTGTCCTCATGCAAAACAATTGACCTGTCCTGGCCACATGTCAAAAGTTTTGACCGATCAGGAGAATAAATCGGTAGAAGACCACATGCTCCCCCTCCACTTTCTTCATAGTGCAGAAACTGAGTTTAAAGGATAAACAGATTTGTAAATTGCGTCATGACCCCTGCCCAAAGCGTGGTCTGCCATGTCCCCTTCATGTATATCTCTTTGAGAGAGCCATTCGGCTATATTCGGCTCTCCCATTGAGCTATATGGAGGGGGCATATCGCTGCATTCCCGGGGAGACCCTGTACAGGAGATCGCAGGGGGTCCCGGCAGTTGGACCCCTGTGATCTAAAACGTATCCCCTATCCTGCAGATAGGGGATAAATTTTTCGCCAGGACATATCTCCTCTTTAAGTGTCCTGTGCCTTATGCTAATGAGTCTCAAGTAGTCATTGGGGTGTGCAGCATCACATCGCGGGCAGTCATGGCATCACTGGCTGTAATCGCTGTATCATAAGGTGTTCCAGAAGACTGGGTTCACATGTAGAATTTTTTTTTTCCATCCAAAACCCGGAGTGGGTCCAAAACAAAGGGGGGAAAAAAGTGCAACATTTTCAATTCTAGTAGATTTATATCAGTCCAACTCCTGGTTTTCACTTAAAATACCAATCTAGGGTGAAAAACATTGAAAATGCCTGTAGGACTATTTTGTGGATAGATGATCACTTGCAGCTCTATTCAAACTGTTTGCCACCATTGCCTGGTCTGGAGGAACCAGGGCAGCTATTAGCTTTGGGCTAATATTAGAAATTGGGTGAGGATACACAGAAGACCAGCAATGGCATTGCTACATTATACTGTTTCTCTTAAGGCTGTGATCACACTGGGTTCAGGTCCTTCAGGTTTCTGATGCTTTCTGGCAGGCAAAATGGCATAGTCAAAATGGCGTAGTTCACTATCCACTATCAGGTTTTCTTTTTTAATTTCAACTGGGTAGAACAGTGCGTTCTACCCAGTAGAAATTAAAAAAAGAAAACCTGATCGATCCCATGTTCTTATGATGGGTCCCATCAGAATTCATTACATAATAGAAATACAAAGAGAAAGGGGGCTCAGCCTAATATGTAAAGCGGAGTGCTACAATGGTATACAAGACCTACTACAGAAAATCCAAGAGCAAAGGTGGTGGCATGGAAGTATGGCATGGAAGTATGGCATGGAAGTATGGCATGTAAGTATGGGATCTTCTTTGCTCTTGGATTTCCTGTACAAAATAGAAATGTCACGGATACAGCTTAGTCCCTTTTGTACTGCAGATCTGAGAAGATCCTGGGGAGGCAATCCCGGCACTGATGACACATGAATGCTTCTTGCTGGTGACTATTCTTTGTAGAACCTATGATAGATACTTATTAAGTGTAACACAAGTTGTCTCTCTCTCTTGTTTCCCTGTATGGTGACTTGATCTGTGAGGGTCATTGACTTTTGTGTTTCTGTTCCCTCTTCCAGGGTTTTGGCTGGTGTGGACGATAATCATAATCCTTAGTTGTTGCTGCGTATGCCATCACCGGCGAGCTAAGCACAGGCTGCAAGCACAGCAACGGCAGCACGAGATCAACCTCATAGCGTATCGTGAAGCTCACAGCTATTCTTCTGTGCCATTTTACTTCCGTAAGTCATTTTTTTTTTGTACTTTTTGACCAGTATAAATGTTTTGTGCACTTGGTCACCTTTAAAGATTGTCTTGTAGGGCAAAAATGTTGTCCTACCATATACAGGACCTAAAGATGTCAGTGTGGCCTGGAGTGACCCTTTAATATCACTGCCATGGTACGCAGTAAACTGGATCTGATTAGGAGTATTCCCGGTCTAAATTTAATTGGGTCAATGGTATGAGCCTTCAGCACACGAAGCGTTTGCTCATGTGTACAAGCCATTGTAGTTGGTGCAGGTATAGGCTGCAGAAACATGAATACAGTGATCCCTCAACTTACAATGGCCTCAACATACAATAGTTTCAACATTTTTCTTTTCTGGACCATTGTAACTTGAAACCAGACTCAACATACAATGCTACCGACAGTCCAGATCTGTGATACCTGTCACAACTGGAGTAACAGAGCAATCAGAATGGGCATTTTACTGGTAAATCGCCTCTATTACTGAGGTGCAAGCACTGAATGGCTGTCTGGTAGCGCCCCCTACAGTACAGGGAGGAACTACAAGTTCAGTACTACTCCTTACCTGTGCCAGGGTTAGCTGCTCCTTTGGACACAAAGGAAGGGGGCTCCATTTAGGACACTGTGTGTACTGTACAGGACACTGAATAAGCTCCTGTCCTCTACTTAAACCATTGTTTCCCAACCAGGGTGTCTCCAGCTGTTGCAGAACTACAACTCCCAGCATGCCCGGACAGCCAACGGCTGTCCGGGCATGCTGGGAGTTGTAGTTTTGCAACAGCTGGAGGCACCCTGGTTGGGAAGCACTGACATAGACAGTGATTTACAGTTCCCAGCAGATCTTTCTTACTTTTATATATAAGGATTTGCTTTATCTATATTAGGTATCTACTTATTTTTCTTTAATTCTCACTTTATCCTATTTTTTGGATGACATTTTGGTGGCTTCAGAACCAATTACCAGGTTTCCATAGCATCATGGTCTCAACTAACAATGGTTTCAACATACAATGGTCGTCCTGGAACCAATTAATATTGTAACTTGAGGGACCACTGTACAAGAAAGACTTGTATAATACCTCTGGAATGGAGAACAGCCAGTAAAAGGGAAATCAGAAGAAAACTACCAAAATAAGATAGGTGTCAATAGCTGTCACTAGAAGTTAGAAGCCCTTCTGCTCCACGGGAGGTTTCTGTCCTCCCTGAGCTCGTATTTAAGTACAAGTTTCTCTTGCAGTCTTAAAGGGGCACTCCGCTGGAAAACATTTTTTTTTTTTTTTTAAATCAACTGATGCCAGAAAGTTACATCTATATAAAAATCTTAATTCTTCCAGTATCAACTGCTGTATGCTCCACCAGAAGTTCTTTTCTATTTGAATTTCTTTTCTGTCTGTCCGCAGTGCTCTCAGCTGACACCTCTGTCCATGTCAGGAACTGTCCAGAGTAGGAGCATATCCCCATAGAAAATCTCTCCTGCTCTGGGCAGAGGTGTCATGGACAGAGGTGTCAGCAGAGAGCACTGTGGTCAGACAGAAAAGAAATTCAAAAAGAAAAGAACTTCCTGTGGATCCTACAGCAGCTGATAAGTACTGGAAGGATTAAGATTTTTAAATATAAGTAATATACAAATCTGTTTTAACTTTCTGGCATCAGTTGATAAAAAAAAAAAAAAAAGTTTTCCAGCGGGGTACCCATTAAAAATACAGTTTTGAATCTTCCATAGTGCACTAGTGTTTGCTTATTTTCTCCTTAGAATAGAAAATGATATGGATGTGATTTATATACAGATGTATCCAACGTTCTCTTGATCCCTGGTGCATTATAGGGGTACTCTGTTGAAAACATCTTATCCTCTATCCAAAGGATAGGCGATAAGAAGTTAGATCGCGAGGGTCCTGCCGCTGGGGACCCCCGGGATCTCCAGACCGGCAGCTTCTGCGTTTGTGATGCCACGCCCCCTCCATTCATGTCTATGGGAGGGGGCGTGAGGGCTAGTACAAAGCCGTCACTCCTCCTCCCATAGATGTAAATGGTGGGGGTCCCCAACGATCTGACATCTTATAAGATGTTTTCAGCAGAGTACCCCTTTAAGATATTTTTACTGCACGCCCCAAGTTGAGATACCTTTTTATACTAGAGATGAGCGAACTTACAATAAATTCGATTCGTCACGAACTTCTCGGCTGGGCAGTTGCTGACTTTTCCTGCGTAAATTAGTTCAGCCTTCAGGTGCTCCAGTGGGCTGGGAAAGGTGGATACAGTCCATGGAAAGAGTTTCCTAGGACTGTCTCCACCTTTTCCAGCCCACCGGAGCACCTGAAAGCTGAACTAATTTATGCAGGAAAAGTCATCAACTGCCGAGCCGAGAAGTTCGTGACGAATCGAATTTACTGTAAGTTCGCTCATCTCTACTTTATACTAAGACATTGTCCAAACCTAATTTTAACATTACTCCTCATTTACTGGTACTGAGAGCGTTATAAAAAAAAAAAATAATAATAATCTCTGGTGCGTTAGGATATCCCATCGTGTCAAAGTTAATGCATTGTGTTAACATGATCAAGATAATCATCTGTAGTTAAAGTGGGAATTCTCCAATGTTGTTATATGGAGACATAAATGACATCTCTTTTGAGGTCTGTCTGCTTGGTGGTCCAGAAACATGTCTATCAAAGAATCACTTTTTTATATCACGAGTGATTTTCTCAAAAAGATGGTCTTCAGTGTATATACACCCAACATATTGTATTTTTTTTATTTTTCATATACTGTATTTATTTAAAGGGTACCTCTCATCAAAAAAACTTTTGATATTTTATAGATTAATGTATGCAGAATAACTTTACAATTGCATGTTATTAAAAATATGCTTCTTTCTATTTAATTTTCCACTTTGAAGAAATGACCACTAGGGGTCTCCCTACCAGTCCTGGCAGCAAGCATTTCAGACTCGTGCTGGAGTCCTAAACACTACGAGCTGCCAGTCTGCTTTGTTCACAAAGGAGAACACTCAGAGCTGCCAGCCTACTTTGTTCACAGCCTGTTTGGCTGTGAACAAAGCAGGCTGGCAGCTCTGAGTGTTTAGGACTCCAGCGTGAGACAGAAATGCTTGCTGACAGGACTGATCGGGAAAAATACAATAGAAAGAAGCATATTTTTCATTAACATGCTATTGGAAAGTTTATTTGATGAGAGGTACCCTGTAAAGAGATGTTTCCACCTTCAGTATGATCACTTTGTCAATCACGAGAATGGGGTCCAGAGTTCTCGGTTTTAAAGGGACATCAGTCACTTGTGTACACAGCTGCTCCATTCACTGTATGTGGTACTGCTGGAGATAGCTACTTGGTTAATATGCAGCAGCCCCTTAGTAAATAGAACAGCAGTGCGCATGACCACAGCCCCGTTCAGATGCGAGACACGTGGTCACTGGGGGTCCCATCAGTTGGATCTTCAGTGATTACAGTGGTCCCTCAACATACGATGGTAATCCGTTCCAAACGGACCATCGTTTGTTGAAACCATCCTATGTTGAGGGATCCGTGCAATATAAAGTATAGGACAGTGGTCTACAACCTGCGGACCTCCAGATGTTGCAAAACTACAACACCCAGCATGCCCGGACAGCCGTTGGCTGTCTGGGCATGCTGGGTGTTGTAGTTTTGCAACATCGGGAGGTCCGCAGGTTGTAGACCACTGTTAGAGGAAGTTGTACTCACCTGTCCCCGCCAGACCGTCACCGCTTGTCACCGCTGCTCGGGATGTCGCCGTCCATCGCTGTCGCCGCGTCCACAAGGTGTCCCCGACGCTCCGGCAAGGCCTCTGCTTCCCCGGGATCCGTGCTCTGCGTCGCCGCCATCACGTCGCTACGCACGTTGCTCCTATTGGATGACGGGACGGCGTGCGCAGCCACGGGATGACGTAGATGGAGAGCGCCGACGATGCAGGGGATCCCGAAGAGGACGCACCGGAGCCCCGAGGACAGGTGAGAGACGTCACCGGATCTCACGGGGCACCGTAAACGGCTATCCGGCGGCAGCTGAAGCAGTCAGCGCTGCCGGATAGCCGTTTATGCGATGGCCCCGACATAAAAAAGCATCGTATGTTGATGCTGCCTCTGAGAGGCCATCGTATGTTGAAATGATCGTATGTCGGGGTCATCGTAGGTCGAGGGGTCACTGTATACTTTATCCTGTGTATTTGGATTAAATGGTGTTGTTTGGACAAACCTTTTAATTTCTAACTTTAGAAGAAGATTCAGAAAAAGGTTACACGAAAACGAATTTTGTTACATATTGATGATCATATGTTTTTTTCTTTCCATAGGATTTTTGCCAAATTATCTGCTACCTCCTTATGAAGAAGTGGTAAATAGACCTCCTACTCCACCTCCACCTTACACTGTTCTACACCAACAATGTGTGGCAGTATGTTCAAGTTCAGGAACCGTAGAAGCTGTGCGAAACACCCAGAACAGCCAAACAAGTTCTCCAGCAGCAGCAAGTTGTAGTGGCACAAGACCACCCAGCATTGTAGACTGTGAGCCTTCTACAACATGCCTGGAAAGAGTAGCAAACAAACCAAATGGCCACGATTCCAACGATCCTGCCTGTGGTGCAGAGTTAGATGAGATTGCCGATCAAGTGTCCTTCTTAGACAAGGATTCTAAAGAACTCTTGAAGGACTACAGCTCTGACAGCTTTGATCAGAGCGGTTTCTTTGATGGCAAAGACAAGACACCTGGGAGACACCGGAGGTTCACTGGTGACTCGGGGATTGAAGTTTGTCTGTGCAACAGAGGCCATCTTGATGACTTTAAAGAGCTTGACGGCCTAATTGACGACACCGGGGAGAACTTCTGTGACACTTGCAATTCTTGTGATGCTCGTCCCCACAGAGACGAAGAAGAAGGGATTTTTGATCATTGCGATAGTAATGACCATCCGCCTTTGCCACGTCAGCCTTTGCTAAACACAATTAATGAACAAGACTCGCCAAATTCTCATAACAGTAGCAGTTCCCGTGGCTAAAGCGATGTCCTGAAGGCGGAAAACCATGAATAAGTGACTGTCCCACCTGTTTTGTTTTTTGTCTGTATTTTGATTTTTTTTCCATTGTCCTTGTACATTAAAAGACTAGGAAATGATCTACCAAAGCTAAAGTAAGGAAACACGCTTTACTAATGCCTTTTATTTTAGATGGGGCTTTGGTACTGATAATTTTGGTGATGGAAGACTAGGACAATAAGAGTCAAAGGTGAAGCTTAAAGAGTACAGGTGGAGGCTTCAGTATGAGAAATGTCTGGATTTCACTGTAATCACATTAGAGAAGCAAAAAAAGATTATCTCCTTATTAGAAGAAATCGACACAATCATTTCACCATTGGATCGAGAGCAACCGATACTGCCCAGACCTGAAAATGTAAATGGAGCTTCATATACTGGAAGAGTTGTGGCTAAGAGAAAATTAATTTGTGGGGTGGGAGGGGATATTTGCCAGTATTGTGACAAAAGTATTTGAACAAATATAAAATCCAGAGGTGCTATGGGGACATCAATGTTTCTGTAGCAAGGAGGTGGGGGAAAATTTGCTTGTGCACACAATTATTTGCAAGCAAACTTTTTCCATGAAGAGTTGACACCTCTTTTTACGTAGTGCAATTCCAGATCTTGGTTTTACCTCAAGTAGGTAATGTTTTGTTATTATAGAAAATGGGCCATTTTCTAGCCTTAAATATAAGCTTTTCTCCCCAATTGTTCCTACCTAAAACAATAAAGCTAAGAGTTTCTTGAATGGACGTAATCGTAAAATAAAAAGCAGCTGGTCTGCTGAGAACCTACAGTGGTTGCCTCTCCCTCCACTTATTGGTGGTCTTTATATCGCAAATAGGTTATTGCATGATTTAGAAGTCACAAGGATGATGATCCAGTACTGGTTTTTGCATGGACCTGGCTGCTGATAATCCAGATACAACACCAGCTCTCCATCCATTGTCCAAGATGAGCACAGCAACTTTTTTGAAGCAGTATTTCCTCTTGTTATGTAAAAACCAATGCAATTTTTACATTGACCACTAGAGAATAAAGTAAAAATGTTGCAGTGTGGTCACAAAGTGATTATTATGGGAATGCATGCCTATGTGAGTATGTATTCCAGGCCGTAAGGTTAAGATGTTACTTCTACACTAAGGACATACAGTACGTTTTGTAGACAGTTGTTTTCTTTTGAACATTCCCTTCCATTCCAGAGGAGATGGGAATTTTCGTTTAGAAATTGTACTTGAGAAGTCTATAAGATTGTCACAGTTCCACACATGTTACTGTTGACCGACACCATTAAGAAGGTTGAATGTTACAATTTGCCTCATGGAAAGTGCAAGTTTTTATTTTGTTTTCTATTTTGAGCAATGTCTGCTCTACGCTTAGGGAAAATTTTTAATTTGACGTTACTTTGTAAACGAATGTGCACTTCTGATATTTGCATCAAAATATCTGTGGCAACATGGATTGACATTGACAACTTTCTTGCACTGGAATTCGTTATTTTTGTTGGACAATAAAATGAAACTTTTGAGATTAAATTGGTGCATTGTATTTTGTGTTAATTTCTTCTCTTTGTGCATTAGACGCTGTGAGACCAAGTATCCTTAGATGGGTTGCAAAGGATGACAAAATCTTAAATGCTTATTTCCAAAAAACTGCCATATCTGCAGATTGTCCGAAGTATTGTAGCGCAGTCCCATTTACACCAATTTGACTGAGCTGCAAACCCAGGACAGGTGTAGTTCTGTTTCTAAAAAGCAAGAAACAGCATCACAATATAACTCCCTGCAAGGCTGCACCATTTGGACAACTCGCCTTGAAGTCATTGGAAGTTATGCAAATTGTGCAACTCCCCCACTTCAGCTGCTTTCCGCTTTCCCATCCACCTATGGCTGTCACAAACAGGTAGGACATGGCTGAAAAAGCCAGTTGATGAGGTGGGACAGTTTTAAGGAAAGTTTTGTGGACATACATTAACTAAATGCTTTTATAGATATGCACCTACAGTCATGGCCGTAAATGTTGGCACCCCTGACATTTTTCTAGAAAATGAAGTATTTCTCACAGAAAAGGATTGCAGTAACACATGTTTTGCTATACACATATTTATTCCCTTTGTGTGTATTGGTACTAAACCAAAAAAGGAGGAAAAAAAGCAAATTAGGCATAATGTCACACCAAACTACAAAAATGGGCTGGACAAAATTATTGGCACCCTTAAGGCTGGGTCCACACTACGTTTTGTCCCATACGGGAGCGCATACGGCAGGAGGGAGCTAAAACCTCACGCTCCCGTATGTAAACGTATGTCATTCAACCACGGTTTTAGGTCCGGTTGTAAAAGCGCATACGGCGCAAAAATGAGCCGACCGGACCGAACGTTTCACTCCGGTCGGCTCATTGAAGTGAATGACATACGGGAGCGCATACGGTGACATACGGGAGCGCGAGGTTTTAGCTCCCTCCTGCCGTATGCGCTCCCGTATGGGACAAAACGTAGTGTGGACCCAGCCTCACTTAATATTTGGTTGCACACCAGTGGCTTCCTATAACCATCAATAAGCTTCTTACACCTCTCAGCCGGAATATGTTAGACCACTCTTCTTTTGCAAATTGCTCCAGGTCTCTCTTATTGGAAGGGCGCCTTTTCCCAACAGCAATTTTAAGATCTCTCCACAGGTGTTCAATGGGATTTAGATCTGGACTCATTGCTGGCCACTTCAGAACTCTCCAGTGCTTTATTTGCCATCCATTTCTGTGTGCTTTTTGACGTATGTTTTGGGTGCTGGAAGACCCAATATCTCGGACGCAAACCCAGCTTTCTGACACTGGGCTGTACAGTGCGACCAAAAATCCATTGGTAATCCTCAGATTTCATGATGCCTTGTACACATTCAAGGCACCAGAGGCAGCAAAACAACCCAAAAACATCATTGAACCTCCATCATATTTCACTGTAGGTACTGTGTTCTTTTCTTTGTAGGCCTCATTCCGTTTTCAGTAAACAGAAATTTTTGGTAAAGCACATCATTTTACTATCTTGTTCTCATCTGTCCACAAGACTTCTTTCCAGAAGGATTTTGACTTACTCAAGTTCATTTTGGCAAAATGTAGTCTTTTTTTATGTCTGTGTCAGCAGTGGGGTCCTCCTGCCATAGCGTTTCATTCCATTTAAATGTCGATGGATAGTTTGTGCTGACACTGATGCTCCCTGAGCCTGCAGGACAGCTTGAATGTCTTTGGAACATTTTTCCCTTCTGTCCATGCCCAGGGAGATTAGCTACAGTGTCATGGGTTGCAAACTTCTTGATAATGTTGCGCACTGTAGACAAAGGCAAATCTAGATCTCTGGAGATGGACTTTTAACCTTGAGATTGTTGATATTTTTCCACAATTTTGGTTCTCAAGTCCTCAGACAGTTCTCTTCTTCTCTTTCTGTTGTCCATGCTAAGTGTGGCACACACAGACACACAATGCAAAGAGTTTAAAGTAGCATCTCATGCTTGAAACAATCTTATTTTTCCACAATTTTGAAAGGGTGCCAATAATTTTGTCCAGCCCATTTTTGGAGTTTGGTGACATTATGTCCAATTAGCTTTTTTTTTTTCTTTCCTCCCTTTTTTGGTTTAGTTCCAATGCACACAAAGGGAATAGACATGTGTATAGCAAAACACGTGTTACTGTAACTGTAAAAGAATACAGTTTCTGTAAATGTGATCAATAAATAATTTTTACAGCTGTTACATATCCACAATCTTTCAAGTATTTTGTGACCCTGTTTCTGTTGATTTTTGCTGGAAATTAATTTACAGTACCTGTTATACAGTAGATCAGTTACCTATCCAACACAAACATTAAGTGCCAAGGGTATATGATGGACAACTTATGTATGTGCTGTTATCAGAGTGAATAATGCTGCCTATTAGAGATGAGCGAAGTTACAGTGATTCGATTCGTCACGAACTTCTCTGCTCAGCAGTTGCTGGCTTTAGTCTGCATAAATTAGTTCAGCTTTCATGTGCCCCGGTGGGCTGGAGACTCTTTCCTAGGAGCGTATCCACCTTTTCCAGCCCACCGGGGCACCTGAAAGCTGAACTAATTTATACAGGCTAAAGTCAGCAACTGCCGAGCCGAGAAGTTCGTGACGAATCAAATCACTGTAACTTCGCTCATCTCTACTGCCTATCCTATCTCCAACAATACACCTTCAATGTAATTACGCCATTTTAATATATTTACAAAGCAATATCAGAGTTGGGTTAAGAAGTGGTTGACCGCAAACGGCACAAAATTATAAGGAGTTCCTGATTCCTGATGGTATACGCCTGCCGCACGAGAAGTGACGACTTATATAGGAGTCACAGTGGGCGGCGTTAAGAGTCACGTGTCAAAACAATGTGATCATGTGATTAAAAACAGCTCGGGACTAGCATGGATCTGTGAACTGCAAAATTCTAACAACAAGAATACAGGTAAATAGCAACTTAATTCACTAACTGTAGATGTGAGTATAGTATAGAGTGCCGTCAATTTATAGAAAGGGTGCCAAATCGATTTGGTCATTGAGCCCGAGAGCGCCGGTAGCTCCCAGCTTCAGTATCCAATGTGCCTCTTTTCTCAGCAATACAGCATGTTTATCTCCCCGGTGTGGTAGGGAGATAACCCTTTCTATGCCCCTTTGGATAGGGGATAAGATGTCTAAGCACCGGAGTACCCCTTTAAACTATGTTCACTGCAGAATCCCCATACCCCAGTATTTCTTCTGTGGATATTCACAATTTTTTTTCCACTATGCAGATTTAACACAAATCAGCTTTGTATGAACCATGGTGCGGATATTTATTATGGAAAAGATCCTTATGGTATCTTCTCAAGGAGGATTCCAACTAAAAATGTCTGTGTATTAGTAAATTGGAATACTTACCAAAAGATTAATAAGTATTATCTACTTATTAAAAATATTTACAAAGATATTGTCATTTCTTCGGTTAGTAGTGGCATAGGGCTGGGCGGTATACCGGTTCATACCGAATACCGAAATTTTTGGGCTGCACGATATGAATTTTTCCCCATACCGCAATACCGATTTGGCCCCTCCCCCCTGGGAATGAATTATCAGCCTTGCGCAGCGCTGTCCCCGAACTAATCATATGTGACCCACCAGCGCTGTTCTGCCCCCCCCCCACCAAATCATGTTACCCGCAAGCGCTGTTCTGCTCCCAACCCCCCACCAAATCATGTTACCCACCAGCGCTGTTCTGCCCCCCCCACGCCAAATCATGTTACCCGCCAGCGCTGTTCTGCCCCCCCCCCCCACACCAAATCGTTACCCGCCAGCGCTGTTCTGCTCCCCCCCCCACCACCAAATCATGTTACCCACCAGCACTGTTCTGCTCCCCCCCCCCCCACCACCAAATCATGTTACCCGCCAGTGCCGTTCTGCTCCCCCCAATTAATTATCAGCCCAGCGGGGTACTACTCACATGTGTCACCCGCAAACACTGCCCTCCTCCTCTTTGTTGGGGGCCGCCGGCGATTGAACTCTATACTGTACGCCAGTGGTCTCCAACCTGCGGACCTCCAGATGTTGCAAAACTACAACTCCCAGCATGCCCAGACAGCCAACGGCTGCATGCTGGGAGATGTTGTTTTGCAACAGCTGGAGGTCCGCAGGTTGTAGACCACTGCTGTATGCTGTATCCCTATGCCTGGGCTACAAAAGATAAAGAAAATAAACTTTAACTTACCTACGTCGGCCTCACACTGGGGACGGGAACGTCGGACAGCCGCTAGCCTATCACCGGCCGCAGCGATGTCCCGACCCGGTCAGTGATAGGCCGAGCCCACTGTCATGTAAGGAGCTCTGGCCGACTTCTTACATGACAGTGTGTTTAACCTATCACTGGCCGTGGTGGGACATCTCTCCCGCCGGTGATAGGCTGACGGCTGTCTAACGTTCCCGTCCCCAGTGTGAGGCTGACGTAGGTAAGTTAAAGTTTATTTTCTTTATCTTTTGCAGCCCGGGCATAGGGATACAGCATACAGCAGTGGTCTCAAATCTGCGGACCTCCAGCTGTTGCAAAACTACATCTCCATGCATGCCCGGACAGCCATTGCTGGGAGTTGTAGTTTTGCAACATCTGGAGGTCCGCAGGTTGGAGACCACTGGCGTACAGTATAGAGTTCCATTGCCGGCGGCCCCCAACAAAGAGAAGGAGGGCAGTGCTTGCGGGTGACATATGTGAGTAGTACCCCGCTGGGCTGATAATTAATTGGGGGGAGCAGAACAGTGCTGGCGGGTAACATGATTTGGTGGGGGGGAGCAGAACAGCGCTGGCGGGTAACATGATTTGGTGGGAGGGGAGCAGAACAGCGTTAGTGGGTAACATGATTTGGTGGGGGGAGCAGAACAGCGTTAGTGGGTAACATGATTTGGTGGGGGGAGCAGAACAGCGTTAGTGGGTAACATGATTTGGTGGGAGGGGAGCAGAACAGCGCTGGCGGGTAACATGATTTGGTGGGGGGGGGGAGCAGAACAGCGTTAGTGGGTAACATGATTTGGTGGGGGGGAGCAGAACAGCGCTGGCGGGTAACATGATTTGGTGAGGGGGAGCAGAACAGCGCTGGTGGGTAACATGATTTGGGGGTGGGGGTGAAAGAAATACAGTGGAACCGCCATAAGTTACAAAAATACTGTGATACACATATTTGGTCAAACCGCCCAGCTCTATAGTGGCAGACAACAAAGAGAAGGAGGGCAGTGCTTGCGGGTGACATATGTGAGTAGTACCCTGCTGGGCTGATAATTAATTGGGGGGGAGCAGTACAGCGCTGGCGGGTAACATGATTTGGTGGGGGGGGGGGGGAAGCAGAACAGCGCTGGCGGGTCACATGATTTGGTGGGGGGGAGCAGAACAGCGCTGGCGGGTAACATGATTTGGTGGGGGGGAAGCAGAGCAGCGCTGGCGGGTCACATGATTTGGTGGGGGGGAGCAGAACAGCGCTGGCGGGTAACATGATTTGGTGGGAGGGGAGCAGAACAGCGTTAGTGGGTAACATGATTTGGTGGGGGGAGCAGAACAGCGCTGGCGGGTAACATGATTTGGTGGGGGGGAGCAGAACAGCGCTGGTGGGTAACATGTTTGATGGGGGGGGAGCAGAACAGCGCTGGCTGGTAACATGATTTGGTGGGGGGGAGCAGAACAGCGCTAGTGGGTAACATGATTTGGTGGGGGGGGGGGGAGCAGAACAGCACTGACGGGTAACATGATTTGGGGGTGGGGGTGAAAGAAATACCGTTATATACCGTGGAACCGCCATAAGTTACAAAAATACCGTGAAACACATATTTGGTCATACCGCCCAGCTCTATAGTGGCAGACATTTTTGTCATGACAGCAGTAAGTGTAAAAGTTGTCACCTTTTGTATTAGCTTCTCTGAACTAATGGGACACGGTCACTTTGCTATAGATTACACCTACGGACACCGTGACAGATGTTTCTGAAAAGCTAATTCCGAGGTGACAACCTTTGCACTTCCTGCTGTCACTTTCTGCAGCAATGGCCGCCGCAACAAAACTAAAAAAAAAAAAATAAATGCCAATATCTCTGCAAGTAAATAAAGCATAATAACAAAGATTTAGGTTTTGCTCTAACTTCTGAATTACTATTATTTGGTCGATTTTGACATTTTGGGCACAAATCCACTGTAATGTTATTGAGGGGAATTGTGAGCATTTTGGATGCATTTGTATCGTGTGCTTGATGGTCGATGGTGCTAAATAAATGAGTATTACCTCATAATACCACAGCTGTTCTGAGCTTAATAAGAAAACAAAAAAACCCGAGCCCCCCATGAAAAACATGCTTTTAGCACAAGGATGTATTGAGTGTTTTGGTCGTGGGAAACCACTTTATTTCTTTGGAATTGTCTGATGGGTTCACTTGAAGGTCACATGTGAGGGTCACAGGCCTCCTGAAGAACAGGCATCACTTTGTACCTTGAACAGCCGGTGCTGGTTGGGATGTCTGGGAGGGGTCGGGATCGCATAGCTTACATTCTAGAGAAAAATGTCTCAGGCACAATGGGGGGTATTTATCAAAGGATTTATGTGTTTTGTTTTTTTCACGTAACTTTGGCGCAATACTTTGGTGCAGTGTCTTTTTGCGCCAAAGTTTGGCGCATCTTCTCCACTGTCATTTTTACAACTTTCTCAAAATCACACGGTCCTGTGTGTGATTTTAACTTTAGTCAGTAATTCATCATTTGTGCCAATCAATCTTTGGCGCAAATCCCGTTTTTTGGGCGCCAAATCCCCGCCAAGAAATTTTGCACATGGAAAACGCACTTAGCAATGTGAGAAAATGTAAAGGCGTCAAAATACATTTAAAAAATGTTTTTTGTGAAAGCAGCGACGCCTCCGGGGCTGCTCAATACTATCCTGCGACAAAGTTGTCTCTGAGGGACCTTCACCCTCCGTTGAGCCAGCATTGGACATGGCCACACAGGTTCAGGAAAGGTAAGCACTAAAGCAGTGGTCTCCAACCTGCGGACCTCCAGATGTTGCAAAACTACAACTCCCAGCATGCCCGGACAGCCGTTGGCTGTCCGGGCATGCTGGGAATTGTAGTTTTGCAACATCTGGAGGTCTGCAGGTTGGAGACCACTGCACTAAAGTAACAAAAAAAAAAAAAAAAAAATACCCAAGTTGAAAATAAAATCCATTTCACATGGGGGAGATTTATCAAAACCTGTGCAGAGGAAAAGTTGTCCAGTTGCCCATAGCAACCAATCAGATTGCTTCTTTCATTTTTCACAGGTCTTCATGAAAATGAAAGAAGCAAGCTGATTGGTTGCTATGGGCAACTGGGCAAGTTTTCCTCTGCACAGGTTTTGATAAATCTCCCCCCATGGTGACTATAAACCCCACAAAAGAAAATAACTCATGTCACTTGCTGATATACTGCAGGAGGGACTCCGAAATGGCTGCTCTACAGGGTAAAATATACTGTCCTCTGTGGTGGTAAGTTCTGTGTAAAAGGCGCTGTGAACAGCTGATTTCAACATTTGAGCCAAAATTACTAACAACTTGCACGAAATGATAAATTTGGTGCATGTCCACGAAAACCAAAGTGAAAAAAAAAAAGGCTAAAAAGAAATGGTCTACAGGCAAAATTGATAAATTCCCCCCCCCCCCCCCCCCCCCCAATGACTGTAAACGCTGCTTGTTGTTCTGGATATGTAGCAAATCAGAGACCGAGTGCTGACATGAAGGGGTCACCTACGAAACACAGCCAGGTTCTCTAGTCTTGTTTTCGATGTCGTACTGTTTGGAGACACCATAAGATTCAAATATCTCTTGTCTAGGAACAGCGCCATTCTTGTACATAGGTTCTGTCTGCCCAAGTAGCTGTGGATCACTGCTCTTCATTCCAGCTCCAAGCCCTTCCTGGTGATCATGACCATCTGCGGCATCAGGTGTGTCTTCACAGCGACTGTCATATCACAGAAAAAAAAATATATTGCCTATATCTGTTACTCACTAAGTCATGCAGATGCTTTACATGTCTTTTTTTTTTATGTCTAGCTTCTGTATTTGGCTCACAAATCCCTCTGCTGCTCACTCATTATGGCATCCACTGCTCAGGGAGGGGTGTTTCTGAAGCAAGCACTGAGCCCGCCCTCACTCACCATGCATTCACTTCCTCCATGAGTCTGCTGTGCTGTACTGGGTCTCTTCATCCAATCACAGGCTGCTCTGTAAGGGTATGTTCACATTGAGTAATGTGAGCGGAATCTCATTTTGCAGAATTCCATGAGCAGAGACTCCATCTGGCGGCTGCCGCCGGGAACTTCGGCGGTATGACCGCGCGGCCCTGTGCCGTCACCTTTGACAGCAATGCAGGGCTCACGTTCTTTCTTTGCACGGCTCAATTTCAGCAGCGGAATTGTCCACCGCTGAAATTCCTCAGTGTGAACAGGTCTCAGACAGAGAAAGATTTGTTCTGGTTTCGACTGTCCAGGCAAGCTGGGGGTTGTAGTTATTTAATAGCTGGAGGCACACTGTTTGGAAAATACTGTCTTAAAGTGGTGCTCCACCCCTGGACATCTTATCCCCTATTCAAAGGGAGGCCCGGCCGCTGGGACCCCCCGCCATCTCCAGGCGGCACCCCGGCATTCAGAACTTCTTTGTTTAGAACTCTGGCTGGGTTCGGGCAGCCGCGATCATGATGTCACACCACACCCCCTCAATTCATGTCTATGGGAGGGGGCGTGATGGCCACGGCCACATCAACCCAGCCAGCGTTTTGAATAAAAATGTTCTGAACACCAGGGTGTCGCCCAGAGATCAGACATCTTATCCCCATCTTTTGGATAGAGGATAAAATGTCCAGGGGCAGAGTATCCCTTTAATGGGACAGAAATATCATTAGTTCCTAAAGTGCTGAGGAGATTCAATAGGTGTCTGACTGAGAATTTTCCATGGTAACCATTGTCAAGTGGTCGTCCCTCGATCTTCTCACCCAATTGAATACGTCATCATAAATAAACCATTATATTCGCAAAACAATTTATTGGCACTGGTAAACAGTATCAGGACACCCCCATTACAGATTCATCTGGTGGCCAGTGTACAGTCGAGTGCTTTTAACATTTTTAAATAAATAGTCACATCAAATAATAATAAAAAATAATGTGAACATTTTTATAAAAAAGTGCTTATGATTAAAACCTGACTGTGTTATTTGTTGCTTTTTCAGGGGACCCCCACAGACTGCTCGTGTGGCCAGTGTAAAAACTGCAATATTTTGAATGACTAGTCACATAAATAAAAAAATAAAAATAAATACATACAAAAAGTAAAAATAAAATAAAATAATTATAATAGAAACCTGCTTTAAAGGGGTATTCCAGGATTTTATTTGACAGTGCTACAGGGGCTGTAAAGTCAGTGTTGTCCATAATATACTGTCCACCCCTGTGTGTGACGGGTGGTCTTGCAATTCTTATGTGATTTTTGCCCCAACGTTTATTTTTAACATCATACAAAATGACTGTCGTCTCCTGTTTCCTAGGTTGCAGTGTGGCCCAAGATATTTCATCACTAGTCAGGTGTTCAGAGGGAGCCTGTCTTTGCTTCAATGGGTGGATCAATCGCTGGGTGGGAGATCATTTTGCAAGAATTAGCAACAGCTGGAGACACCCTGGTTAGAAAACACTAGTCTATTGCATTAAGGGCAGCGCAGGTGTGTTTCAATGGATGGGGTGGCTGTTGTGTGGGACCTCACACATACTAACAAGGTATTATGGGACTTGTAGATTAAGAGAATGGACTCCAACAGGAAATAGCCAGTACATAAAAAGCTAGCCACGGTATTATGGTAATCTCACAGCATAGTCTTTTAGCCTCAAGACAAGCGCAGATCCTTCCTAAGCATGTCCATTACAGTCTGGCAGGTAAGTACTAAAGTCACCTTATGTGGATAACCCCTTTAAATGATATTGCATTTGTTGATATATTCCCTGTATTCATATGAATATCAGGTCTTCTCTTCTATAACCTTTGAAGGGCTGCATTGTATGTCCATGTTATGTGAAAGCACCTTTCTGAAAAGCACTGATAACAATGATTAGTGTGTTGTGTGGAAACAAATGACAATCTTCTTGCTTTTCTTAGAACCATTTGCTGTAGTCTTGGCAAGGACACAAATGTCTTTATGTTGAGGAAATCTGATCTAGGGTCTATATTCAGACATACAGTATCCTCTGTATACTGTATTTGATGCACACGATTTGAAGCTGCAGATTGGAAGCTGTGTTTAGTCATTTAGTTTATATAGAAATCTGCAGCTTCAAATCCTGCACATCAAATATGCGCAGGATACTGTACGTGTGAATAGGCCCCTAATGTCAGGGTCGTACTCTAAACCCTTCTATCTATCTCAGAACAGAAGGGTCCAAGTGCTGTTCCCTCCCAACCCTTGTAGGAAAAGAAAAGACATGACTTTTGGGGCATTTACCTTCATAGAGAAGTTTGAATGAAGAGTCTGTGGGGCCGTTCAATGCTCAACTATGTCAGCGGTCCAATTGACTGTGCATAGAGCATGAATGCTTGGGGTTGGTGGGACTGGCTGACTATGTAATGTGTATGGGGTATGAGGATATGTTGAATTTTAATAACCCCGATCCTTTCTTCTCACCGGAGTTAACCCTCTACCAGTTGTGTCTGACGCTGGATATCCCTCCATTGAGAAGACCTATTGCTTGGTCAAGAGTGCATGACTATGGGGTTAGGAGGAACAGTGCAAATGAGCAGTCAACATATAGTTATACCATTATCTAAGGCCATGTTCACATATATACAACACGCTTGTCACATTTGTTGTTTCTAGAGATGAGCGAACTTACAGTAAATTCGATTCGTCACAAACTTCTCCGCTCGGCAGTTGATGACTTTTCCTGCATAAATTAGTTCAGCTTTCAGGTGCTCCGGTGGCCTGGAAAAGGTGGATACAGTCCTAGGAAAGATTCTCCTAGTACTGTATCCACCTTTTCCAGCCCACCGGAGCACCTGAAAGCTGAACTCATTTATGCAGGAAAAGTCATCAACTGCCGAGCGGAGAAGTTCGTGACGAATCCAATTTACTGTAAGTTCGCTCATCTCTAGTTGTTTCCATCAGGAGTGGAACCAGATTGCTGGACACATGTGAACCAAGGAGTAGTTGTATGGCGACTAGAGATGAGCGAACTTACAGTAAATTCGATTCGTCACGAACTTCTCGGCTCGGCAGTTGATGACTTTTCCTGCATAAATGAGTTCAGCCTTCAGGTGCTCCCGTGGACTGGAAAAGGTGGATACAGTCCTAGGAGACTCTTTCCTAGGACTGTATCCACCTTTTCCAGCCCACCGGAGCACCGGAAAGCTGAACTAATTTATGCAGGATAAGTTATCAACTGCCGAGCCGAGAAGTTCTTGACGAATCGAATTTACTGTAAGTTCACTCATCTCTAATGGCGACCTTTATTTCCATCTACTCTCTGCTGAAAGTCAACCATGTCCTAGAACAGTGTCTCCCAGCCAGTGGGCCTCCAGCTGTTGCAAAACTACAACTCCCAGCATGCCTGGACAGCCGTTGGCTGTCCAGGCATGCTGGGAGTTGTAGTTTTGCAACAGCTGGAGGCACACTGGTTGGGAAACACCGTCCTAGAAAACCCCTTCAACTTTGCTTGGCAATGTTGTAACTGGCTACCAAGGAGTTAATGTTTAAAGGGCCCCTGAAGGCATCGACTAAATGCCTAACAAGGACATATTGTCATTTAACAACTTGTTTCCATGATTGCTTCAAAATAGAGTTAGAGAATTCACTTGGGAGAAAACGTAGTGAGGTCTGAGAAGGGGCTGGTCTGGATTATAGCAGCAGCTTGTATGATAGACTGTGAAGGATGCGGACAAATTGGATTGGTGCTGGTGCTGCTATTAGACAAGAGTTATATCATTTCTGCATTGTGACAACAATATGACATCTCTGTAAATAGTGGGGGAGGGGTGGTCATTTCTGGTAACATTGTGTATGTTCATTTCCTGGACGACTCCTCTGAAACAAGTACTATTTATAACATCTTAAAGGGATACTCTGCCGAAAAACATCTTATCCCCTATCCCCCGCCATTTCCACTGCGGCACCCCAGTCATCGCTCCATGCCGGATGGCTGGCAACTACAGCCGCTACACCCCCTCCATTCATGTCTATGGGAGGAGGCGTGACGGCTATGTACTAACCTTCATAGTAGAGCAATGGTCGGCACTATCTGGAAAGTGGTGGTGCACGAGGAAAGGAGTATTGTATATAATAAAGGAGGTCCCAGCACTCACCGATGCAAGCAAATGGTATTTATTGTATATCCAAGTCACAGGACGCGTTTCGGCACTTAGCCTTCCTCTGCTGCAGGGGAAGGCTAAGTGCCGAAACGCGTCCTGTGACTTGGATATACAATAAATACCATTTGCTTGCATCGGTGAGTGCTGGGACCTCCTTTATTATATAATGTACTAACCTTCATGCCCCCCCTCTCTCATAGACATGAATGGAGGGGCGTTGCGTGATGTCATGAACACACAAGCTCCAAGCTTCCATGTTCCGGACGTCGCCGATGCCGGCCCCGAGATCGCAGGGGTGCCCATCGGCGGGACCCCTGTGACCAGGCATCTTATCCCCTATGCTTTGGAGTACCCCTTTTAAAGAGTACCTGTCATATCTAACCAAAAAAAAATGTGTTAACTTTTTTTGGTGGTGTCCAGAGTTTGAATTTTCACTGCAAAAATTCTGCAGTGTGCTCGCTGCAGCAGAATCCCATTAAAGACAATGGAAGGCTTCTAGACTGAAATTTTCTAGCTGAATTTTACAGTAGTATGAATGCAGCCATATAGTTACTTGGCATACAGTCATGATATTAAGAAGGGGTTGATATTTCCATTATATTATCTAAAGTAGCTTGAAACGCATCAGAATAGCTACCTACTGACGCACCACTACCATTGCCAAGTGGAGATCTGGTATTGCAGTGGATTTTCTGAATACAGCTCCTAAACTGGCACCTTGGATTGCACCTCTGAATACAGCAGAATGGCTTCCAGAACTGGCAACTATAGCACAAACACCTTCCATCATCACGCACCTGCCGCACCTGCTCCATAGAAGTTGGACTCTGAACTTGCCAGTTCCAGGACACAGAGTTACGGAGCTACTTGCTAGTCCGTGATCACAGAGTTAGGCTAGGTTCAGACTACGCAGCCCGGAGATTCCCAGTGCGTCAGCGCTGACTGAATCAGTCGGTGCTAGGACCGCGCGGACACTGCAGTCTCCAATAGACTGCAATGTGTTCCGCGTGGATTTCCGCCTGAAGAAAGAGCAACGCCATTCTTCAGGCGGAAATTTCCAAGCGGATTTTCCGTTCACAAATTCCACTTCACAAATTCCGAAGTGTGAATTTGTGACCGGAAACCCATTCACTACACTATACATTTTAGCAAGCGGAATTTCAGCCTGCAATTTCAAAGCGGAATTGCAGGCGGAAATTCCGTAGTCTGAACCTAGCCTTACTGTCTACACTCCGGACACATATCTCCTATATCTCGCTATAGAGGACTCTGAGAGTGTTTGGCTTGTTAGACCTAAAGCGCAGCTTTTTACCAACATCGGACAACTAATCCCGACTGCTGCTGTGCGGAATTGTCTGGTGGGCATCAGGTGAGAGGTACCGACTATTACAGTGCTGGTTATTCTGGACTATTAAGCCTCAGATGAGAAGCAAGTATACGTATACAAGGTTATAGAGGGACATTTATCAATGTTTGCTTATGTATTCCTTTTTTTTAGTAATTTTTTCCTTACTTTTTTTTGCTTATTTGTGACTTATTTATCAACTGCTTTCAGCCTGTTAATTTTCTTTCACGTAAGCAATTTTTCCTTTTTTACTTTGGTAGTAGCTTTTTCTGCTCCATGTTTGAGCTGGAGTAAATTTAGTCAATTTTTAACTCTGTTGCGCCTTTTTTTCCCCGCAGTTGCGACTGTCGCAGTTAATAAATACCTGACTACCCGTAGTCCATTTTAAAATTATTACTACGTAGTTAATTTTTGGAAAACTTGCTTTTCTCGCTTTCCAGTCAAAATGTCGCACGAAAAAATCGCGTAGTCGCAGTTGCGACAATTTTGCGACAATTTTAGTAAAGAAAACCTGACTAAACCCGTTGATAAATGTCCATAATAGTGATTACCTAACATCCCTCATACCTTTTTATAAAGGAAAATTGTGTATTTATCTATTCCATAAACAATATGCCGAAATAATGGATGCTGGACTATGCAACTTTGAATGAATTCTAGGTAATTGTTATGCCCTTTTTCCCATCTCTGCACAAATTAGCAATATCTATATACAATATAACTAGAGATGAGCGAACTTACAGTAAATTCGATTCGTCACAAACTTCTCGGCTCGGCAGTTGATGACTTATCCTGCGTAAATTAGTTCAGCCTTCAGGTGCTCCGGTGGGATGGAAAAGGTGGATACATTCCAAGAAAAGAGTCTCCTAGGACTGTGTCCCCCTTTTCCAGCCCACCGGAGCACCTGAAAGCTGAACTAATTTATGCAGGATAAGTCATCAACTGCCGAGCCAAGAAGTTCGTGACGATTCGAATTTACTGTAAGTTCGCTCATCTCTAAATATAACATCTAACAATGGTAGTGGTAGCTCAGATTTATTGTATTTTCATTGTATCTTGTATTATAACCTTTCACAAGGGCCTTGTGTCTGGATAGAATTTTATGATTATAATTTATATGAATATATAAACATTTTATTGAATCCTCTTATGTATTTGAAGAACGGTTCCATCACTTATAGATACAATTGGCCATCATGTACCAGCTCCAATAAGGATCTGGTGAAATCCTTGAGGTTTGGATTTGTGTGCGTCTTTAAATCCAATACAGCGCCATAGGGTATTGGTGATATCCAGGATAACCTCGGATTAGTTTAGTTGGGAGCTGCACCAGTTTTAGAGATTTTCATACAGTGAAACGCTGGTCTAGAGGTCCAAGTTTGGGGCTGCTATCTGAAAGGGTTGCAAAAGATTAGGGGCCATGGGGCACATACTTACCAATAAATCACATGAGGACATTCCACTGACAGCGGAGCGCCGGCAGAACATGTCGGCACTAAAATCGCTCAGAAATGCTCCACATCATAGACGGCAATGCATTTCCTTGTGGAATCCGCAGAAAGAATAAACATGTCTATTCTTTCTGCGGATGCCGGAATCTGAAATTAGATACAAGAAACATCTGGTGTGGAAATTCCTTTGTTTGAACAGTGCAGCAGAAGCCCAATGGGACTTATATTCAGCCGTGTGAACATACCCCAAGACTACCGTATTTTTCGCCCCATAGGACGCACCGGCGTATAAGACGTACACCCAATTTATAGGTGCAAAATCTAAAAAAATAAAGATTCTGAACCCAATAGTGGTCTTCAACCTGCGGACCTCCAGATGTTGCAAAACTACAACTCCCAGCATGCCCGGACAGCCGTTGGCTGTCCGAGCATGCTGGGAGTTGTAGTTTTGCAACATCTGGAGGTCCGCAGGTTGAAGACCACTGCATAGGAGGTAATAGTCACGTGTCCCCGCCGCTCCGGACCTGTCACCGCTGCCCTGGATGTCGCCCTCCATCGCTGTCGCCGTGTCCCTGCTCCGGAACGTCTCTGCTGCCGGCAGGGTATCCTCGCTCTCCGTCGCCGCCATCACGTCGTTACGCACGCCGACGCGTGATGACGAGGAAGGATAGCGCTGGCCATACAGGGGATCCCGGCACGGAGAAGACACCGAGGAGGCAGGTAAGGTCCCTCCCGGTGTCCTGTAAGCACTAACCCGGCTGTTCAGTCGGGCTGTTCGGGACCGTCGCGGTGAAATCCCGAACAGCTCGAATGAACAGCCGGGTTAGTGTTATTTTCGCTTCAGACGCAGCGGTCAGCTTTGATCGACGCATCTGAAGGGTTAATACAGGGCATCACCGCGATCGGTGATGTCCTGTATTAGCCGCGGGTCCCGGCCGTTGATGGCCGCAGGGACCGCCGCGATAGGAGTGTATTCGCCGTATAAGATGCACCAACTATTCCCCCCCCATTTTTGGGGAACAAAAAGTGCGTCTTATACGGCGAAAAATACGGTAAGTCTCTTTCCTAACTACGACTTTGAGCCCCATCAATTCCCCACATTACCTATGTGTGCCCCAATAAAGCTCATGAATACAGCTACTTAGAAAGAACATGTTTCAGAGCAACACACGCTATAGATTTGTTTTTGTTTTTTATTTATTGGCACATGTACAACTAGAGAAAATCCTACATCAAACTCGACAAATGTATAAATCATAATTTTTTTCATTTTAAAGGGAAACATTTTTTTTTTAAATCAACTGGTGCCAGAAAGTTATACAGATTTGTAATTTACTTCTATTTAAAAATCTTAATCCTTCCAGTACTTATCAGCTGCTGTATGCTCCAAAGGAAGTTCTTTTCTTTCTGATCACAGTGCTCTTTGCTGACACCTCTGTCCGTGTCAGTTACTGTCCGGAGACAGTTCCTGACATGGACAGAGGTGGCAACAGAGAGCTTTGTGGTTAGACAGAAAGGAAATTAAAAAAAGAAAAGAACTTCCTGTGGAGCATACAGCAGCTGGAAAGTACTGGAAGGATTAAGATTTTTTAAATAGAAGTAATTTACAAATCTGTTTAACTTTCTGGCACCAGTTGATTATTATTTTTTTTTTTTAAGTTTTCCAATAGAGTACCCCTTTAAAGCAGATTATGAAGATCCAGCAATGGCTGTTCATTGCAAAGAGACAAAAAAGGAGTCTTGTATAAGAGACGTCATGCTTTCAAGCAAGATCCTACACTCTGTAGCCAAGGGAAAATAGTTGACATTTTCAAATTGTAATACTCAGCATCTGTTGCATTTACTGGAACGGCTCGCGGTTCATTATAAATGTGCATAATACTAATGTCTGGTTTACATTAAACCTCCAGTTGTTACTCACACCGCTGGCAGATGGTGAACTTTGTGCATTCTTCTCACTGCAGGCACAAGTAAAGATACATTCGGCTAAGGCAGGTTTAGAGGGCATACGCTGTGGAAGCTAATGTTACGGACAAATTGTTTATGGAAATAAAGTGTATCATGAACGTGATTTGAACGATCAGCAAGACTCGGATTTCTTTCGGAATGGGAATGCCATGGAGTTACTAAACTTAGTGGTATTGTGTATATAGGTACCTCTGTAAAATAGGACTGCATATACCAGTGTTTCCCAACCGGGATGCCTCCAGCTGTTGCAAAACTACAACTCCTGGCATGCTGGGAGTTATTGTTTTGCAACAGCTGGAGGCACCCTGGTTGGAAAACACTAACATATACATTGGGGCCGTGAGTTTGAATCTAGCTACTGCAACATATACTTTATATGTAGAGTGTAAAATGCTCTGGTGTTAACATAGCCCCCCCCCCCCCCACCTCCTCTCATCCCAAAGAATATTTTATCAAATTATAAATACCTGTGTGTGTGTGTATGTACCTGACCTAAAAAGGTTTATATGTCCTCAAGGGAGGATTAAATGGGCATTCTCATTAAAAATGTTGCTATTGTACTCCTTATGGTAAATAAAAAATCTTTCTAATGTACTTTGTTTAAAAAAAAGTTTTCTATGTTTTATTTGTGTTTAAAAAAGCTGCCACTAGGTGTCTCCCTACTTGTCCAGAGCACATTTCCCCCCCATCTCTTGCACAGACTTTGGACTCCTGCTGGCCTGGCAGATGTCCAAAATCAGGAAATGCTTAGGGGGGGACGGGGACATGCAGCTTTAGCCAATCATAGCTCATCTTACACACTGAACTGCTCTGGGCTGTGAGTAGCAGAGTGAGGGAGGAAGTTCTCCCCTGTATGGCTTCAGATAATGTCACACCTGCTGGGAAACACCCCTTCCCAGTATGTGAATGACTGAGTTGAGCAATATCAAGGTAGAAATCTATAAAATTCTATGTTGGCTAGGCGCCTTTGGGATCGGGCGGCTTCACAGGCACCCTCCACCCTGAGGGACTCGGCAGGGACTCTTCACTACCACCCTAACTCTTTCTCACGTCTTTTTCAGGACTACTACTCTAAACTGTACTCCCTTCCCTCTCAACTACCCTCGGACCCTGGAGACCGTGCCGCAACCCTTGACGCCTTCCTCTCTAGTTTTAGCCTTCCGGGTCGGTGATCAGGAGATCCTGAATGCCCCTATTGCCCTTGAGGAACTTGCGGAGGTCCTTAAGTCCCTTCCAGCAGGGCGCTCTCCGGGTCCCGATGGCTTTACATATTTGTACTACAAAACTTTCTCTGCTATTCTTTTGCCAAAGCTGGTTTCTCTGTTCAACTCTTTTCTAAGTGGGGAGGGTATCCCGCAGACCTTTCTGCATTCTCTTATTACATTGATCCCAAAACCGGGTAAGGACCCCCATGATTGCTCCAGCTACATGCCCATAGCCCTCTTGAACTCGGATCTGAAGAAGTTGTCTAAAGTATTGGCGTCTCGCCTGTGTGGTTTTTTGCCTACCCTTATCCATAAAGACCAGGTGGGGTTTATCCCTGGACGTCAGGGGGGCGATAATACGAGGAGGGTTTTGGATCGGGTAGATGTGGTCAATCAGGGGTCCGGTCAGGCCTTGTTATTGAGTCTGGACGCTGAAAAGGCCTTTGATAGGTTGAGTTGGCTGTTTATGTTTGCTACGCTCCAGAAATTTGGGATCTCTGGTAGCTTCCTCACTGCGATGCAGGGTCTATATTCCTCTCCAACTGCTTCGCTTAAACTTCCTTGTGCCTCCTCTACTCCTTTTCCTCTCTACAATGGTACTAGGCAGGGATGTCCGTTGCCCCCCCCTGATTTTTGCTTTATGCATCGAACCGCTTGCGGCCTTAATCCGGGGGGACCCGGATGTCTCTGGTGTGGCCATCCACGGTAGGGAATTTAAGATCTGTCTTTTCACAGATGATGTCTTACTTACACTTACTAACCCCCTCATCTCTTTGCCCTCCCTGTACAGACTTCTACATGATTATGGTCGGGTCTCTGGATATAAGGTCAATCTTTCTAAATCTGAGGCGATGCCTCTCAATTTGTCTTCTTCTGCGGTTTCCCTCTTGGGATCTAACTATTCTTTCCGTTGGTCTCAGGACGCTATTAAGTACTTGAGGGTCCGTCTTTCTCCTACCTATACCTCCCTACATTCTGCTAACTTTCCCCCTCTGTTCCATGAGCTGCGTGCATTAATGGAGAAGTGGCGGTCTCAATATATATATTTTTTCGGAGTATTGTGGCGGTTAAGATGACTTTTCTCCCTAAATTGCGGTACTGCGCTCTTTCCAGTCAGCTATTTTTCGGGATGCTAAATGGCACAGATGTCGGTTATGATGGTGAGACGGTGTTATGGGGGTCTTGGGGTTCCGGATGTGACAAAATATTACCGGGCGGCTCACCTGCGACACGTAGCATCTTGGTCTACCTACCATGCATACAGCAAGTGGATGGAGGTGGAGAAACTGTGGGAAGCGCTGACCCACCCGAACTCTCTTCTGTGGACCTACCCTCTTCCATCCCCAACGGGCCCCTTGCTCGGTCCCATGTCTTTTACTCGTTATGTGTGGACTTATTGTTCTCAGCGGTTTGTGCTCTTTTCTTCTTTTCCTCCCCTACGGTCATTACTCAATAATCCGGATTTTCCCCCTGGTGTCACCTCTCTTATGGTTAGGGAGTGGGGCTCCCGTAATCTTTTCTGCTGGGCCAATGTGGTTGACCCGGTGTCCCGTTCACTCCTCCCCTTTTGACCAACTGGTTTCTCGTTGGAATCTCCCCTCCTCTGCATTAACTCGTTATGTACAGCTTCGTCATTATCTGTCCTCGACTCGGGGCTCTCTGAGTGCCTTTACCTACCGGTTTTGAGTGGGCCCCAGACGAGGGGACTCCTTTCTAGTATCTACTCCCTCTTAATCTCCCCTCCAGACGGTGTTACTCCTTCACACAGGTATATGAATTATTGGGAGATGGCCCTTCAGACCGCCATCCCCATTCCTCAGTGGATGGTGATCTGGGATCGGGCCTCTAGGGCTTCAAGTTGTACTGCTTACAAGGGGACACAGTATAAAATGCTTATGGGATCGTACCACACTCCTGTCTTGCTGAATAGGCTGAACCCTGACATTCCTCCCCAGTGCTGGAGCTGTGGGGTTGGTCTGGGTGATACTTTCCATATATTTTGGTCCTGCCCGCTCATAACTCCATATTGGGGTAGGATTCAGTGTCTGGTTCAGGCGGTGTTGGAGGTGATGGTCCCATTGAATCCACTAGTCTTTCTCCTACAATTGCCTACCAGAACTCTAACTCGGAAATCGTTCAAGTTTTTCCTGCATATCACTTTAGCTGCTAAAACTCTTATAGCCAAGTACTGGAAGCACATTCTACCTCCGCCAGAGGATGGTCTAGTGGCTATGATACGGGACATCCGGTCCCTTGAGTCCCTCACGGCCTCTTTGAACAACACTGTCCCGGCCTTTCTCTCGGTGTGGGATCCCTGGGATAAATTTACTGATGGGCAACCCCCTTAACTTTTGTCCTTCTTTCGAGGTCTTTCCTCTTTTCTCCCTACTTTTTCCTTGTCTTGTCTTCCCCTTCTTACATGTGGTCTGTCGGTCTTGTGTTTGTTAGTCTCTTTCCTCCCCCCCAACCCATTTCCCTGTCCCCTTTTCCCCCTTTTTTTTCTTTCTTGTGACTGTATGATATAGTATGGCTGGAGTTGGACCTTTCTGACTCCTGAGTTGATATCCAGCTCCTGGTATTGTGGATTTTATGCACTCTATTCCTATTGTTGACTTGAGCTGTTTTTTTCCCCTGCTTGTGTTGTTGTTTGTGTTTTTACTGATAAACCTTCAATAAAAATTTACAGTTTAAAAAAAAAAAAAAAAAAAAATAAATCTTTGAAATTCTAAAACATAAAGGCAGGGGGTGGTTTATCAAGATGGGGGCAGTGAACTGGGAGGATTATAAAATTTTACAAGATCATGACAGGCACTCTTTAAGGGTACTGTTAACCCCGATTTGTTGAAGAAATTGCAAAGGCATACTCCAAGCTTTAAGTCTATAAATATGCTCTCTATACCATAAGAATAGTTACCGTATTTATCGGCGTATAACACGCATTTTGTAGGCTAAAATTTTTAGCCTAAAGTCTATATGTGTGTTATACGCCGATAAGTCGCTGCAGTTCAATGATTTTAAGCGGTCGCTTTAAATCAATGAACTGCAGCGGCTTTTGCAGGTCCAGAGACCTGCCGTCGCTGCTGGCTTCTCTGCCTCTGCCTATCCTGGGGTCCAGAGACTGCCGGCGCCGCTGCCCCATTACCTCCCCCATGCCCCCCGGTTTTTCTGACCCCGCAGAAGCCCCCAGGAAAGGCAGGGGGAGAGAGGCCGTCGCTGCCTGCTTCTCTCCCCCTGCCTTTCCTGGGGTCTAGAGCCCTGCTCCCGCCGCTTCTCTCCCCCTGGCTATCGGCGCCGCTGCCCCATTGCCTCCCCCACCCCCGGTTTTATGATTACCTGTTGCCGGGGTCGGGTCCGTGCTGCTTCTGGCTCCGGTCCGCGGTGCTTCTGGCTCTGGTGTGGCGTCTATGCGTCGTTGCTATGACGAGTGACGCGACGTACACGTAAATACACGTAAATGGTATACACACATACAGATAGCATATACAGACAAACTATATATACAGACATAGACAGTGTATACACACATGCAAACAGCACATACATACAGTCAGTATATACAGAGTGTCAGGGCTGCCATCACGGTGTACAACCAGTGCCCCAGTAAGGGGCTCGGGGCCCAAGGGGGCCTGGCAGCTGGGCCCTACACTGGGGCCGCTGCCAGAGCCAGCAACATTCACCAACAGGCCGCCCCTCTATTGGGGCTGAAGTATAAACTTCATTATTGACATACACTGTGACTGCACAGAATTCTAGAAGAAGTTGGAGTTTGTTTCTCATCGTGAAGATGGAAATGATCTATAACGCCGTGTGTGATATTCTGAACATGAATTGTTACACAAAAGTGAGAGAGGAGGATGAGGAGATAAAGGAAAGAAGGCGACTGTATGAGGCGGAAAAATTGCTTGACAAAGTCTTTACCACCGAGGACGATCTCAAGTTTTATGTCCCTCTTCTGTTGCTGCCTTCAAGGAAAGTAAAAAAAATCTGGATACAACATTACCGGATGTGACTTATTTTATCGGACATGACCCTTTTACCGGATGTGACTTATTTTATCGGACTTGACCCTATTAACAGGATGTGACTTATTTACTCGGATGTGACATTACTACTGGACGTGACTTTATTTACTGGAAATGACAATCGGATTTGTAACTTTTATTATGGGATCTACCTGTAATACAAGGCTTAGAGGTCCATCAGAAGCTGCCAGCGGCCTAACACCGCTACAACCACCATCAGCCTGACAAAGAACACCAGCATCTACTCAGCTTACTACATGCTCTGGACCACAGGCTATAATATACCAACAATATTAATCTGTAATAAACATCTTTGGTGGCTTCAGACCTGTTAAGACTCCTTATTAATCTCCGGTGCCATCAGGATAGTATCCTGGTATTTTGTGCAGTATATGTCTTAGGATTTCCAATTCCCTTGACCTCGGTGTAATGTTCTGTCTTTACTCAACAGCATCAGGTCCATGGTGTTACAGGAAGTTGTGATGAAAATAATTCCACATCCATTGATATACTCTACAAAAAAAAGTCATGGAGATTATAATCTGGGAGCCCATATTCTGCACAAATTTTTTTTATTGGTCATTTGGGTGCATTAGTATGAAGAGGTTTCTCTTTTTTCAGTGCTATTAAATATAATTAACTAGTTAAAGGAATTCTTCACTTTGTCAGAAGCATCTCTGGATGCAGGCCTGGATTAACATAAGGGAGGTTGGAGCTGTAGCTCCAGGCCCCTAGGTTAAAATACACCCAGCCTGCGCTCCTTCCCTTTTGGGGATCCAGGGCACTGCTTTTAACTGTATACGCTCGCGCACATACAGTTGAAAGCTGCCTGTCAAGTCAAGCAGGCCGTGAACTCTGCCCCAACGCATGCAGCGATGACGTTACTCATTGATGCCTACGGAGAAGAGAGGATGTGGCCTGGTGAAAGCGGATGGACGTGACCATGCTGATCTGTGTGGGACTAGGTGAGTACCTATTTTTGTTATTTTTATATTTGCCAGGCATAAAGCGGTGGAGGGGGGGGGGGCTGCTTAAGGGGACCTGGCTACCTTCCTGTTCACCTGGCCCCCTCACTACCTATCTACCTACCCACCTGGCTGCCTACTTACCTGGCTTCCTCCCTCCCTACCTATCTACCTAACCACCTGGCTGTTTATTACCCACCTGGCTGCCTACCTGCCTACTTACCTGGCCCCCTCCCTCCCTATCTATCTACCTAACTAACTGGCTGTCTATTTACCTACCCACCTGGATACCTACCTACATAGCTGACTGTCTACCTACCTACTCACCTTCCCACCTGGCTGCCTACCTACTCAACTCCCTACCTACCAAACTGGCTAGCTACCTACCCCCCCTCTCTCCTACCTGGCTGTCTACCTAGATAGCTAGCTACCTACCTGGCTATCTACCTACCCACCCACCTGACTGTCTACTTAACTAGCTAGCTACCGGGCTATATATCCACCCAACTACATGCCTAGAAATCTGCCAACCTAGCTAGGTAATATCCTACCTAGATAGGTACCTACTTAGCAACCTACCTGGCTAACTAATTACCTAGTTAGCTACATAGGGACCTACCTACCTGCTAACTTCCTACCTACCCACCTACCTAACAACCTACCCTTCTACCTACTTTCACTGTGCGGACACCAAGGGTGGGCATTATAAAAATTTGGGTCCTATAGATAGGGAAATTTTGTAAAGGGCACAAAAAAATGTAGGGCCTAACATGTTTGTCCAACAGATGCCAAAGAAATGAGTTTTGACTGGAAGAAGCCATCATGGTGGTCTGATCAGGCAGAGAAAAAAAGGAAAGAAGATGCAGCCAATCCGAAAAGTTACAGCTCCTAGATGTAACTGTAATCACTTATATGGTATACAGATCTTGTAAACAGATGGTATATACCTCTATATGGTCCTGTATATAATCTGTTGTATGGTATATAGATCCTGTGTTCTTCTGGTATCTGCCTCTATATTGGCACTTTATGGGGGAATACCAGTCTGTGTACAGGGGTTTTATTCAGTAACAGTACGGTGCATTAGTCAGTCCCTGTGTGATGCATATTGTGTTCCTGATGTGCCTGTATTATTTTGCCCTTGTATTCTGGTATTATTGGCATTGTTTGTCCATGTATAGTGGTTTTTTTCAGTATTGTGGTATTATCCAGTCTTTGTGTGGTGGTATAATTTGTATCATGTTTACTGGTATTATTGGTAATATTGTTCTCAGTATACAGGATTTGGTCAGTAACATGGATAAATATTCCTCTTAGGGAGAGACACCACTTCTGGTGTATGGAGATTCTATTGACCCCCAGTGATCTCCGGGCTGGAACTACGACATTCTGAACACAGAAGCTTTGGAGCTTCCGTGTTCATGATTTCACACCATGCCTCTCCATTCATGTCTATAGGAGGGGGCCTCCTCCCATTGACATGGGGCATCTTGACATGCGGCCTTGTCATTGAGGGCAGGAAATGTGAGTGGTACCTACCCACATATCTACTTAGCTACTTGGCTATCTACCTAGCTGTCTACCTAGTTGGCTAACAACCTTACTAGGAAGCTACTTACCTGGCTACCTTCCTTTGTCATACTGTGTATTGTAGGTGTTGCACATAATGTAAGTAAATGGAGTTGCACTGAAACCCACAAATGGCTGCAACCCAGCTGTTGGGTCGCGGCCACTTGTAGGCCCATCAAAATCCTAAGCACCAGGCCCATGATGCTCTTAATCTGGCCCTGATCTTACTGCAATCTTATGGAGAATGAACTGCTTGTAATTATTTTTCTCCACATTTAATGTGAATAACTTTACGTATTGATTCACATTGGTGGGCTGTGGACTACTTATTTTGGGAGCATTGGAGCACTGATCCTTCCATAGCCACCCACTGCTTCTAAACCAGGTGTGCATGACCATTACCAAAGTCTAAGGCTAGGTTCAGACTACGGAATTTACGCCTGCAATTCTGCTTTGAAATTGCAGGCGGAAATTCTGCTTACTAAAATGTATAGTGTAGTGAATGGGTTTCCATTTACAAATTCTCACTGCGGAATTTGTGAAGCGGAATTTGTGAACGGAAAATCCTTTTGGAAATTTCCGTCTGAAGAATGGCGTTGCTCTTTCTTCAGGCGGAAATACTCGCTGAACACATTACAGTCTATTGGAGACTGCAGTGTGCGCGTGGTCCTAGCGCCGACTGATTCAGTTGGCGCTGGCCGCACTTGGAATCTCCAGGCGGAGATTTTCTGCCCAGAGATTCCGTAGTGTGAACCTAGCCTTAGGCTTCTTTCACACTACCGTCATGTTCCTGCATTTTAACAGCCGTTTTACTGCTGAAAGCGGTCATGAAAAAATAGACAAAATAACTGAACATAACGGATGCTAATGGATGACCAATGTCTCTTATTATAACAGGCATTCTGTCAAAATAACGGACATGTTTCATCTGTTATCACCCGTTTTTTAATCCATCATGCACCGTTATAGTTCATTATTTAATGTCCGTTTTAACCCCTTCTGGTTGTGATGCTGTACTGAGCGTGCTCAGTAGCAATAACAGATCTTAAAGGAAGGTGAAAATAACGGCCACTAATGGATGTTCTATGTGGATATCCATCAGCTATAGACTTCAATGTTAACATTTTAACATCCGTTATTCCACCTTTATTTTTGACAGGAAAAAAATTTGAGGTTGCAATGTTATTTGCCCCATCAAAAATAACGTACGTTAGTCATAAAGAGACATAACTGATGCTAAATGATGGTCAAAAAATCTCATTGACAGGAATGGGATTTTTTTACAACCGTTTTCTAGACTTTCTGATGGGAGTTCCTGACAGGAGTTCTTAAAGGAGCATAACGGTAGTGTGAAAGGGGCCTAACCAGTTAAGTCTGGCTCAGCCAGAGCCTATGTGTAGAGCCAGCCTAGCTTAGCTCTACACATCTACAGTGGGGCAAAAAAAGTATTTAGTCAGCCACCAATTGTGCTATTTCTCCCAATTTAAAAAAGATGAGAGAGGCCTGTAATTTTCATCATAGGTATACATCCACTATGAGAGACATCATGAGAAAAAAAAATCCATAAAATCATATTACAAAGAAGTGTTCCAGCTCACCCACGCATACGACTAAGAGCGCACCTGCGCTTGAACTGCGTCATCTGTCTACCTCTCCATGTGTGCTGGTCTGAAATAAAGCCAAGTTCTTAAGCATCTACAGAGATGGATTCCTTTCTTCTTAGAAAATCACATTGTCTGATTTTTAACCCCTTAAGGACGCAGGACGTACTCAAACGGCCCCTTTTCCGAGTCCTTAAGGACTCAGGACGTTTGAGTACGTCCTGTCAAATCCCGGCCCCCCCGCCGCTAGCCGGAGGGGAGCCGGTGCCCGATGCCTGCTGAAATCGTTCAGCAGGCATCGGGGCATATCGCCCAGGGGGGTCATTAAGCCCCCCCATGTCGGCGATGGCCGCAGATCGCTGGACAATTCAGTCCAGCGATCTGCTGCAGATTCCGGGTCAATCGGGTCTCCAGTGACCCGGTGACCCGGAATTACAGGCTGTTCGGGGCCGTCTCCGACGGCCCCGAACAGCCAGAGCCTGCAGGGGTGAGGTGGCACTGGTGCCACCTCACGATCGCCCTGATTCGTCGGCCGGATTACCGGCCGACCAATCAGGGCGCCTGCTGCGGGTGTCACTCCCGCAACCCGCTCCGCCCCTCTTCCGGAGGACGTGAGCGGGTGCGGGACGTGCACCCCGGGTGCTGGGGACCCCGATCCCCGGCGTCAATGTTGGGATCGGGGCCCCAGGAGTGACAGCCGCGGCGGAGACGACGAGGGACTGACCTGTGCGGCGAGGATCGTTGGAGGTGAGTGATAGCCTCCTGCTGTTGCTTAGCAACAGCTCCCAGCATGCAAAAAGGTCATGCTGGGAGCTGTAGTTATGCAACAGCAGGAGGCAGACCACCACAACTCCCAGCATGCCCTTATGGGCATGCTGGGACTTGTAGTTTTGCAACAGCTTGAGGCACATTTTTTCAATGGAAAAGTGTACCTTCAGCTGTTGTGTAACTACAACTCCCAGCTTGCACCAACTGCTAAAGTGCATGCTGGGAGTTGTAGTAGTGCATCTGCTGGTTGCATAACTACAACTCCCAGCATGCCCGTTGGCTGTCGGTGACTGCTGGGAGTTGTAGTTTTGCAACAGCTGAAGGCACACTGAGTTATGTAGCAAACCAGTGTGTCTCCAGCTGTTGCATAACTACAGTCCCCAGCATCCCCAGCCAAAGTAGTATGCCTCCGGCTGTTGCATAACTACAAGACCCAGCATGCCCTTCCGCTGTCCGTACATGCTGGGGGTTGTAGCTTTTGCAACAGCTGAAGGCACACTGGTTGCAAAACACTGAGTTTGTTACCAAACTCTGTGTTTCACAACCAGTGTGCCTCCAGCTGTTCCAAAACTACAACTCCCAGCATGCACTGATAGACCGTACATGCTGGGAGTTGTAGTTTTGCAACAGCTGGATGTTCCCCCCCCCCCACCCAATGTGAACGTACAGGGTACACTCACATGGGCGGAGGATTACAGCAAGTATCCGGCTGCAAGTTTGAGCTGCGGCAAATTTTCTGTCGCAGCTCAAACTGCCAGCGAGAAACTACTGTGAACCCCCGCCCGTGCGACTGTACCCTAAAAACACTACACTAACACACAATAAAAAATAAAAAACACTACGTATACACATACCCCTATACAACCCCCCTCCCCTCCCCAATAAAAATGAAAAACGTCTGGTACGCCACTGTTTCCAAAACGGAGCCTCCAGCGGTTGCAAAACTACAACTCCCAGCATGCACTGATAGACCGTACATGCTGGGAGTTGTAGTTTTGCAACAGCTGGATGTTCCCCCCCCCCCCCCCAATGTGAACGTACAGGGTACACTCACATGGGCGGAGGATTACAGTAAGTATCCGGCTGCAAGTTTGAGCTGCGGCTCAAACTGCCAGCGTGAAACTACTGTGAACCCCCGCCCATGTGACTGTACCCTAAAAACACTACACTACACTAACACACAATAAAATAAAAAGTAAAAATCACTACAAATACACATACCCCTACACAGCCCTCCTCCCCAATAAAAATGAAAAACGTCTGGTACGCCACTGTTTCCAAAACGGAGCCTCCAGCTGTTGCAAAACAACTACTCCCAGTATTGCCAGATAGCCACTGACTGTCCAGGCATGCTGGGAGTTTTACAACAGCTGGAGGCACTCTGTTTGGGAATCACTGGCGTAGAATACCCCTATATCCACCCCTATGCAAGTCCCTAATTTAGGCCTCAAATGCGCATGGCGCTCTCACTTTGGAGCCCTGTCGTATTTCAAGGCAACAGTTTAGGGTCACATATGGGGTATCGCCGTACTCGGGAGAAATTGTGTTACAAATTTTGGGGGGTATTTTCTGCTTTTACCCTTTTTAAAAATGTAAAATTTTTGGGAAAAGAGGCATTTTAGGTAAAAAAAAAAATATTTTTTTTACATATGCAAAAGTCGTGAAACACCTGTGGGGTATTAAGGTTCACTTAACCCCTTGTTACGTTCCCCGAGGGGTCTAGTTTCCAAAATAGTATGCCATGTTTTTTTTTTTTGCTGTCCTGGCACCATAGGGGCTTCCTAAATGCGGCATGCCCCCAGAGCAAAATTTGCTTTCAAAAAGCCAAATGTGACTCCTTCTCTTCTGAGACCTGTAGTGCGCCAGCAGAGCACTTTTCACCCCCATATGGGGCGTTTTCTGAATTGGGAGAAATTGGGCTTAAAATTTTGGGGGGTATTTTCTGCTTTAACCCTTTGTAAAAATGTAAATTTTTTGGGAAACCAAGCATTTTAGGTAAATTATTATTATTTGTTTTTACATATGCAAAAGTTGTGAAACCCCTGTGGGGTATTAAGGTTCACTTTACCCCTTGTTACGTTCCCCAAGGGGTCTAGTTTCCAAAATGGTATGCCATGTGTTTTTTTTTGCTGTCCTGGCACCATAGGGGCTTCCTAAATGCGGCATGCCCCCAGAGCAAAATTTCCTTCAAAAAAGCCAAATGTGACTCCTTCTCTTCTGAGACCTGTAGTGCGCCAGCAGAGCACTTTTCACCCCCATATGGGGTGTTTTCTGAATCGGGAGAAATTGGGCTTCAAATTTTGGGGGGTATTTTCTGCTTTAACCCTTTTTTTTTTTTTTACATATGCAAAAGTTGTGAAACCCCTTTGGGGTATTAAGGTTTACTTTACCCCTTGTTATGTTCCCCGAGGGGTCTAGTTTCCAAAATGGTATGCCATGTGTTTTTTTTTATGTTCTGGCACCATAGGGGCTTCCTAAATGTGACATGCCCCCCAAAAACCATTTGTCGCTCCTTCCCTTCTGAGCCCTCTACTGCGCCCGTCGAACGATTAACATAGACATATGAGGTCTATGCTTACTCGAGAGAAATTGGGTTTCAAATACAAGTAAAAATTTTCTCCTTTTTACCCCTTGCAAAAATTCAAAAATTGGGTCTACAAAAACATGCGAGTGTAAAAAATGAAGATTGTGAATTTTCTCCTTCACTTTGCTGCTATTCCTGTGAAACACCTAAAGGGTTAAAATGCTGACTGAATGTCATTTTGAATACTTTGGGGGGTGCAGTTTTTATAATGGGGTCTTTTATGGGGTATTTCTAATATGAAGGCCCTTCAAATCCACTTCAAACCTGAACTGGTCCCTGAAAAAAAGCGAGTTTCAAAATTTTGTGAAAAATTGGAAAATTGCTGCGGAACTTTGAAGCCCTCTGGTGTCTTCCAAAAGTAAAAACTCATCAATTTTATGATGCAAACATAAAGTAGACATATTGTATATGTGAATAAAAAAAAAATTATTTTGAATATCCATTTTCCTTACAAGCAGAGAGCTTCAAAGTTAGAAAAATGCTAAATTTTCAAATTTTTCATCAAATTTTGGGATTTTTCACCAAGAAAGGATGCAAGTTACCACAAAATCTTACCACTAAGTTAAAGTAGAATATGTCACGAAAAAACAATCTCGGAATCAGATTGATAACTAAAAGCATTCCAGAGTTATTAATGTTTAAAGTGACAGTGGTCAGAATTGCAAAAAATGGCTGAGTCCTTAAGGTGAAAAAGGGCTCAGTCCTTAAGGGGTTAAATAATTTATTTGCAAATGATGGTGGAAAATAAGAAATTGGTCAATAATAAAAGTTAATCTCAATACTTTGTTACGTACCCTTTGTTGGCAATGACGGAGGTCAAACGTTTTGTTTAAGTCTTCACAAGGTTTTCACACACTGTTACTGGTATTTTGGCCCATTCCTTCATGCAGGTCTCCTCTAGAGCAGTGATGTTTTGGGGCTGTCGCTGGGCAACACAGACTTTCAACTCCCTCCAAAGGTTTTCTATGGGGTTGAGATCTAGAGACTGGCTCGGCCACTCCAGGACCTTGAAATGCTTCTTACAAAGCCACTCCTTCACTGTCTGGGTGGTGTGTTTGGGATCATTGTCATGCTGAAAGACCCAGCCATGTTTCATCTTCAATACCCTTTCTGATGGAAGGAGGTTTTCACTCAAAATCTCACGATACATGGCCCCATTCATTCTCTCTTTTACACAGATCAGTCGTCCTGGTCCCTTAGCAGAAAAACAGTCATAAAGCTTGATATTTCCACCCCCATGCTTCACAGTAGGTATGGTGTTCTTTAGATGCAACTCAGCATTCTTTCTCCTTCAAACACGACAAGTTGAATTTTTACAAAAAAGTTCTTCTTTGGTTTCATCTGATCAAATGACATTTGCCCAATCCTCTTCTGCATCATCCAAATGCTCTCTAGTTTCCTGGTTGTCAACCTGCCTGGGAGTGCACAGAGATGTCCCAAAACCCATGTCATCTCATCATAAAAATTGTAAAAGATTCTAACCAACTCCCCCTGTCATACCTATTCCACTAACTTAGAGATCCTTAGAATAATAAGGGGCGTTCCCTGGCAGGAGTGATATCAGGTGAAGCACCACCAGAGAGAACTTCTGCCCTTCCTCTGCTCACTTTCGCAGGGCTGAGAGACAAGCCGCACATGCTCTTGCCTGCATGACTGACAAGCCAGGAGCACTGTACTGTGCTGTGCAAGTCTTGCCCGAACTTCCTGATTTTTGTCTCCACCAGGCCACTGAAGTAGACAATAGTGTTGGGCGCGAATATTCGCATTTCGGATTTTTATAGTGAATATCACAAATTCGCGAATATATCCGCTATATTTTTGAAATTGCGAATATTCGCTTTTTTTCCCCACATATACGCATATGTGAATATTCGCATATTCCTTATTTTCACTTGTGGGCCAATTAGAATGATGCAAATACACTTGTCAGAGGTTATCAACAACATCCCTAGCAACCAATAGTAAAGTTGCCCACCCCCTCACGGTTTTCTTCCTCGCATATGCGAATGTGCGAATATTCGCAAATGCGAATATGCAAATATAACGTATATGCAAAATTCGCGAATATAGGACGACATATCGCAAATTCGAATATGGGCAATGCTGCTCATCACTAGTAGACAATCATACTTGGCCAGGGGATAGTACAGCTATCTGTCTAAAAGTTGGACCCCTAGTGGACAAATATATAAGGTCTGTTTTTTTTTATATAAACATACATATTTGCCTGATGAAATATACTCCAAACTGGAATATATTTGCCTGTTCTTCAACAAATTATAAGTTTATGCAAATTACAAGAACCATTTAACTCCCCCAGCTACTTCTTCAGTCCTTGCCAAAGAAATATCAAGTATTCTACTGCCTCAGAGAAGGAGTGTTCTATGTCTATTGCCCCTGAGAAGCTGCCCCTTTGCTTATCTGGTACCCCAGGTAGGTTTTCTGCCAGGACCAAAGCTTTGTGGCTAACATATCTTCGCTAGAAAGGCATTCTGTCATAGGACATTGTCGTTTGCCATCTGTGAGTACACAAACTTTCCTTAAGTCACCCTCCAGGAGCCAACTGGAAAATATGTCCTTAGCTAAGTATACAAGGACTGTTACGCCTAGCGCTCCGGGTCCCCGCTCCTCCCCGGAGCGCTCACGGCGTCTTTCTCCCTGCAGCGCTCCGGTCGGTCCCGCTGACCGGGAGCGCTGCACTGTCATGGCCGTTGGGGATGCGATTCGCACAGCGGGACGCGCCCGCTCGCGAATCGCATCCCAGGTCACTTACCCGTCCCGGTCCCCTGCTGTCATGTGCTGGCGCGCGCGGCTCCGCTCTCTAGGGCGCGCGCGCGCCAGCTCTCTGAGACTTAAAGGGCCAGTGCACCAATGATTGGTGCCTGGCCCAATTAGCTTAATTGGCTCCCACCTGTTCCCTGGCTATATCTAGTCTCCTCCCTTGCACTCCCTTGCCGGATCTTGTTGCCTTGTGCCAGTGAAAGCGTTTAGTGTGTCCAAAGCCTGTGTACCTGAACTTCTGCTACCCATCCTGACTACGAACCTTGCCGCCTGCCCCCGACCTTCTGCTACGTCTGACCTTGCCTCTGCATAGTCCTTCTGTCCCACGCCTTCTCAGCAGTCAGCGAGGTAGAGCCGTTGCTAGTGGATACGACCTGGTTGCTACTGCCGCAGCAAGACCATCCCGCTTTGCGGCGGGCTCTGGTGAAAACCTGTAGCCTCTTAGAACCGGTCCACTAGCACGGTCCACGCCAATCCCTCGCTGACACAGAGGATCCACTACCTGGAAGCCGAATCGTGACAGTAGATCCGGCCATGGATCCCGCTGAGGTGCCGCTGCCAAGTCTCGCTGATCTTCCCACGGTGGTCGCTCAGCAATCGCAGCAGATTGCCCAACAAGGACAGCAGCTGTCGCAGTTGACCGCCATGTTACAGCAACTTCTGCCTCTGCTACAGCAGCAACCATCTCCTCCGCCAGCTCCTGCACCTCCTCCGCAGCGAGTGGCCGCTCCTAGCCTCCGCTTGTCCCTGCCGGACAAATTTGATGGGGACTCCAGACTCTGCCGTGGATTTTTGTCTCAGTGTTCCCTGCATATGGAGATGATGTCGGACTTGTTTCCTTCAGAACGGTCTAAGGTGGCGTTCGTAGTAAGCCTTCTTTCAGGAAAGGCCTTGTCTTGGGCCACACCGCTCTGGGACCGCAATGATCCTGCCACAGCCACAGTCCAGGCCTTCTTCGCTGAACTCCGGAGTGTCTTCGAGGAGCCAGCCCGAGCTTCTTCTGCCGAGACTGCCCTGTTGAACCTGGTCCAGGGTAATTCTTCCGTTGGCGAGTATGCCGTACAATTCCGTACTCTTGCTTCAGAATTATCCTGGAATAACGAGGCTCTCTGCGCGACCTTTAAAAAAGGCCTATCCAGTCGCATCAAGGATGTGCTGGCCGCACGAGAGATTCCTGCCAATCTGCAAGAACTCATCCATCTAGCTACCCGCATTGACATGCGTTTTTCTGAGCGACACCAAGAGCACCGCCAGGAAAAAGACTTAGATCTCTGGGCACCTCTCCCACAGTATCCGTTGCAATCTACGCCTGGGCCTCCCGCCGAGGAGGCCATGCAAGTGGATAAGTCTCGCCTGACCCAGGAAGAGAGGAATCGCCGCAGGGAAGAAAATCTCTGTCTTTACTGTGCCAGTACCGAGCATTTCTTGGTGGATTGCCCTATCCGTCCTCCACGCCTGGGAAACGCACGCACGCACCCAGCTCACGTGGGTGTGGCGTCTCTTGGTTCCAAGTCTGCTCCTCCACGTCTCACGGTACCCGTGCGGATTTCTTCTTCAGCCAGCTCCTCCCTCTCAGCCGTGGCCTGCTTGGACTCCGGTGCCTCAGGAAATTTTATTTTGGAGTCGTTTGTTAATAAATTCAGCATCCCGGTGACCCGTCTCGTCAAGCCGCTCTACATTTCCGCGGTCAACGGAGCCAGATTGGACTGCACCGTGCGTTACCGCACAGAGCCCCTCCTCATGTCTATTGGACCCCACCTTGAGAGGATTGAATTCTTCATTCTCCCCAACTGTACCTCTGAGGTTCTCCTCGGTCTGCCTTGGCTCCGGCTTCATTCCCCCACCATTGATTGGACCACCGGGGAGATCAGGAACTGGGACTCTGCCTGCCACAGGAAGTGCCTCTCCCTCCCTCCCAGTCCAGTCAGGCAAGCCTCTGTGCCACCCCATGGCCCCCGTCCTGGTGTCACACTGCCCCGTGCCAGGCCTCGCCCTCTGCCCTCCCTCCCCATTCCCACTCCTGCTGTACTGCCTGCCGTTGAGGAAACCCTCCAGTCTTTCCCGGTGTCCTCATCCCAGGGGAGGCAGTTACTGGACAAAGAGAAGGGGAGACCTAAGGGGGGGGGTACTGTTACGCCTAGCGCTCCGGGTCCCCGCTCCTCCCCGGAGCGCTCACGGCGTCTTTCTCCCTGCAGCGCTCCGGTCGGTCCCGCTGACCGGGAGCGCTGCACTGTCATGGCCGTTGGGGATGCGATTCGCACAGCGGGACGCGCCCGCTCGCGAATCGCATCCCAGGTCACTTACCCGTCCCGGTCCCCTGCTGTCATGTGCTGGCGCGCGCGGCTCCGCTCTCTAGGGCGCGCGCGCGCCAGCTCTCTGAGACTTAAAGGGCCAGTGCACCAATGATTGGTGCCTGGCCCAATTAGCTTAATTGGCTCCCACCTGTTCCCTGGCTATATCTAGTCTCCTCCCTTGCACTCCCTTGCCGGATCTTGTTGCCTTGTGCCAGTGAAAGCGTTTAGTGTGTCCAAAGCCTGTGTACCTGAACTTCTGCTACCCATCCTGACTACGAACCTTGCCGCCTGCCCCCGACCTTCTGCTACGTCTGACCTTGCCTCTGCCTAGTCCTTCTGTCCCACGCCTTCTCAGCAGTCAGCGAGGTAGAGCCGTTGCTAGTGGATACGACCTGGTTGCTACTGCCGCAGCAAGACCATCCCGCTTTGCGGCGGGCTCTGGTGAAAACCTGTAGCCTCATAGAACCGGTCCACTAGCACGGTCCACGCCAATCCCTCGCTGACACAGAGGATCCACTACCTGGAAGCCGAATCGTGACAAGGACTATATCATCAACATTCCCCCTTTATGCTTTTCTTTGCCTGCCAACTAATAAAGGGATCCTTCATCCTCATAAGTGCTATCTGTAACTATTGACTATTGACTATGTAATTAAAAACAAACTTTTTATTATTACCACAAATTGCTAAAGTAAAAAAACTGTTCTCATGTTACCATGGTGTTCAGTGGCTACCTAATTTTTCATGAAACTCCTGAAACGTAGGGCAGGGAATAGTGCGGCCCTGAGCTCACCCAGGGCAACTTTCCCTGCCTATTTGCATAGCCACTTAGCGGATCCACAACTGGAGGGCGGTCCCAGCGCTATATAAGGTGCAGGGGCATCACAAATCAAAATGATAAACAGAACTGTACTGAGGTCAGGCCACGAAGGGTCAACAGAAAAGAACAATCACACAGGGAACCAAGCTAACAAAAAACAGCAGGTATGCAAACAGATATCAGGCAGGTATAATGGCATGTATCTAGAGAACTGACTAACAAATTCAGGAACAAAAAATATGGCAGGTATGAGAGTAATGACAAACAGGTTTTCAGGAAGATATGACGACAGGTTTACCAGGGTGAGTGAACAGGTAACTGAAGTCAGGACACTATACACATGAGAAATAACAGGTTCAGGAACAAACAAGGCTGAACAAAAGCACAACACACAGGGCTAGGTCGACAAATGGTCAGAATACAAGTCAGGATACAGGTTCAGGTAACAACCGAGATTTAACAGAAGTGCAACACCCAAGGCAAAGGGTGAAGCAAGAGTAGCAATGGATCAGGACCTATACCAAGGTGAAGTATAAAATAAAAACAGGTCAGGATACATGTTCAGGTAAAACATACAAACTAGACAGGATAAAAATGGTCATAAGTACAGACAGAGCACATGACAGACAGGACAAGGCTAAAAACTAGATAAACAGGTCAGAACTATAAAGACATGGCAAACTCAAAACTGAAACAGATAAGACTAAAATCAAGCGAATCAAGAGCAAAGCCAGAAGGAAACTAAAAACCCACCTCATCTGCTGATTGGCTCAGGCCTTTAACTCCTCACTGACCAGAGCCCAACATGCAAAGCGTAGCCTGGTATGATCGTTACAACATCAGAGGCACTCCCTTGCCATTTAAGTATATATTCCTAGGAGTGCCCCGGGGGTTAGAGACTTACATGATACAGTAGTGAATCCCTCCTAATTGACAAAAGCCTATGTGTATGTACTAGGAACAGGCTCCAGGGTCCAAAATTCTGCTTAAGCTGCTATGACCTAAGCTTGCCATCATGTGGAACCAAACGACTTAACCCTATTGGCTTTGTGGTGACAATAGGGATGATCAGCATTATGCTGCAGGCTAGCTGAGAGGTAGAACTGTAGAGATGTCATGTGGCAGGGTAGTGTAACTAACCTGATAGCCCCTGTGTGCTCCATTGACCTTTATGTCTATTGAGTTGTTCCCATAGATGCAAAGTAGATGAGACTTCTGGACACTAGGATTCAGTGAAACATGTTCAAAGCTTTATTGATAACTTCTTGGGCAAATTAAATACAATACAGTCTCTTTATTACAGCGTAGGATGTTACAGCTTTTGAGCCAGATGAATAGATGTTTGGTCACTGTCCCTTCAAATGTTACTTTTGCAGCAGATTGACTGAATTAGGAAAATCCCTGTGATGCTTTAAGCATGTGTACATATAATGACTACTGCACATATAGACAGATGTTCACAGTCCAACAAGCTTAAAGGGGTACTCTGGTGGAAAACAATTTTTTTTAAGATCAACTGGTGCCAGAAAGTGAAACACATTTGTAAATTACTTCTATTAAAAAATATTAATCCTTCCAGTACTTATCAGCTGCTATATGCTACAGAGGAGGTTCTTTTCTTTTTGAATTTATTTTCTGTCTGACCACAGTGCTCTCTGCTGACACCTCTGTCCATGTCAGGAACTGTCCAGAGCCGGATAGGTGTACTATGGGGATTTGCTCCAACTCTGGACAGTTCCTGACATGGACAGAGGTGTCAGCAGAGAGCACTGTGGTCAGAAAGAAAAGAAATTCAAAAAGAAAATAACTTCCTCTGTAGCACATAGCAGCTGATAAGTATTGGAAGGATTAAGATTTTTAAATAGAAGTCATTTACAAATCTGTTTGACTTTCTGGCACCAGTTGATTTAATAAAAAAAAATTCCACTGGAGTACCCCTTTAACTTCTTCTGATGAGGATTTACACAGGTCGGCTTACTAAGGTACAATATGTAAGTTTTTTTTTTTTTTACTCAAACTCTGGTTCACAGCACAATACCCGGAGGGAGAACTTGCAATGAAGTTACAGCCACCAAGCACTGACCAGACATCACTAGAGAGATCAGTACATTAGAAGTGCTCTTGTACAGCTTTGTTATTCTTCCCTAAGAAACAAAGCTCCATCTTGGAGTTGAAGACTTGAAGCATGTTATCCTCACAGCGTGGACTTAAACAGGACCAGGACAAAAACTTGCTTGAAGTACAGGATTCCACCAAGAGATAACACTATGCCTAGAAAGAGCAAAAACTAAACAATAGGCACATTTTACTGACTGACCGGTCTACCCAACAAGAGCAGGGCTGGGAGATGTTGCTCTGGCCAAGGCTGGACCTAGGCTGACTGGGTTTTATTTCATCACGTCTCCTGGGAGAAAAAGCTGAACTCAGGATTTCTCCCACATTGTGATGAAGAAATATCACATGACCCAGGCATTATCCATGAATACAGTTGTACAATGTTAACCCTTACACTCCTGGAATACAGTAGCCCATACACATTTATGCAGTTTTCAGAAAGTTCTCTCCCAGCACAACATGACAACTGGTCGCAGGTGGGACACTACATCTTAATGAACTTTCCGCTGATCTATATATATAAAACACAATGGCCCTCATTTACAAAGACTGGAGTGTCGGTTAGGTTTCAGTGTACTCGTCTTTTTTCCCCTTGTGATTTAATAATCTGTCGCCCAATTTCCCTTTCTTTCTGTCGCACAAAATGTATTCTGTGCGACAGAAAAAAGTCTCTGCAAATTCTGACTACATTAGTGCTTGTACTACTACCCCCATCATGGAACAGGGTCTGTTCCATGTTGGGGGTAGTAGTAGAGGGGCTGAGGGATTGATCGCACCGGGTCTCACTTCTGAGACCTGATCCAATCAGAAGTTATTAGGCAGGGGAGCGGGCAGCATGTTCCGATCCCCTGCAATGTACAGTAAACTTTCATTTTTAAATTTCCCACCAGAAGCCCTGATTGGCCGGGACCGAGGAGCCAATTACTGCTCCTGTCAGGGTTTTAATATAGAAGTGCTGTGGTGGGCAAAGATGTATAGAATCGCTGGGGGGGTATATATCTGGCCCCTCCAGCGCTTCTATATATCTTTCCCCCTGCTGCGCTATATCAAACTTAGTGCCCACTGCGCTTGAAATGCACTGCCCCCCCAGCGCTATTATATATCTATACTGACCCCCGCTGCGCATATACTGACCCCCGCTGCGCATATTTATATATATACTGCCCCTCCCAAGCTGCGCATATTAATCTTCATCTTCTCCCTCCCCTGGCTGCCAATGAATGAAAACTCTATTAGCGGCGGAGCGGAAGGCTGCTGCCCGCTCTCGCTGCTAAGAGTTTGTCATTCATAGCGGGCAGCAGCTGCATATCATGCTGTGGGGGTCAGACATATGGATATATGTCTGACCCTCACATCATACATATACAAATGCTGGCTCACCACTATGAATGACAAGTAAAGCAGTGCAGAGAGCGGAGGCTCCGCTGTTGCTGCCAATAGCTTACTTGTCATTCATAGTGGTGAGCCGGCATTTGTATATGTATGATGTGAGGGTCAGACATATATCCATATGTCTGACCCCCACAGCATGATATGCAACTGCTGCCCGCTATGAATGACAAACTCTTAGCAGCGTGAGCGGGCAGCAGCCTTCCGCTCCGCCGCTAATAGAGTTTTCATTCATTGGCAGCCAATAATATGCGCAGCTTGGAGGGGGGCAGTATATATATAAATATGCGCAGCGGGGGTCAGTATATGCGCAGCTGGGGTCAGTTAGATATATAATAGCGCTGGGGGGCAGTACATTTATTCAAGCGCAGCGGCCACTAAGTTTGATAAAGTGCAGCAGGGGGAAATATATATAGAAACGCTGGAGGGGCCAGATATATACCCCCCCTATACATCTTTGCCCACCACAGCGCTTCTATATTAAAACCCTGACAGGAGCCCTGATTGGCTCCTCGGCCCCGGCCATTCAGGGCTTCTGGTGGGAAATTTTAAAATGAAAGTTTACTGTACATTGCAGGGGATCGGAACATGCCGCCCGCTCCCCTGCCTAATAACATCGGATCGGATCTCAGAAGTGAGACCCAGTGCGATCAATCCCTCAGCCCCTGTACTACTACCCCTAACATGGAACAGACTCTGTTCCATGCTGGGGGTAGCAGGATTCACTCCGTTTTGAGGAATTTACCGACAGATCTGAGCTGTCGGCTTTCTGTGAAGCAAAACTCACAGATTTTCCTGTGAGTTTTCTTCACACTCGGAGTGTTTTTTCTCTTTTTGTCGGGTTCACGCCCCTTTTCGAGTAAAACACGCCCATTTTGTAGGTTACAAAAAAATCTCGGAGTGTTTAAGAAAATGTAGGTTGTGCTCCTAAATTTAAGTCGCAGATTTGGTCGCAAGCGGGATGCAACCAAATTTTAGGCGCAATAACCGAGAAAAAGCGTTGGTTATCCTTTAGTAAATGAGGGCCAAACATAGGATAGGTAATTTAACCCTTACCCACCCCGGTTTGCCAGAGGCGGGGTTTATGTTTAAAGTCCCATACAAGTCTATGGGAAATATATGTTACTGCATAACTTCCAAACGGCTGGAGATATTTTGATAATACTTGGTCACATGTTACTTATATGTCCACTTAAAATATAGGATAGTTAATTTAATCCTTAACTACCCCCATTTGTGAGGGTTGGGTTTTTGTTTAAAGTCCCATGCAAATCAATGGGAAATGTATTTTTTCCACATAACTTCTGTACGGCTGGAGATATTTCAATACATGGTACACATATTACGGGTTGGGATAGGAGGACTGGATAGGAGGTCGGGATAGGAGGTCGGGATAGGAGGATGAGATAGGAGGTTGGAATAGATGCACTGGATAGGAGGATGGGAAAGAGGTCGAGATAGGAGGTCAAGATAGGAGGATGGGATAGATGGATTAGATAGGAGGTCGAGATTGGAGGTCGAGATAGGAGGCCGAGATAGGAGGCCGAGATAGGAGGACGGGAAAGGAAAACGGTATAGGAGGTCGGGATAGGAGGTCGAGATAGGAGGTCGGGATAGGAGGACAGGATAGGAGGTTGGGATAGGAGGTCGGCATATGAGGATGGGATATGAGGATGGGATGTGAGGATGGGATATGAGGTTGAGATATGATGACAGGATATGAGGTCGGGATGTGGGGTTGGGATATAACAACAATATATGAGGACTGGATATGAAGTCAAAAGCTTCCTCCTTTGTTTATTTTCCTCCCCAACAAGGATTAGGAAGGAAAAACTGGGCAACGCCGGGTATTCAGCTAGTTCATTTTATAATTCATCTCTAGTACGGGGCATTTGCAATTCATAGAGCAGCCATTCGCTTTTCATTTCTAATCAATCCAATGCCGATGACCGGCGGTAAGTGGATTGGTGACCATGTCTTCCAAGTGTTTTCACTTCTTTTCCTTCTGATTTGTTTCTTTCAAAATGTTAGGAACACTATGCATGAGAAGCTCTGCGGACTGGGAGCGTGCGTGTGTCATCTAAATCTGGATGTTTTGTCATAAACATTTTGATTTTTTAAATTTGTCCTGCAGATGTGTCTCTCCCTAGATATAAAGTTGAAATGAAATGGCTGTGATTGAATATCTAATTATACAACCTCATTTCCTCCCCGCCGGAGCCTCAAAGGCCATTAATTGGAGCTGGCAACTGGGAATGTGTTGATTACCGGGATAGATATTTGGTGCAGGCAGCAACATCCTTCTCTGCATCTGGAGCACAGGAAAACAACCCAAAACCCCACATTATGTTTCCTGCTGCAAACATTGATATAACATTGTGAGGAGATGCTGGAATGTATGTGACAAATCAGTAGAAAAGTCTTCGAAAAAACGTATCTCCCTACTGAAAAAAGTCACTTGAGTCGGCTATGAAACATAGAATGTATTGACCGATAAGAACCATTTGGCCCATCTAGTCTGCCGAATATTTCTAAATACTATTAATAGTATTTTGGGGCGTACTTACAAATAATGGCTGTGGTATGTGTTTTTTTTTTTACTCCTTTTTTTCATGGGTGGCTTTTTAACTCAAAAAGGGACAAGTCGGGCTACAAATTTGGTGCAATTTCAGAAATGACTGATATGTGTGAATTTACCCACCTTTCAGGTGATAGTTCCAGGAAGCTCTTTTTTTAGAGGTGATTCCTTGTGTGTTACTGCAAGGCAGTTTAGTAGCTTCATTCTGAATTTCCTTTATTTTACATCTTTTCATTAGATCACAGGGTTATAAATCTGGGGAAGGGGGCGTGTCCCTCCCTTGTGGTGGTTGCAGGTGATTGGTACGTCTGTTCATGCAGCCTTGTCCATGTCCATATCCATGGGCTGACCCCAAACCCAGTAGTGCAGCGCTGTGGGACTAGGGCTCAGCAAGAACAGTGGTGGTGGAAGAGAAGGGAAGGTAAGTACAGGTTATTTTATCCCTTATGATCTGCTCCCAGGATAACCCCTTTATGTTAAAGGGGTATTCCATTATATTATTATTCTTTTTTTATTTCACTATGCAACAGGGGCTGTACCTGTGTTTGATGGTGGTCTCGCAATTCTTCTGTGATTTTTGCCCCAATGTTTATTTTTAACAGCATACAAAATGAGTGCAGTGCAACCCGAGACATTACATCACTAATAAGGTGTTCAGAGGGAGCCTGTCTGTGCTTTAATGGGTGGAGCGACCACTGGGTGGGAGGTAGATCATTCTGCTGCGAATTGTAGTTTTGCAACAGCTGAAGGCACCCTGGTTAAATAACAGGGGTCTATTTCATGGAAAGGTGTATTTTAATGGGTGGGGTGGCTGATGTGTGGGAGGGAGAAAAGTAACCTTACACTAACAAGCAAGGGATCATGGGACTTGTAGTTTGGCCACAGCCGTATGGTTGAACCGTTTAGCTTCAAGAGAAGTACAAATCCTTCCTTCCCATGTCCATTACTGTCTGGCAGGTGTGTACTAAAATCACCTTATGGTGGATAACCCCTTTAACTCTTTGCTCAAAGCCAAACCTGCGATAAACATAGTTACAATATAAAACAACACAAAACAGTGGAAAAACATAAAGCATATACCGTATATACTCGAGTATAAGCCAAGTTTTTCAGCACGATTTTTTGGTGCTGAAAACACCCCCCTCGGCTTATACTCGAATAAACTCTCCGCCTGTTAATCCCTTCTCAGTGGTCTTCAACCTCCGGACCTCCAGATGTTGCAAAACTACAACTTCGAGCATGGCCGGACAGCCATCGGCTGTCCGGGCATGCTGGGAGTTGTAGTTTTGAAACCTCTGGAGGTCTGCAGGTTGAAGACCACTGCGGCCTTCGTCATCATCCAGCCTGGATAATGACGGGGGTCTGGATGATGACATTGGGGGGATGATGTATTTCCCACCCTAGGCTTATAGTCGAGTCAATAACTTTTCCTAGGTTTTTGGGGTGAAATTAGGGGCCTCGGCTAATATTCGGGTCGGCTTATACTCGAGTATATACGGTACAACACAAGGTATTAGCTGCGCAACACCCAACCAACAGCGAACTCAGTGGGACCCTGTACTGTGATTTTATGATAACAATACCATATTGACAGGTGATACACCGCTAAAAGCAGGGTCTCTCCTTACTCTATGCTGCCTTCTTATAGGGAAATGCAACCCTGGAGACTGATTTCTTTTCTTTCTTTCTTTTTTTTAACTTGAATGAAGTTTATTGAATACATTTGCATTAAGAAATGTTACACATCAAAAAGTTAAGAGAAATTGTAGTACAATATCAAAGTACAGGAATTTTAAAATAATGTATATAAATTGTAGATCACAAGCGTATAGGATGTGGATAGTATCATACATAAAAGTACACAAATATAAAATTATAATGTTAGAATTAAATGGGTACTCCTCAGAGAAACAAAATGTTTTCAAATAAACTGGTGCTAAAAAGTTTGTAAAGTAATTCTATGTAAAAATCTAAAGGCTTCCAGTACTTATCAGCTGCTGTATGCTGCAGAGAAAGTTGTATAGTTCTTCTCTGTCTGACCACAGTGCTCTCTGCTGACACCTCTGTCCATGTCAGGAACTGTCCAGAGCAGGAGAGGCTTGCTATGAAGATTTGCTCCTGCTCTGGACAGTTCATGACGCAGACAGAGATGTCAGCAGAGAGCACTGTGGTCAGACAGAAAAGAACTACACAACTTCCTCTGTAGCATACAGCCGCTGATAAGTACTGGAAGGTTTCAGATTGTTAAATAGAAGTCATTCACAAATCTGTACAACTTTCTTGCACCAGTTGATTTGAGAACTTTTTTTTTCTTTCTTCTGGAGTACCCCTTTAACACAAACTGAATCTCACAGGTATAAGAGACATAAGCGACAGATTCCTTTTAAAGAGAAGTTTGCAATTGCAGCGGTGCAAAGGTCAAACACCTATATTAATACATCTCATGTACATTTATGTTACACATATGACAGAAATACCCTAAAGCAAATAACATTAAAGGGGTATTCCAGGAAAAAACTTTTTTTTTTTTTATATCAACTGGCTCCAGAAAGTTAAACAGATTTGTAAATTACTTCTATTAAAAAATCTTAATCCTTTCAATAATTATCAGCTGCTGAAGCTGAGTTGTTTTTTTCTGTCTGGTGACCCATCACCATAGACTGTACTGTTCGAGGGCAGCACAATTTGAAGAAAAATGTATTATCTAGACAATGCTAAAAGGTATTTAATATATTCATGAGAGTGCTTCCCCTGCCTCCTCCTGTCTTTATTTAGGCATCCTATAGCAAGGGTATCCAACCTGCTGCCCTCCAGCTGTTGCAAAACTACAATTCCCAACATGCCCGGACAGCCAACGGCTGTCCGCGCATGTTGGAAATTGTGGTTTTGCAACAGCTGGAGGACCACAGCTCTAAAGGATTATTGTTACAATGCATTCGGAAAGTCTTCAGACCCCCTTCCCCATCCTTTTGCACTCAATACCCCATAATGACAAAGCAAAAACAGAATGATCGAAATCTCTGCTAATTTATTTAAAGGGGTATTCCAGGAAAAAACTTTATTTTTTATTTTTATATCAACTGGCTCCAGAAAGTTAAGCAGATTTGTAAATGACTTCTATTAAAAATCTTAATCCTTTCAATAATTATCAGCTGCTGAAGTTGAATTGTTCTTTTCTGTCTGGCAACAGTGCTCTCTGCTGACATCTCTGTTTGTCTCGGGAACTGCACAGAGTAGAAGAGGTTTGCTATGGGGATTTGCTTCTAAACTGGGCGGTTCCCGAGACACGTGTCATCAGAGAGCACTTAGACAGAAAAGAACAACTCAACTTCAGCAACTCATAAGTACTGAAAGAATTAAGATTTTTTAATAGAAGTAATTTACAAATCTGTTTAACTTTCTGGAGCCAGTTGATTAAAAAAAAAGTTTTTTCCTGGATAACCCCTTTAAAAAGAAAATAGTAAAATATTGCATAGGGGGGCGCCATGGTGGTGGCAGCATCGCACTATGGGGGTGTTTTTTTCCCCACCGCTGGGAGACTAGTCAGGTTTGTAGGGAAAGCTGTTTTGTGTTTTGCAATCTTATAAAGTATAATATTTATCTGTAATATTTACAGTACTGGGCTTTGCTGAATACATAAAGATGGAGCAAGAGGATAGAGTCACCGCCCAGTTATTGCTCCTACTAAGTTTATGTTGATGCATGTAATGTCTTTATTAGGCTGGGTTCACATCACGTTTTCAGCCATACGGGACCACATACAGCTAAAACCGGGCGCTCTGGTATCCCTGCCGTATGCGGCCTGTATGTAATGTATTTTAATGAGCAGACCGGAGTGAACCGGTCAGCTCATTTTTGCCCCGTATGTGGTTTTCCACCGGACCTAAAACCGTGGTTGGCTCATTGAAATACATGACATACGGGAGCGCCTGGTTTTAGCTCCCCCCCAGCCGTATGCAGTCCTGTATGACTGAAAACACGATGTGAACCCAGCCTAACTCACATAAGGAAGCCAGTGTATAAAGGGAATTTGTGTTTATTTTTGAGTTTTTATCTTTGTACATGTATTCTCACCCATGTGTAGTGCAGGCCATAAAATCAATGGTAGAAAAGAAGGGACTTTGGAGTATATATGCACTGTTCACACTACAGAACTTATTTGAAAAGCACATTTTCAGCAATGTTATCCTAATTTAGTGGCCCCACTGGCTCAGGGGGTGCTCATACTAAGAATGCACAGACCGTCACTGCTTGACATTACTGTACGAGACTATTTAACATCTATAAATAAAGAATGATGAGGCTGACAATACTGTTATATGCTTAAACCTCATGTGGTCTGTCTAAAATGTTATTGGTCAAAATACTCCATTTGGGTCGCAACGTGCAGTGTTTATGTAGTTATGTCAATGTCTTTCCAGACGTCTCTCAGCTTTACAGTCATCCTGAATGGTTTCACCTGGAGTACAACACCAAATTTCCCCTCCAGGTCTGGCAAGGGGTCTCCGTCAGGAACCTGCAGAGTGAACCTCTGTAAGATCCAGGAAAGGAAGAGAAAGATTTCCATCTTGGCCAGGGCTTCTCCAAGGCATACCCGGATTCCAGCACCAAATGGCAGGTAACTGTGGCTTGGGGAGCGCACACGGCGTCCATTTTCATCTAAGAAGCGATCTGTAATAGAAGTCATGGAGTTTAGTGTGATCATAGGAATGGGGATGACTACTGGAACAGTCACCATGACAGCATTGTGGAGGACATGCTTAACATTTTTTAAAGACAGAAAAAAAAAAAGAAGGAAATGGGTTCTGCCCAAGTATTATGACAAATATGGCCAAGGGTGAGGGGAACGGGCTTTACTAGGAACAATAGAGGCTACCAAGCTGCAAAACAGTAAGGGGAGAAATGTAGTAAGTCTGGTGTTTGACATGCTGGTCTTAAAGGGTTACTTAGGAGAAGAAAAAAAGGTTTCATATTAATTGGTGCCAGAAAGTTATAAAGATTCATAAATTACTTCTATGGAAAAAATCTTAATCCTTTTTAGTTCTTGTCAGCTGCTGTATGCTCCAGAGGAAGTTGTGTTGTTCTTTCCAGTCTGACCACAGTGCTCTCTGCTGCCACCTCTGTCCATGTCAGGAACTGTCTGGAGCAGGAGAAATTTGCTTTGGCGATTTGCTCATATTCCTGAAAGTTCCTGACACAGACAGAGGTGTCAGCAGAGAGCACTGTGGTCAGACTGGAAAGAACTTCACAACTCCCTCTGGAGCATACAGCAGCTGATTTTTTGATAATTTACAAATCCCTTTGGAGGGGTTATCCAGGAAAACAAAAACACAGCTAGTTTCTTTCAGAAACAGTTCCACGTCTGTCTCCAGGTTTGGTGTGGTTTTACAACTTTGCTCCATTAACTTCAATGGAACAAAGATGCAGAACCACACTCAACCTGGAGACAGACAGTAGCTCTGTTTTTCTATTCCTGGAAAACTTCTTTAAGCAGGTCCTAGGAAAAAAGTGTGGGAACTAACCCAAGACTTTTACTTAAAGGGGTACTCTGGCCCTAAGACATCTTATCCCCTATCCAAAGGATAGGGGATAAGATGTCTGATCGCGGGGGTCCCACCGCTGGGGACCCCTGCAATCTCTCATGCAGCACCCACCTGTCTCAGCTGCACGAATCGATGATCGTTCCTTGTCTGAATCCTCGCGACCACGGGGTAGGAGTATCGGGATGTCATGACTCCACCCACCTTATGATGTCATGCCCCGCCCCCTCAGTGCAAGCTTATGGGGGGGGGGGGGGTGACGGTCGTGAACTCTACCCTGACATATACAGTCATAGCTGTAAATGCTGGCACCCCTGAAATTTTTCTAGAAAATGAAGTATTTCTCACAGAAAAGGATTGCAGTAACATGTTTTGCTATACACATGTTTATTCCCTTTGTGTGTATTGGAACTAAACCAAAAAAGGGAGGAAAAAAGCAAATTGGACATAATGTCACACCAAACTCCAAAAATGGTCTGGACAAAATAATTGGCACCCTTAACTTAATATTTGGTTCCACACCCTTTGGAAAAAATTACTGAAATCAGTCTCTTCCTATAACCATCAATAAGCTTCTTACACCTCTCAGCCGGAATGTTGGACCACTCTTCCTTTGCAAACTGCTCCAGGTCTCTCTTATTGGAAGGCGCCTGTCACGATGCCGGCTGGCAGGTAGTGGATCCTCTGTGCCAGAGAGGGATTGGCGTGGACCGTGCTAGTGGATCGGTTCTAAGTCACTACTGGTTTTCACCAGAGCCCGCCGCAAAGCGGGATGGTCTTGCTGCGGCGGTAGTGACCAGGTCATATCCACTAGCAACGGCTCAACCTCTCTGACTGCTGAAGATAGGCGCGGTACAAGGGAGTAGACAGAAGCAAGGTCGGACGTAGCAGAAGGTCGGGGCAGGCAGCAAGGATCGTAGTCGGGGGCAACGGCAGGAGGTCTGGAACACAGGCTAGGAACACACAAGGAAACGCTTTCACTGGCACAATGGCAACAAGATCCGGCGAGGGAGTGAAGGGGAAGTGAGGTATAAATAGGGAGTGCACAGGTGAACACACTAATTGGAACCACTGCGCCAATCAGCGGCGCAGTGGCCCTTTAAATCGCAGAGACCCGGCGCGCGCGCGCCCTAGGGAGCGGGGCCGCGCGCGCCGGGACAGGACAGACGGGGAGCGAGTCAGGTACGGGAGCCGGGATGCGCATCGCGAGCGGGCGCTACCCGCATCGCGAATCGCATCCCGGCTGGAGACGGTATCGCAGCGCACCGGGTCAGTGGAGCTGCCCGGAGCGCTGCGGTAGCGAAAGAGAAGCGAGCGCTCCGGGGAGGAGCGGGGACCCGGAGCGCTCGGCGTAACAGTACCCCCCCCCTTGGGTCTCCCCCTCTTCTTAGAGCCTGAGAACCTGAGGAGCAGACTTTTGTCTAGGATGTTGTCCTCAGGTTCCCAGGATCTCTCTTCAGGTCCACAGCCCTCCCAATCCACCAAAAAGAACCTTTTTCCTCTGACCGTCTTGGAGGCCAGTATCTCTTTCACTGAGAAGACGTCAGAAGAACCGGAGACAGGAGTGGGAGAAACTAACTTGGGAGAGAAACGGTTGATGATGAGTGGTTTAAGAAGAGAGACATGAAAGGCATTAGGAATACGGAGAGAAGGAGGAAGAAGAAGTTTGTAAGAGACAGGATTAATTTGGCACAAGACTTTGAAAGGACCAAGATAGCGTGGACCCAGTTTGTAACTGGGGACACGAAAGCGGACATATTTAGCGGAGAGCCATACCTTGTCTCCGGGAGCAAAAATGGGGGGAGCTCTTCTTTTCTTATCGGCAAACTTTTTCATGCGAGATGAAGCCTGTAAAAGAGAATCTTGGGTCTCTTTCCATATGGTGGAAAGATCACGAGTCACTTCATCTACAGCGGGCAAACCAGAGGGCAAGGGAGTAGGGAGGGGGGGAAGAGGGTGACGGCCGTACACCACGAAAAATGGGGATTTGGAGGAAGATTCAGAGACTCTAAAGTTATACGAGAATTCGGCCCATGGTAGAAGATCTGCCCAATCATCCTGGCGGGAGGAAACAAAATGTCGTAAATAATCACCCAAGACCTGGTTAATTCTTTCTACTTGTCCATTGGATTGAGGATGATATGCAGAAGAAAAGTTTAATTTAATCTTGAGTTGTTTACAGAGAGCCCTCCAGAATTTTGACACGAATTGGACGCCTCTATCCGAGACTATGTGTGTGGGCAACCCGTGAAGACGAAAAATGTGTACAAAAAATTGTTTAGCCAACTGAGGCGCTGAAGGAAGACCAGGAAGAGGGATGAAATGTGCCATCTTGGAGAATCGATCAACGACCACCCAAACAACAGTGCTGCCACGGGATGGGGGTAGGTCTGTAATAAAATCCATACCAATCAGAGACCAAGGCTGTTCGGGGACAGGCAGAGGATGAAGAAAACCAGCGGGCTTCTGGCGAGGAGTCTTATCCCGGGCACAGACAGTGCAGGCTCGCACAAAGTCCACGACATCCGTCTCCAGAGTCGGCCACCAATAGAAGCGAGAGATGAGTTGCACAGATTTCTTGATGCTTGCATGACCTGCGAGATGGGAGGAGTGACCCCATTTGAGGATTCCGAGGCGTTGGCGTGGAGAGACGAAGGTCTTTCCTGGAGGAGTTTGCCTGATGGAGGCTGGAGAAGTGGAAATCAGGCAGTCAGGAGGAATGATGTGTTGCGGAGAGAGTTCAACTTCCGAGGCATCCGAGGAACGAGAGAGAGCATCGGCCCTAATGTTCTTATCGGCAGGCCGAAAGTGAATTTCAAAATTAAATCGGGCAAAGAACAGAGACCACCTGGCCTGGCGAGGATTCAGCCGTTGGGCAGACTGGAGATAGGAGAGGTTCTTGTGATCGGTGTAAATAATAACTGGAAATCTTGATCCCTCCAGCAGATGCCTCCATTCCTCAAGTGCTAATTTAATGGCTAGAAGCTCTCGATCCCCGATGGAGTAGTTCCTCTCCGCCGGAGAGAAGGTCCTAGAAAAAAAACCACAAGTAACAGCATGCCCGGAAGAATTTTTTTTGTAGAAGGACCGCTCCAGCTCCTACAGAGGAGGCATCAACCTCCAATAGGAAGGGTTTAGATGGGTCAGGTCTGGAGAGCACGGGAGCCGAAGAAAAGGCAGACTTGAGCCGTTTAAAGGCGTCTTCCGCTTGAGGAGGCCAAGACTTGGGATTGGCATTTTTTTTTGGTTAAAGCCACGATAGGGGCCACAACGGTAGAAAAATGTGGAATAAATTGCCTGTAATAATTGGCGAACCCCAAAAAACGTTGGATAGCACGGAGTCCGGAGGGGCGTGGCCAATCTAAGACGGCAGAGAGTTTGTCTGGATCCATTTGTAGTCCCTGGCCAGAGACCAAGTATCCTAGGAAAGGAAGAGATTGGCATTCAAACAGACATTTCTCTATCTTGGCATAAAGTTGATTGTCACGAAGTCTCTGAAGAACCATACGGACATGCTGGCGGTGTTCTTCTAGATTGGCAGAAAAAATCAGGATATCGTCCAGATATACAACAACACAGGAGTATAAGAGATCACGAAAAATTTCATTAACAAAGTCTTGGAAGACGGCAGGGGCGTTGCACAGGCCAAAGGGCATGACCAGATACTCAAAGTGTCCATCTCTAGTGTTAAATGCCGTTTTCCATTCATCCCCCTCTCTGATGCGGATGAGATTATAAGCACCTCTTAAGTCCAGTTTGGTAAAGATGTGGGCACCTTGGAGGCGATCAAAGAGTTCAGAGATGAGGGGTAGGGGGTAGCGGTTCTTTACCGTGATTTTATTAAGACCGCGGTAGTCAATGCAAGGACGTAGAGAGCCATCTTTTTTGGACACAAAGAAAAATCCGGCTCCGGCAGGAGAGGAGGATTTACGGATAAAGCCTTTTTTTAAATTTTCCTGGATGTACTCCGACATAGCAAGAGTCTCTGGGGCGGACAGAGGATAGATTCTGCCCCGGGGTGGAGTAGTGCCCGGGAGGAGGTCAATAGGACAATCATAAGGCCTGTGAGGAATTAGAGTCTCAGCTTGTTTTTTGCAAAAAACATCCGCAAAGTCCATATAGGCCTTAGGGAGACCGGTTACAGGGGGAACCACAGAGTCACGGCAAGGGGTACTGGGAACCGGTTTTAGGCAGTCCTTGAAACAAGAGGGCCCCCAACTCTTGATCTCCCCAGTGGACCAATCCAGGGTTGGGGAATGGAGTTGAAGCCAGGGTAGTCCAAGGAGGATTTCGGAAGTGCAATTGGGGAGGACCAAAAATTCAATCTTCTCGTGATGAGGTCCGATGCACATTAGAAGGGGCTCCGTACAGAAACGTATGGTACAGTCCAATCTTTCATTGTTTACACAATTGATGTAGAGGGGTCTGGCGAGACTGGTCACTGGGATGTTGAACCTGTTGACGAGAGAGGCCAAAATAAAATTTCCTGCAGATCCGGAATCCAAGAAGGCCATAGTAGAGAAGGAGAAGGCAGAGGCAGATATCCGCACAGGCACAGTAAGACGTGGAGAAGCAGAGTAGACATCAAGGACTGTCTCACCTTTGTGCGGAGTCAGCGTACGTCTTTCCAGGCGGGGAGGACGGATAGGACAATCCTTCAGGAAGTGTTCGGTACTGGCACAGTACAGGCAGAGATTCTCCATGCGGCGTCGTGTCCTCTCTTGAGGTGTCAGGCGAGACGGTAGTGACCAGGTCGTATCCACTAGCAACGGCTCAACCTCTCTGACTGCTGAAGATAGGCGCGGTACAAGGGAGTAGACAGAAGCAAGGTCGGACGTAGCAGAAGGTCGGGGCAGGCAGCAAGGATCGTAGTCGGGGGCAACGGCAGGAGGTCTGGAACACAGGCTAGGAACACACAAGGAAACGCTTTCACTGGCACAATGGCAACAAGATCCGGCGAGGGAGTGAAGGGGAAGTGAGGTATAAATAGGGAGTGCACAGGTGAACACACTAATTGGAACCACTGCGCCAATCAGCGGCGCAGTGGCCCTTTAAATCGCAGAGACCCGGCGCGCGCGCGCCCTAGGGAGCGGGGCCGCGCGCGCCGGGACAGGACAGACGGGGAGCGAGTCAGGTATGGGAGCCGGGATGCGCATCACGAGCGGGCGCTACCCGCATCGCGAATCGCATCCCGGCTGGAGACGGTATCGCAGCGCACCGGGACAGTGGAGCTGCCCGGAGCGCTGTGGTAGCGAGAGAGAAGCGAGCGCTCCGGGGAGGAGCGGGGACCCGGAGCGCTCGGCGTAACAGCGCCTTTTCCCAACAGCAATTTTAAGATCTAACCACAGGTGTTCAATGGGATTTAGATCTGGACTCATTGCTGCCACTTCAGAACTCTCCAGCACTTTGCTGCCATACATTTCTGGGTGATTTTTGACTTATGTTTGGGGTCATTGTCCTGCTGTAAGACCCAAGATCTCGGACGCAAACCCAACTTTCTGACACTGGGCTGTACAGTGCGACCCAAAATCCGTTGGTAATCCTCAAATTTCATGATGCCTTGCACACATTAAAGGCACCCAGTGCCAGAGACAGCAAAACATGGACCCCAGCGATCAGACATCTTTTCCCCTATCCTTTTGACAGAGGATAAGATGTTTGGGGGGGGGGGGAGTACCCCTTTAATGATAATAAAAATAATGGATGTAAGGGCATTTTGGTTGCAGTAATTTTATAGCAGGGGGCTGGGGAAACATTTCATTTTTGGACACAGACAGCACTGAGGAGAAGTGGCCAGCACCATGGAGGGAAGAACCAGAGCCTTCCTAGTGCTCCCTGCTCTACAGCCGGCCCCATCCTTAGTGGGCAGAAGAGCATCAGGCGGCAGCAATCATCTGCAGGAACTGGAGAGGTTTGTGCCGGGCCCAAGCACATGGGGCAGCCGGGCCTTGTCATTGTGGGCAGGGAATGTGAGTGGTACCTACCCACATATCTACTTGATACCTGGCTATCTACCTAGCTGTCTACCTAGTTAACTAACAATCTAACTAGAAAGCTACTTACCTGGCGACCTACCTATGTCATACTGTGTATGGTACTGACTGCATGCAGGGGTCACATGTCTGTGTCAAGAGGGACCAGAAGATAAAAACTAGTTGAAGACCCCAGAAAAGTTTGACCGGGAAAGACGGGTGATTGGTAAGGTGAGTTCTACTTCATTTTACAACACTTGGCAGATTTTTAACAATAGTGGCTAACCCCTTTATGGTCTATTCACACGTACAGTATTCTGCGTAGATTTGATGCACAAGATTGTTTGCTTCAGATTTCAATGTAAACTAAATGACTGAACACAGCTTCAAATCCTGCGCATCAAATCTGCACTTAAAGTCTGTAGTTGAACTGCACTACACTGCACCTTTTGTTCATCTATGGTGGTGTCAGGCCCCATTAAAAGTTCTTCCAGCTTCAGAAACCATTGTGGTGTCCCGGTACGGTATCCTATACGCTACCTGTATAGAGGTCCCCATAGCCATAGTCCCTAGGACGTCGGGGTCCCTCTTGTCTAGTCTTCCCATTGTCACCTCTCACTTAGTCAGTAGATCTATAGTAATTCTATTTGATATTTATATAGCTATAGATATAGAAACTGTATATATTTGGTTATTTACCTGTACGGAGCCTAGCAGAACCTGCGGGTCATGTGATCAGGTAGAAACTCTATGGTTTTGCTTACGGACCTTTGAAGGTCCCCGTGACGTGTTCACCCACCATGCCTTGTAACTGTGAGTGACAGCTGACACGGACCAATCCAAAACGGCCCTGCCCATATAAGGGAGCGGCAGCCATTAATCGCCCTCTTGTTCCTGCGCTGCTGATGAGGACGGATCTGCGCAGCTGTCATCAGTAGTAACCAGGCCTAAGCCTTGCGGCAACGGTCATCTCTAAAAACTGTGAGTTACTTCAATCCCTATTACCTCAGCAAGATCACCAGACCTAAATATTCCCCTAAATCCAGACGGATCTCTGCAAAAATCCTAAATCTAATAACTCTTTGGATAAGTCAGTGGTCATCAGCATCTGTCAATCACTGCTGTGCTATATAGATACTGTAATACTAAGACTGTTGCTGTTAATTGGATGTACCGCAAGTACTTCAGTAAAGTTTATGCAAGTTCATCTCCATTGTGGACCTTCATTCATTTAAGCACGCACTATCGTTTCTGGGAAGGGTGGCGATAGGCCGAAGATTTACCTCAGCGTATTAACCCTCACTCTGGCGTCACGAGTGACAGGGGTTAAATTAACCCCTTATATTCTGAAGCAACACCCCAACTATACTATACCCCCCAAGGGCTACCACACCATCATATCTCAGGAAAAAACTAGGTAAATGTCTATGGCCAGCTAAAAACATCTATATTCAGGATACAACCTCCACCAACATAGGGATTTAGAAGTAAAGCTGTATCATGGGAGGCCTTTACCTTGTATGTCTCTTAATACTCAGAAATACCCAGAACTTATGGTAGGCTAGAAATCCCAGTTGATACAACTAAGGCACTGGAGACCGGTGATACAAACTAGGTTAAAGAGGCCATCACAAGAAAGGATCGGTAAGGCTTCAGACAGGACACCGGCTCCGCGAGGCGCAGGATAAACTCAAGGAAAGACCAGGTAAAATCCAATAGGTAGTTTATTCCCAGAATGCAACAAGTGTCACTGCAATTCCGCAGCTTCTTCTGCCTGATGAAGCTGCGGAATTGCAGTGAAATGCTTTGCAATCTGGGAATAAACTACTTATTGGATTGTACCTGGTCTTTCCTTGAGTTTATCCTGCACCTCGTGCACCTCGTCCTGTCTGAAGCCTTACCGATCCTCGTTGTTACAATAGCCGGAGGGGGATCTTGATTTCTATATGCTTTTGCCATTGTTGTATACAGTGACCCCTCGACCTACGATGGCCCCGACATACGATCATTTCAACATGCGATGGCCTCAACATACGATACATGCGAGGCAGCATCAACATACGATGCTTTTGTATGTCGGGGCCATCGCATAAACGGCTATCCGGCAGCGCTGACTGCTTCAGCTGCTGCCGGATAGCCCTTTACGGTGCCCCGTGTGGTCCGCTGACAATCACTTACCTGTCCTCAGGGCTCCGGCGTGTCCTCTTCGGGATCCCCTGCATCGTCGGCGCTCTCCATCGTCGTCATCACATCGCTGCGCACGCCGTCCCGTCATCCAATAGGAGCGGCATGCGTAACGACGTGATGGCGGCGACGGAGAGCGCGGATGCCGGGGAAGCAGAGGCCTTACCGGAGCGTCGGGGACACCTCGGAGACGCGGCGACAGCAATGGACGGCGACATCCCGGGCAGTGGTGATTGTCCGGAGCGGCGGGGACAGGTGAGTACAACTTTCTCTCACAGTAGTCTACAACCTGCGGACCTCCAGATGTTGCAAAACTACAACACCCAGCATTCCCGGACAGCCAACGGCTGTCCGGGCATGCTGGGTGTTGTAGTTTTGCAACATCTGGAGGTCCGCAGGTTGTAGACCACTGTCCTATACTTTACATTGCACGGATCCCTCAACATACGATGTTTTCAACAAACGATGGTCCGTTTGGAACGGATTACCATCGTATGTTGAGGGACCACTGTATGTTGTTACACAACTCGTTGGGTTTAGCGGCTTTCATGCCTTCCTTTTATATTGTGCTTTATCTCTTTTAATACACCATGGAAAGCACTCACATTTACTTTCAGATCACAAGAATGTACACATTGCCTTTATGAGCACACGTTTGCCGGCTCCCACTTCGGGGTCGACCTTTAACCCAGCAGTCTGAGGATGTCTCCCAGTTTTATGGTTGTAGCTCACCACTTTAAGCTATACTGTTTCAGAATGCTAAAAACTAAGCACTTAGCATAGACACTGATGAACTGATAATGTTCTGTATTTAATTAAGACTGTCATAAAGACATGGATAATGAGGCTGATATAACTGATAGGAGAGGATTACTACTTGTAATGTGTGTATCTATGGCTACACAGCCACCATTACCCATTGATTTTTCCTGATATTCATATCAGATTTTATCTGACTGGTTACAATTGTTTCCTCTGCAGATGGTCTTTCATGTGAACTCATATTATAATGTGGTAGCCCTTGGGGGGTGTATAGTAGTGGGGATGTTGTTTCGGTATATGAGGGGTTAATATTAACCCGATAGTTCGTGACGCCAGGCTGAGGGCTGGTATGCTGAGGTAATTCTCCGGCCTATCGCCGCCCTTCCCAGTAACGATAGGTGCATGAAATGACTGAAGGTCCACAAGGAAGTTGAACTTGAACTTCAATAACTTTACTTAAGCGCTTGAGGTAAATCCAATGCACAGTGACAGTCTTATATAAACAGTCTCTATATTGCTCAGTGACTGACAGTTGTTGCGGACCTTGATTAATTTTACAAGTCTCTGAATTTAGGGTAATTATTGCAGATCCGTCCGGATTTAGGGGATAGATAAGGTCCGGTGATCCTGCAGAGTGCTTGGGATTGATTACACTCACGATTTTGAATAGATTCAGCCGTTGCCACAAGGCTCAGGCCTAACTCACTGCGATAATAGCTGCGCTGCAGATCCTTCTCGTTTGCCAGCCCAGGAACAAGAGAGAGAACAATGGCCGCCGCTCCCTTATATGGGCAGGGGGCGGGTGAATCTGATTGGTCCGAATACCTGTCATTCACTGTTACACAGTATGATGGGATTGCATACGTCATAAGGACCTCCAAAGGTCCTAAAGCAGAAATACCATAGAGTTCACCTAGTCATGTGACCCACAGGTCCTGGTACACTACCCGCAGGTAATTAACCATTTATTTACATGTATATCACTATATTTACATAAACCTTGAGTAAACTACTGATTTACTATATGGAATAGAGGTGACAAGGGCAGACTATATAATGTGGACCGCTACGTTCTAGGGACTCTGGCTATGGGGACCCACAGACATATAGGTACCGCATAGAATGCGGTACCGGGACACCGCAATAAATAAAAAAAATCTCATACTGAAATAAATGGGTGTTCACAAAGATTCCAAAAATTCTCCACAAACCTGGATTAAAGTCTCCAGGGTTCACCCATTCCTTCTCGTCATGATGCAGGGACCACAGGTTTACCACCACTCGGGCTTCTTTAGGAATGGTGTATTCTCCAATGCTATGAAACAAAGGAAAACATTAATGGAACGCACGATACAATAAAGTAAGTATACACTCAATGGCCCTTTATTAGAGACACCTTCCCTTTCTTGTCTGAAGCTTCTGAAGGCAACATTTTTGCAGGAAATTCTGCAGGAAAATTCTACATTAAAGGAGTAAGGGATAAGATGTATGATCGCAGGGGTCCCGCAGCTGGGGATCCGCACGATCTCAGTGCAGACCCAGGCATTCTGTGCCAGGCGCTGCTTCCGAGACGGGGACGTGATGTCACACCCCCTAGTGACGTCATGCCATGCCCCCTCCATTCATGTCTATGGGAGGGGGCATGACGCCCCCTCCCATAGACATGAATGGAGGGGGCATGACGCAGAAATTAATTCCCCATTCACTTCATTGGAATTCATCCAGCTGAACTTCTGCAGCAGAAATTCTGCTATAGGAACAGGACAGCAGAATCTCATTAAAGTGAATTGCCTATAAATTCATTCAGAATTCTATGTAGAATTCCGTGCAGAAATTCTGGCATGTGAACCCAGTCTTAGGGCTCATTCACACAAGTGGATTTTCTGCTGCAGATCTGCTTCAGATTTGCTTCAGCAGATTTTGCTGCCCATTGACTTTAATGGGCAGAAAAATCTGCTGAAGCAAATCTGCAGCAGATCTGTAGCAGAAAATCCACTCGTGTGAAGGAGCCCTTAGGGTAAGTTCACACCTGCGTATTTTTGCTGAAGATCTACTGCAGATTTGCTGCTGCAGACTTTCCAGTCCATTGACTTTAATGGGCAGTTAAATCTCCTAAAGCAAATCCACAGCAGATCTGCAACAGAAAATACACACGTGTGAACGCAGCCTTACACTTGAGACCCCCTATACAGAACAAAGATCAAGTGAGCGAGTGTTTGTGGATCACTTTCAGTGTTCAGTATAACAGCAATAACAATATGGTAAATGAAGTCATCTGAGTGACTTTGTATGAGGCTTGGTCACTGGAGAAAGACCAGCCAGGGCCAGGGTTTAATGGAGAACGCCGGAATAGGAAAATTGTCCCCCATACTGCCGGCAGTAAAAAAATAAACAGGTACATACCTTCCTTCGTGCAGGTGCAGGAACAACTGGTGCAGGAACAACGTTTACCCAGTGGGTAGTAAAAGACATGTATTGTCCCTGACTGTAGTTACAGCTCCACAAGTCGGTGCTGCCGTGCACTATTGAACACACCGACAGGCTGAAGGACTGGCCCACCTTCTCTTGTACAAACTTATGCAGGGCTGGTACTGCCTTCTTCGCAAAGAAATGACGGCTTGGGACTCTCCACCTCGGCTCGGCACAAGCCATCAATTCCCTGAAAGCTGCAGAGTCCACCAGTTGGAAAGGGAGGGACTGCAACACCAGCAACTTGGACAGGAGCACATTCAACTTCTGCGCCGTTGGATGAGTGGGCGCATACTGTTGTCTCTTGGACATGGCTTCGCCTATCGATTGTTGGCGGAATGGCTGACTAAGAGCGGAGGAAGCAGGATCGCAAGAAGGAGGGTTTGACACAATGCTCCCTTCGGCTGAGGTGGTGGAGCCTTGGCTGGATGACTGAGGGAGCGGATGGCCACTGGGTGATGCGGCAGGCTGGACCACTAGATCGGAGCCACGGTTATCCCAGGCCGCTTTATGGTGGGGAATCATGTGTTGACGCAGGGCCGTGGTGCCGAGATTGGGACCCTGGCCACGCTTCACTTTCTGCCAACAGATTTTGCATGTGACTACGCTAAGGTCCTCCAGATTCTTTATGAAGAACTGCCACACCGCAGAGTAGCTGATTTTCCCACCCGCAGTCCGCACTATTTGACTGCTATTGGCGCCGTCTCCAGGAACCCCTGTTCCACTACCTCCCAGAATGGTAGCTTGCCGCGAAGCAGGTGGTCTCCCCCTGGCACGTTTGGCTCCTGAATTTCCACTACTGCCACCACCACGCTGATTGCCAACCGTGCTACAGCCTTGCTGCCTCATAGACAAAGAGCAAATCTCTTCTCCTGATGGTGATGAAGCCCCGGCTTCTGCACCCGGCTCCCAATTGCGATCGGTTTCATCATCATCAAAAGATGTGTGCACGTCACTGATGTCCTCCTCGTGTTCCACAACAGTGTCTGCCTCAGGATCCTGAACAATTGAAACACCGCCTCCCACGTCACTCTCCGCATCACTACTTGGCCGCCTTGCGGAGCAAGCGACGCATGTCTCCTCACATTCTTGGCTGCCCATTAGCTGCTGACTGTCCTCTATTACATCGTCCTCACTAAATAGTGGAGCTGAACCCAAAGCATGAGATACTTCTTTGGGAGAGGGAACAGCATAGGACAAAGGCAATGGGATTACGGGGACTGCTCCCGGGCCATGCCAACTGAGGGTTATGTCTGAGGAACCCACCGACTCTTGACTGGGGTTGTCAGATGTCGCTTGTGATGATGGGGATGAGTGTGCAAACCAATTGACGAGGAGAGATGGGTCGACGACACGACCACTCGATGTTAACGGGAGCTCAGGCCTATTGTTGCGACTCCTGCTGCCACTCGCCCCAAGTCTGCTGCCAACTCTGCCTGACGAATGTAGGCCTCTGCCCCTTCTCTGTGCACGTCCTGGCACTTCCCTGCCTGACATACTTAGTGCGTTTATGAGGGTATAGAACAGCAGCAGGCTATTACTTATGGCTGTCCTTTCAAAGTATATAGGCCCTAGACAGAATAACACTTACTAAATAGTACACTCCTTTGTTCTATGTATGCCCTTTGCAATGATGAGCGCACTGTTAAGCGTATTTCTACGCAGAAAAAAACGCTTTTTTTTTTTTTTTAATACACCAGCCTGTGTATACTAATGTGTGGAATAACACTGAATTTAGCACAGAGACAGAAAAAAAGGTAGTATATGGTACGCTATTTGCTTGTATGTAGGCCCTTTGCAATCATAAGGCCACTGTTAAGCGTATTTCTACTCAGGAAAACTTTTTTTTTCTTTAATACACCGGCAGGTATATAACGTGTGGTATAACACTCAATTTAGCACAGAGACAGAAAAAAGGTAGTATATGGTACGCTACTTGCTTGTATTTAGGCCCTTTGCAATGATAAGGCCACTGTTAAGCGTATTTCTACTCAGGAAAACCTTTTTTTTTTTTCTTTCATACACCGGCAGGTGTATAACGTGTGGTATAACACTGAATTTAGCACAGAGACAGAGTAACAGGTGAAAAATGGTAAAAAGGCACTAAAGTCCACACTAATATGACTTATTTCTGAACAGCAGCAGGACCCAACTGGGCAGCACCACAGAATTTTTTATTTTACATGGATTAAACCCTAAATTGCACTCTGTCACACAATTGTGAGAATCAGATTTGTGGAGCAACAGAAAAAACTCAATTGGGCTGAAAAAAGAGGAGATTAGATGCTCCATACAGGTAAAACAGCTGTGAGATCTATGACGCAGGTGACTGCTATGCAGCACCTCTCTGCCTGCTATATTGAGTAAGGAGAATGCAAGGTTTTTCTAGAATCGTTCTCGGTCAGAACTGCAGCAACACTGTGCCTTGTATCTTTCCCTAATGCTGATGTCACCGCTACTCGTAGCGGTCGGATGCTGTATAACGCCGTTGTATGCGATCAGCACAAGAACGTGCAGTCACCTCCTTTCCCTATCTCATGCATAGGAGATATGACCAGAGGGAAGATGGCCGCCGATTATATAGGGCTGTTACATCACAGGGGTCAGGAACACTGATAGGCTGCATCTCACATGTGATTCAGGGTCAGCCCACCTACCATGATTCTCGCGCCAGCTTCCCGCCCTCCCATGGTGCCCTTCCCCATGTACTGACATATGGAGCCGCCATCTTATGTCTAAAACAGCCTAGAACGCAGGAAAATGGAGTTTAATAAAGCGATTCGTGCGATCGAATTGCGGCGAAGTTCGTATTCGATCAGAATCTAATTTTTCCTGAAATTCGTAATGAATTTGGGTTCGTCAGATTCGATTTGCTCATCTCTAGTTGTATCCAGTGTCGGACAGCTGCTGCCAAGGCTAATAAAATGATGGGGTGCATCAATAGGGGCATAGATGCCCACGACAAGGAAATAATTCTACTAATGTACAAATCACTAGTCAGACCACACATAGAATACTGAGTACAGTACTGGGCACCAGCGTGCAAGAAAGATATAGTGGAGCTGGAGAGGGTTCAAAGACGGGCAACCAGAGTAATACGGGGAATGGGAGGACTACAGTACCCAGAAAGATTATCAGAATTGGGGTTATTAAGTTTAGAAAAAGAAGGTTTAGGGGCGACCTAATAACTATGTATAAATATATCAGGGGGAAGTACAGAGATCTCTCCCATAATCTATTTATACCCAGGACTGTATCTATAACAAAGGAGCATCCTCTATGTCTAGAGGAAAGAAGGTTTCTACACCAGCACAGACGGGGGTTCTTTTCTGTAAGAGCAGTGAGACTGTGGAATTCTCTGCCTGAGGAGGTGGTCATGGTGAACTCTGTAAAAGAGTTCAAAAGGGGTCTAGATGCATTTTTGGAGAGAAAGAACATTGCTGGTTATGAATACTAGATTTATAGATTTTTTTTTGCCTTCCTCTGGATCAACTCAGTAGGGACTCATTAGGGATATAGGTTGAACTTGATGGACTCTGGTCTTTTTTCAACCTTATGAACTATGTTACTATGTTACTATGTTTTCATTGGCAAATAACAATGTTATATAAGTGAGGTAGTCTTCTTGAAAAGCGCTGTGCTCTGCTGAAATCCCACGCCTGCGCCATTGATGCAGATTATGTATGGCACATGTTCAGTGGATTTGCTAGGAGTAAGCACAGGATTTTAGAAGGATTATCAGTGGAAGCTGAGCTCTCCTTGTCTAAAGTGGGTACCAGGCAGGGCATCAAAGTGGAGAAGTGTTGCGACCCCAGGCACCTGAGATTTTGGTTCTTGGCACAATAGTATTCTTTGAGTCATTCTTTACTATCTTTGTCACTGTTGTGATATAAGAGGGCCATAATGTGGACATCACTTAATCATCATTGATGATACTACAAGATAAATCCAAACTGTTCTGTTAGTTGTTAAAGGGGTACTCCGCTCCTAAACATCTTATCTCATATCCAAAGGATAGGGGATAAGATGTCTGATCGCGGGGCTCCCGCCGCTGGGGACCCCTGCAATCTCGGCTACGGCACCCCAGACATCCGGTGCAAGGAGCAAACTTCACTCTGTGCCGGATGACTGGTGATGCGGGGTGGAGGCCTGTGACGTCACGGCCACACCCCACTCGTGACACCATGGCCACACCCCCCAATGCAAGTCTATGGTAGGGGGCATGATGGCAGCCACGCCCCTTCCATAGACTTGCATTGAGGGGGCGTGGCCATGAAGTCATGAGCATGGTGTAGCCTTGACGTCACGAGGCTCCGGCGCGGCACCCAACGCTCTAAACGAACGCTGGGTGCAGCAGGAGGATCACAGGGATCCTTTGGATAGAGGATAAGATGTCTAGGGGCGGAGTACGCCTTTTAGTGCAGAAGGACATAACTTCATTCATAAAATTGACAATACCGTACAGTTACAATATTGTTGTTTAAAACTAGATTCACTGCAGTCCAGTAAAGCAGCGAGTAAATCATTCAATGTATTCTAAAATGTCTCCCCCCCCCCCCCCCCCCATGCTGCAAAATTCTCAACACTTCCCACCTGGTATCTTTCAATGCTACGTGAGGAATGAGCAGAGGGGAGACAGGGCGAATTCTCAGAACTTCAGCTATGGTGGCTTCCAAGTAGTGCAACATTTTCCTGTCACTCAGTTGTGGATGTCGCCCAAATCCAACCTTCACATCCAGCTCCTCCTGGATCTTCTTCTGCACCTGTATTTTAAAGGAGTTGGTTTAAATGAGTGAATATACAGCATAAAATCAATTGGAACACTGCAGCTCAGCCCCCATTAAAGGGAATGTGTCACCAAATTTTTATTTTTATTGTATGAAATATACATTTTTATATTATACATTTTTCACATTTTCTATATATTTTTGAATTGGAGCTGAGCTGCAGTAACCCAGCATGGCCACTTTACAATGTACAGCGCTGTCTGCTTCCTGTGTGTTGTGGGCGCTGTGGCACTGGTACACAGCTGATCAGCAGGTGGTCCACGTTTGTGACTCCCACCAATCAGATATTTATGGTCTAGACCAGGGGTAGGCAACCTTTTGGTAGTGCTGTGCCCAATTTTTTTTCGATGTCGCTTGGTGTGTGGTAATTTGGGTGTGGCTTGTCGTGGGTGTGGCTTGCTGTGGGAGGGGTTTGTGGGGGTGGTGGCTTTTTTTCAGAATTGTCCCTATATATTGTTCAAGCTGTGCGTTTAACTCAGACCTGTATAATACAGACCCCAGAATCAGACTCCACCATAATACAGACCCCAGAATCAGACTCCCCCATAATACAGACTCTAGAATCAGACTCCATCATAATACAAACCCCAGAATCACCACCCACCATAATACAGACCCCAGAATCAGTCCCCACCATAATACAGACCCCAGAATCAGACTCCACCATAATACAGACCCCAGAATCAGATCCCACCATAATACAGACCCCAGAATCACCACCCACCATAATACAGACCCCAGAATCACACTCCACCATAATGCAGACCCCAAAATCCCCACCCACCTTAATACAGACCCCAGAATCAGACTCCGCCATAAAACAGACCCCAGAATCACACTCCACCATAATACAGACCCCAGAATCAGACCCCACTATAATACAGACCCCAGAATCAGACTCCACCATAATACAGACCCCAGAATCAGACTCCACCATAATGCAGGCCCCAGAATCAGACCCCACCATAATAAAGACCCCAGAATCAGATCCCACCATAATACAGACCCCAGAATCCCCACCCACCTTAATACAGACCCCAGAATCAGACTCCACCATAATACAGACCCCAGAAACAGAACCTGTTATAATACAGACCCCAGAATCACACTCCACCATAATACAGACCCCAGAATCAGACTCCACCATAATGCAGGCCCCAGAATCAGACCCCACCATAATAAAGACCCCAGAATCAGATCCCACCATAATACAGACCCCAGAATCCCCACCCACCTTAATACAGACCCCAGAATCAGACTCCACCATAATACAGACCCCAGAAACAGAACCTATTATAATACAGACCCCAGAATCACACTTCACCATAATACAGACCCCAGAATAACCATCCACCATAATACAGACCCCAGAATCAGTCCCCACCATAATACAGACCCCAGAATCAGACTCCACCATAATACAGACCCCAGAATAAGATCCCATCATAATACAGAACCCAGAATCACACTCCACCATAATACAGACCCCAGAATCCCCACCCACCTTAATACAGACCCCAGAATCAGACTCCACCATAATACAGACCCCAAAATCAGACTCCACCATAATACAGGCCCCAGAATCAGACCCCACCATAATACAGACCCCAGAATCAGATCCCACCATAATACAGACCCCAGAATCACACTCCACCATAATACAGACCCCAGAATCACCACCCACCATAATACAGACCCCAGAATCAGACTCCACCATAATACAGACCCCAGAATCACACTTCGCCATAATACCGACCCCAGAATCACCACCCACCATAATACAGACCCCAGAATCAGGACTTCCCTACATAATACAGACCCCAGAATCAGGACTTCCCTACATAATACAGACCCCAGAATCAGGACTTCCCTACATAATACAGACCCCAGAATCAGGACTTCCCTACATAATACAGACCCCAGAATCAGGACTTCCCTACATAATACAGACCCCAGAATCAGGACTTCCCTACATAATACAGACCCCAGAATCAGGACTTCCCTACATAATACAGACCACGCCATCATACAGACCATTTATATTTTTCCAGTGCACTCTCCAGAAGTTCAGAATTTGGTGGATTTTATTCCATTCCAAACAGTGTTACAGAACAGGCTACGTTTCAGCAACCTGTCTTGGCTTTTGTCAAGCCTGCTCTGTAAGACTGTTTGGAATGGCATAAACTCTACTGAATTCTGCACTTTATACTTTGGCTTGCTGCAATTTTTCTTGGGTATAGGTAGCTAGCTAGGTAGGTAGGTAGATAGCCAATTAGGTAGGTAGGTAGCTATGCAGGTAGATTGGTAGGTAAGTGGACATGGAGGTAAGTTCATAGGTAGGTAGCAAGGAAGCTAAGTAGGTAGCCAGGTAGGTAAGTGGGTAGCTATGTATGTAGGTAGGTAGCTGGGTAGCTAGATAGGTAGGTAGCAAGTAGGTAGTTAGGTAATTAGGTTTTTATGTAACTAAGTAGCTATGTAGGAAGGTAGCCAGGTGGCTAAATAGGTAGCCAGGAATGTAATAAGGTAGGTAGCCAAGTAGCCAAGCAGGTAATTGGGTAGGTAGCCAGTGCTCCTCCACATCATCACCCCCCCCCCCCGCGCCCCTCTCACCTGCACCCCCTCCCTCTCCCCTGCACTCCCTCTTACCTACACCCCCATCCCTCTCACCTGCACTCCCCCTCTCACCTACACCCTCCTCTCACCTGCACCCCCCCCCCCCCCTGTTACTTCTCCTTCCCTGCTGATGCCCGGATGTTAAAAAAAAATATTTAAAAAAACAAACACCTTTACTCATCTGTTTCCCGACGTCATCGGTGCCTTCACTGTGGGCAGAGGTCACAGGTCTACTCTCAGTGAAGTCGCAGGTCCTGCAGCTCACATCCAGAGCAGGGTTTAGCGGTGAGCGTGCGCACACACAGCTAGAAGCGGCACTCGCTCGTCTGGGGCTCAAGGACAAGAGTCCCGGATCCCCATTAGCAGAGTGAGCGCCTCTGCCAGACAAGCCCCCTCTCTTCCCAGAGCCCCACATGCCCCTCAAAAGCACTCCACATACCCTGAGTGGCACGCATGCCAAGGGTTGCCGACCCCTGGTCTAGACTCTATCCAACAGATAAATACATTCTAAGTGTGAGGAGTAACTGCAGTTTAACCGCTTGTGATTCTCCTAGTATCATCAATAGTTCTACTACTTTCTAAAATTCTCTCCACATAATCCCCCTACCTCTGGGTAGTGTAATAAATACACAAGTGCCCATTTCAACACGGTAGATGTGGTCTCTACTCCGGCTCCAAATATATCCCCAACGGTCATCAGGATGTGATCCTCTGTCAGTCCTACATCTTTGGATATGTTGCTGTTGTTATTTTCCATGCTGAGTTTGGCCTTTATAAGAGCGTCCAATAGATCATTTACCGTTTCACTGCAAAATGCCGCCTGCAACATAAAGAAAGTAGAGTCAGAAACCAGATGCCTCAAACACCTGCCCTCACTTATTACTATTATTACTGGGAATGGGAACACAAGGAAATGGTGCTGCGATGTAAAGAGACTTAATCTGGCAATAAAATTGACATTTTGACCTCCTACAAGACTAATGTGTTCTTTGCATTGTTATACACCATTTGTAGGAGGGACACTTTGAGGCAATCCATGCTGTTCTATCATTACAGGTACAGTGCTGGTTTTTTTAGTTATAGGGGCAAATTCGGAGCAGTAGGTACGGTTTGTGAAACTGGCATATCTGTCTAGCCACCAGCACCAGGAGATCTAGTGGAGGCTGTTAGAGAGGGAATAGCTTTGGACCATGGTGAGCTGACCACAGGGTTTATGGCAGGAGGGTGAGGGGCACAGGCTACCGATTTAGAAGAACTAGTGCAGCCATGACTATTGGTCTGGGATGACCAACTGCTGCCTGGGGGAGCCACTGAAGGTGCATGGGAATCACTGGCACCAAACTGAGTAGAGTAGAGGAATGGGGGCGGGTGGGGATAGAGGACTGCAATAGGTTTGGGAAGCCATGGGTCACACAGGGCCCAATATATACTTGCGGGAACAGGTGATTTTTAGTCTTCAGTGGGCCGGACCAGGCTGCCACAGAACATACAGTGGGTCCTGCAAAATCCTGCGCAGCCCCACCAACCACTAAAATGCCACAAGGGGCTGATGAAATAGCACAAGGGGGTAACGAAATGGTACAAGGAGGCTATCTCTAAAAACAGTGACAAAATGTTTGTGGGAGCGGGCGGGATTGGGCACACGTGTTGCAGGAGTGGAACACACACCTTGTGGGATTGGAGGGTAGAGGTCAGAAGTCCAGCAGGATCAGGATTAAAGGAATAGTGCAGAAGAATATCCAAAGGATAGGGGATAAGTTATAGTGGTCGGACCCCCCCGCGATCTCCTATACGGGCCCACGGCAGTCTGCAGCAAGCGTTGTGCCGACCCCAGCAGGAAGCAGCGGCAGACACACCCCCTTCATGTATCTCTATGGGATACAAGGAGGGGGCGTGTCGGCTGCCAAGTCATGCGGGGACAGAACGCTCCCTTCCTGCAGACTGCTGCAGCCCCGTACAGGAGATCGCGGGGGTCCTATCGGTCGGATCCCCCACAATCTATAATTTATCCCTTATCTTCGTTAGAGGATAAGTTATTTTCCACTACAGTATTCCTTTAAGAAAACAGTCCTGTGCAGGGCTCTAGGCAGGGGTTTAAGCACTGGAAACAGGGGGAGTGGCTTGGTTAAGCAGACATATTTTGGCCCAATCTAGGGTGCCGCAATCTGTAGGATCACTCATCTGTACTGCAAAATGTGGTTAATTTTGGAAGATGCTGAATACTTTTACTACAATGTTTTAGTGTGATAATTGTAGATTGGGGGGGGGGGGGGGGGGGGTTGAGGGGTGTACGAGTACAACCCTATTAACCTAAAGAGGAAGCTGCACAAAAAACACTAAATAGTGTATTCCATAGTAATTATTTACAGGGAAATTCTTATATTATTTGTATTACAGTATATGCATTTTTTTTTACCTCATGTTCCCTTAATTTCTTTTGGAGAAGATGATCTCGAATTGCGACTGACTTCCTCAATAAATCCAGGTCCTTGTTTGGGAATATCTGACAACAATCATCAAACATTTCATTGGTTATTTGCCTTTATTGATGGCCTTACGCTTCTATTATTTCTTATATCTAATGCAGTGTTTCCCAACTAGGGTGCCTCCAGCTGTTGCAAAACTGCAACTCCCAGCACGCCCGGACAGCCAAAGGCTGTCGGGGCGTGCTGGGAGTTGTAGTTTTGCAACAGTTGCAGGCACCCTGGTTAAAGGGGTATTCCAGTGAAAAACTATTTTTTTTCATATTAACTGGCTCCCAAAAGTTAAAAAGACTTGTAAATGAATTCTATAAAAAAAAAATCTTAATCCTTCCAGTACTTATCAGCTGCTAAAGTTGAGTCGTTATTTTCTGTCTGACCACAGTGCTCTCTGCTGACACCTCTGTCTGTCTCAGGAACTGTCCAGAGTAGGAGCAAATCCCCATAGCAAACCTCTCCTGCTCTGGACTGTTCCTGAGACAGACAGAGGTGTCAGCAGAGGGCACTGTGGTCAGACAGAAAAGAACGACTCAACTTTAGCAGCTGATAAGTACTGGAAGGATTAAGATTTTTTTAATAGAAGTAATTTACAAATCTGTTTAACATTCTGGAGCCAGTTGATATGAAAAAGAAATGTTTTTCTTTAGAATACCCCTTTAAGAAACATTGATCTAACGACTGGGCATTGTAAGTGCCACATACAAAGGATCTAGGAAGTAAAATAGTGCAAACAGCTATAATTGTCCATAGGTCCCTGAGTGTTCACATTGTAATAACGGAATTTACCTATTTTCTAGAAATAAAGTCACTCACTGTATACACAAGGGGGGAGATTCTCAAAAACTACTGTAATTTCTGTCCCAGCAATATTTTTCACACCTTTTTTTTCTCCTCACATTTTCAAAGGTCCCTTTTGCTGCTTTGAAAATATGAAAATATGTGAAAATTCTATTTCGCGCCACTTCTGTTTTTTTTTCGCACAAAAAAAAATGTTTTTTGTTGCAGCCATATTGGATTTTTTTTGTGCTAAAATTGCCGAGTTTGGCACCAAAACCGGCAATTTTGGCGCCAAAATTGTCGATTTCTGCACCAATTTTTATATCCCAGAAAATTCTGGTGGAAACATCTCACAAAATATTACAAGGTTAATAGTGCCCAGAAAAGCGATAACTGTATAAATAAAACATTTCTGAGCTTAAATGTGAGTGCAATTTTTCAATAATAATTATTTCTTTTTTTTTATAATTACCTAAAGGGGTACTCCGGTGGAAAACTTTTTTTTTTTTTTTTTAAATCAACTGGTGCAAGAAAGTTAAACAGATTTGTATATTATTTCTATTAAAAAAAATCTTAATCCTTCCAGTACTTATTAGCTGCTGAATACTACAGAGGAAATTATTTTCTTTTTGGAACACAGAGCTCTCACAAGCACAGTTCTCTCTGCTGACATCTCTGTTCATTTTAAGAACTGTCCAGAGTAGGAGAAAATCCCCATAGAAAACATAAGCTGCTCTGGACAGTTCCTAAAATGGACAGAGATGTCAGCAGAGAGCACTGTGGTCATGATGTCAACAGAGAGCACTGTGTTCCAAACAGAAAATAATTTCCTCTGTAGTATTCAGCAGCTAATAAGTACTGGAAGGATTAAGATTTTTTTTATAGAAGTAATTTACAAGTCTGTTTAACTTTCTGGCACCAGTTGATAAAAAAAAAAAAAAAAAAAAAAGTTTTCCACCGGAGTACCCCTTTAAATAACACCTTTTACCCCCCAAAAAACAAAGAAAAAAAATCAATAAAACTGCAACCATTTCTGGGATTTCTAGACTATCAAAAAGCTGGTGTGATATTTTTGATGTAAACTGGACTCTCACCCATTTGAAAATATCATGTAAAGCAGACAATATACGTGGACACGCCCACTTTTAAAAAATTGACGTGAACAGTGTAAACCGCAGCACAAAGCTCTTTGAAAATGTGGTCAATACAAAATTTTGCCGCAAAATTTTTTTTTTTGGGCGCAAAATTCTTTAAGAATCTCCCCCAATGTCCATAGGTGACACAATGGAATATATCAGTGGTCACTCCATTTCCATTGTAATTTTTAGCACAGATTTTAGGATTGCTCTTTTCGGTCTACCTTTTCTTATGTCCATACCTGGAGCCAGGGGAAGATGTCAACCAGGCTGTCTTTTGCCACGGTGTCCACAATGCCTTGGCTGTATCTTAACATGGACTCAAACTCTTCATCACCTCTGCTATATCTTGTGCTGAAACACAACGAGCAAACCACATTGGTGATGGCTCGGGTGAGTTCTGGCGTCACGTCGAATGGGACAGTCTGGAAAGTAGTCAGCGTGTGGCACAAGGAGGCCGCCTCGCGGGAAACTGTAATAAGGAAACAAGAGTCCATGCGTCATTATCTTATGCACTGGAACAAGGTGGCTTTTGAGTGTTTTTTTTTTTGGGAAAGACAAAACTTTTACACGTTCATTTACACACCCTGGGGGAGATATTCAAAAACTACTGTTAGTTCTATTACAGCAATGTAAATCACTCTTTGTTTTTTCTCCTCACATTTTCAAAGGTCTCGTGCTGCTTTGAAAAAAATGAAAATAAGTGAGACTTCATTTTCGTCCCACTTTTGTAGTTTTTTCATGGCAAAATAGCCAAATTATTATTTTTGTTGCTATATTTGGGGGGGGGGTTGTGCTAAAATTGCGTAGTTTGTCGCCAAAATTTAACATTTTGTCGCCAAATTTGTCTCCAAGTTTTACATCCCGAAAAATTCTGGCGGGAGCCTCTCACATAATATTCTATGGTTACTAGTGCCCAGACAAGCCACAACTGTGTAAATAAAACATTTCTGGGGCTTAAAGGGGTTATCCACCATAGGATGATTTTAGTACGTACCTGGCAGACAGTAATGGACATGCTTAGGAAGGATCTGCGCTTGTCTTGGGGATAAATGGCTATGCTGTGAGTCCACCCTAACACTGTGGCTAGCTTTTTGTGAACGGATATTTCCTGTTTGAGTTTTCTTCTTTGCCTAAAAATTCCATAATTCCCTTTTCCTCCCTCCCACACATCAGCCACTCGACCCATTGAAACATAAATGAGCTGCATCCATTACAAAGACCTGGGATTTTAAATCAGGGTGCCTACGGCTGTTGCATTAGTTACAGATTGATCTCTCTCCCACCAAGCGATCCCTCCACCCATTGAAGCAGACAGGCTCCCTGTCATAAGCTGACCAGCTGACTAGTGAGTCAGGTCTCGGGCGCATTGCAAGCTGTGAAAAATCTGAGACAACAGTCATTTTGTATGCTGTTAAAAATAAATATTGGGGCGAAAATCACAGAAGAATTGTGAGAAAACCATCACACACAGGTACAGACACTATATTATCAACTACACTAACTTTACAGCCCCTGTAGTATAGTCATATAAAAACAATTCCTGGAATACCCCTTTAATTTTTATTTTATTTTTATAACATTTTCCAATAATAATTGTTTATTTTTCAATAACTCTGGAAAATTTTGATGTAAAATGGATTTTTGACCCCTTTAAAAATATCATGTAAAACATGACATTTACATAGCCACACCCACTTTTGTAAAACTGGTGTAAACCTTGGATAATTCTCATGTAAAATATTTTAAATATCTGACACTTTAAATTTATGAACTTTTTCACACCAAAATTTTGGAGCAAAATGCGAAATTTTTGAAGTGAAGAGTTTTGAATATGACCCCCACTGTATCCAATGTGTATTTTTTGCTGTAGCTTTAATGCTGTCAAATCAATATAAATAAGTGGTTGAACACAGAATCCAATCTGCAGCAGTAAATCTGTAGTGGATACGGCACAGGCAAATGTACCGTAAGGCCCGATTCACACCACGGAATTTTCAAGCGGCAATGGGATTCTGCTGCCCACTGAATTTTAGCGGCAGATATTCTGCTGAAATTCCGTTGTCAAAAGAATGGTCTTGTCCACAATCCGCTGGGCAGACATTGCCGTCTATGGGGACAAAATGTCTGCCTGGTCCTACCACCGACTGATTCGGTCGGCACTGGCCGCTTTCGAAAGCTCCAGACGGTATTTTTCCTGGCCTAAGGGTATAATTACATGGACAAAAATCGATCTGAAAAAAACCGAAACAAATTAAAGAGTGCAATGCTAAAGCGAAACTACAGCCCCTTTAATCTCTACATTGTGGGTTTTAGAAGTCCAACCGCTACCAAACATAAAGTGATAGTGTATGCTTGTGACATGTCTAAGAGGTGACTAAGGCTAAAATGGGAACTCTCACTTAAAAAAAAAACTTTTGACATCTTGTAGAAATTTTTATCTGCCAAGGTCTAAATGTTCAGACCCCGAATGATCACTAGAATGAGCCAGGAGAGGCGCGTATTAAGGAGACAGACTTTCAATGTACCGTATTTTTCGCCGTATAAGACGCACTTTTTCTTCCCCAAAACTGGGGGGAAAAAGTCGGTGCGTCTTATACGGCGAATACACCCCTATCGCGGCGGTCCCTGCGGCCATCAACGGCCGGGACCCCCGGCTAATACAGGACATCACCGATCGCGGTGATGCCCTGTATTAACCCTTCAGATGCGGCGATCAAAGCTGATCACCGCGTCTTAAGGGAAAGTGACACTAACCCGGCTGTTCAGTCGGGCTGTTCGGGACCGCCGCGATTTCACTGTGGCGGTCCCGAACAGCCCGACTGAATAGCCGGGTTAGTGCTTACAGGACACCGGGAGGGACCTTACCTGCCTCCTCGGTGTCTTCTCTGTTCAGGGATCCCCTGTATGGCCGGCGCTCTCCTTCCTCGTCATCACGTCGTCGCGTACATGCGTCGGCGTGCGTAACGACATGATGCCGGCGACGGAGAGCGAGGATACCCGGCCGGCAGCAGGGACTTTCCGGAGCGACGGGGACACGGCGACAGCGATGGAGCGACATCCAGGGCAGCGGTGACGGGTCCGGAGCGGCGGGGACACGTGAGTATTACCTCCTATGCAGTGGTCTTCAATATGCGGACCTCCAGATGTTGCAAAACTACAACTCCCAGCATGCCCGGACAGCCAACGGCTGTCCGGGCATGCTGGGAGTTGTAGTTTTGCAACATCTGGAGGTCCGCAGGTTGAAGACCACTATTGGTTCAAAATCTTTATTTTTTTAGATTTTGCACCTATAAATTGGGTGCGTCTTATACGCCGGTGCGTCCTATAGGGCGAAAAATACGGTAAGTCTATGGACTTGTCCTGTTCAGCATACACTTCTCAGTCCCCGCCTATTCTAGTGATCTGTCGGGGACTGAACATTCAGACCCTGACTGATCGAAACTTTTGTCTTGTCTCTTGGACAAAGCAACAGGTAAAATAAAAAAAAATAAAAAAATTGTGTTTAACCATTAGACCATACGGAGGAGATAACAAGTGAAATACAGATGCATTATGCAATAGCAGAAATATTTTTTTTCCAGCTGATCAGGGTCCCATAAAAACAAAACAAAAAGTAATCTTAAAGGGGTACTCCGCCCCTAGACATCTTATCCCCTATCCAAAGGATAGGGGATAAGATGTCAGATCGCCGCGGTCCCGCTTCTGGGGATCCCCGGGATCCCCGCTGCAGCACTGCGCTATCATTACAGCACAGAGCGAGTTCACTCTGCACGTAATGACGGGCAATACATGGGCCAGAGCATCGTTATGTCACGGCTCCGCCCCCTCGTGATGTCACGGCCCGCCCCTTTCAATTGAAAGTCTAAGGGAGGGGGCGCGGCGGTCGTCACGCCCCCTGCCATAGACTTGCATTAAGGGGACGGGCCGTGATGTCACGAGGGGCGGAGCCATGACGTCACGCGGCTCCGTCCTGTAATGATAGCGCAGTGCCGCTGCGGGGATCCCGGGGATCCCCAGCATCGGCACCGCGGCGATCTGACATCTTATCTCCTATCCTTTGGATAGGGGATAAGATGTCTAGGGGCGGAGTACCCCTTTAAAATATATCCACTGAGCCTAGTCAAGCTACAACAGGTAGATCATTTTTTTTCCTACTATTGGATTTATCCAGATCTGTGCAGACAGGATCCTAAAAGAGGGGGAGAGCTGTTTTTCAAATGTTTTGAGCAAACAAGCTCAATATCCAGTCATATAAGGCAGTCGACATACAGTCAAGTATAATATAAATATAGTTTTAATATTCCTACATAAGTGTGACATAAAAAAGATCACGATTTCCTCTAATTCATGGAACGTAATAAATATAGAAACAATGGTTTATTGCAATTTGTATGAAGTTGCCAGATGGCTCAATCTAGGGACAGGATCTTGACAAACAGATGGAGGATGTGAGGAAGTCCAGGTACCTGAGTTCTAATCCTTCTAGTCTGTTATTTAATTACATCTTCTTTGCCAGAATACAGTATATTAAAATACAAGGGATGTTCCTTGAAAAGTTTATTGCATGTTTACATATAAACTATATTGACTGTCCCTGTTTTTGTTTAAATTCTTAAACAGATGAGATTGCATAATATTTTATCGATTTTTTCCGGAATTACCCTTATTTCTTATGAAAGTGTCTGCTATGTTTAGGCCACTGTACTTAAAGGGGTTATGCAGGAAAAAACTTTTTTTTTATATATCAACTGGCACCAGAAAGTTAAGCAGATTTGTAAATTACTACTATTAAAAAATCTTAATCCTTTCAGTACTTATGAGCTTCTGAAGTTTAGGTTGTTCTTTTCTGTCTAAGTAATCTCTGATGACACGTGTCTCGGGAACCGCCCAGTTTAGAAGAGGTTTGCTATGGGAATTTGCTTCTAAACTGGGCGTTTCCCGAGACACGTGTCATCAGAGAGCACTTAGACAGAAAAGAATAACCTTAACTTCAGAAGCTCATAAGTACTGAAAGGATTGATATTTTTTAATAGAAATAATTTACAAATCTGTTTAACTTTCTGGAACCAGTTGATATATAAAAAAAGTTTTTTCCTGAAATACCCCTTTAACCCTACAAGTATAGTGCACATATGGTTTTATGGACACCCATTAGGACAACTTAAATTGTACTTGTCAATGAGTGTTTAGACATTGACCAATCACTGGAACAAGCGAGGAGACAAGCACACAACTGTGCGCTTCTCTCTCCTCTTTATCTACGTGGGTGAGATGGTCCCATAGATTTGCATTATGAGACTTGTCTTAAAGATGTACTCCGCCCCTAGACATCTTACCTTCTATCCAAAGGATAGGGGATAAAATGTCTGATCACAGGGGGTCACGCCGTTGAGGACCCACATGATCTCGGCTGCGGCACCTCAGACATCCGGTACACGGAGCAAACTTTGCTCCGTGCCGGATGACTGGCGATGTGGGGCAGAGGCTTGTGTCGGCAGGGCCACGCCCCACTCATGACGTCAAGGCCATGCCCCCACAATACAAGTGTATGGGTGGGGACTTGAAGGCCATCATGCCCCCTTCCATAGACCTGCATTGAGGGGCATGGCCATGACGTCACGAGTGGGGAGCGGACCTGATGACACGAGCCTCCAGCGCTGCACCCAATGCTCAAAACGAACGCTGGGTGCAGTAGGAAGATTGTGGGGGGCCCCCAGCTGCGGGACCCCAGCGATCAGACCTCTTAGCCTCTATCCTTTGGATAGGAGATAAGATGTCTAGGGGCAGAGTACCCCTTTAATTACCTGACACAGAGCACAATTCTTGCATGTTCTAGAGATCAGACAGGGTCTGAACGCTGATCCCAGCCTCATAAAAACTTGTGTTACGTCTCTGTGACAAATCAATTTTTTTTTTTCATAATGACAGTGTTCATAGGGGTTTACATTTTCTGAGGAAATAGCCGAGAAAGTTCTACAAAGCATACAGCCAGGCAGCATTACAGAACTTACATTGCTATAGGCCACACCCTTACTGGATTGGGGGATTCACGGTTAGTGGTTGTGACATGATAACCGCACATGGTTTACTTCCAATAGTTATTCTTCACCTGTAATTCTAACTTGAAAATGACATAAGTGCAGGTGAAGCATGGAAAATAGTGGCAAACTGTGTGTGGCTACTACTGCTCAGCCGTGTATGGGCCAACACAGGGTACTTTCACACAGGGCAGTATTACTGCAAATTCCTTTAAGCAGAAAGTCCACACCATTTCCAATGGTAAATGGTATGGCTTTTGGTGTGGATCTGTTTCTGACTTGCTCCAGAAAATAAACAAACTGGTGCCCATGATTTGCACCACATTAAAGAGTACCTGTCATCAATCCATATTTTCTAAACTAACTCAGATTATATTCCCTAACTCCTCCTAACACCCATCCTGCCCCTACAAAAAATTTCCAGAGCTTTAAAAAGCTGTGTATCACACCTTTCCCCTTGCTCACATTGTATGAGCTCCCGGCAGGAGAAAGTGGGTGTTCCCCAGCAGGCGCGATGTCACTGATGCCTGGGAGAACTGGGCCTCACCATGCCCCACATGCACTTCCTGAGTTTGGTCTCCTGCCAGGCCCGGAAGGAGACCAAACTAACTGTTTAACTTATGCAGAGAACAGAACAGAGCCACCTAGTGGACGTTTTTTTTTTTTTTTTTCACATTAAAAACATATAAAGGTTGAGAATTTTAACAGCAAATAAATAGCAAAGTGTCACATAATTACATAAGGAACAATATATTAAAGTTTAGTTTGGTGACAGGTACTCTTTAACCTCTTAAGGACCCAGGGCGTATGGATACGCCCTCACACCCTGGGCCTTAAGGACCCAGGGCGTATCCATACGCCCTGGCGTTTTCCGGTCTCTGCCGCGCGCCGGGCAGAGATCGGAACTGGATGCCTGCTGAAATCCTTCAGCAGGCATCCAGGGCAAACGCCGAGGGGGGCCATGTAGGCCCCCCATGTCGGCGATCGCCGCAAATCGCAAGGGAAATCGCCCTTGCGATCTGCGGCGATACCGGGCTGATCGGGTCTCTGGGACCCGACCACCCGGTAATTTCGCATGATCCCGGCTGTCACAGACAGCAAGGACCATGCTGGAGCCTAGGAGCGAGGTGGCAAGCCTGCCACCTCCTCCGATCCCCTGCGATCTGTCGGTTAGTTAACCGACCAATCGCAGGAGGGGGGCGGTTACTTCCTCCCGTCCTGCCCGGCCCCTGAAAGTCCGGAGAGGACGGGAGGAAGACCGGAAGGACGCAGCGGGGGACAGGGGAGTGCTGGGGACCGGCCCCGGTACTTACCTCGTCCCTGAAGACCCGGATCCCGGCGAGGAAGATGGCGGCGGCGGCGACAGGTGAGTAGATCTTCAGCCGCGGTCGGGCCCTTTACAGCAATGCACGTCGCCGTAAAGCGACATGCATTGCTGTAATGGGACCCTGTAAACTACAACTCCCAGCATGCCCAGACAGCCCTTGGCGTCTGGGCATGCTGGGAGTTGCAGTTTTGCAACATCTGGAGGTCCACAGTTTGGGACCACTGTGCCCTTCCAGATGTTGCAAAACTACACATCCTCAGCATGCCCTTACTGTCCAGGCATGCTGGGAGTTGTAGTTCTGTAACATCTGGCCCTTCAGATGTTGCATAACTACAACTCCCAGAATGCCTGGACAGTTTTGGCATACTGGGAGTTGTAGTTTTGCAACATCTGGAAGGGCACAGATTGGGAACCACTGTATTAGTGGTCTACAAACTAGTCCTCCAGATGTTGCAAAACTACAACTCCAAGCATGCTGGGAGTTGTAGTTCGGCAACATCTGGCTCTAAAGATGTTGCCGAACTACTACTCCCAGCATGCTTGAGAATGCTGAGAGTTGTGGTTTTGCAACAACTGGAGGCACACTGGTTGGGAAACATTGTCTGTTTCCTTACTCAGTGTTTCCCAACCCGTGTGCCTCCAGCTGTGGCAAAACTATAACTACCAGCATGCACTGATAGACTGTGCATGCTGGGAGTTGTAGTTTTGCAACAGCTGGAGGTCCCCCCCCTGTGAATGTACAGGGTACAGTCACATGGGCAGGGGGCTTACAGTGAGTATCAGGCTGCAAGTTTGCGATGCAGCAAATTTTGCGCGGCAGCTCAAACTCGCTGTAATCCCCCGCCCATGTGACTGTACCCTAAAAACACTACACTACACTAACACAAAATAAAATAAAAAGTAAAAAACACTACATATACACACACCCCTACACAGCCCCCCTCACCTCCCCAATAGAAATGAAAAACGTCTGGTACGCCACTGTTTTCAAAATGGCGCCTCCAGCTGTTGCAAAACAACAACTCCCAGTATTGCTGGACAGCCGTTGACTGTCCAAGCATGCTGGGAGTTTTGCAACAGCTGGAGGCACCCTGTTTGGGAATCACTGGCGTAGAATATCCCTATGTCCACCCCTATGCAAATCCCTAATTTAGGCCTCAAATGCGCATGGCGCTCTCTCACTTTGGAGCCCTGTAGTATTTCAGGGCAACAGTTTAGGGTCACATATGGGGTATCGCCGTACTCGGGAGAAATTTCCTAACAAATTTTGGGGGGCTTTTTCTCCTTTCACCCCTTATGAAAATGTGAAGTTGGGGTCTACACCAGCATGTTAGTGTAAAAAAAAAATTTTTTCACACTAACATGCTGCTGTTGCCCTATACTTTTCATTTTGACAAGAGGTAAAAGGGAAAAAAGCCCCCCAAAATTTGTAATGCAACTTCTCCAGACTACGGAGATACCTCATAAGTGGGCGTAAAGTGCTCTGGGGGCGCACAACAAGGCCCAGAAGGGAGAGTGCGCCATGTACATTTGAGGTGATTTGCACAGGTGGCTGATTGTTACAGCGGTTTTGACAAACGCAAAAAAAACTAAACCCCACATGTGACCCCATTTCGGAAACTACACCCCTCACGGAATGTAATGAGGGGTGCAGTGAGAATTTACACCCCACTGGTGTCTGACAGATCTTTGGAAAAGTGGGCTGTGCAAATTAAAAATGTTGTACAGACCACTCTTCCAAAGATCTGACAGACACCAATGGGGGTAAATGCTCACTGTACCCCTTGTTACGTTCCTCAAGGGGTCTAGTTTCCAAAATGGTATGCCATGTGGGGGTTATTTTGTGGTTCTGGCACCATAGGGGCTTCCTAAATGCGACATGCCCCCGAGCAAAATTTGCTCTCAAAAAGCCAAATATGACTCCTTCTCTTCTGAGCATTGTAGTTTGCTCGTAGTGCACTTCAGGTCAACTTATGGGGTACCTCCATACTCAGAAGAGATGGGGTTTCAAATTTTGGGGGGTATTTTTTGCTATTAACCCTTGCAAAAATGTGAAATTTGGGGGGAAACACCCATTTTAATGAAATTTTTTTTTTTTTAACGTATGCAAAAGTCGTGAAACTCGTGTTGGGTATTAAGGCTCACTTTATTCCTTGTTACGTTCCTCAAGGGGTCTAGTTTCCAAAATGGTATGCCATGTGGGTATTTTTAGCTGTCCTGGCACCATAGGGGCTTCCTATATGGGACATGCCCCCGAGCAAAATTTGCTCTCAAAAAGCCAAATATGACTCCTTCTCTTCTGAGCATTGTAGTTCGCCCGTAGTGCACTTCAGGTCAACTTATGGGGTACCTCCATACTCAGAAGAGATGGGGTTACAAATTTTGGGGGGTATTTTCTGCTATTAACCCTTGCAAAAATGTGAAATTTGGGGGGAAACACACATTTTAGTGAAATTTTATTTTATTTTTTTACATATGCAAAAGTCGTGAAACACATGTGGGGTATTAAGGCTCACTTAATTCCTTGTTACGTTCCTCAAGGGGTCTTGTTTCCAAAATGGTATGGCATGTGTTTTTTTTTGCTGTTCTGGCACCATAGGGGCTTCCTAAATGCAACATGCCCCCCAAAAACCATTTCAGAAAAACGTACTCTCCAAAATCCCCTTGTCACGCCTTCGGTTCTGAGCCCTCTATTGCGCCCGCCGAACACTTTACATAGACATATGAGGTATGTGCTTACTCGAGAGAAATTGGGCTACAAATATAAGTATACACTTTCTCCTTTTACCCCTCATAAAAATTCAAAAATTGGGTCTACAAGAACATGCAAGTGTAAAAAATGAACATTGTGAATTTTCTCCTTCACTTTCCTGCTATTCCTGTGACATACGTAAAGGGTTAAAATGCTGACTGAATGTCATTATGAATACTTTAGGGGGTGCAGTTTTTATAATGGGGTCATTTATGGGGTATTTCTAAGATGAAGACCCTTCAAATCCACTTCAAACCTGAACTGGTCCCTGAAAAATAGTGAGTTTGGAAATTTTGTGAAAAATTGGAAAATTGCTGCTGAACTTTGAAGCCCTCTGGTGTCTTCCAAAAGTAAAAACTCGTCAATTTTATGTTGCAGACATAAAGTAGACATATTGTATATGTGAACATTTTTTTTTAAATAATTTTGAATATCCATTTTCCTTACAAACAGAGAGCTTCAAAGTTAGAAAAATGCAAAATTTTCAAATTTTTCATAAAATTTTAAAATTTTTCACCAAGAAAGGATGCAAGTTACAATTTTTTTTACCACTATGTTAAAGTAGAATATGTCACGAAAAAACAATCTCGGAATCAGAATGATAACTAAAAGCATTCCAGAGTTATTAATGTTTAAAGTGACAGTGGTCAGATGTTCAAAAAATGGCCGGGTCCTAAAGTGTAAAATGGCTGGGTCCTTAAGAGGTTAATTGTGAGTTTTAGGCTGGGATTACACTTGGTACTTTTGTGAGAAAACGCCATATTCGCTGCATCGTCTATTTATGGGCCAAAAACTATGCAGACAGATGTTAGCTGGGAATCAATAGGACATTTTTTTCTGTGCTTTCATGGCATTTTTAGGCTCAGGGGCTGTTTTCCAAAATCTCAGCATGCTTAGGGTATTGTGTTTTTTCACGAAATTTTGGCAGAAAACATGCCAGAAAAATATGCAATGTATATTTAATATTTGCATTTTCCCCGACAATTCTTCAATAGAAATCCTTGAATCACATGATGAAAAAATCACATAAAAACACATATACTAGTGCACACTATTGTCACAAAGACTGAACCTTGGGAGTAAAAAATAAGAGGGCAATTTGTTTCGTGGTGTATTTTTTTTTCTGGCCCTTAAAGTGCCAAACAAAAGTTGTGTGCAATCCCAGCCCTTACACACTTTTATGACACTTTTTTTTGCTGGGTGTATAACAAAAGGGTTATGGCCTCTGTATAAGGGGTTTTGGCAAAAGGGGTGTGGCCTGTATGCAGCCAAAATGTGCAACAGTTCTGGTTGGCGTAAACCTAAACTAGAAAGTCTACAGATATGCCATTTATCAATCAACCTAAGAATGAGTGGAGTGTCCCAGCCATGCATGGCCAGCTCTCCATTCATTCTCTATGAGGCTTCTGGACATTGCCCAGTGCTAAGCTCATGCATGGGCCTTGAATTCACAGAAGGACCTCCATTCCCCTACAGGCCTGGTTGTGGTTGTACCCAGGGGTCAAGTCCTGGGAAAAGTGTAGGAACTCACCCAAGATTTCCACTCAATGGCTGGTCCTGCAGGACTCCTGGTAATGGGAAAGTGCAGGAACTCCGTTCCCACGAGTTCCTGCAGGACTTGAGCTCTGGTTGTACCCCCTGTGACTACGATCATTCCACCCCTGCATGTACTATAAAACACTGACAACCACAGTGCATTGCAGTGGGAAAGAAACATGTGACTCATAGGTTCTATTCACATCCCCTTAGGTTTACATATCATGAGTATATTGCATTGCTTTATATACACTTATACTATCTAGGACCATTTAAGGTTCGCTAAAAGTAAAATACACAGACAAATTTGTTCATTGTTGATTTTGGCACTAAATTGTAAAACCTGGAAAATTCCGCTGGAAGCATCTCCCGTAATGCTCCATCATTACTAGTGCCCAGACAAGTGATAACTGTGTGGAGGAAACATGTCCAGGGGTTAAATGCGAGTGCAGGAGCAGTGACCGTAAAGAAAATTTATATATGCCATGACTAGTGTAAATCTTGGATCATTCTCATTAGAGATGAGCGAACTTACAGTAAATTCGATTCGTCACGAACTTCTCGGCTCGGCAGTTGATGTCTTATCCTGCATAAATTAGTTCAGCTTTCAGGTGCTCCTAGGACTGTATCCACCTTTTCCAGCCCACGGGAGCACCTGAAAGCTGAACTAATGTATGCAGGAAAAGTCATCAACTGCCGAGCCGAGAAGTTCGTGACAAATCGAATTTACTGTAAGTTCGCTCATCTCTAATTCTCATGTAAAACACTTTGAATATCTGATGGAAACTTTTTTGCTGAAATTTTGGTGTAAAAGGTGAAATTTATGACATAAAAAAGAGTTTTGAATATGTCCCCCTATATTTTTAACATAGAATGGTCTATATCAGTGGTCTTCAACCTGCGGACCTCCGGATGTTGCAAAACTTCAACTCCCAGCATGCCCAGACAGCCATCGGCTGTCTGGGCATGCTGGGAGCTGTAGTTTTGAAACATCTGGAGGTCCGCAGGTTGAAGACCACTGGTCTACATAGACAGTGATTTACAGCTTCCAGCAGCTCTTTCTTTTTATATATCATTTTATATGTAAGGACTTGCTTTATCTGTATTAGTCATCTACTTGTTTTCTTAAATCATCACTTTTTCCTATATATATATATTTTTTTTTTGGATGACATTTTGGGAACTTCAGACCCAATTACCAGGTTTCCATAGAGTTATGGTCAAGCTACAATGGTTTCAACATACAATGGATCGTCCTGAAACCCATTAATATTAAAACTTAAGGGACTACAGTGGTCCCTCAAGTTACAATATTAATCGGTTCCAGGACGACCATTGTATGTTGAAACCATCATATGTTGAGACCATAACTCTATGGAAACCTGTTAATTGGTTCTGAAGCCACCAAAATGTCATCCAAAAATAGGAAAATGTGAGGATTAAAGATAAATAAGTAGATAACTAATATAGATAAAGCAAATCCTTACATATAAAAGTAAGAAAGATCTGCTGGGAGCTGTAAATCACTGTCTGTGTCAGTGTTTCCCAACCAGGGTGCCTCCAGTTATTGCAAAACTACAACTCCCAGCATGCCCGGACAGCCTTTGGCTGTCCGGGCATGCTGGGAGTTGTAGTTTTGCAACAGCTGGAGGCAACCATTTTTGGGAAACACTGGTCTATGCAGAGGACAGAAGCTTTTTCAGGGTCCTGTACAGAACACGCAATGTCCTAAAAAATGGAGAATGGAGCCGCCCTCACCTGGTGTCCAAAGGAGCAGCTAACCCTGGCACAGGTTAAGAGTACAGAACATGTAATACCTCCCTGTACTGTAGGGGGCGCTACCAGATACCAGTCAGTGCATACACAGGGGTTTTACCAGTGAAATATCCATTCTGATTGGTCGGTTCTTCCAGCCATTGACACGTTTCGCAGATTCCATAGCATTGTATGTTGAGTCTGGTTTCAAGTTACAATGGTCCAGAAAAGACCATTGTATGTTGAAACTATTGTATGTTGAGGCCATTGTAAGTTGAGGGAACAGTGTATTGTATTAAATGTTGTTTATATACAGTACTATAATATTTGACCACTAGAGGTCATCAGAGCTGCAATCATTTCCCCCTTTCCACTTTATAGTACTGCACTAGCCCAGGATCACTGTGATATTGTTCTGAAGTATCTTCATGTATGTTTTCTCTGTGGCAGGGATTGGATAGTTTTTGCCCCAGCTGATTTATCTGGTATTACATTTAAAGGAAATATGTATCGGATTATAAATAATATTTCCTCCTGAACTGTTACATGATCACTGTAATTTGAGCTGTATTCTTAAACTTTACCACAAGAGGGAGCACGTCAACTTTACAACAAGCAAATATTATGGGCACAGAGCAGTGTTTCCTAATCAGAGTGCCTTCAGCTGTTGCAGAACTACAACTCCCAGCATGCTACAAGGGACCTAGCATCTTTGGGTATTCGTTAATTTCCCTTGTCAGGGGGCTGCGGGGGAACTAAATACTTGCTGCCAACTTTCTCCAAACATTATACTTTCTCACTTGGGGTCCTAGAAGCAGGACACCCAGGGGGAGATTGATTAAAACTTGTGCAGAGTGGTACATTTGCCCATAACAACCAATCAGATGGCTTATTTCATTTTTCAGAGGCCTTTTTAAAGAATAAAGAAAAAAAATCTGATTGGTTGCTATGGGCACCTGCTCCTCTTTTCCTCAGCACAGGTTTTGATAAATCTCCCCCTCCACGATCAGGTTATCATCTGGGTACACTTCCAACAAGTGGTAATTGTCTAGGTTAGCAGTCCTTTGAAACCCAGCCTAAGGCTGACAGCCCCTTGAAATCTGGTGTCCGAGTTCAGCATTTGCCCTTCTACTTGTATAGACATATAGGGGGACATTTATCATTGCCTTTACAGATGAGCGAATTTACAGTAAATTCGATTCGTCACAAACTTCTCGGCTCGGCAGTTGATGACTTTTCCTGCATAAATTAGTTCAGCTTTCAGGTGCTCCGGTGGGCTGGAAAAGGTGGATACAGTCCTTGGAGACTCTTTCCTAGGAATGTATCCACCATTTCCAGCCCACCGGAGCACCTGAAGACTGAACTAATTTACGCAGGATAAGTCATCAACTGCCGAGCCGAGAAGTTTGTGACAAATCAAATTTACTGTAAGTTCGCTCATCTCTAATTGGCTTTATACCACTTTCAAAGTTATCTACTGTTTGGTGCACCGTACACTAGGGCTGGCCGGTATACCGGTTCATACTGAACACCAAAATTTTTGTCCTGCACGATATGAATTTTAACCCAAACCGCAATACCGGTTTGGCCCCTCCCCCTCGGGAATGAATGAATCAGCCCAACGCTGCGCTGTCCCGGGGAACTAATCATATGTGACCTGCGAGCACTGTTCTGCCCCCCCCCCCCCCCAATTAATTATCAGCCCAGCGCTGTCCCCATCAAGGTACTACTCACATGTCACCCGCATGCGCTGCCCTCCTCGTCCTGCTTGTTGCGGCCGCCGGCGCTGACACTCTATACCAGTGGTCTCCAACCTGCGGACCTCCAGATGTTGGGAGTTGTAGTTTTGCAACATCTGGAGGCCGCAGGTTGGAGACCACTGGTCTATACTGTACGCTGTATCCCTATGCCCGGGCTGCAAAAAATAAACAAAATAAACTTTAACTCACCTCCCGCTGGTCCGGTACCGGCCTCACCTGTTTCCTGGGGACAGGAACGTCGGCGAGTCGTCAGCCTATCACCGGCCGCAGCGATGTTCCGCCTCGGCCGGTGATAGGCTGAGCGCACTGTCATGTAAGAAGCCGGTTTCTTACATGACAGTGCGCTCAGCCTATCACCGGCCGAGGCAGAACATCGCTGCAGCCGGTGATAGGCTGACGGCTGTCCGACGTTCCCGTCCCCAGCGTAAGGCCGACGTAGGTGCGTTAAGGTTTATTTTGTTTACCTTTTGCAGCCCGGGCATAGGGATACCGCACAGTATAGAGTGTCAGCTCCGGCGGCCGCAACAAACAGGACGAGGAGGGAAGCGCTTGCGGGTGATATGTGAGTATTTACCCCAATGGGGACAGCACAGCGCTGGGCTAATAATTAATATGGGGGGGGGGGGGCTAGGAAATACCGTTATATACCGTGTAACCGCCAAAAGTAAAAAAAATACTGTGATACACACATTTGGTCATACCGCCCAGCCCTACCGTACATCACTCTTTGCAGTGGAGCTGTATTTCTTATTTACGCAAAATAAATGTAGTAGTGTTTTTTTTTGCGCACATCTGCTTTTTTTTGTGCAGGTGCATGACAACAAGCAGGACGAGCACAAAGCTTAACCCAATCTCTTTAGCTCACTGGCTTCTATAATTGCTTCTGGGCACCATTTTGATACATTTTGAGATACTGTATAAAATATACACCAAGCAACAGGGGTAAAATCTCTACTACCTCACACCAACATGAATAAATGTCCAACATAGAATAAATATTTCGGTACTCACCGATCTGCTCAATGGCAATGGTCCCTTCACCAAACATGCCGAGCGCAGAGTGCACCAGTTTACGGTGAAACTTCCACGTGGGGCTGTAGTCGGCAAAAGCAATATCTTTGGAATCTCTTGTCAAAATGTCAGTTGTGACCTTGAAAGGAAAAGGACATAATTATTTAAGATACAATATCTGACGCACTGCATATACATAGGCACCCATCCCTGTATTAAAGGCACCTCCCAGGAGACAATGGCCACCAGGACTGACCAGATATGACGCAGAGTCACCATGTATCCAAGCGTTATATCGCGGGAGCCGGCGCAGAATGTTAATATACATCCTGTATCGTTGAGGGGTTAAAACAGTGAGAATTTTGAAGGAGACTGTGCATGGTTAGGGGTGTGGCTGACCCTCTTTGCTCTAAGCAAAAGTTGCTAGGTATTCTGAATGGGGGGGGGGGGGGGGGGACTCCGGATGGATGGGGACTGAATGGGGACATGCTGAGGAGGGACACTGGCTGAATGGGGATATGCTGATTGGGCACAGTATGGATGGATGGGGACATGCTGACGATAAGGGCACAGTATTATTAGGGACATTGGGGAGATTTATCAAAACCTGTTCAGAGGAAAAGTTGCCGAGTTGCCCATAGCAACCAATCAGATTGCCTCTTTTATTTGGCAGAGGCCTTGTTAAAAATGAAAGAAGCGATCTGATTGGTTGCTATGGGCAACTTTTCCTTTGGACAGGTTTTGATAAATCTCTCCCATTATGAGGGAGAAACAGTAGGAATAGGGACATGCTTAAAGGGGGACTCTGGATGGATGGGGACATGCTGAGGGGGCACAGTATGGATGGATGGGCACATAGGCGTGCGCACGGGGTGTGCCGGGTGTGCCCAGGCACACCCTAATCAAGCTCAGGGGGGCATCCGAGGCCACCACTGAGCAGCCCGCAGCCCTCACATTCGGGACATCCCTGTGTCCCGAAAGATCTTTTCGGGACACAAGGATGTCCCGGTTACCTTTCTACAGCGGCCCCCGCGTTAACTTTAAAAAAACAGGGGCCGCCGGGAAGTAGCGCACGCAGGGATGTCATTGACGTCCCGTGCGTGCGCCCATAGTAACGGAGGAGCGGAGATTCAAGGAAGAGGATGCGCGCGCCGGCCGGAATGGTAAGTGACCAACACGATCTGGCAGCACGTCTTCTTCAGTGTTCCGACTACCGGTCCTCCGGTCCCGGGACCTACTGCTATGGACTATAGGCCATAGCAGTAGATCGTGACCCCGGACCGGAGGACCGGTGGTCGGAACACTGAAGTGGGGCAGTACACAGACATACAGCCTCCAGCCATACACTGTATATGGCTGAAGGCTTTATGTCTGTGGGGAATATACTGCACCTAATGTGGGGGACTATACTGCACGCTATACTGCACCTAATGTGGGGGACTATACTGCACCTAATGTGGGGGAGCTATACTGCACCTAATGTGGGGGACTATACTGCACCTAATGTGGGGGACTATACTGCACCTAATGTGGGGGAACTATACTGCACCTAATGTGAGGGAACTGTACTGCACCTAATGTGGGGGAACTGTACTGCACCTAATGTGGGGGAACTGTACTGCACCTAATGTGGGGGAACTGTACTGCACCTAATGTGGGGGAACTGTACTGCACCTAATGTGGGGGAACTGTACTGCACCTAATGTGGGGGAACTGTACTGCACTTAATGTGGGGGAACTGTACTGGTGCAGTACAGTTCCCCCACATTAGGTGCAGTACAGTTCCCCCACATTAGGTGCAGTACAGTTCCCCCACATTAGGTGCAGTACAGTTCCCCTACATTAGGTGGCACCTAATGTGGGGGAACTGTACTGCCAACCTAATGTGGGGGAACTGTACTGCCAACCTAATGTGGGGGAACTGTACTGCCAACCTAATGTGGGGGAACTGTACTGCCAACCCAATGTGGGGGAACTGTACTGCCAACCCAATGTGGGGGAACTGTACTGCCAACCTAATATGGGGGGAAACTGTACTGCCAACCTAATGTGGGGGAACTGTACTGCCAACCTAGTGTGGGGGAACTGTACTGCCAACCTAGTGTGGGGGAACTGTACTGCCAACCTAGTGTGCGGGGACTTATACTGAAACCTAATGTGGGGGAACTGTACTGCCAACCTAGTGTGCGGGGACTTATACTGCACCTAATGTGGCGGGACTTATACTGCACCTAATGTGGCGGGAATTATACTGCACCTAATGTGGCGGGACTTATACTGCACCTAATGTGGGGGAACTATGCTGCACCTAATGTGGGGGAACTATACTAACTGTGTGTATGTGTGCGTGTATATATATATATATATATATATATATATATATATATATACACACACGCGCAGCGGGAGTTTGTGCTTTAGGGTGCACACCCTAATGCAATAGGCTGCGCACGCCTATGGATGGGCACATGCTGAGGGGCACAGTATGGATGGATGGGGACATGCTGAGGGACACAGTATGGATGGATGGGGACATGCTGAGGGGGCACAGGATGGATGGGGACATGCTAAGGGGGCACAATATGGATGGATGGGGACATGCTGAGGGGCACAGTATGGATGGATGGGGACATGCTGAGGGGGCACAGGATGGATGGGGACATGCTGAGGGGGCACAATATGGATGGATGGGGACATGCTGAGGGGCACAGGATGGATGGATGGGGACATGCTGAGGGGGCACAGGATGGATGGGGACATGCTGATGAGGAGGGCACCGTATTATTAGGGACATTATGAGGAAAGCACAGTATGGATGGATGGGGGCGTGCTGAAGGGGGCACAGTATGGATGGATGGGGACATGCTGATGAGGAGGGCACAGTATTATTAGGGACATTATGAGGAAGGCACAGTATTGATGGATGGGGGCATGCTGATGGGGACATGCTGAAGGGGGCACAGTATGGATGAATGGATGGAAGGGCGTGCTGACGAGGGGCACAGTATGGATGGAGACATGCTGAAGGGGGCACAGTATGGTTGTATGGGGGATATGCAGAGGGTGCCCAGTATGGATGAGGACATGCTGGGTGGGCAGAGATGGCAATGATGGATGTGAACATGAGGCTGGGTAACTACAAAATAATGGGCCTCAGACTAAACTGTAAAATCAAAGGGCTATCCCAAGATTTAAACTATTCACTAATCCACGGAACTGGGAATACTGTAAGTATCTGATGAGTGGGGGGGTCGAACTAGTGGAACCCCCACTGATACTTAGAATGGAGGTCCTTTGTCCCCTGAGTGAATGGAGCGAAAATACCCATGATCGCCTTCCGCTCCATTCATTCTCTATACCTTCTCCATACAGTGATAGGTTCAGTGCTCAGCAAGTCTGATAGAGAATGAATAGAGCATTGTGATTATGTGTATTGCTTCTCCATTTACCTGGGTCACAAGGGACCTCCATTCTCAAGATCGGTGGGGGGTGCCAGTTGTCCAATCCCACCGATCCAATACTTTTCACCAATCCCTCGGGTAGGTGAGGGCTTTTAATCTTGGGATATAGGGGGAGATTCATCAAATCCTGTGCAGAGTAAGAGTGGTGCTGTTGCCCATAGCAATTAGATAGCTTATTTCCTTTTTAAAGAGGCCTGTGAAAAATGAAAGACGCGATCTGATTGGTTGCTATGGGCAACTGCACCACTCTTCCTCTACACAGATTTTGATAAATCTTCCCCATAGACTCCAGAGACTCCTTCCCTCCACTTATGGCACTGTATCTCACATATACTGCTCCCTATGCCCCCCCCCCTCTGATATACACTGATTACTATGGCCCCCTATGTTATATATACTGCTTTCTATGCTCACTATACATATATATATGGCAGATATTCCGGCACCACTAGCTGTTGTCCACCTCGGACTTACGGGAAGCCGCTTGCTATTAGCAGAAATGTGCCTGTACCTCAATCAGCGTGGGTAGTGCTCACATCTAAAGGATACAGTTCCATGTAAAGTCCAATAAAACAGAAAGGTAATGATGAAGCACTCACCCGTTAGTTGCTGTAAAAAACTTCAGGTTTTAGCCCACATTAGGGGAAGTATATAAACAGGTACAGGAACACAGCGAGCATGATGGAACAGGTGAGGTGGAGACGCTCAGGTGGGCAACGACATGTTTCACGCTCTACGGCGCTTCGTCTGGCCCGTAAGGGCCAGACGAAGCGCCGTAGAGCGTGAAACATGTCGTTGCCCACCTGAGCGTCCCCTGCCTCACCTGTTCCATCATGCTCACTGTGTTTCTCATCATTACCTTTCTGTTTTATTGGACAGAATATATTTATTGCTCCCTATGCCCCCTACTTCACACATACTGCTCCCAACCTCACAAATACTGCTTCCTATTCCCTCCGATAAACCGATTTACCGTTTCCTATGGTCACCACTTCTATACATACACTGGTCTTTCCAACCCCCATGCATTTCCCTGTTTTACAGGTGGCCCTCTGGCAGCTTTACGATAAACTTGAAGTTTGTTTGCTACATCCTAGCTAAATATTATATCTCATCCTTCCAGTAAAAACTTATCTGTGGTCCTTGAACCAAAAAGTTGAATAATTCTGCTGTACAGGATATAAGAGTCGCAATGCCGCCAGGAGATAGTAATGTTTAGACATGTCTAAAGAATTTAACCGTGTCTTGTGTTCAGCCTTGAAGTTCTGTCCTTGTAAATGAGCGTTAGCATTATGACAACCCAAGGCATCCAAGTATCTGACTATCCTGCTCATTCCTTACACTAATAACGTACGGTATTACTATGTTAACCGATATGTATGAGATACTTCTTATGCATCTATGAAGCCTTCACTTATAGTCTCACCATGAAGTAACTAAAGTAGGACTTATCCAATTGATACTCACCGTCCTGGGTCTTCCGGCAAACGTTTTACCCTTCTTCAGCAGAACCTCCCGGGCATCCTCATGGTTATTCACAACAACCACATAGTGGGATCCCATCATGAAGGAGTAGAGGCTGCCATACTTTTCCTGGAGATTACAGAACAGAATGTGTGGAGGTAAGTGACTCCCAAGGTGAAGTAGACTCCCAATGACAGGCAATGAAGGTAAGCTCTTGGGGTATTTTACCGATCCATGGCTTCTTAATCCCCATCTCCAGATAGAGAAGAGAATAAGCCCAATGGACAGAAGCAAAGCACCACCAAGCCACACGATCATGCTGGGACCTCCTCCACCTGGTAATGACAAGTTCACTCTACAGCTCAAATAAATATTGTCAGGATTTTTACAGCAACCAATCACTGCAAGGACATTTTTAACTACCACAGTGCTGGACAAAGTTTTCGTTTCCCATGCTCGTGCCATATGTTTCAAATTTAAAATAAAAATGTATCTTAAAGGGGTACTCCGGTGGAAAACTTTTTTTTTTCTAAATCAATTGGTGCCAGAAAGTTATACAGATTTGTAAATTACTTCTATTAAAAAAAATCTTTATCCTTCCAGTACTTTTTAGCAGCTGTATGCTACAGAGAAAATTCATTTCTTTTTTAATTTCTTTTTTGTCTTGTCCACAGCGCTCTCTGCCTGTATCAGGAACTGTCCAGAGCAGGAGAAAATCCCCATAGCAAACCTATGCTACTCTGGACAGTTGCTGACACGGAAAGAGGTGTCATCAGAGAGCACTGTGGACAAGACAAAAAAGAAATGTAAGAAGCAAAGAATTTCCTCTGTTGCATACAGCTGCTAATAAGTACTGGAAGGATAAAGATTTTTCTAATAGAAGTCATTTACAAATCTGTTTAACTTTCTGGCACCAGTTCATTAAAAAAAAAAAAAAAAAAGTTTTCCACCGGAGTACCCCTTTAAAGTAGTACTCCAGTGGAATTTTTTTTTTTCTAAACCAAAAAGTTAAACAGATTTATAAATTACTTCAATTTAAAAATCTTAATCCTTCCAGTACTTATCAGCTGCTGTATACTACATAGGAAGTTGAGTTGTTCTTTTCTGCCTGACCACAGTGCTCTCTGCTGACACCTCTGTCCATGTCAGGAACTGTACAAAGTAGGAGCAAATCCTCATAGCAAACCTCGCCTGCTCCACACAGTTCCTGACAAGGACAGAGGTGGCAGCAGAGAGCACTGTGGTCAGACTGAAAAGAAATACTCAACTTCCTATGTAGTATAAAGCAGCTGATAAGTACTGGAAGGATTCAGATTTTTAAATAGAAGTAATTTTCAAATCTTTTTAACTTTTTGGTTTAGAAAATAATTAGTTTTCCACCGGAGTACTATTTTAAGTAGATGACCAGCAGCAGCAATAATCAAGGAGGGGTAAAGATACAAAACAAAAAACACTCTCTTGCCTTTCTCATTTTTGCTGCCTGGCGCTTACAGGTTTGGAGAAGGTACATCACATGCTCACTTACCCAATCAGAGGCAGGACACTGTTGTGGCCGCTGATTAGGCCAGCTTCGTACCAAAGGGGTATTATGAGGATAATGCAGCACAAGGACCTTGTGTTTGTCTACCTTGGTTTTGTTTTTCCTCAGGTCATGAAACAGTGCCTTACCTGTTAAAGGGGTACTCCACCCCTAGACATCTTATCCCCTATCCAAAGGATAGGGGATAAGATGTCTGATCGCGGGGGTCCCGCTGCTGGGAACCCATGCGATCTCACCTGCAGCACCCCCGAGTCATCAGCTGTTTGGAGCAAACTTAGCTCTGTGCAGCTGATGAGTCGGGGGCTGCAGGAGAGATCACAGGGGTTCCTAGCGGCGGGACCCCCGTGATCATACATCTTATCCCCTTTTTCCAGTGTTGTGCTTCAGTTTTCCATTAAAGGGGTACTCTGGTGAAAACATTTTTTCTTGTAAATCAACTGGTGGCAGAAAGTTAAACATATTTGTAAATTACTTCTATTAAAAAAATCTTAATCCTTCCAGTACTTATTAGCTGCTGAATGCTACAGAGGAAATTCCTTTCTTTTTGGAACACATAGTGCTCTCTGCTGACATCTCTGTTCATTTTAGCAACCATGCATAGCAGATGTATGCTAAGGGCAGCATGGTGGCAGTGCTGGGGACTTGGGTTCAAATCCCACTAAGGACAACAATAAATAAAGTGTTATTATTATTATAATAACGTCAGCAGAAAGAACTGTGCTCGTGATGTCATCAGAGAGCATTCCAAAAAGAAAAGAATTTCCTCGGTAGTATTCAGCAGCTAATAAGTACAGGAAGGATTAAGATTTTTTAATAGAAGTAATTTACAAATATGTTTAACTTTCTGGCACCAGTTGATTTAAAAGAAAACATGTTTTCACCGGAGTAGCCCTTTAAAGTAAGTGGAGTGAAGTTCTACAGTTTCTCTTGCCCCTGTGAGATTCCTTGTTCAATTACCACATGTAATAGGAACATAAAGCTAGTGCATCAGAGACTCACACGTCTGTCTACATCAGCATTTAGAGATTCACAAATACCCGTGCAAGAGAAGTCACATCAAGGAACTCATGCAACACATCAAAAACTACTACCCTCATCATACTAACCTACTCAGACAACTTCCCTGGCTTGCCACATGTGCTCTTAGACAGTGCAGTTTTGTCTTAGCTCTGAATGCAGGCAGATAAGGATTTCTTATAGGACCTACAATGAATAAGCATATGAAGTCTGGAATTAAGAATTAGTCAACTTGAAAAAAAAGAAGTGCCTCTCTACTGGACAGAGAAATCGTTGGCTTCGTATAGCGGGTCCCTAAGGGCTTAGATTATTATAAAGAAGCTTCACGATTTCAAGAAAATGAAGCCTTTCGTGCAGAATGAAAGGAGATTGAATTAAACAGCTTTTTTCGGTTGAGGCATCTAGTTTTAGGGTAGGGTCTGTTACACCGAGCGCTCCGGGTCCCTGCTCCTCCCCGGAGTGCTCGCGGCGTTCTCCTCTATGCAGCGCCCCGGTCGGGCCCGCTGACCGGGAGCGCTGCACTGACATTCATGATGGGGATGCGATTCGCATAGCGGGACGCGCCCGCTCGCGAATGGCATCCCAAGCCACTGACCCGTCCCGGTCCCCGGCTATCATGTTCTGGCGCGTGGCTCCGCTCTCTAGGGCGCGCGCGCGCCAGCTCTCTGAGGTTTAAAGGGCCAGTGCACCAATGATTGGTGCCTGGCCCAATCAGCCTAATTAGCTTCCACCTGCTCCCTGGCTATATTACCTCACTTCCCCTGCACTTCCTTGCCGGATCTTGTTGCCTTAGTGCCTTGAGAAAGCTTCTACTGTGGTTACCATTACTGTGTTCCTGACCTCCTGCTATTACTATTGACTACGAACCTTGCCGCCTGCCCCGACCTTCTGCTACTTCTGACCTTGCTTCTGCCTAGTCCTTCTGTCCCACGCCTTCTCAGCAGTCAGCGAGGTTGAGCCGTTGCCGGTGGATACGACCTGGTTGCTACCGCCGCAGCAAGACCATCCCGCTTTGCGGCGGGCTCTGGTGAAAACAAGTAGCAACCCTAGAACCGGTCCACCGACACGGTCCACGCCAATCCCTCGCTGACACAGAGGATCCACATTCAGCTAGCCGAATCATAACAGGGTCACACAGAGCGTATATGCAGCATATTTCATGATGAAGAAGCGCCAATGGCAGTCACAAGAGTGAGATCCCTGTTGCAGCTGGGTAGCTCTGTGTGTCTGCTTGTAGCGTTAGAAATCTGCCGCTACCAGCGGACACACAGAGCTACCCAGCCACAAAGGGGAGCCCACACTTGTGACTGCCGTTGGCACATCTGCAGTGTGTAATACCTACCCTTAAAGAGATACTCAATGGTTCAACACTCCAGATAAGTGCGATTTATTTAACTCATGTCACATCAGCAATGTTTAGATTCTCCATTAGATTTTCAAGCAAAGTTAAACACATTATTAAAGGGGTACTCCACCCCTAGACATCTTATTCCCTATCCATAGGAAATGGGGATAAGATGTGTGATTGTGGAGGTCCCGCCGCTGGGACCCCCTGGAATCTCCATGCAGCAACCGGCATTCTAAACAGTATGTTTAGAACGCTGGGTTCCCGTGGCAGGGGTCATGCCCCGTGGCAGGGGTTATGCCCCCTCATGACGCCCCACCCCCTCCATTCACGTCTATGGGAGTGGGCATGACGGCTGTCATGTCCCTCTTATAGACATGAATGGAGGGGTGTGATGTGACATTACGAGGGGGCATGGTGTGGATTCATGAGGGGGCGTTGGGTGACATCCCAACCCCTGTCGTGGAAACCCAGCATTCTAAATATACTGCTGGGCCCCATATGAAGACACCAGTAGTATGAATGGCACGTGGTGGACAAGGGTCCCAGTTACAGATTTTGCTTTGGGGCCCAGTGATTTTAAAAAACGTACAAAATTCTTATACAAATTATCACTAGTGTTATCATCTTGTAAACAATTCATAGTAATATGGTATGTGCAAATATTAAGTGTATACCAAAACCTGATACATTAAAACAGTACTTGAAAATACACTCAAGTATCTAGAATAATACAGGTGTGTAACAATTAATTCATTTAGGGACTAGAAGACAGAAGTATGATCACTCACTCCATCCAGGACCTAAACTATGGTGTTGTTCTTGTGGATAATGTTTTACTGCCCCTCTGCAGCCCTTAACATCTGACTGGATGATTTCCTCACATGGTCTGTAACTTGGAGACTGGAGACGCTGGCTCCCTGCGTCTGCCCCAGTGACCCACGGCAGCCAGTGCCGCGACCCAGCAAGTTAGCCACCCGATCACCAACCACATCACAGTAAGGGTCTATTCACATGGCAGCGGAAATTCAGTAGTGTGAATGGGAGTGCGGAATCCCATAGAAGTCTATGGGCTTTAATGTGAGGCAGAATTCCGCAATCGGAAATTCTGCCGTGTGAATAGAACCTAAGGATACTGCAGTAATCATTGTGTGGTGTTAAGTAGGATACACACAGCGAATTGGGCTGGACACCATAAAGCGATCATACAAGGGGTAATGAACCACATCACATTAACACCATGGAACTGTATAAAGCAATATTGGAGTGAAAGAAACGGGCTACAGAAAAACAGTACCAGCAATTTTTACAAAAACTGTAGGAGAAATTGATCCCCATACAATCCAAGATCAAAAAATGGAAAAAGTATAAATTTATAAGGGATCACTAGGACTTTAAAAATATTAAGATATTTACATGGAATAAAGAAAAAAAAATTGCAACCAAGAAAACAAAAGAAAAGCAAAGAAAAGAAATAAAGACTACTGGACGACTGATACAGACTCCAGCTCTTCGGAAGAAAAACCACGAGAATATAAAAAAAAACTACCAAGAAACAAACAACATCAAATATGCTATTGCAATATGGAAGTTACCACCCTGTACATGGGAAGAAAGCAATTCCCAATGGGCAGTTGTTGTGATTAAAAAAATAAACAGTAACAACGCCTTATTTGAAGAGAAAGCCAAAGAACTTTGTGTTCAAATTCAAAAAAGAAATTACCCTGACAAACTATTAGAACATACTAGGGAAAAACGATAAGAAAAGAAAAAAAATAACTTAAGAGTGGCATTTTGTGTTCTCTTTTAAGAAGAATCCCCTATCCGACATAATAAGAAAAACTATTCACATATATTGGGACATAATAGCAACTGACAAGGACATCAATCCTGAGCAACATATCAATAGTCCTCTTGTTGTATCTTTCATAGTAGATGGCTTTGCATTGTTTTTATTTTTCATATTTAATTTTGACATAGACTTTGATCATGCCTGATTGGAAATCCTGGTTACGTCATCAAAGGTGCTGGAAAAAATAGCACCTTGGAATTACACTTGGCAGGCTCAGAGAAAGCGGGCAGACCGGGAAACAGACGATGGCCTCTCTGCCAGTCAGCCCCGTGCTGATCACAGACTCTATTTTAATGATGCCAGACTAAAGTTGGAAGTTTTAATCCTAACCGGTGAGTGCTGCCGATTACTTTTTCTATTGTGTATTATTTTATACACAAAATCTGTGTACTCCTAAAAGTATGAAATACCTGCCTGCAGTTTTTGTCCTTGGATAACTAATCATATTGGGCTGCCTTTTTTTGGGACTGCTAGTGCCCTCCTGTGTTTAGTGTATTTTTTGTATCTGTTTCTTTTTAAAGGTCTTGTGCACACTGTCCCACATAACACAGTTTTGGATATGGAAGATATAACAAAAGAAACATTAAGCAGGTGAATGCGCAGGTACAGAAAATGTGGAAGATGCTTTTGCACAATGCAATGTAAAAGAGGACCTACAACTTATTAGTACATGGAGTCTGGAATAAAAAAATTATTCAACTTGCAGAGAAAGAAGTGCGACTCTTCTGGACAGTGAAATCATTGGATTCGTATAGCCAATGTAGATTGGTGCCTAAAGGCTTACATTATTATAAAGAAGCTTCACAATTTCAAGCAGATAAAGCCTTTCAAGCAGAATGGAAGGAGACAAGTAAAACCAACGACAAGTATAGGTACTGAAGCCCCCAACATAACTTCTAAGAAAGTCCCTTTAGCGAGAAAACACAACGAGGGGGCATAATAATGCACAGCGCGAAATGCAAATAAGTTAAATGGAATCAGCATTGATGAATAAAAAATGATTTTTAGTAATTCATTTATCAAACCTAAGTTTAAATGAGGGTTGTGTTAGTCATCTGTCTAAAGGTCTTAATTTTCGTATTGTTCGCGGTAGACCTCTAGCAAGGTGTGAAAACAATTCATTTACATAAATTCTTCCAAGAGAAAAAAAAAATTTAAGAGCCAGACAAGACTGGAGGCAGAAACTCCCACAGTCATTGGTCCATTGGGCTTTTTTGCAGGTACCGTCTTCTCTGAAAGAGAAGTTGAGAGTATAGCCACATTGGTTGAGTTGGAAACATCGGAACCAGACCAGGCAGAGAGAGAAATGGAAATCATGAACATTACTGGTGGGGGTAAGTCCATATTTTCACCTGCTATTCCCACTGGCAGAAGTCTGGGCGTAAAGGATGTAAAGGCTTTGATGTACCCCGCTGCCCCAATAACCTTACAGAAAGAGAACTAAAGGTACTGAAATTGTTAAAATCCAAAGACAAGCTTAAAGACAAATAAAAAAAAAACACAGACATTTATAAACCTCTACGCCGGGATCCTACCCCCAAGATCTCTGCTAAGCTACAGACTTTTCTACGTACGTGTGTTGAGCAAGTAATTCTATCTAAAAAAGACCAGAGAAACTGCTAATAAAATGAATCCAAAGAGACCTAATTGTTATTTTTTGCTGAACACACACAAGTCCACAGTTGCCCATCCAAGTAGACTGATCGCTGCCAGTATAGCCTATCTCAGAAGGTTTGTACACTAGAATTCCACAAGCCTCGGGAGTTCAAGCTGTCCGACACTTTCTAATGAATGTTGGTAAAAGTGAGAAATATGTGGATTTCATTTATAACACTTTTCACTTCGGTAGTGATACCCATTTATTAGTAACATCAAAATATACACCAGGAATGTAGATGACATTCTTTCTCGCTTGGTCAGGTTCTGAACAGGAGTTTAGTAATTTTGTAAGCTATTTGAACAAACAAAATAAGATGAATATGTCTTTTACATCCAAGTTCCAGACACATGGGATTTCTAGACATTTAGCTGGTGAAAGGGAAAAAAGGAGTCCTCAGAAACAACTATAAAAAACCAACAGCATTGAATATGAATTATGGAAGTTACCACCCTGTACATGGGAAGAAAGCAATTCCCTATGGGCAGTTGTTGCAATTGAAACAAATAAATATGTTATAAAGCATGCAAAACCAATAGGTTTTGCAATTGCCTTCATTAGAAAATTTTCAGTATTTCAAACCGAAAAAGCCAGTCAAACAACTGCCCCCCCCTGCCTGCTTGGACACATACTAGTCCTGCTGTGTCCATGAGTCATCACCTATGTCATGGACACACTTCCTTGATTGACAGCTGTGAGTGCAGGGCTCACAGCTGGAGGAAAAATCCTCCCACTGTCAGCTTGTGTCCCGCTACTGTCAATCAGTTAAATACAATTAAAAGTGTATTTAAAAAAAATAAAGGTGCTAGACACGTTAAAAATTACATGTACATGGTCAGAATTAGGTACTGAGTGAAATGTAAAAAAAAATAAAAATGTTTTTGTTGGATCTGAAGAGAATGCTTTCAATAATTTCTAGAAAGGGCATACTAGGGAAAAACTATAAAAAGGAAGTAAAAGAGCAGCATTGTGTGTTCTCTTTAACCCCTTAAGGACCCAGCCAATTTTCACTGTAGGACCCGGCCATTTTTTGCACATCTGACCACTGTCACTTTAAGCTCTATGGGGGCTTTGTAAACACACGTAGCCTTCAATTCCGGACAAATTTTATCTTCAAAATCCCAATGGTGCTCCTTCTCTTCTGAGCATTATAGTGCGCCAGCAGAGCACTTTACATCCACATATGGGGTATTTTCTTACTCAGAAAAAATGGGGTTACAAATTTTGGGGGGCTTTTTTCCTATTTTTCCTTGTGAAAATGAAAAATTTTGGGTAACACCAGCATTTTAGTGAAATTTTTTTTTTTTTTTCATTTTTCCATCCAACTTTAATGAAAATTCGTTAAACACCTGTGGGGTGTTAAGGCTCACTATACCCCTTGTTACTTTCCGTGAGGGGTGTAGTTTCCAAAATGGGGTCACGTGTGGGTATTTCTTTTTTTGCGTTTATGGCAGAACCGCTGTAAAATCAGCCACCCCTGTGCAAATCACCAATTTAGGCCTCAAATGTACATGGTGCCATCTCACTCCTGAGCCTTGTTGTGCGCCCGCAGAGCATTTTACGCCTACATATGGGGTATTTCCGTACTCAGGAGAAATTGCGTTACAAATTTTGTGGGTCTCTTTTTCCTTTTAACACTTGTGAAAAAAAAAGTAAAGGACAACACCAGCATGTTAGTGTAAAATTTTTAATTTTTTTACACTGACAGGCTGGTGTAGCCCCCAACTATTCATTTTCATATGGGGTAAAAGGAGAAAAAGCCCCCCAAAATTTGTAACGCAATTTCTCCCGAGTACAGAGATACCCCATATGTGGACCTAAACTGTTTCCTTGAAATACGACAGGGCTCTGAAGTGAGAGAGCGCCATGCGCATTTGAGGACTAAATTAGGGATTGCATAGGGATGGACATAGGGGTATTCTACGCCAGGGATTCCCAAACAGGGTGTCTCCAGCTGTTGCTAAACTCCCAGCATGCCTGGACAGTCAGTGGCTGTCCAGAAATGCTGGGAGTTGTTGTTTTGCAACAGCTGGAGGCTCCGTTTTGGAAACACTGCTGTACAATACGTTTTTCACTTTTATTGGGAGTTGTAGGGAGAATGCTGGGAGTTGTAGTTTTGCAACATCTGGAGGGCTACAGTCTCAGACTGTAGCCCTCTAGATGTTGCTAGGCAACTTACCGGCTTCCGTCGGATCCAGGGAACCGTCCTCTTCTGCCGCACGACTTCGCCGCCTGTGCCAATCACCGCTGACGATCCCGTCCCGCAGCTTCCACCGACGGGTAAGTGGATCTTCGGCGTTCGGTCCCCGTCGTTTCCCCGTTCTTCCCCGCCTATTGTGAGTGGGCAGAACGGGGAAAACGAAAGTAAACCCCCCCCGCCCCCGATCTGCTATTGGTGGTCGCGTCTAGACCACCAATAGCATAGATAAGAGGGGTGGTACCTCTGCCACCTCACTCGTATCACTACAGGGGGATCGTGGGTGTCTTAGACAACCGCGATCCCCCTTATATTCCGGGTCACTGGGTCACCATAGACTGTATGATCGGGAATCGGCACAAATCGCAAGTGTGAATTCTCTTGCGATTTGCGCCGATCGCCGACATGGGGGGGGGGGGGGGTCTGATGACCCCCCTGGGCATTTGCACAGGGTGCCTGCTTCTGCGCGCGACGGGGACCGAAATTCCCACGGGCGTACAGGTACGCCCTGGGTCCTTAAGACCCTGGTACAGAAGGCGTATCCATACGCCCTAGGTCCTGTACGGGTTAAGGTACAATTCACTATTTGACATAACAAGAAAAACTATTCACAAATATTGGGACATAATAGCAACTGACAAGGACATCAATCCTAAATTATGAAAAAATCCTTTAATGTCATTTTATAAGAAGTAGAAGCAATGAACTTGTGAGTAATGCTTTTAGTCCATGAGTTGATGTGAAAAAGACTTGGTTGCCGACATTTTTTTTTAAAGGAAAACATCCTGTTCACCCACACTAATCCCAATACACTGGGTTATAGTGCGGGTGAACAGGAGACCGATGCGGGTCTCTGACTAACATACGTAGCTGCAGCCTGGAGCAGTGTCCTTCTGAAGGTCCGCTTCATTCTTCGGCGAATTGCGCACTGGAGGCGGGTGAATTTGAATATTTATGGGCGCTGGTCACGTGAGCGCTCAGTAGGCGCAATTGCTCAAGTGACCAGCGCCACATGAATTTTCCAATTCCCGCGAAAGCCCCACCTCCAGTGTGCAATTAGCCAATGAAAGAAGCGGACCTTCAGAGGGACACCGCTTCGGGCTGCAGGTACGTATATTAGTCAGAGACCCCGCATGGGTCTATTGTTCACCCGCACTATAACCCAGTGTATTGGGTTTAGTGTGGGTGAACGGGATGACCGTTTTCCTTTAACAAGGAATTATCCATGTGGACACTGTGCATGGTGCAGTCACACCAAAAGAAATAGTTTTTTTTTTTAATTGAAGGCAGTGATATTAATATTAGACAATTCATCTGCTGACGGTCGAAGTTTGTCGTGTACTGTCTATACTGTAATTGTGGCCGTTTTTATATTGGCTTCACTCTAGATTCCGGGAGCACATACTATCCTCACAGATGGGAATAAGGGCATCTCGTATGATAGAGCATATTAGAATTGCTCATAATACTGAGATCAAAACATTGTAGTCTGCAGGATTAGAAAGAATAGAGCAAGGACATAATAGACAATCTCCTGCGGAAAAAGAAGTGTAGATCGTTCAGACTGGAGCTCAGGGAGAGCTCGGTCTGAATGATCCCAATGAGTTGAATGCCTTCCTGTGATCTTTCCTACTTCAATTTGCATTACATCAATAGTCCTCTTGTTGTATCTTTTATAGTAGTTCTGCATTGTTTTTTCTATTCAATTCTGATATAGACTTTGCTCACTACTGACTGAGAATCCCAGTTATATCATCAGAAGTACCAGGAGAAATAGTGCCTTGGAATAATGCCAGGCAGGGTCCGAGAAAGCAGGCAGACCACGAAACAGACGACAGACTCCCTTCACAGCACCCGAGCATGTATATTTTAATGAAGCCAGACTAAAGTTGGACATTTTAATCCTTCCTGATAAGTGCTGCTGTTTAATTTTTTATTGTGCATTACAAAACCTGTGTTAGAGCAGCCTTATGTGAATTGTGTTTTGTCAATTGTTTCATGTATTGGATCAGCTTTTACCTTTAGGGTACGTTCACACGAGCGGATTTACAGCGTATTTTATTCTGCGGATCCGCTGGTGAAGGCCTGCTCTATGCTGTCTTTACATGTGCCTGCTAGTAGCGGCAATACCCCGCGACGAGCAGACACCCTGCAGCGATGTGCGCGGCGTTCTTGCACATCGCAGTCACTCTCTCTGCTCTGAGCTAGGCAGAGAGCTCCCGTGATGTGCAAGTATACTGCGACTCACACATGACAGTGTGTCTGCTCTTAGCGGCGTATTGCCGCTACGAGCAGGCACATGTAAAGACAGCATAGAGCGGGCCTTCACCAGCGGATCCACAGCGAAATACGCTGCAAAAATCTGCTCGTGTGAACGTACCCTTACTGTGTATCTAAACACTGCCTGTGTTTTAATGCAGTACTGCACTGTATAAGACCAACCTAAGTACCCTAAATACAATGAGCAGATTTTTGCTTATTTTAAAGTCACTTGTACTAGCGATAGTGATGTAAAAATATTCATAACAAGTTGGGCCAGCATACGCTATATTATGTCTGGCACCTCCTACCTCTTAGTTGACTCTAAAGTGCCAAGGTCTATGCTGCAATCTCTTGGTATTTGTAATTTTCTAACAAGATAATACATTTTTGTTTTAGAAGTCCAGCCAATAATCTTTGTGTTGGTGGATATATTCAATAAGTTATCCTTTGTTTGAGCTCCAGTCAGTGTTAGCTTTTGCTATTTTCTCTTTTTATACTGTAACATTACACGTTTGCTATTGAAATCAATGGCTCTTTATTTTGGCACATAGGCATCGTGAGCAGGGGACTCCAGCTGTGATTTTCATAAGTCTTTATAGGGCAAAGGGGCAAGGATTTTCAGAGGAACAATTCACTTACCAATAGCAATAGGAAATGATAATATGTAGTAGACTTACCGTATTTATCGGGGTATACCACGCACCGGCCTATAACACGCACCCTCATTTTACCAAGGATATTTGGGTAAAAAAAGTTTTTTACCCAAATATCAATGATAAAATGAGGGTGCGTGTGTGCGCGTGTATACCCCGATGTACCCCCAGGAAAGGCAGGGGGAGAGAGGCCGTCGCTGCCCGCTTCTCTCCCCCTGCCTTTCCTGGGGTCTAGAGCCCTGCAGCCACCGCTTCTCTCCCGCTGGTTATCGGCGCCGCTGCCCGTTCTGTCCCCCTGACTATCGGTGCTGGCGCCGATAGCCAGGGGGAGAGAAGCGGCGCCGACAGCCAGGGGGAGAGAAGGGGCAGCGGCACCCATTGCCGGCGCCGCTGCCCCGTTGCCTCCCCCCATCCCCGGTGGCATAATTACCTGAGTCGGGTCCGCGCTGCTCCAGGCCTCCGTCGTGCGTCCCCAGCGTCGTTGCTATGCATGGCGCGGCGCTCTGACGTCATGCGCCGCACCGTTCAGCGCATAGCAATGACGCCGGGGACGCACGACGGAGGCCTGGAGCAGCGCGGACCCGACTCAAGTAATTATGCCACCGGGGATGGGGGGAGGCAACGGGGCAGCGGTGCCGGCAATGGGTGCCGCTGCCCCTTCTCTCCCCGCCGATAACCAGGGGGTGAAAAGGGCCGACAGCAGCGCTCTAGACCCCAGGAAAGGCAGGGGGAGAGAAGCGGGCAGCGACGGCCTCTCTCCCCCTGCCTTTCCTGGGGGTGTATCGGCGTATAACACGCACACAGACTTTAGGCTAAAAATTTTAGCCTAAAAAGTGCGTGTTATACGCCGATAAATACGGTAGCTGAAAGCAAGGAACCACATAGTAAAGAATAAACATTAGGACTGTAGTAGGGAACAGGAAAACAAATAGTCAAGCTCGGCCACCGCAGCTACTGTACACAGAGAAATGTTGAGTTTTTTTTTTTAAATCAGAAAATTTTTATTGAACATTTTTTAGATTACAAACAAACAACAAAGCAAAACAAAACCCCACCCCCCCCACCCAAAGAAACTCCACCCCCCTCCCCCCGTGATTCCCGTGTCGTGCCCTCCGTGAAAGATGAAGAGAAAACCGCAAAATAGACAAAGAGAAATGCAATAAGATACAAGATCCGTTCATAGATAGCATGGATACAGTACAACCACGACACATGAAACAAAGACAAAGTTGTCGAGAGGTGACGTCCACAAGGGGTGGCATAAGAAACAGAATTGGGGTCACACTCATAAGCTCAAAAAGGACACCACCGCCATAAAAACACACAAAAGGATTAAACAAACATAGGGGTATAAGACATACAAGGCAGAGGCGACACAGGGAAAATAGCAGAAAAGGAAGACAGACAGGCTGACTCTCGCTCCCCCCAACAATACCTCAATTGGGGTCCTCCGTAAGTATATTGACGGCAGACCTGGAGTGTCAATCCAAGGTTCCCATATAAGCTCAGACTTATGCATGGTTTTTCGTTTAAGATACACTCCCTTTTCTAACCGAATAATATGGTTGTTACGCCGAGCGCTCCGGGTCCCTGCTCCTCCCCGGAGCGCTCGCGGCGTCCCTCTCTCTGCAGCGCCCCGGTCAGACCCGCTGACCGGGAGCGCTGCACTGACATTGCCGGCGGGGATGCGATTCGCATAGCGGGGCGCGCCCGCTCGCGAATCGCATCCCAAGTCACTCACCTGTCCCGGTCCCCGGCTGTCACGTCCTGGCGCGCGCGGCTCCGCTCCTTAGGGCGCGCCAGCTCTCTAATATTTAAAGGGCCAGTGCACCAGTGATTGGTGCCTGGCCCAATCAGCCTAATTAGCTTCCACCTGCTCCCTGTCCATATTACCTCACTTCCCCTGCACTCCCTTGCTGGATCTTGTTGCCTTGTGCCAGTGAAAGCGTTTAGTGTTGTCCAAAGCCTGTGTTCCAGATCTCCTGCTATCCTTATTGACTATGAACCTTGCCGCCTGCCCCGACCTTCTGCTACGTCTGACCTTGCCTCTGCCTAGTCCTTCTGTCCCACGCCTTCTCAGCAGTCAGCGAGGTTGAGCCGTTGCCGGTGGATACGACCAGGTTGCTACCGCCGCAGCAAGACCATCCCGCTTTGCAGCGGGCTCTGGTGAAAACCAGTAGCAACCCTAGAACCGGTCCACCGACACGGTCCACGCCAATCCCTCGCTGACACAGAGGATCCACATCCAGCCTGCCGAATCGTAACAATGGTTCAGTTTCATTATGAGTTCTGAAACAGTAGGCGGAGAGGCTTTCAACCAATGTTGTGCAATCAACTTGCGGGCTTGATATAAAATTCTACTGATACCAATATATAAACCGCCATCCTCATCTAGACCATCTACGTACCCCAAGATACATGACATAGCAGATATAGTAAACGGACACCCGAACACCTTTCCAATCAACTGTCCTACATCAGCCCAAAACTGTGTAAGAGAGGCGCAGTCCCACATCATATGAAGCAAATGGGCATCAGATCTAGAGCATCTGGGACAACAGGAGTCCGAGTGCACCCCAATCCGATGTAGGAATACAGGGGTGCGGTACACCTGGTGTAACAGTAGAATTTGGGACACCCAGTGAGCCTCCGAGACAGCGAGACACGGGGTCATAGTTAAAATTTTTGCCCGTTGTTGGTCCGACAGGGGACCCACATCCCGACTCCCACTTCTCCCTGACAAGTAAGGGATAGGCTTCATGGTATTTAAATAACAATGCCTTATACAATACCAAGATAACTACTTTAGTAGAGACTCGGGTGAACAAGTCATTTACCACTGACGAGGGGCCGACGGTCAGGTCACTCGCCCGGGACTGCACATCCAGTGCATGCCTCAGCTGCAGGTAATGAAAGAAAAAAGAATGTGGTAAAGAAAAGTCAACCTGCAGTTGAGCAAATGACTTCAGCGTCGGCCTATCATACAGCTGTGAGAGGTACAGTATTCCATAGGATAACCACAAAGCAATATCAGGCAAGGAAGTCAACTCAGAAAGACTCGGATTATACCACCGCGGTGAATACGTTACAAAAACTGTAAGAGAGTCTAAAATTTTAACCACACTTTACGGAGAAGCAGAAAAGTAGGAGGAAAATCAGGGGACGTGTCTGCGCCGCCATCTCCAAGAGATAGAGGGGAGTCATACCACCTATTCAATGCGATACGAAGGCCCCTGTACGCCCCATGGTGTCTAACTGTGCCCATCCCTTCAATAGTTGAACCTGAGACACTAAAAAGTATAACCACGGATTAGGAACAGACAAACCACCCGCCTCCTTGCTGCGCTGTAATGTTTCCAGGCGGATCCTAGCCGATCTGCCATTCCAGATAAGTTCTCTAAATAAGGACTGAATCCTGTGAAAAAAGTGCATAGACATCCAGACAGGAGTATTATGCAGAATATACAAAAATTGGGGCATAAGAACCATTTTAACCAGATTAGATCTGCCTATCATGGACATGGGGAGTTTGCGCCATGCAGACTCCTTTTGGGAGCTACGATCTAGTAATGGGATTAGATTTAGGGAGACATAGTCAGAAGGATTAGCCGTAACAGACACACCGAGATACTTAAACCTAGTAATTATGGGAAGCCTAACCCTAGTAACTACAGGTATCGGAGGGAGAGGGTCCAAGGGAAGTAACGTGGATTTATCCCAATTAATAGCAAGGCCGGAATAGCAACCAAATGATTCAATAAGACTAATTAAAGAAGGTAATGATTGCGGAGCATCGCTTAAAAAGAGGAGCATGTCATCCGCATAGAGAGCGAAACGTTCTTCCGAGTCCCATAGCAAAACCCTCGGATGTCAGGAGAGGTCCTAACCATTGCCGCCAGCGGCTCTATTGCAATGGCAAATAAAAAGGGGGATAGGGGGCACCACTGACGAGTACCGCGTCCCAATGGAAATGAGCGGGATAACATACCATTAGTTCTAATCCTAGCCTTATGGGCAGTATATAATAGACGGACCCAATTCAAAAATATGGGACCAAATCCCATTTGGCGCATAACGCTCTATAAAAAGTTCCATTCGACGCTGTCAAAAGCTTTGGCAGCGTCGAGGGAAAGTACAACCCTGCGAGTGGCATTTTCAGGTTGCTATTGTTGATTCAAATATCAAATATTTAAATATTATCAGCGGTGGACTTTTCTGGCATAAATCCTGTCTGATCTCCGTGGATTAGAGTAGCAATCACCCTCAACAATCTATTTGCCAATACTTTTGCCAACAATTTGATATCTGAACACAAAAAGGAGATTGACCTATAGGAATCTGCAAATAGCGGGTCCTTACCTGGTTTCAATAACAATAGCTTCCATCATGGATCCTGGGAGCCCTTCCCCCTCTGCCGCCACCCACCACACCTCCAGTAATCTGGGCAACAACACCTCTTGGTAACGTTTAAGGTACTCATTAGGCAGGCAATCCACACCAGGAGATTTCTCGGAGGGCAGCGCACCCAGTGCCACCTCTAATTCCTCAAGCGTAATAGGTTTGTCTAACATGTCTCTCTGGGTCTGCGACAGGGTCGGGAGCAAAATACCGGCGACAAACCGGTCGATATCAGTGGTGCTGAATGTTAATTTAGAGGAATAAGTCTCTCTTCATAGAAGGAGACTACAGCAGCTAAAATAGCTTCATCATCCTGAAGCAGCATCCCGGTACCGTCACAGAGACACATGCTGATCCTGATTGAGCCTTGACGGTGTGAGCCAACAAACGACCTGTACTTTCACCACTCTCGAAATAGTGTTGCTGTTGAAAGAAGCGCTTATTGTCCACCATTTGTAGTAAATGTGCGTCCAACAAGGCTTGCGTGGATTGCCAGTTCTCCCTACTGCGGTCAGAAGGGTCTCTAAGGAACCTAAGTACCTGCTACCGTAGAGAGGTTTCAATAGCCCTATTTTTCGATTTACAGGTAGAAATATCACTAATAAAGACACCTCAGACATATGCTTTTAAAGAGTCCCAGACTGTAGACATGGAAGTGCTCCCCACATTAATCTCGAGGAAGGCCACAATATCGGATTGAACAGTATTACCCACCGTGGGAACCTGAAGCCAAAAAGTATTCAAGCGCCACAGGGAGCCGCACATTCTGGGATGCGGGTCGGTAATAAAACGTAGAAGGATTGGAGAATGATCAGAAAGGGTACGGGGAAGGTAATCCACCGACCTGACTAAGGGAAGAAGCAGGTCATTACCCAACGCAAAATCAATGCGTGAGAGCGTTCCATGAGAACTAGAGTAGCAAGAAAACTGTAAGTCAGTGGGATGTCTCCGTCTCCACAAATCAATCTCTAGAAATCTAGCTAAACCTGTAGCCCCGGTGGACCCAACCCGTCCCCCAGCAGGGAATCTATCTATGTTCGGATCAAGCACATTATTGAGGTCCCCCACCACTAGGAGTGGCGCATCAGGCAAAGAGGAGAGAAAGGAAACCACTCCGTGTAAAGCGCCACCCGAGTACGGGGGAGGGATATACAAAGCAACAAGAACACATAAAATACGATTAAATGCACCATAGAGGCATACGAACCTGCCCTCTGGGTCGACCAATTTAGATATACATGTAAATAAAATACTGTTATAAATAAGTACACTAACAGCCCTAGCAGGTGAGGAGAAAGTGGCATGAAAAGTGTGGCTGAACCACGGCTTATTCAATAGATGCATAGTATCAGCAGTCAGGTGAGTCTCAGAGAGGCATAGTATGGCAGGCTGGTATGGGGCTTGAAAAACAGCCAGTCGCTTAGTAGGGTCATTAAGACCCCGCACGTTCCACGCCACTACAGTCAAGTGATCAGCCCTTATGCCACCAGGAGAATATAAATGACAACCAGGAGAAAGAGATACCCAAGACAGGGAATATAGAGGAGATAGTACTAGGCAGTACGGCAGGAGAACAAGATGGAGGCCAGGGAAGGACAGAAAGACACGGACCAGGAGCATCCACATCAAACAAAGATCGTGGTAGCACAGAGCAAAGGTGCAAAAAAATTAAAAGGAAGAAAAGCAGAGACCAATATGAACGGACAGATAGACAGTCCGGACAAGGACAATAGAGCATAACACAAAAATTCCGAAGGGCAGACACAGAACCACAAAAACACCCCAGACAAACTACAAACTAAACCATCGCAACTCGCGACATTGGAGGCAAATATAAAGCCCAGTTAGGGTGAGCAGGTAGCATAGGGAACACAGAAGGCACAATACTAGCATTCCTCGCTCAGGGCTGAGCCTAGAAAAACAAAAAAATGGGAACATTTGGCAACAATATGAGGCACTTAGAGCATAAAACTGAGATACGGCAGAAAGAAACAATAAAAATAGTAATAACATCAGAAATTAACAAAGGAGTGCAGGAGAACAGGCACACAGTTTCGCTCCGAAGTAGGGTCCATATGCAATCTTCCAGGAATCCGGGTACACCCCCTCAGCCAGGGAGTTTAGCGAATAGACAAAAGGAGATGTCAAGGTGCAGCACGTCCAATCTGAGCCTCATGACCATCCAGCCACTCCGCAGCCGCTGTGGGAGTATCAAACATATGGGTAGTTCCAAGAGCAACCACATGGAGGCGTGCAGGATAGAGCATAGACCACATTAAGTGCACGCAGACGACGCTTGACGTCTGTAAATTTAGCGCGCCTCTTCTGAACTTCAGCCGAAAAGTCAGGGAAAATGGAGACACGATGACCATCAATAGCAAGAGAGTCCAGAATCCGGGCTTTGCGCAGGATAATATCACGATCTTTTTAATAAAGAATCCGGATGAGGACAGCCCTTGGCGGAGCCCCAGGGGGCGGGTAGGCACTCTATGAGCGCGCTCCACAGCAAATAGAGGGGTCAAAGTCTCTCGGCCAAAAGTGTGAAGGAGCCAATTTCCAAAGAATTCCCCAGGGTTGCAGCCCTCCGCTTTTTCTGGGACGCCTATCAGGTGGACGTTGTTCCGCCTAAGACGGTTCTCCATATCGTCCGACTTGGCCGCTAGAGCAGTTAGATGGTTACTCACTCAGTGCATGTCCCTCTTAAGTGGGGGGACCTGGTCTTCTATATCACCCACACTTTCCTCAACCGCACTGACTCGTTCGGACACCTTTTGCATGTCATGTCGGATAAGGTTAATGTCCTCACGCAGGCTACCAAGCAGCAACTTGACATCCGCATTCCCCTTGGATACGGCTGGGAACACATCTTTTAGAGTGGGGCTTGGTGGGGAAGAGGGGGAGGCAGGGACAGGCAGTAGTATAGGGTCCTGTGCAGCAGTCAAGGGGTTAATGAGCATGGGAGATGATGCAGCAGGAATGGGGGGTTCCATCTGAGAAGCAGCAGCCTCAGGAGTGAGCAGGGGGTATGGTAGAGGAGTCCCCTAGGAGAGCAGACTGCACTCCAGTACTGCTAGGGTTAAATGTAGAGTCGAGCGCAGCAGCAGCCAGCCCAGATCCCTCACCTACTGTGGACATTCGAGTCAGGTGTTGAAGATCACCGGTAACAGGCCAGTCAGTCTTCTCACCCTCCACGGCGCTCCAGGGGCTTCTCGTCTCTCTCTCCCTGTCGGCAGCAGGCCTTTCAGTGATGCGCACAAAGCGCTGCAGGCGCTCCGTGATGAGAGTCGTTGAAGATGGCGCCGGCCCGTCCTGCTCCTCCAGGCCACCCCCGTCCTGCGGCCCCGTAAGTTTCTTGTTCCACTTGCGCCCCCCGGTCATAATGCGCCCAGCAGGATCAGGGATTATTTAGGCAGCAGCAGGTGAGCTTTCAGGGGTGATAGTAGCCAAATGCCCAGGATAAAAGACAGGATAGTGGCGGAGCCCTGTGCTTGTGCGTCCGCTCACATAGCATGCCAAGCCACGCCCCAGAAATGTTGAGTTTTAACTGTCCAGGCAGTGCCATGTATTGTTCATACGCTGTGTGGTACCCCAGCTAGTCACGTCCTACAAGTGGCCAAGTTTTCTACACCTTCATCTCACTTTTCTAGTGCATTATCAAAAACTTTTCAGACAATGTATTTAATTGTGAATTATGCTATAGGATTTGCATACTCAGTGTACATATAGGCAGGTACTCCCAGTCTGCTTCAGTCATGGCTTTGACAAATAATATTCACTGTTATTATATGGGCACTGTCAGATTCAAAAACTCTTTTTATATGTTGTACATCTTGGGAAAACATTAACCTTTCTAATATACTACATACATTTTTATTTCCTTTTTATAGAAATCATGGCTTTGTCCAAGCTGAAGAACAGGTATGGACAAAGTCCAGTAAGTGAGGGTGGGCTAGTACTCATCTGTGCTCTCTCCTGATAGGACAGGAGAGTACATAGAGGAGTGCTATCAGACAGGAGAGAGCACAGAGGAGTAGTATCAGACAGGAGAGAGCACAGAGGAGTGCTATCAGACAGGAGAGAGCACAGAGGAGTGCTATAAGACAGGAGAGAGCACAGAGGAGTGCTATAAGACAGGAGAGAGCACAGAGGAGTGCTATCAGACAGGAGATAGCACAGAGGAGTGCTATCAGACAGGAGAGAGCACAGAGGAGTCCTATCAGACAGGAGAGAGCACAGAGGAGTCCTATCAGACAGGAGAGAACAAAAAGAAGTGCTATCAGACAGGACAGAGCACACAGGAGTGCTATCAGGAGAGAGCACAGAGGAGTGCTATCAGGCAGAAGAGAGCACAGAGGAGTCTTTTCAGACAGGGGAGAGCACAGAGGAGTCTTTTCAGTCAGGAGAGCGCACAGAGGACTGCTATCAGAAAGGAGAGAGCACAGAGGACTGCTATCAGACAGGAGAGAGAACAGAGGAGTGCTATCAGACAGGAGCGAGCACAGAGGAGTACTATCAGACAGGAGTGAGCAAAGAGGAGTCCTATCAGACAGGAGAGAACAAAAAGAAGTGCTATCAGACAGGAGAGAGCACACAGGAGTGCTATCAGGCAGAAGAGAGCACAGAGGAGTCTTTTCAGACAGGGGAGAGCACAGAGGAGTCTTTTCAGTCAGGAGAGCGCACAGAGGCGTGCTATCAGAAAGGAGAGAGCACAGAGGACTGCTATCAGACAGGAGAGAGAACAGAGGAGTGCTATCAGACAGGAGCGAGCACAGAGGAGTACTATCAGACAGGAGTGAGCAAAGAGGAGTACTATCAGACAGGAGAGAGAACAGAGGAGTACTATCAGACAGAAGAGAGCACAGAAGTCCTATCAGACAGGAGAGAGCACAGAGGAGTGCTATCAGACAGGAGAGAGCACATAGGAGTACTATCAGACAGGAGAGAGCACAGAGGAGTACTATCACACAGGAGAGAGCACAGAGGAGTACTATCAGACAGGAGTGAGCACAGAGGAGTGCTATCAGACGGGAGAAAGCTATCCCACCCTCACTTACTGGACTTTGTCCATGCCTGTGCTTCAGCTTGGACAAATCCATGATTTTATGAGCCATGATTTCTATAAAAAATGAAATACAATTTTCTTATGAAGTGTACTGCTCAAAAAAATAAAGGGAACACTTAAACAACACAATGTAACTCCAAGTCAATCACACTTCTGTGAAATCACACTGTCCACTCAGAAAGCAACACTGATTGACAATCCAGTTCACATGCTGTTGTGCAAATGGAACAGACAACAGGTGGAAATTATAGGCAATTAGCAAGACACCCCAAATAAAGGAGTGGTTCTGCAAGTGGTGACCACAGACTACTTCTCAGTTCCTATGCTTCCTGGCTGATGTTTTAGTCACTTTTGAATGCTGGTGGTGCTTTCACTCTAGTGGTAGCATGATATGGAGTCTACAACCCACACACGTGGCTCAGGTAATGCAGCTCATCCAGGATGGCACATCAATGCGAGCTGTGGCAAGAAGGTTTGCTGTGTCTGTCAGTGTAGTGTTCAGAGCATGGAGACGCTACCAGGATACAGTCCAGTACATCAGGAGACGTGGAGGAGGCCGTAGGAGGGTAACAACCCAGCAGCAGGACCGCTACCTCCGCCTTTGTGCAAGGAGGAGCACTGCCAGAGCCCTGCAAAATGACCTTCAGCAGGCCACAAATGTGCATGTGTCCACTCAAACGGTCAGAAACAGACACCATGAGGGTTGTATGAGGGCCCGACATACACAGGCGGGGGTTGTGCTTATAGCCCAACACTGTGCAGGACGTTTGGCATTTGCCAGAGGACACCAAGATTGGCAAATTCACCACTGGCGCCCTGTGCTCTTCACATATGAAAGCAGGTTTACACTAAGCACGTGACAGACGTGACAGAGTCTGGAGACACTGTGGTGAACGTTCTGCTGCCTGCAACATCCTCCAGCATTACCAGTTTGGCGGTGGGTCAGTAATGGTGTGAGGGCGGCATTTCATTGGGGGATGCTTGCCAGAGATGACTGCCATTAGGATGTACCGAGATGAGATCCTCAGACCCCTTGTGAGACCATATGCTGGTGCTGTTGGCCCTGGGCTTCTCCTAATGCAAGACAGTGCTAGACCTCATGGGAGTGTGTCAGCAGTTCCTGCAAGAGGAATGTATTGATGCTATGGACTGGCCCGCCCGTTCCCCAGACCTGAATGCGATTGAGCACATCTGGGACATCACGTCTCGCTCCATCCACCAACGCCACGTTGCACCACAGACTGTCCAGGAGTTGGTAGATGCTTTAGTCCAGGTCTGGGAGGACATCCCTCAGGAGACCATCCGCCATCTCATCAGGAGCATGCCCAGGTGTTGTAGGGAAATCATACGGGCACGTGGAGGCCACACACACTACTGAGCCTCATTTTGACTTGTTTTAAGGACATTACATAAAGTTGGATCAGCCTGTAGTGTGGTTTTCCACTTTGATTTTGAGTGTGACTCCATATCCAGACCTCCATGGGTTGATAAATTTCATTTCCATTGATAATTTTTGTGTGATTTTGTTGTCAGCACATTCAACTACGTAAAGACAAAAATATTTCATACGATTAGTTCATTCAGATCTCGGACGTGTTATCTTAGTGTTCCCTTTATTTATTTATTTATTTTATTTTCCATTAACATATAAAAAGTATTGGTATCTGTCAGAATCCATTTAAAACAGTAAGGCCCCCTTCAGAAATATCCGTTGTCTAGCAGCGATTCCCTCCGGCGCTGTAGAAAAAGCATTTGAGGGAAACTGATGTAGCACTGATCCCATTATTTTGAATGGGACAGTTCAAATTCATCCGGTGTCTCAAGTTGGATGCTGGATGGTTAGACACACCGGACGAGGGAACACATGCTGTGTTCCCCCGTCCAGAGTTCAGAAATAATGAACACCGAATGCTGAACAACTGAATTTTAGGTTGGGTTTACTGAGCCGGATGCTGGACATGTGTGAATCCATCCTCAGTGAAAACGTTGTAAGGGACTAGTCTGTTGCCATTTAGATCCTGCTAATTGGATTTTGGGAAGGTTACAATAAAATACGCTTATAAGAAGATACTGCAAAGTTGTTCTAGACCTCGAATCAGACAACCCTGGGCATCGTGACACCTTTGTGAGCTTTGCAAGGAAGTGCAGTGGCAGAAGGCTCTATTCAAGTAAATGGGTCTGGCTGCAGTCCCTTGAACACCCAGTGCAAGAGCACTGCTGTGCAGAGAAAATCTTGGGCAAAAGGCTGTACCAGCACTGCACATTGGACATTCTTAGAGTGGGTTCCCATAGCCAGACCCCCAAGTTTATAAATTTAAGGCATATAATGGTGGTGGTACGCCATACTTTTTTCACAGTAATCCACCTCTCATCCACGCTCCTCCTCTCCCTTCTTCGAATCCCTTCTCTGACTACCCATTGCCAAACAAATTCAGTTTAAACTGTTCACCATGACATACATGGCCATTCACAACCTCTCCCCCATACATCTCTGACCTGATCAGCCAATACCATCACCTCACGTAACATCCAAACCTCTCAAGATCTTCGCCTGTGCTTTCCACTCGTCTGCACCTCAATAATCATCACCAACACTTTTCTCACTCTTTCTCATACACTTGAACTTGTTACCCAGACATATCTGGCCTAACTACAAGCAACCTGAAAACCTCTCTCTTTAAGAAAGCCTACAGCCTGCAATAACTCGGCTGCCACTGCACTGGGATCAGCTAGTTCCCTAACTTCTCATAACCAGCTGTCTCCCTCACCTACTATTTTCTCCCCTTGTAGATTTTAAGCCCTTGCAGGCAGGGCCCTCTCTCCATATAATTATGCAATTTACTCTATCATTTTTACTGTACCTACATTTGTGCCATGTACTTTAACCCTTATCAAATGTAAAGTGCCCTGGTACCAAGGCACTTTATAAATAATCACAAATAATAATTTTTAAAGACATGAGAAAATTCCTTTAGGGATATTTAAGAATGCAAACAGAATCCATTACAGATGAGCAGTGGACTGAGGTGCTTGAACTTACTCCACCTAATCCTACAGACTATGGGGGAGATTTATCAAAAAAGTTGAACAGTTGCCCATAGCTGCACACCTTCTTTTGCCCATAGCAACTAAGCAAAGACCGAGATAATGGAACAGACCTAGGACAGACATTTTCACCGCACCATGTAACTGTAGACGATGAGGAATCCACTGACACCTGGCTCAACATCATATCAGACTTTTTTCCTCCTTCTGAGAAGTTCTTGAATCAGTCAACCTGTCCCTAACGATCTTATTATCTTCCCAAAACCACACAATCCCTGGAAGACAGTGAGAAGTTTTGCTTGCTGCTTCTTCTACCATAAGGCACATAGCTACTGCTACCTGTACTGGTGCTGGTACTGTCATCAACATTCTTACTGACAGAGGTACTTTACTGACAGAGGTACTTTGTCTTCTACACCAGGGGTCCTCAAACTTTTTAAACGGGGGGCCAGTTCACGGTCCCTCAGACCGTTGGAGGGCCGGACTATAGATAACATAACATGAATAAATTCCTATGCACACTTATATATCTTATTAGTGGACTACCACTTTAAGTACACAGCACAGTTCCCCCCACATTAGGTTGGCAGTATAGATCCCCCACATTAGGTTGTAGTTCCCCCACATTAGGGTTGGCAATACAGTTCCCCCACATTAGGGTTGGCAGTACAGTTCCCCCACATTAGGGTTGGCAGTACAGTTCCCCCACATTAGGGTTGGCAGTACAGTTCCCCCACATTAGGGTTGGCAGTACAGTTCCCCTACATTAGGGTTGGCAATACAGTTCCCCCACATTAGGGTTGGCAGTACAGTTCCCCCACATTAGGTGCAGTACAATTCCCCCACATTAGGTTGGCAGTATAGGTCCCCCACATTAGGTGCAGTACAATTCCCCCACATTAGGTTGGCAGTATAGTCCCCCACATTAGGTAGTAGTTCCCCTACATTAGGTTGTAGTTCCCCCCCACATTAGGTGCAGTATAGTTCACCCACATTAGGTTGTAGTTCCCCCACATTAGGTGCAATATAGTCCCCCACATTAGGCTTGTAGTATGTTCCCCCACATTAGGTGCAATATAGTCCCCCACATTAATTGCAGTATAGTTCTCCCACATTAATTGCAATATAGTCCCCCACATTACGTTGGCAGTATAGTCCCCCCACATTAGGTGCAATATAGTCCCCCCACATTAGACTGGCAGTATAGCTCCCCCACATTAGGTGCAATATAGTCCCCCACATTAGGCTGGCAGTATAGTCCCCCACATTACGTTGGCAGTATGTTCCCCCACATTAGGTGCAATATAGTCCCCCACATTAGGCTGGCAGTATAGTCCCCCACATTACGTTGGCAGTATGTTCCCCCACATTAGGTGCAATATAGTCCCCCACATTAGGCTGGCAGTATAGTTCCCCCACATTAGGTGCAATATAGTCCCCCACATTACGTTGGCCCACATTAGGTGCAATATAGTCCCCCACATTAGGCTGGCAGTATAGTTCCCCCACATTAGGTGCAATATAGTCCCCCACATTAGGCTGGCAGTATAGTTCCCCCACATTAGGTGCAATATAGTCCCCCACATTAGGCTGGCAGCATAGTTCCCCCACAATAGGTGCAATATAGTGCCCCACATTAGGTGCATTATAGTTCCCCCACATTAGGTGCAATATAGTCCCCCAAATTACATTGGCAGTATAGTTCCCCCACATTAGGTGCAGTATAGTCCCCCAAATTACATTGGCAGTATAGTTCCCACACATTAGGTGCAGTATGTTCCCCCACATTAGGTGCAGTATGTTCTCCCACACTAGGCTGGCAGTATAGTCCCCCAAATGACATTAGGTGCAGTATTGTTCCCCCACATTAGGTGCAGTATAGTCCCCCACACTAGGCTGGCAGTATATTCCCCCACATTAGGTGCAGTATAGTTCCCCACATTAGGTGCAGTATAGTTCCCCCACATTAGGTGCAGTATAGTTCCCCCACATGAGGTTGGCAGTATAGTTCCCCCACATTAGGTGCAGTATGTTCCCCCACATTAGGTGCAGTATAGTTCCCCCACATTAGGTGCAGTATAGTCCCCCACACTAGGCTGGCAGTATGTTCCCCCACATTAGGTGCAGTATAGTTCCCCCACATTAGGTGCAGTATGTTCCCCCACATTAGGTGCAGTATAGTTCCCCCACATGAGGTTGGCAGTATAGTCCCCCACATTAGGCTGGCAGTATGTTCCCCCACATTAGGCTGGCAGTATAGTCCCCCAAATTACGTTGGCAGTATGTTCCCCCACAGGCATACAGCCTTCAGCCATAAAGTATAGCTGGAGGCTGTATGCCTGTGTACTGCCCCATTTCAGTGTTCCGATCACCGCTCCTCGGGTCTGGCCATAGCAGGACCGGAGGATCGGTGGTCAGAACACCGAAGGGACGTGGCGCTGGTAAACACTTACCTACTACCAGCGCGCGCGTCCTTGCTTCTTCTCCGCTGCTCCGCACTCCGTTGCCATGGGCGCACGCATGGGACGTCAGTGACGTCGTTGCGTGTGCCTGCTCCCGGCGGTCCCCGCGTTTTTAAAGTAAACGCGGGCCGCAGGGACTTCAGAGGCATCCTTGTGTTCCAAAAGCATCTTTCGGAACATAGGGATGTCCTAAGGCAAAAACACCCGGCGGGCCGGGTATATGAGCTCCGCGGGCCGTAGTTTGAGGACCCCTGCTCTACACCGTTCAACACTTCCTTTACCAGACTTTTTTTTTTACTGGTTGGACTTGATGGACGTATGTCTTTTTCAACCATACTAACTATGTAACTATTGAAAATATTTGGAGGTTATTCTTATGTTTTTGGGGTGATTTGCCACCCACTCACTAGTTAACCTTCACTCTCAATTCTAGAAATTTATATTAAACCCAGTTACAAATGTTTTCTTAAACCCAGAAAAAACACGCAACTTGTCCTTGAATGGCTATGCACCTTTCACTCTCAATGCTTTCAAAAGTGTAGTTATGTTAAACCCAGGGAGAAATACTATACGTTCGACTAAACCCAAAAATACACATATCTTTGCCTAAAATCCATATTCCATGTTAACAACGCTTTTAATGTGTATTTATGTTTAAATACAGGCCAGCCCATTGCTTTGATCAGCTTGTTAGGTATTGTAATGTGATAGCTTTTATGGGCTCATTCACTGCTGGCTGGAGTTATAGCACCAACTGGGCACATCACTGCAGGTGACTGGAGGTCACTGTCTGAGGTCAGCCCACTGAACAATGCTTTGCTCAGCTTGCAATATGATAGCTTTTATGGGCTCATCCACTGCTGGCTGGGCTTTATAGTGCACCAACTAGACACAGCACTGCAGGTGACAGGAGGTCACTGTCTAAGGTCAGCCCACTGATTAATGCTTTGCTCAGCTTGCTTTGAAATTCTATTGGATTTGTGAAGGCTTTCTGGGATCAGTAGCTTTTGCTCTCTCTCACAGCTTTCCCTCTCCAAAATGGCAGCCACAATGGAGTGCATAGGGCTTTGTTAGCCACTTAAACCCACCCCTATTCTGTGTCCACATTGGCTTGGGAGCTGTATGGCACAAAGTGTAAGCAATTATTGGATAACCTGGGGTCATATGATCTTGCTGACAGCTGCAAGGTATGCTGGGCTACCCTGACATCATCTCAGTGTTTTTAGTATTTCCGCCTTTCATTTAGGTGCCAAAATGGCATGTGTTCCGCATCCTTTCTTCCACTATTACTGCCGTTGCCAGGTTCATAAGAGCCGAACCTGGCAATGTTCAAAAGTTTGGCGAGCTGCTGTCACTCCAAATTTCAGAGCGAGACGGTGCTTGGCTCGCTCATCTCTACTTTTAATCTACCTTTATGTCACAGAAATCCATTTGTAATAATCTATTTATAGGTGCTGAGTTAAATTACTCTTGAAACTGTATAATATTGTTAACTTACTTTCCAAAAGATTTATCAGCTCAGAAACCCTACAAAGGGGCGTGTCATTTGTTTGTTTATATGATCTGATATATTTACTAAGGGTTTTCATAAGATTTTCGTTGCAAATTGGCGCAGCTACTTCACACATAGCTGACAAACTTTTAAGTTGTCATTTTCAAGGGTTTAATGCATTTTTTGCTTAGCACAGCACGAAATACAAGAAGAAAGAGTAAACGGTCTGCACCTCTTTTTCCAAATGCCCAAATAGCCCAAATTGGGGCATATCAAAAAAACAACCAAATACACTAACCAAGGAGTAGACATAAGTCAATTTGATGGAATATTAAACCTAACAATATGGTATTATAACAATATATCTGGGCCATTATGACCATAATTTTCTTTTACATGTCATCAATAGATTTTTTTTTAATTTTTTTTATTGAAACACAATTTTTGTGGATGTGGATGCAGTTTTCCCCTAACAGTATAATTATTTAGTAAATTCTGTGACTTTTTCGGCATATATATGCAGCTCGCTCCAAGGGGGGAGGGAAGGAGTCTGGAAGGGGACTCTGTCTTAGGAACGAATTGTGACACCAAGTCTCAGAAATCTTCGCCAGCTCATAGAAATGTCTGCACCAGGCACAATGGCAGATATGGTCCCACTTGATTTACCAAAAAAGTTCTTAGTAAATCCATCAGACTAATGTGCAGCGCATCAAAATGCCACACAGTGAATAACCCCCTTAGGTTCTGGCTGCATAAACCTATGCTAAGAAGTAAACTGGATGGTCACTGCTGCAGCCATACAGCTAAGTAAACAGGTAGAAGCAAAGTGTATAAAACTTGTTGGATTAATATTAATATGCATTCATGGCTGTAACCATGCAAATACAGGAGTCCACTTTCACACATTAAAGGATATAGGAACGAAAGAAGTCAGCCGTCTAATTGCTGGAAAACTAAAGGCCCCAGAATCAGCTGCCAGTCAATAATGATAACTTGGAGAACACTTGAAATGAATGAGATTAAAGAACAGTGATCCAGTTTGTATAATTTATAGCCTATGAGTGAACGATCAATTTAAGGAACCTGTATAATCTATATACAGTGTATGATGCAGACAAGGAACCTGTATAATCTATATACAGTCTATGATGCATACAAGGAACCTGTATAATTTATATAGTGTGTACGATGCAGACAAGGAACCTGTATAATCTATATACAGTATATGATGCATACAAGGAACCTGTATAATCTATATACAGTGTATGATGCAGACAAGGAACCTGTATAATCTATAGAGAGTGTAGACTACATACAAGGAACCTGTATAATCTATATACAGTGTATGATGCATACAAGGAACCTGTATAATATATATACAGTGTATTATGCATACAAGGAACCTGTATAATCTATAGAGTGTAGACTACATACAAGGAACTTGTATAATCTATATACAGTGTATGATGCAGACAAGGAACCTGTATAATCTATAGAGAGTGTAGACTACATACAAGGAACTTGTATAATCTATATACAGTGTATGATGCATACAAGGAACCTGTACAATCTATATACAGTGTATGATGCAGACAAGGAACCTGTATAATCTATATACAGTGTATGATGCATACAAGGAACCTGTATAATTTATATACAGTGTGTACAATGCAGACAAGGAACCTGTATAATCTATATACAGTGTATGATGCATACAAGGAACCTGTATAATCTATATACAGCGTACGATGCAGACAAGAAACCTGTATAATCTATATACAGTGTATGATGCAGACAAGGAACCTGTATAATCTATAGAGAGTGTAGACTACATACAAGGAACCTGTATAATCTATATACAGTGTATGATGCATACAAGGAACCTGTATAATCTATATACAGTGTATGATGCATACAAGGAACCTGTATAATCTATATACAGTTTATGATGCAGACAAGGAACCTGTATAATCTATAGAGAGTGTAAACTACATACAAGGAACCTGTATAATCTATATAGTGTATGATGCATACAAGGAACCTGTATAATATATATACAGTGTATGATGCATACAAGGAACCTGTATAATCTATATACAGTGTATGATGCATACAAGGAACCTGTATAATCTATATACAGTGTATGATGCAGACAAGGAACCTGTATAATCTATAGAGAGTGTATGATGCATACAAGGAACCTGTATAATCTATAGAGAGTGTATGATGCATACAAGGAACCTGTATAATCTATATACAGTGTATAATGCAGACAAGGAACCTGTATAATCTATAGAGAGTGTATGATGCATACAAGGAACCTGTATAATCTATAGAGAGTGTATGATGCATACAAGGAACCTGTATAATCTATATACAGTGTATAATGCAGACAAGGAACCTGTATAATCTATATACAGTGTACGATGCAGGCAAGGAACCTGTATAATATATATACAGTGTATGATGCAGACAAGGAACCTGTATAATCTATAGAGAGTGTATGATGCATACAAGGAACCTGTATAATCTATAGAGAGTGTATGATGCATACAAGGAACCTGTATCATCTATAGAGAGTGTATGATGCATACAAGGAACCTGTATAATCTATATACAGTGTATAATGCAGACAAGGAACCTGTATAATCTATATACAGTGTACGATGCAGACAAGGAACCTGTATAATCTATAGAGAGTGTATGATGCATACAAGGAACCTGTATAATCTATAGAGAGTGTATGATGCATACAAGGAACCTGTATAATCTATATACAGTGTATAATGCAGACAAGGAACCTGTATAATCTATAGAGAGTGTATGATGCATACAAGGAACCTGTATAATCTATAGAGAGTGTATGATGCATACAAGGAACCTGTATAATCTATATACAGTGTATAATGCAGACAAGGAACCTGTATAATCTATAGAGAGTGTATGATGCATACAAGGAACCTGTATAATCTATATACAGTGTATAATGCAGACAAGGAACCTGTATAATCTATATACAGTGTACGATGCAGACAAGGAACCTGTATAATATATAGAGAGTGTAGACTACATACAAGGAACCTGTATAATCTATATACAGTGTATGATGCATACAAGGAACCTGTATAATCTATATACAGTGTACGATGCATACAAGGAACCTGTATAATCTATATACAGCATACGATGCATACAAGGAACCTGTATAATCTATATACAGTGTATGATGCATACAAGGAACCTGTATAATCTATATACAGTGTACGATGCAGACAAGGAACCTGTATAATCTATATACAGTGTATGATGCAGACAAGGAACCTGTATAATTTATATACAGTGTACGATGCATACAAGGAACCTGTATAATCTATAGAGAGTGTATGATGCATACAAGGAACCTGTATAATCTATATACAGTGTATAATGCAGACAAGGAACCTGTATAATCTATATACAGTGTATAATGCAGACAAGGAACCTGTATAATCTATATACAGTGTACGATGCAGACAAGGAACCTGTATAATATATATACAGCGTACTATGCAGACAAGGAACCTGTACAATCTATATACAGCGTACGATGCAGACCAGGAACCTGTATAATGTATATACAGTGTATAATGCAGACAAGGAACCTGTATAATCTATAGAGTGTAGACTACATACAAGGAACCTGTATAATGTATATACAGTGTATAATGCAGACAAGGAACCTGTATAATCTATAGAGAGTGTAGACTACATACAAGGAACCTGTATAATCTATATACAGTGTATGATGCAGACAAGGAACCTGTATAATCTATATACAGTGTACGATGCAGACAAGGAACCTGTATAATATATATACAGCGTACTATGCAGACAAGGAACCTGTACAATCTATATACAGTGTATAATGCAGACAAGGAACCTGTATAATCTATAGAGAGTGTAGACTACATACAAGGAACCTGTATAATCTATATACAGCATACGATGCAGACAAGGAACCTGTATAATCTATATACAGCATACGATGCAGACAAGGAACCTGTATAATCTATATACAGCATACGATGCAGACAAGGCTGAGGTAACTGAGCTCGTGCTATGTCAGGAGAGGAGGAGGAGGAAGCCATGAAGCTGCAGAGCATTGTGGGAGGACAGGAAGCTGCAGAGTGTGAACATGTCACAGTGCAGATAATATGGCTTTGTGGATGTTTGCAGGATTCCTATGAAAACAGGGTGAGGAATCCTTCAGTTAACCCTTTATGTGGTGTGACGTTTAGTGTACGGAGCCCTGTACTATGTGTTCTGTATAATGCATGAACTCTTGTGTATTGCTTCATAGCCTGCCCTGGCTCACAGTTAACTCTTTGTATGTTTGTGCTGACTGCCTGCACATAAGAATTGATATCCAGATATAACTAGTATGGTGTCCCTGGATGTAGGAAATGCTTGTTATTTATGCATTGTGTGGATACATGTATTCCTGTGATATATGTCGGTATATAATACAGTGTTGCTATACCTAGAATCTTGTTTCCCAACCAGGGTGCCTCCAGCTGTTGCAAAACTACAACTCCCAGCATGCCCAGACAGCCGTTGGCTGTCTGGGCATGCTGTGAGTTGTAGTTTTGCAACAGCTGTAGGCACTCTGGTTGGGAAACACTGACCTAGAACATGCCTGCGGTATATGCGGACCTGGAAGCCATTGTTAGGCTTCTGTCTGCCATAGCAAGCAATCCGCACCCTGAAATTACGTTGCAGGGTAATGGGGGCGATAGAGGAAGCCCCCTCCCCCTGTCTTACAATGAATACACATCTAAGAAGCTAAATGACCTCATGTGTTGAAATAGGGTCTTAGCTTTATGATGTCAGTTCCTGATCCTGCGCCATTCGAGTGCTGTATGACTATGGCATGCTGGGAGTTGTAGTTGGGCAACAGCTGGAGACACACTGTTTGGAAAACACTGATGCATTGTATATAAGGCGCAAGGCGGGATGGGGTTAATGCAATTGTGTACTAGGGCCAACGACCAGCTGGTAACAAGCAAATGCTAAGTCATCGGCTGATCGGGACTTTTTGACCTATTAAAAAATCATTGTTTGTGGACCGCCCATCTCCTCATGTAATGGGGGACATGCTGAAGACAAGTGATGGCTGTATGAACGCCATAGCGATGGTTTGTGTGGCCCTCCCTGTGTTATGTCAAGCCTTGTACCAGGCTCTGTGAGTGAGCGCCCACTTACAAGATTAGCGCTTGTTTACAGAGCTGCTCGGGCCTTTAAATGGGTACTCTGATGGAGAACATTTCTTTTAAGGTGTAAAATAAGGACCAAGCCCATTTTCACCTTAAAGGGGTACTCCGGTGCTTAGAGATCTTATCCCCTATCCAAAGGATAGGGGATAAGATGCCTGATCGCGGGAGTCCTGCCGCTGGAGACCCGCTGGATCTTGCACGCGGCACCCCGCTTGTAATCAGTCCCCGGAGCGTGTTCGCCAGCAGGGGACTCCCCCGATCAGGCATCTCATCCCCTATCCTTTGGATAGGGGATAAGATGTCTAAGCACCGGAGTACCCCTTTAAGGACCAGGCCAATTTTATTTTTGCATTTTTGTTTTTTCTTCCTCGCCTTCTAAAATCCATTTTTTTTATATTAATATAAATATATTTAACTCTTTTTTTTATATTTCCATCTACAGACCCCAATTTTGCACATTTTGGAGGGTTTCGTTTTCACACTGCACACTTTACAGCAAAATGACATGTGTTCTTTATTCCGTGGGTTAATACGATTAAAATGATACCCATGGCTAGATACTTTTATATTTTTGTACCGCTTAAAAAAAAAATCTAAAATTTTTTGTACAAAATCAGTAATCTAAAATCGCCCTATTTTGACCACCTATAACTTTTTCATTTTTCCTTTATATAGGGCGATATGAGGGCTTATTTTTTGCACAGTCATCTGAACTTTTTATCGATACCACATTTGCATATATAAAACTTTTATATCATTTTTTATTAATTTTATTTTAATAAAATGTGACAAAAAAGCAGCATTTTTGTACTTTTTAAATTTTTTTTACGTTTACGCCATTCACCGTACGGGATCATTAACATTATATTTTGATAGTTCAGACATTTACGCACGCGGCGATACCAAATATGTTTATTAAAAAAAATTACGCTTTTTCGGGGTAAAATGGGAAAAACTGACAATTTTTATTTTTATTGGGGGAGGGGATTTTTCCACTTTTTTTTTACATTTTTCAACTTTTTTTTTTTTTACACTTTTTATGTCCCCATAGGGGACTATCTATAGCAATCATTTAATTGCTTATACTCTCCAGTGCTATGTATAGGACATAGCACTGATCAGTATTATTGGCTATCTCCTGCTCTGGTCTGCTCGATCTCAGACCAGAGCAGGAGACTGACGGAGGCAGGTGAGGGGACCTCCGTCCGCCATTACAGATGATCAGATCGCCGCGGCAGTGCTGCGGACGAACCGATCATCTATTTTATTATGCGCATTGCCGCAGATGCCGTGATCTGTACAGATGACGGCATCTGAGGGGTTAATTGCGGACATCCGCGTGGTCGCGGATGTCGGCCATTACCGGTGGGTCCCCGGCTGCTGATAGCAGCCAGGACCTGCTGTGTATGACGCGAGCACCGCTCCGATGCTCACGGTCATACACAGGACGTAAATGTACGTCCTGGTGCGCGAAGTACCGCCAAACCAGGACGTACATTTACGTCCGTGGTCGTTAAGGGGTTAAGTCAACTGGCTCCAGAAAGTTAAACAGTTTTGTAAATTACTTCTATTAAAAAAATCTTAATCCTTTCAGTACTTATTAGCAGCTGTATATTACAGAGGAAATTCTTTTCTTTTTGGATTTCTTTTCTGTCTGTCCACAGTGCTCTCTGCTGACACCTCTGTCCATGTCAGGAACTGTCCAAATCCCCATAGCAAACCTCTCCTGCTCTGGACAATTCCTAAAATGGAGAGAGATGTCAGCAGAGAGCACTGTGGTCAGACAGAAAGGAAATTCAAAAAGAAAAGAACTTCATGTGCTCCATACAGTAGCTGATAAGTACTGAAAGGATTAAGTAATTTACAAATCTGTTTTACTTTCTGGCACCAGTTGATTTAAAAAAAAAAAAAATGTTTTCCAGTGGAGTACCCCTTTAAAGGCAATGGGTAGTAAATTTCAGTGGAATTCTGCACAAAGGTTCCGTTGTGTGAAAATGGCCTTATTTTCAGGATTGGTGGGGGTCCCAGCAGTCACTACATAGATCGGGTTATCGTCCGGGTCCTAAAGTCTGACACTCCCCTGTACTGCAGATAATATTTAAGTTTGTTATTCTCACAGACAATTGATAAGGAAAGAAAATGATGTGACATTATATAATCATTATTTTTAAAGTGACTTGATAAGTGTTTATCTTTTTGGCCACCACAGCAGCCACACTTATGATGGAGAGGGAAGTGGTTGCCAAGATGGCAGCATCTGCGGATGGACAGACTAAATACGGGCAGTCGGTAAAAGGGCTCCTCACCGAGAAGGTCAGTACGTGCGGTGCTGATGTTATCGCTCTCACCAAGCAAGTGCTGAAAGGTTCCCGCAGCTCCGAGGTGAGAGACGTTATCATGAACATTAAAGGGGTATTCCAGGCCAAAACTTTTTTTTAGATATCAACTGGCTCCGGAAAGTTAAACAGATTTGTAAATTACTTCTATTAAAAAATCTTAATCCTTCCAATAGTTATTAGCTTCTGAAATTGAGTTGCTGTTTTCTGTCTAACTGCTCTCTGATGACTCACGTCCCGGGAGCTTTGCAGCTCCTATGGGGATATTTTCCCATCATGCACAGCTCCCGGGACGTGACATCATCATTGAGCAGTTAGACAGAAAACTTCAGAAGCTAATAACTATTGGAAGGATTAAGATTTTTTAATAAAAGTAATTTACAAATCTGTTTAACTTTCCGGAGCCAGTTGATATATAGAAAAAAGTTTTTGCCTGGAATACCCCTTTAACAGGGGCTGGGGGCGATGTCATGTAGCTTTGTGGTACGGTTATGAAGAAAGTCAGGTTTACCGTATTTTTCGCCATATAAGACGCTCCGGCATATAAGACGCACCCAATTTTAAAGGATGAAAATCTAGAAAAAAAAGATTCTGAACCAAATACAATGTAAAGTATAGGACAGTGATCTTCAACCTACGGACCTCCAGATGTTGCAAAACTACAATTCCCAGCATGCCCGGACAGCCGTTGGCATGCTGGGAGTTGTAGTTTTGCAACATCTGGAGGTCCGCAGGTTGAAGACCACTGGTATAGGAGGTAATACTCACATGTCCCCGCCGCTCCGGACCCGTCACCGCTGCCTTGGAAGTCGCCCTCCATCGCTGTCGCCGAGTTCCCGGGGTGTCCCCGTCGCTCCGGAACGTCTCTGCTGCCCGGTATCCTTGCTCTCCGTCGCCGCCATCACGTCGCTACGCACGCCGCTCCTATTGGATGACGGGACGGCATGCGCGACGACGTGATGACGACGAAGGAGACGGTGACGGTGTCCTGTAAACTGTTCGGGATGCCGCGATTTCACCGCCGCGGTCCCGAACAGCCCAACTGAGCAGTCGGGACCGCCCCAGTTTTGGGGAAGAAAAAGTGCGTCTTATATGGCGAAAAATACGGTACATAGTGTAACGACAACTAGGAAAGTAATAGAGCAGTCATGGTTCATTGGTTCTCAGACAATGGAGGTTAGGACAGTACTGTATGGGGCGGGATGTATTGCTTAGGTTTAGGGAAGGGTCATTCATAAAACATACTCAGTTGTATAATAGTCCTTTTGGGATGTCATTTTTTACAGTTATTTGGAATATCTTGAAACCAATATAGAAGAAAGGGTAATAAATATGTTATATTATTTACAATCTTCGTAAATCTTCAGCAGAAATTGACATGCTCTGCAGGTTACGTTCTTTGCGAGAATAATTCCTGTCTGCCCCATAGATATGGAATAATAAGGGTACATTCATGCGTACAAAGTCTGCTGCAGGAATTTCCATTTTTTTTTCTACACAGACTTAAAGGGGTAGTCCAGTGGTGAAAAACTTATCCCCTATCCTAAGGATAGGGGATAAGTTTGAGATCGCGGGGGGTCCGACCGCTGGGGCCCCCTGCGATCTCTCTGTACGGGGCCCCGGCTCTCCGCCGAGATAGCGGGTGTCGACCCCCGCACGAGGCGGCGGCCGACACGCCCCCTCAATACATCTCTATGGCAGAGCCGGAGATTGCCGAAGGCAGCGCTTCGGCTCTGCCATAGAGTTGTATTGAGGGGGCGTGTCGGCCGCCGCCTCGTGCGGAGGTCGACACGCCCCCTTCCAGCGGGCTGTCGGGGCTCCGTACAGGAGATCGCGGGGGGCCCCAGGGGTCGGACCCCCCGCGATCTGCAACTTATCCCCTATCCTTAGGATAGGGGATAAGTTGCTCACCACTGAATCACCACTGGACTACTCCTTTAAAGGGGTACTCCGGTGAAAAACAATTATTTTTTTTTTTTTAAATCAACTGGTGCCAGAACGTTAAACAGATTTGTAAATTGCTTCTATTTGAAAATCTTAAAGGGGTACTCTGCGGCTCAGCGTTTGGAACAAACTCTTCCGAATGCTGGAGCCAGTGCCAGGAGCTCGTGACACCATTGCCTCGCCCCCTCATGCCATCACACCCCGCGCCCTCAATGCAAGTCACGCCCACTATAGACTTGCATTGAGGGAGTGGGGCGTGACATTATGAGGGGGCAGGGCTATGGCATCACAAGCTGCCGGCTCCAGCGTTCGGAACAGTTTGTTCCAAACGCTGAGCAGCGGAGTACCACTTTAACCCTTCCGGAACAGGAGAGGTTTTCTATGGGGATTTGCTCCTACTCCGGACATTACCTGCATGTGGTCAGACAGAAAAGAAATTCATAAAGAAAAAAACTTCCTCTGTAGTATACAGCAGCCGATAAGTACTGGAAGGCTTAAGATTTTTTTTTAAATATAAGTCATTTACAAATCTGTTTAACTTTCTGGCACCAGTGGATTTTATATTTTTTGCTTTCCCAAATAAGGCTGGGTTCACACTACGTTTTCTCCCATACGGGAGCGCATACGGCAGGGGGGAGCTAAAACCTCGCGCTCCCGTATGCCTTCGTATGCGCTCCCGTGTGTCATTCATTTCAATGAGCCGGCCGGAGTGAAACGTTCGGTCCGGTCGGCTCATTTTTGCGCTGTATGCGCTTTTCCCCCGGACCTAAAACTGTGGTCAACCACGGTTTGAGGTCCGGTCGTAAAAGTGCATACGGCGCAAAAATGAGCCGACCGGACCGAACGTTTCACTCCGGCTGGCTCATTGAAATGAATGACACACGGGAGCGCATACGAAGGCATACGGGAGCGCGAGGTTTTAGCTCTCCCCTGCCGTATGCGCTCCCGACTCAGAGGACCGCACGGATATGCCTGATGTGGTGAACTCATTGGTTTTGGCCATGAGAGGCACCTTCCATCTAAAGGACCCAGGAACTTCGGACGTGGCTCCAGAAGTCTCCTTTCTTCGTGCTCGACCGGCACCCAAGACTTTCAGCTCTCACTCTGAATTTGACGCCCTGCTGGAATCCGCCTGGAGGCACCCTGACAAGAAGTTTCAGGAAACGAAGAAGGTTCAAGCGTGGTATCCCTTCGCCAAGGACCTCATTGCTCGGTGGACCTTCTCTCCAATTGTGGATCCACTGGTCTCTCGCCTCTCTAAGGCGACTACCCTGACGTTGGCTGATGCGGCTGCCTTCAAGGATCCGGCAGACGTGAAGGTGGAGGCTTTGGAAAAATTTGCCTTTGAGACAGCAGGTTCCTCCTTTCTTCCTGCTTTTGCTTCTGTCTGGGTGTCAAAAGCCCTTTCAGTATGGTCTCCTTACTCCGCCAGGGTAGTATTCAGGATCCCTCCGGAGGATTTATTTAAACTAGCTCTCCGATGCTTCTCAGCTGAAGATTTTCTGTGTTCTGCTTACATGCACAGCCGCTGTGATGCCTTTGCCACAGTCTACCTGGTAGCCCTCCGTCGCTCCATGTGGCTTAAAGGGGTTGTGCGCTGCCCTGCAGTTCGGAGCTCCGCTCACAGCGTCCGGAAGTTCATTACTCCGAACGCTGTGTGCGGGCTTCTGTGTTAGCGGCCGCTGGGTGTGACGTCACGCCCGGCCCCTTCGTGACGTCTCGCCCGCCCCCTCGTGATGTCACGCCCGCCCCCTCTACTAAAGTCTATGGGAAGGGGGCGTGACAGCGGGAAGAGGGCTCCCTCCTTCCTGTCCCGTCCCTCCCGGAGTTCAGCTAAACGGTTCCGGGATGCCTAGACCACGTGCAAATTTGCCTCCCTTCATGCTCTTTTCTTTCCCGGCCCCCCGATCCCCCTCTCTAGCGAAGGCAGTTCGGGTCACGCTCCAGTTCCTTTTCATCCAGAGAATAATTGTCCCGGCTCCTTCAGGGGAACGTTTTCAAGGTTTTATTCCAACCTCTTTTTCTCCGGTCGTGGTTTTCCTTTCCCCGACCCCTTCTCCCTTTCCGGTCAGGGCTGGCCCAAGGGTTGGCTCTCAGCTCCCTTTAGGGTCAAAGTACGGCCCTTTCCATTCTTTTTCAACGTCCTCTGGTGTCAATTCTCATGTCCAGACCTGCTTCAGGCAGTGGCACACGCTGCCCCTCCTTCTCGGTCCCTTTCTCCCCCTTTGGACGTACAGTTGGTCTTAGGTGCCCTGCAAGGCGCTCCTTTTGAACCTCTCAGGGACATTCCTTCCCTGGAAGGTGGCATTCCTTATTGCTCTTACCTCTGTTAGGTGGGTGTCAGAGCTGGCAGCTTTCTCCTGCCGTTCTCCCTTCCTGGTTGTATACCAGGACAAGTTGTTTTCCGTCCAGGTCCGTCCTTCTTACCTGAGATGGTTTCGACTTTTTCATCTCAATGAGGACATTGTCCTGCCATCTTTTTGTCCGGCCCCCTCTCATCCCAGGTAGCATTTGCTCCACAAACTGGTTGTAGGGAGGGCTGTTCGGATTTATCTCTGTCACTTTTTCCTTTCGGCAGTGTGACTTTTTTTTGTTTTCCCGGAAGGTCGTCGTACAGGACAACCTGCTTCTACGGCCACCATTTTTCGGTGGATCCGGTCTGCTTACCGCTGCAAGGGGAAGATCCACCCTTCAGCGTTTTGGCTCATTCCGCCCGTTTTTCGGGGCATCCTGGGCCCTCTGCTTCGTGGCTTCGGCCTCGCAGTTCTGTAAAGCAGCCTTGTGGTCGTCTTTGCACTCTTTCACAAGGTTCTACCTGATTCATACTTTTGCATCAGCTGATGCTACTCTGGGCCGTAAGGCGTTGCAGGCAGCGGTGGTCCAGCCGTCCATCTGACTGATTCCTTTCCCACCCAAGGGACAGCTTTGGTACGTCCCATGGTCTGTGTCCCCCAATGGAGCCAATAGAGAAAAGGAGATTTTTATGCTTACCGTAAAATCTTTTTCCCACCCTTTTTCTGGTGTTCCTATTTCAGTTGTCTGTCCGAGGGTGTGTTCAGTTACCTTTTCTTCTAGTTGCTCGGACAGTTTGTGGTTTTTCTCTTGACCTGTCGGTCTTCTCCTATTGCTCTGGGACTAAAACTGATTTCCTCAGTGGCCTGGAGGCGGGTATACCCTGCTGGAAGGAGCCGACTTTTCTTGTTGCCATAGTGTCAAACCTCCTAGTGACAGCAGCATATACCCATGGTCTGTGTCCCCCAATGGATCCTTCGAGAAAGAGATTTTACGGTAAGCATAAAAATCTCCTTTTTTATACATATATATCAACTGGCTCCAGAAAATTAAACAGATTTGTAAATTACTTCTATTAAAAAATCTTAATCCTTTCAGTACCTATGAGCTGCTGAAGCTGAGTTCTTTTCTGTTTAAATGCTCTCTGATGACACCTGTCTCGGGAACTGTCCAGAGTAGAAGCAAATCTCTTCTACTCTGTGCAGTTCCCGAGACAACCAGAGATGTCAGCAGAGTGCACTGTTGCCAGACAGAAAAGAACAACTCAATTTCAGCAGCTGATAATTATTGGAAGGATTAAGATTTTTTAATAGAATCAATTTACAAATCTATTTATCTTTCTGGAGCCAATTGATATTAAAAAATATTTTTTCCTAGAATACCCCTTTAAACATTACATACATACCCTTTATTGTTTTCACTGCAAGTGTATCATAAAGGCAGCTTATGCATGTTATATGGCTTCTGGTGAGAGCTACCAGATTGATGTACATGGGATGGGGGCAGCAGGACCTGCTGTAATGGTTGGGTGTGGACAGTACATTTATTACTTTTAATATATGAAGTCACTATTTATTTATCACTTTTTTCTTTTCTTTTAATCTTTTAGCTCCTTGGTCATGCAGCAAGAAACATGGTGATGCAAGAAGACACCATTTTACATTCAGAAGATGTAAGAAAATATTAAAAATAGCAGTGATTAGAAATCTTTATAAAGCAGTGTTTCCCAACCAGGGTGCCTCCAGCTGTTTCAAAACTACACCTCCCAGCATGCCCAGACAGCCGAAGGCTGTCTGGGCATGCTGGGAGATGTAGTTTTGCAACAGCTAGAGGCACCATGGTTGGGAAACACTGATCGGTTGGGAAACACTGTTAGGAAATTTTCAAGCGGATTTTCCGTTCACAAATTCTGCTTAAACAAATTCCGAAGTGCGAATTTGTGAATGGAAACCCATTCACTATACTAAACATTTTAGCAAGCGGAATTTCTGCCTGCAATTTCAAAGCGGAATTGCAGGCAGAAATTCTGTAGTGTAAACCTAGCCTTATAGAGAATGAATGGAAAGCTGGCCATGCATACATGGTGCACTGAACCACATGGTCCACTGATCTGCTTTTTATCCCCTGTCCTGTGGACTTCTAATTTCTTGAGATGGGGATACCCCTTTAAGCACATCAGCCCTGGTGTACATACTGTATTACACTCTTTAATTCTAGAAGTCAGTAGTGGGCCACAATCATAGATGTCACCAGTTTAATCTTCTCACAAATATGTGTATCAAATAAATTGGGGTCTGGTTAATGCAACTGTAGGTGAGCCAATTACAATAATAATACCTCTCAGTGCTCCCTTTCTAAAGTAGGTTTGTACTGGATTAGACAAATACGACAATCTTCTTTAAGAATAAGGCTAGGTTAAGACTATGGAATCTCCATGCAGAAACTTTCCACCCGGAGATTCCGACTGAATCAGTCGGCGCTAGGACCGTGCAGACACTGCAGTCCCCAATAGACTGCAATGTGTTCCGCGCGGATTTCCGCCTGAAGAAAGAGCAACGCCATTCTTCAGGCGGAAATTTCCAAGCAGATTTTCCGCTCACAAATTCCACTTCACAAATTCCGAAGTGTGAATTTGTGAACGGAAACCCATTCACTACACTATACATTTTAGCAAGCGGAATTTCCGCCTGCAATTTCAAAGCGTAATTGCAGGCTAAAATTCTGTAGTCTGAACCTAGCCTAAATAAGAAGCGCCATACTTCTCCTCAGGTTGTGTGTGGTACTGCGGCTAACTCGATTCCCTTCAGTGGTGGTGTTGTTTCTGGAAAACAAATTTTCGAATCCATCACAAATCCTTTAAAGGAGTACTGCAGCACAAAGTGTCTGTTACAGGGGCTACAACCGCTAGGACCCCTGTGATCTCCTGCAGGGGTCACCTGTTCTCTAAAAGGAGCGTGTGCTGGGGACAGCACACACTCCATTTATTCTCTAAGGCACCGCCGGAGGGACCCAAGTGCTGTACTTGGGTCTCTTTGGCGTTGCCTTAGAAATGAATAGAGCGCGTGCCGTCCCCAGCTTGTGCTGCTTCAGAGAACAGTCGACCCCTGCAGGAGATCACAGGGGTCCCAGCGGTCGGGTCCCCTGTGATCAGACACTTATCCCCTATCCTGTGGATACGGAATAAGTGACTTTTTGATGCAGTACCCATTTAACTATCACTGGGCTTTTCTATTGAAGTGCACCTACCTTGCTGATATGTAACATACAGTAATGAAAACTCTGTTCTGTTTTATTGATTATTTCTAACTTGCTTAATGTGTGATCTTTTCAGAGCTTGAGAAAAATGGCAATAATAACAACTCATCTACAGTATCAGTAAGTGCAATCATTTTACCAGTGTTCTTTGATGTATCATCAACAGACTGGACTGTACATTAATAACCTCTTTATCATCTGTCTTTCAGACAAGAAGCCATCCAGAAGAAGTGAGTGCCCTTCTTATCACTGTGTACTGTGTAAATGTATTTGTTTTTGCATAGTTTTGATCTTCCTCACGCTGTATGGTATTTGGGACTTACTGTATTCACTTCCTGTTGCTTAAAGGACTATTCCAGTCTGTATTGCTTATCTCCTATACAAAGCATAGGGTCCAACCACTCGGACCCCTTCTATCTCGAGAACAGGGACTCGAATTTCCTGATGAATAGAGCGGTGGGTTGCGCACGTTTTTTGGGTGCCCGTGCCAGACAATGACTCCCAAAAACCTCTCCGGGTGGAGATTCCGTAGTGTAAATAAGCCTTTATAAGGCAGATGCCAATTGTGCCGTACCAGGGAGAAGCCATCACTTCATTATGTGGGAATGAGCTCCATAGTCTAACTGCTCTTACAGTAAAGAATCCAGGGTCTAAGTAGTGGGGCTGCTGGACCACTGGGTCCTTCTCACTATGGGCACTGAATCAGGTGGCTGTGACATGGCAAGTGGGCTTGTACAATTTGATCAAAATGTATACTAACTACCTGATGTGAGTTTTTAGAAGTGTGCTGAGAATAACAGATCAACAGGACAGCATGTGGATGTGGGGGTCATGTCGTGTGTGTGTGTATGTATGTTGTTAGGGTACATATGGTTCTGATCCTTAAAAAATCTTGATTGTCTGTGTGCTTCCCAAATTAGTCTTCCACCCTCCCGACAGAGGGTTATGTAACGGCTGGAAAGATCAACACACAACAAAGCAATGTGGTGTGGAGGTTTTGGAGGGTGCAAGACTAATTTGGGAAGCACACAGACAAGCGAGATCTCTGTTTTTTTTTAATATATTGATATATAGTACAGATCAAAAGTTTGGACACACCTTCTAATTCAAAGAGTTTTCTTTATTTTCATGACTATGAAAATTGTAGATTCACACTGAAGGCATCAAAACTATGAATTAACACATGTGGAATTATGGACATAACAAAAAAGTGTGAAACAACTGAAAATATGTCATATTCTAGGTGGAAAGTGTCCCCAAGTGCAGTCACAAAAACCATCAAGAGCTACAAAGAAACTGGCTCACATGCGGACCACCCCAGGAAAGGAAGACCAAGAGTCACCTCTGCTGCGGAGGATAAGTTCATCCGAGTCACCTGCCTCAGAAATCGCAGGTTAACAGCAGCTCAGATTAGAGACCAGGTCAACGCCACAGTGTTCTAGCAGCAGACACATCTCTAGAACAACTGTTAAGAGGAGACTGTGAATCAGGCCTTCATGGTAGAATATCAGCTAGGAAACCACTGCTAAGGACAGGCAACAAGCAGAAGAGACTTGTTTGGGCTAAAGAACACAAGGAAGGGACATTAAACCAGTGGAAATCTGTGCTTTGGTCTGATGAGTCCAAATGTGAAATCTTTGGTTTCAACCACTGTGTCTTTGTGCAACGCAGAAAAGGTGAACGGATGGACTCTACATGCTTGGTTCCCACCGTGAAGCATGGAGGAGGAGGTGTGATGTTGTGGGGGTGCTTTGCTGGTGACACTGTTGGGGATTTATTCAAAATTGAAGGCATACTGAACCAGCATGGCTACCACAGCATCTTGCAGCGGCATGCTATTCCATCCGGTTTGCGTTTAGTTGGACCATCATTTATTTTTCAACAGGACAATGACCCCAAACACACCTCCAGGCTGTGTAAGGGCTATTTGACCAAGAAGGAGAGTGATGGGTGCTGTGCCAGATGACCTGGCCTCCACAGTCACCAGACCTGAACCCAATGGGCCAACAAGTGCTAAGCATCTCTGGGAACTCCTTCAAGACCGTTGTAAGACCATTTCAGGTGACTACCTCTTGAAGCTCATCATGAGAATGCCAAGAGTGTGCAAAGCAGTAATCAAAGCAAAAGGTGGCTACTTTGAAGAACCTTGAATATAACATTTTCAGTTGTTTCACACTTTTTTGTTATGTATATAATACCACATGTGTTAATTCATAGTTTTGATGCCTTCAGTGTGAATCTACAATTTTCATAGTCATGAAAATAAAGAAAACTCTGAATGAGAAGGTGTGTCCAAACTTTTGGTCTGTACTGTATGTATATATATATATTATTAATATTCATGAACCCATTTACACTTATTTTCCCCTAGTCGCAGCATCGTCATTTTATGTACTAACCTTTTGTGCTTATTTTCATTAAAGGGGTATTCTGCTGTAACAAAAAATATGATGCTAGGGCACTGGTAAAAATAGAAACATTTTTTTATTTCTTACCACTGCCTCCCTCTGGCCCAGCCACAGCACTTGTTCTTTTTCTTCTGGTCCTCTGTCACTCGTTTCTGTAGCCTGCTTCTGACACGGGTGCTTAGAGCAGGACCTTTCTGCTCAGGGTGCCATTTTGGCCAGTGATTGGCGAGGGGAAAGGTCCTACTCCAAGAACTTGTCTTAGAAGCAGGTTGAAGAGACAAGCAGCTGGGGACCGAAAGAAGAAGAACCAGAGCTATGGCGGGACCAATGGTGGACCTGAGGTATGTAAGTATGACTTTTTTTTCTCTCTCCTATTTTACCAGGGCCCTTTTAATGAAAATAACCCTATAGTCTTCCAAATTTTCCTCCACAAACGATGTCAGGGGAGAGAATGATCAGGCATGTTGGATTTCAACTGCCTGGCCCTATTGTTCTTAGAGAGAGTGAAGCCGCTGTCAGAAAAGTCTTGTTCTGGCTCATCCCTCCTCTCCCTATTGAGAACAAAACCGAAAGTGTATGGAGGGATTGGGAGCACTAGCTATAGGCCAAAGGAACATTCGACAAAAACGCGGCCTTTAGCGAAGGTTTCTGGCTTTCTTCACTAAAGGACGTCTTTCCCAACAAGTGTGCCTCCAGCTGATGCAAAACTACAACTCCCTGCATGCCCGGACAGCCAAAGGCTGTCCGGGCATGCTGGGAGTTGTAGTTTTGCTACAGCTGGAAGCACCCTGGTTGGAAAAAACACTAAGTTAGGGTTAGGGTAAGTCAGTAATCATGCTGACATGATTGACATGCTGACATGGCTCCTTAAAGGGGTACTCCGCTGCTCAGCGTTTGGAACAAACTGTACCGAATGCTGAAGCCGGCACCAGGAGATCGTGACGTCATAGCCCCACCCCCTCATGGCGTCACGCTCTGCCCCTGGGCATGACATCATGAGGGTGGTGGGGCTATGATGTCACGAGCTCGGAGCCGGCTCCAGCGTTCAGAACAGTTTGTTCCAAACACTGAGCAGCGGAGTACCCCATTAATGGGCAAATTCAAATAAGTATATGGTGCTTATTCTTTAGCAAGTCTATCCTAGAAGAGGTAAAGTATACAGCAAATACAAACTAAATCCCTAAATGCAGCCCCAACTTTGCAGTTTTGATGTAGTTTTTGCTGCATTATCCCCGTGTAGAAGGGGAAAAAACAAAACAAAGCTTAGTCCTTGAATTTGACCCCAACATGCCTCCTGACTCCCACCTTTTGTGCATGCAGCAAATATATTACCCATTGTATTCTATTCCTCAGCACATAATATCAACATTTAACAATTATATTATATGTATCATCTCTTTTTCTTTGTTTTGTCCAGTGTTGAGCAGTCCTCCAATCTTCAGGATCAGCTGAAGCATTTGTTAAAATGAGAAAAACCCGAATTGCTCTGGATACACATCTGAAGTGCACTGAATGTTGCCATTAGTTTACCCGCTGTCGGACGGCTCTTTTACTTGTTCTAGAGAAAAACTTGAAAACACTTGTAGTTAATGCATTGATGGGCAGATTTATCAACCTGTCACCGTTATACAACTGGTGTCAGGGTGTATGTACAAGGGGGGTGGTAATATTATGGTAATACTGCATGATTATTTTTTATTTTTTTTTGCAGGTTACAGTAACTGGTTTATCATAAAGGTAAATACTGTATATGAAGCTTTTGGAGCAGTTTTACCATGTTTGTGAACAAAAACAGATCTATTAGCATACGTTTTCCAATAACCGCAGTATAGTTTCCTGCGGTTTGTTATAATGCAGTAATGCTTTGGCTTTCTGCTGCACCATTACTAAATCATGACAATAAATCAGATCTTGTATTGATATATATCACAACATCTCCATAAATGTATTATATACACGGTTTAGATTTATGGTTGCATAGCAACAGAAATGTGACAGTGCTGATATATCTGCCCCAGACTTCTGTATTATTATTATAAATATTTTTATTGCTTGACTACTTATATCTGTAAAACTCAGTGGATGTTTTGTACATTATGTAAATATGATCTTTTTACGTCTGTATTGTTTCCCCTATTGCTAATAAAAGTCAATGATAATATTGAAGACATGGAAGATGAGGATAATACACTGCAAATCAAGAATTTGCATTAAGGGTATGTTCACAAGTTAGGAAAATGTGCGGAATGTCCACCCATGTCATGTGCCATGTCTATTCTTTCTGCGGATGCCAGAATTGGGATTTCCGCGGCAGATTCCACCGTGTGAACAGTGCAGCAGGATGAGACTCTGCTGCAGCGGAATATTTCAGTGGAATTCCGTATGTACATTGCGTTGTGGGAACATACCCTTAGGCTGGGCTCACGCATAGTGATAGTGTCCCATGTGCCAGTTACAGCTTAGCATAACCGCAGGTGTTTTACTGCAATTTAGCTATGTTGTTGCAGTTGTTGGTTATTCAGATTTTGCAGGTGAAGTATGTAAAAGAAAATGTTTCACCTGCAAAGACAGCATTGCTAAACTGAAGCCGTTTGCAGCATAACGTGTGGCTTTGCTTCACAGTAAAAAAAAAAAAAAAGTAGCCAGCACCTAAACCCAATACACGGGTGCACGATGCTAAGCCACATGTTTGCTGCACAGTAACTGACCATGTGGCATATTCCCGCTACGTGTGAACCCAGCCCAAGCCAGCAGATCTTAGTTGGCTCTTTATGCTCTACTAGGCAATAGCAACGTAATATAAAAATACAATCTTGTCTAATTTACTTGGTGGCCAGTAGCTGGCTGACAGCCCTCTCTCTCCCCATACCACCATAGTGTGCACTTCACTTAAGAGTAAGGTAGGTTGAGGCCAAACACCCCAAAGAAAAAAGGATCAGGCATGTTAAAATCCAACTTCCTGATCCTTCTCTTGCCAAACCTCATCTATCTAGGGACAGCTGGGAGGCCGCCATAAGCAGTAGTGGAGACAGTAAGAGAAGACCGGAAGTGGAAGCTGGATCGCGCTGTCACAGAGGAGATAGGTACAAACTTGTACGGTAAGGTGCTTTATTCTTCAAAACATGCAACGCGTTTCAAAACCATGATTTTTTTCATTAGGCATGATAGAACTGAACAATAGACTGAATTTATACAAACACTTTTGGGGACGTCATACACGGATGTGACGTGTTGTACTCCACAAAACATGGAGAAACTAGATAAAACCTGGATTACCAGATGTTACTACTGATAATAATAAATATATAGATAACACAGAATGACACAATCATAGCAAAATAATAACCATTAAATCTAAAACTAATACCTGTTGTAAATCAGGAAAAATAAAAAATAGACAGGATATAAGGGTATTCAAGATGTAAAACATTTTAGAGGGTTGTTTTTTCAATCAATTCATTTAGCCCAAAGGGTCATAATGAATTGATATTAAAGATCCAGAAAGATTCCCTGTTAATAAGTTTCTGGAACCTGTTGTGTGTCCCTTCAGGGATAGCCTCAATTATCAATACCGACAGGCAATGAGGATCGCCGGCATGGACCATAGTAATATGTCTTTAGACACTATGCTGCATAAATTTGGTATGGATATTATGGCGATGTTTATTTATTCGTGCCCTTAATGTCTGTACTGTTCTGCCGATATATTGAATTCCACATCTGCAGGTCAGTAAATATACAACGAACATAGAAGAGCAATCAAAATGGCTCTTATCAACTAGAGAGCTTTTTTTCTATTAAGAGCCATTTTGATTGCTCTTCTATGTTCGTTGTACAGTAACCCCCTGACATGCGATGGCCCTGACATATGATAAAATCGACATACGATGGCCTCTCAGAGGCCATCGCATGTCGATGTCAGCATCGACATACAATGCTTTTATGTGTCGGGGCCATCGCATTAACTGCTATCCGACAGCGCAAAATGCTTAAGCTGCTGTCGGATAGCAGTTTAAGCATCCCGGGCAGGTTCGCTTACCTATTCCCGCTGCTCCTGGTCCACTTCACGATCCTGCGGCGTCTTCTGTATCTTCTCCAGGGTCCGGGCCTCGCTTTTCGGCGTCGTTATTACGTCACTACGCACGCCGTGTCGGCGCAGCAGCGTAATAAAGTCACCAGAAAGCGAGGCCCGGACCCTGCGAAAGAAGCCGGAGGATCGCGAAGAAGACACCGGAGCAGTGGGACAGCATCGGGAGTGGTGAGGACGCGGTCCGGAGCGGTGGGGACAGGTGAGTATAACTTCCTATACTTTACATTGCACGAATCCCTCAACATACGATGGATTCAACAAACGATGGGTCGTTTGGAACGAATTACCATCGTATGTTGAGGGACTACTGTATACTTACTGACCTGCAGATGTGGAATTCAATATATCGGCAGAACAGTACAGACATTAAGGGCACGAATAAATAAACATCGCCATAATATCCATACCAAATTTATGCAGCATAGTGTCTAAAGACATATTACTATGGTCCATGCCGGCGATCCTCATTGCCTGTCGGTATTGATAATTGAGGCTATCCCTGAAGGGACACACAACAGGTTCCAGAAACTTGTTAACAGGGAATCTTTCTGGATCTTTAATATCAATTCATTATGGCCCTTTGGGCTAAATTAAATAAAAAAACGACCCTCTAAAATGTTCAACATCTTAAATACCCTTATATCCTGTCTATTTTTTATTTTTCCTGATTTACAACAGGTATTAGTTTTATATTTAATGGTTATTATTTTGCTATATGATTGTGTCATTCTGTGTTATCTATATATTTATTATTATCAGTAGTAAGATCTGGTAATCCAGGTTTTATCTAGAGTACAACACGTCACATCCGTGTATGACGTCCCCATAAGTGTGTGTATAAATTCAGTCTATTGTTCAGTTATATCATGTCTGATGAAAAAAACCAATGGTTTTGAAACGCGTTGCATGTTTAGAAGAATAAAGCACCTTACCGTACAAGTTTGTACCTATCTCCTCTGTGACAGCGCGATCCAGCTTTCACTTCCAGTCTTCTCTTTCCGTCTCCAATAATTTCACGTCTGCCAGTCAGCATGGGAAGCCGCTGCAGTCTCCTCTTTTTCCATGCTCTTCTAAGTGTTGTACCTCTTTTGCACAACCCCAGCAGGTAAGCAAGCACCACACCTGTTCACATTGTTCTGTTATTACCACCGATACAGCACAGGGAGCGCTCCTTGTTTCCTCGCCATAAGCAGTAAGAAGTCAGCCAGTCCTGTCAAAATCGTCATGTCCTGCTTATAATAATCAAATGTGTATGGCCAACATGACGTCACCAGCCTCTGACATGCCACTGCATTAAAGAATATTAGAAGAACAATCTGTTTTTACACAGACACAACACAACTTTTGTCCACTGGATGTGTCTGGTATTGAAGGTCAGCCTTGTGTTCTTGAATGGAGATAAAGCTGTGTTCACATCTGAATCAGAATAGCACTGTACGCATCACTATTTTTCCTGTCAAAAAGAACGACCTCTTAGGGGACACGATTATGAGTCAGTAGGGTCTACCAGGCACTGTTGATGTCCATGGCGTAACATCCATCACACCACTGTGGCTTGTACCTTACAAAGCTTACAGACAGGTGTTATACTGTTTCTAAATGTATACAGAGCCTTCACAAAACCCTTGACAACCTTTTAGATAGACTGTGTTGACTACTAAGACCAGTGTCAACACAGTCTATTGGTGCCTCCAACTTTTGGTATGTTGCCTATCCAAGGAATTGTTAAAAGGATTATCCAGGGTCCAAAAACATGATGATTATACTCATGACAGGCATCAATATTAGATTGATGGGGGGTCTGGATCAGCTGTTGTAAGATGCCAGGAGGGTTATGTAAGCTCTGTTATGCAAAAGTTTCTTTAATCCCTTAAGGACTGAGCCCAGTTTGACCTTAAGGACCAGAGCATTTTTTGCAATTCTGACCACTGTCACGTTAAGCATTAATAACTCTGGGATGCTTTTACTTATGAATTTGATTCCGAGAGTTTTTTCGTGACAGATTCTACTTCATCATAGTGGTAAGTTTCCGTCAATACTTGCATCATTTCTTGGTGAAAAATTCAAAAATTTAGCATTTTCTAAATTTTAAGCTCTCTGCTTGTAAGGAAAATGGGCATACCAAATAAATGATATATTGATTCACATATACAATATGTCTACTTTATATTTACATCATAAAGTTGACGTGTTTTTACGTTTGGAAGACATTAGAGGGCTTCAAAGTTCAGCAGCAATTTTCCAATTTTTCACATTTTCAAAATCAGAATTTTTCAGGGACAAGTTCAGTGGATTTGAGGGGACTTCATATTAGAAATGCCCCATAAATGACCCATTATAAAAACTGCACCCCTCAAAGTATACAAAATGATATTCAGAATGTTTGTTAACCCTTTAGGTGTTTTCACAGGAATAGCAGCAAAGTGAAGGAGAAAATCCAGTTTTTGAATTTTTACAAGGGGTAAAAGGAGAAATTGCCCCCCAAAATGTGTAACCCAATTTCTCTTGAGTAAGGAAATACTTCATATGTGAACATAAAGTGTTCTGTGGGTGCACTAGAGGGCTCAGACAATGGGATTGTGGAGAGTGAATTTTGCTGAAATGGTTTTGAAGGGGACATGTCACATTTTGGAAGCCCCTATGGTTCCATAACAAAAAAAAAACAGGGCATACTATTTTGGAAACTACACCCCTCAAGGCACGTTACAAGGGGTACAGTGAGACTTAACACTCCACATGTGTTTGACGACTTTTTGGATGTGTAAATGAAATTTTTTTTTCCATTGAAATGCTGTTTCCCCGCCCCCCCCCCCCCCCCCACAAATTTACCATTTTAAAAAGAGGTAATAGGAGATAATGCCCCCCAAAATTTGTAAACCCATTTCTTCAGAGTATGGAGATACTCCATATGTGGATGTAAAGTGCTCTGTGGGTGAACTACAATGCTCAGAAGAGAAGGAGCGCCATTGGGCTTTTGGAGAGAGAATTTGTTTGGAATGGAAGTCGGGCCACGTGCGTTTACAAAGCCCCCATGGTGCCAGAACAGTAGACCCCCCCACACACTTGTGACCCTATTTTGGAAACTACACCCCTCGCAGAATGTAATAAGGGGTGCAGTGAGCATTTACAGCCCACTGGCATTTGACAGACTTCTGGAACAGTGGGCTGTGCAAATGAAAAATAATTTTTTTTCATTTCCACGGACCACTGTTCCAAAAATCTGTCAGACACCTGTGGGGTGTAAATGCTCACTGCACCCCTTATTACATTCTGTGAGGGGTGTAGTTTCCAAAATGGGGTCACTGGTGGGGGGCAAAATGCCCAATATCCCCCCACTGTATGTCTCCCTTCCTTTTATATGTGAGTATGCACTTTTGCAAATAAAGCATGAAGAACTGAAGCCTTGGTGAGTGCCGATTTTTTCTGCAACATACTTTTCATATTGGATTGTATTGGATACTACTTATCTATCAGAGCTTCATCACAGCTATGTCCGACACGCACAGCATTACCGTTCCATAAACCCACAGTGCCACACGCACCTCTACACGCTGCATAAATTAGGGATTGCATAGGGGTATTCTACGCCAGTGATTCCCAAACAGGGTGCCTCCAGCTGTTGTAAAACTCCCAGCATGCCTGGACAGTCAAGGGCTGTCCGGCAATACTTGGAGTTAATGTTTTGCAACAGCTGGAGGCTCCGTTTTGGAAACAGTGCCGTACCGGATGTTTTTTATTTGGGGGGGGGGGGGGGGGGGGTGGTACTTTGTAGGGGTATATGTAGTGCTTTACCCTTTATTTTGTGTAGTGTTTTAGGGTACATTCACACAGGCGGGGGTTCACAGCGAGTTTCCCGCTGGGAGTTTGAGCTGCAGTGGATAATTTGCTGCATCTCGAACTTGCAGTGAGAAACTTGCTGTAAACCCCCACCCATGTGAATGTAGCCTGTGCAACTCTCAGCATGCAGAGACAGCAGAAGGGCATGCTGGGACTTGTAGTTATGCAACATCTTGAGGCATACTTCTACAATTTCCAAACTACAACTCCCAGCATGCCCAAAAAAGCCAAAGGGCATTCTGGGAGTTGTAGTTTTGCAACAACTGGAGGAGAACCGTTTGGAGACCACTGTGTAGTGGTGTCCAAACTGTAGCCTTCCAGATGTTGCAAGACTTCAACTCCAAGCATGCCCAGACTGCCCAGGCATGCTGGGATTTGTAGTCTGGCAACATCTGAAGTGCCAGATGTTACAGAACTACAACTCCCAGCATGTCTGGGCATGCTGAGCGTTGTAGTTCAACATCTGGAAGAGCACAGATTGGTCTCCAAACAGCCAAAGGCTGTCTGGGCATGCTTGGAGTTGTAGTTTTGAAACTCCTAGAAGCAGCAGTGAAGATCACTTTACAGCGATCTTCACTGCTGCCTATGATGCTGCTGCTGCCTCCTCCACGCTGCCCCCACTACATTGGCCCCTGCAGCTCTCGTGGTCATCTTCCCCCGCTCTGCCTGGAATTCTAGGGGCGGGCAGAGCGGGGGGACACATGCTGTCTCCATTGATGGCTATGCCTTTTTGAGCAGGACTGTGCGGACACTGCAGTCTCCAATAGACTGCAATGTGTTCCGTGCGGATTTCCGCCTGAAGAAAGAGCAACGCCAATCTTGAGGCGGAAATTTCCAAGCGGATTTTCCGTTCACAAATTCCGAAGTGTGAATTTGTGAACGGAAACCCATTCACTACACTATATATTTTAGCAAGTGGAATTTCCGCCTGCAATTTCAAAGAGGAATTGCAGGCGGAAATTCCGTAGTCTGAACCTAGCCTAAGCATGCCTTATAGGTAAAATCCCATACAAATGTGGTGGGCCATGGGGGTGCGATGTGAGGTGTATGGGGCTGATGTTGTAGCCCAGGGGCAGATGGTATTAACCCCTAAATGTCCGTGACGCCAGGGCGTGATTTTCCCGATAACCACCCGAACGGTAGCACCGCTAGTCCCAGTTAAGCAGGGCAAATAAGAGTCCAAGGTCAGGTTAGGGTTAATGGTAGCTTTACTGAGGTAGACAGATAGGAACAGTCTTTACAGCTAGGCTAGGATCCCAGAGAGGTGACCAGTAACACAGAGGACCTCGCAGCTTGCTGGGACTTGCAGTGACTTTGACAGACTTTAGGACAACCACGCTGAGTATAATAGACTTGACTGAAGATAGTGACAGCAGACAGAGATGACTTGACTTACGGACTTGTGGCTGTAATTTAGGCTTGAGGCCTCCAGATGTGCTGGACACTGGCTCTGAGACGTCTGGACAGGATTGATCTCAGCAGAAAGTGAAACACGAGCAAAAGAGGCAGGTGCAGCTCCTCCCTTCCTTATAAAGGGGGGCTGTGCAAGGAGCCCATAGGCTAGCTGCGGGTCATCTGGTTACCTGGTGCTCTCTGGGTAACAAAACATGTGACTTTAATGTGTGACAACCATTATCATGTGAGATCTATAACCATGTGACCATATATCAAAAGGCTTTTACACATAACTAACAACCTATGACTATCTTAGGGGACACGATTATGAGTCAGTAGGGTCTACCAGGCACTGTTGATGTCCATGGCGTAACATCCATCACACCACTGTGGCTTGTACCTTACAAAGCTTACAGACAGGTGTTATACTGTTTCTAAATGTATACAGAGCCTTCACAAAACCCTTGACAACCCTTTAACTAGACTCTGTTGACTACTAAGACCAGTGTCAACACAGTCTATGGGTGCCTCCAACTTTTGGTATGTTGCCTATCCAAGGAATTGTTAAAAGGATTATCCAGGGTCAAAAAACATGATGATTATACTCAGGACAGGCATCAATATTAGATCAATGGGGGAGGGGGGGTCTGGGTCAGCTGTTGGAAGATGCCAGGAGGGTTATGCAAGCTCTTTAGTTTCTTTAAAGGGGTACTCTAGAAAAAAAAAATATTCAAATCAACTGGTGCCAGAAAGTTATACAGATGTGTAAATTACTTCTATTTGAATATCTTAAGCCTTCCAGTACTTATCAGTTGCTGTATGTTCCAGAGGAAGTTGTGTAGTTCTTTCCAGTCTGACCACAGTGCTCTCTGCTGCCACCTCTGTTTATGTCAGGAACTGTCCAGAGTAGGAGCAAATCCCCATAGCAAACCTCTCCTGCTTTGCAGAGTTCCTTACATGGACAGAGGTGGCAGCAGAGAGCACTGTGGTCAGACTGGAAAGAACTACACAACTTCCTCTGTTATATACAACAGCTGATAAGTACTTGAAGGATATTTAAACAGACAGTGGTCCCGGTGACCCGTGTCTAATGCCGGACATCACTGATCCCTTGTGATGCCCGGGATTAACCCCTTAGACGCAGCAATCAAAGTTGCAAATAAATTAAGTCCTATAAGATTTAATGTATTTACACCCTCCAAATAAGGGACAATCCCAATAGCAGATGGGGACACACCCGAAATGGGACAAAACACTCCCAGTAGGGGACAAGGCCCCAATGCACCCCCTGGAGAAGCCACAGCACAGAAGACTGATGTTTAAACAGTGGTCTTCTGCTTCTGTACATCTGCCAGCCACATCATTCACCCCCCTCCTTTCCTGATCCCCCCTGCCGCTTTTTTTCCCCCTGTGCCAAATCATCCCCCCCCCCTTTTATCCCCCTGTTCCACATAATTTCCTATTGATTCCCCCCCTGTGCCACATCACCCCCTCTTTACCAACCCCTGTGCCACCCCCACCCCCCCTGTGCCATTTCATTCCTCTTTATCCCCCTGTGCCATTTCATAAAGGGGGGGGGGTGATGTATTTACACAGAGGGTAATAAAGGGGGAATGATGTAGTATTGGGGGGGAATAAAGTGGCACAGGGTATAAAGGGGAATGAAATGATACAGAGGAGGAATAAGGGGAGATTAAACATCACTGTGAGATTTTACTGTGATATTCCTTTCTATCATGTTTTATAGGTAATTACACTCTATAGTGAGTACAGGACAGTATTCCATCATGTAGAAAGATTTTTGAGCCTTTTTTCCCAATAAGGGACATTTCTCAAAAGCGGACACTTTTTTATTCCCCGTGAGTGTCCACTATTGGGAGATTCTACTGTAGTTGAAGGACCATGCTGATAAGTACAGAACAACTTGTACATGCAATGCACAGGAGTTAGGAATGAGAGTTTACAGATTTCTAGTGCTGGAGAACTACAAACACCAGCATTGCCTGCCAGTCTATGAATGTAGCTTTGATGATGCTTATGATAAATGATCTAAAGAACAGTGATCCACCCACAATGTATACAAGGCAGATGACATTGCAGAATACAGCTGAGGGTATGGAGTTCATGTGCTATACACGGAGAGGGGGAGGGAGTGAACTATAGAACTGCAGTGCATTATGGGATGCGAGGAAGCTGCTGCTACAGAGCATGAACATGTCACAGTGCAGGTAATACGTCTCCGCTGTTGTGTTTGTGGATATATAATGTGTCTCATTACTATATAAGAAGGGGAGTATTGATACAATTGTCTCTATATCTAATATATTGCTCCTGACTTGGTATTGTTTGTGGTGTTTATTATGCTTTGTATGCTATACAGTTATTTATATGGTACATGAATACAGTGTTTTTTCACAAACCATGGCCATGTAAACAAGCATGAAAGAAGAAAGGAGTAAACAATAAATGTTACATAACCTAAGCCAAAGGGCCCTTTCACACAAATCCAGCTAGGATATATGGGAAGCAGCAGCGATATTAGTCGGCACTAGGACCGCTCGGACACATGCTGTCTCCATTGATGGCTATGCCTTTCTGAGGAGATTCTGCTAAAACAATGGACATGTTGATTTTTTTTTTCTGATTCTGGATTGTAGGGTATGCAGTGTGAATACCACAATATTAACTTCATGTAGCAGAAATTCCTATCTTAAATGGGTTATCCAGGGAAAAACTTTTTTTTTATATATCAACTGGCTCCAGAAAGTTAAACAGATTTGTAAATTACTTCTATTGAAAAAATCGTAATCCTTTCGGTACTTATGAGCTGCTGAAGTTGAGTTGTTCTTTTCTGTCTAAGTGCTCTCTGATGACACCTGTCTCGGGAACTGTCCAGAGTAGAAGCAAATCCCCATAGCAATTCTATTCTGCTCTGTGCAGTTCCCGAGACGAGCAGAGATGTCAGCAGAGAGCACTGTTGCCAGACAGAACAGAACACCTCAACCTCAGCAGCTGATAATTATTGGAAGGATTCAGATTTTTTTTTATAGAAATAATTTACAAATCTGTTTAACTTTCTGGAGCCAGTTGATATATAAAAAGAAATGTTTTTCCTGTAATACCCCTTTCATTTTTAAGATGGATTACGACATGTGAAAGGGCCTTAACATGCCAATTCCTGTGCTCTAGCTCCATCACACATTCTGCTTATTCAGTCTAAGGCTGGGTTCACACCACGTTTTTCAAATACGGTTACCGTATACGGTTTTCCGCTAAAAAACGTATGGCAAAAACCGTATGCAACCTTATACAACCGTATGAATCCAAATAAAAATGTATACGGTTTTTCCCCGTACGGTTCTATCCGTTTGCATCAGTTTTTGCCAACGGTTTTGCTATTTTGTTGGAATTAGTTTTCCAGCAATTTTATAAAGTTACTATTGTTCTATTGAAATTCCAAAGGATGTGGGAGTGGTTTCCTGTGTGGATCACCCTGGATTGAGGAGAGTGTGAGAGAAGATCTGCGCATGTGTCAACTCTAAAAACGGATTAGAAAAACCGTGTGCAACCGTATTCTGAAATTCTGTGTACGGTTCTCATAGACAACAATGTTAAAAGAACCGCATACAGTTCGCATACGGTTTTCCAACCGGAGGCAAAAACGTGGTCGACAGCGTTTTTGTTTCGAGGCAAAACGAATGCAACCGTACACGACATTTGGAATACGGTTTACAATGCATTCTCTATGCATACGGTTTCGAATACGGTCGTATACGTTTTTTTGCGGAAAACCGTATACGGTTACCGTATTTGAAAAACGTGGTGTGAACTCAGCCAGTCGGAATTCAAGAGGAATTCGAGCAGAAAAAATTACGTCCGAAAAATCGAAATTGGAAACCGCACGGAATTCACGTGGAATTCGTGCGGAATGCGCGCAGAAATGCAAGCGGAAATGCAAGCGGAAAGGGGGAAGAAGGAAGGGGAGGGTTTGTGGGAGGGCCAAATCGGCCTATTTATGATTGTGCTAGTCAGAAATTTGTTTCTTAATAATTAATATCATTAGTTTCGCTCAATTTTTAACAGATTTTGGAAAGACAGCACTTTGCTCTGCTTCTATCTTGTCCTAAAATGGCTGACGAGTAAAAAAAAGGGTGGAGTGTGGGTTGGAGATTGGTTGTCATGCTTTTTCCATGGTCTGTCTCTTCTATATTTTTCCACGCGCATTCCGCGCGGAAACGATCTCGGGCGTAATTTTTTTTCCCATTGACTTCAATTGAATTCTACTAGCGGATTCCGCTTGAAGAATGAACATGCTCTTTCTTCAGGCGGAACGGAATTCAGCGTCGGAATTCCGCGGGCGGAATTTGCGCTGTGTGAACAGGACAGCGGAAATTACATTGAAGTCAATGGCAGAGGGGATGGCTAGAGATGAGCGAACTTACAGTAAATTCGATTCGTCACAACCTTCTCGGCTCGGCAGTTTATGACTTTTCCTGCATAAATTAGTTCAGCTTTCAGGGGCTCCCTTGGGCTGGAAAAGGTGGATACAGTCCTAGGAGACTCTTTCCTAGGACTGTATCCACCTTTTCCAGCCCACCGGAGCACCGGAAAGCTGAACTAATTTATGCAGGAAAAGTCAGCATCCGCTGAGCAGAGAAGTTCGTGACGAATCGAATTTACTGTAAGTTCGCTTATCTCTAGAGATGGCAATTCTTTTGGAGCGGATAATTCAAAAGGAAGTAAATTCCTCTTGAATTCCGACATGTGAATGGGCCCTAAACCAGTGTTTTCCAACCAGGGTGCCTCCAGCTTTCGCAAAAGTACAACTCCCAGCATGCCCGGACAGCCGAAGGCTGTCCGGGCATGCTGGGAGTTGTAGTTTTGCAACAGCTGGAGGCACCCTGGTTGGGAAACACTGGTTTTGACTAAAACAGAAAACTTTGGTTTGTCCAAAAAGCTATTTGCAATTCTGTACCATCTGCTATATTACTGTATAATAGACTGTATATTCACTTATTTCTGTACACAACCCCAGTTCTATCCTATGTGCTAATGCTTTGTGCTTATCCTCCTCCTCTACTAATATCTCCAAGATATCTCTAGTGCTGCACTTCTATTCTGGAATACTCGTTAATCATTTATATTAGTCATTTAGACTAAGGGTGTTATAGGAAAACTCTCATACAAAGATACATATTCCCTATCAGCAGAAGTTTGAGCGCCATTTTTTTTAGCCATTAAAAAATAATCAATTTTTTTGTCAAAAAAATGTTTAAGCAAATTGGTTACAAAATCAGCCAATTACGGTATTCAAAATTGTTCTTTGTAATACCCAAAATTGGCCAAAAATAAAGAACTTGCTACTTTAATTTGATGGCTTTATTATCTGATGTGCACATAGCTGTTTTATTATTGAGTTCTGTAGAACCCAAATAGTAGGAAAAAAATGAACATTGCGTGAATATTGCCTCGGTCTTGTGGTTTGAGGTTAAAATGTCTAATGTTCTCTTAATGCTGATTTGTCTAGTGATCCCACATCCAGCTGCTGCTCCCAAGGTCTTCAGACCCATGAAGATGTCAAGGTATTTCTACCCATAATCACATCTGTTCGCTTAGTACTAGACATTGTCTATTCACTGTAACCAAAGCCAAACCCTCCGACTTGTTTAGCCTCACATCTGTAGCTATGTACTCACAGGAATGATTTATTTGACACGCAATGCCATGAAGTTGCCTGAAATATTGTTATTATATCTGTATATAAAGCAATGCAGTACCTCTGTCCATAGACCACCGGACTCACTAGTATTGTCCTTGGAAACCCCCACTGCACCTGCACTGCTGCCGGCACAACAAGGATCCAATCTTTACTTTTTCTAGGACATATCTAAAATGTCCTGTGTAATAGTATGTTAGAAACCACTTGGAACCCTGCTTGCCAACCCAAAAACCAACGGGAGTTCATGAGGAACACCGCAACAACCAAAACATGTCGGGCCAGATTCACATGGCATCTTTTCATGTGTATTGTAGTGCAGAATACATGTGTTTTTTGCACCAAAATATACTGTATTTTTCGCCCTATAGGAAGGACGCACCGGCGTATAAGACGCACCCTATTTTTAGGTGCAAAATCAAAAAAATTAAAGATTTTGAACCCAATAGTGGTCTTCAACCTGCGGACCTCCAGATGTTGCAAAACTACAACTCCCAGCATGACCGGACAGCCGTTGGCTGTCCGGGCATGCTGGGAGTTGTAGTTTTGCAACATCTGGAGGTCCGCAGATTGAAGACCACTGCATAGGAGGTAATACTCACGTGTCCCCGCCGCTCCGGACCCGTCACCGCTGCCCTGGATGTCGCTCCATCGCTGTCGCCGTGTCCTCGTCGCTCTGCTGCCGGCCTGCTGCTGAACGTCTCTGCTGCCGGCCGGGTATCCTCGCTCTCCGTCGCCGTCATCATGTCGTACGCGACGACGAGGAAGGAGAGGGCCGGCCATACAGGGGATCCCTGAACGGAGAAGACACCGAGGAGGCAGGTAAGGTCCCTCCCGGTGTCCTGTAAGCACTAACCTGGCTATTCAGTCGGGCTGTTCGGGACCGCCGCGGTGAAATCGCGGCGGTCCCGAACAGCCCGACTGAACAGCCGGGTTAGTGTCACTTTCCCTTCAGACGCATTGATCGCCGCGTCTGAAGGGTTAATACAGGGCATCACCGCGATCGGTGATGTCCTGTATTAGCCGCAGGTCCCGGCCGTTGATGGCCACAGGGACCGCCGCAATAGGGGTGTATTCGCCGTATAAGACGCACCGACTTTTTCCCCTTAGTTTTGGGGAAGAAAAAGTGCGTCTTAGACGGCGAAAAATACGGTATGTGCAATATGCCTGCAGGCCACGTTTTTTTTTTTAAACTCGTTTTATTGAAGTTTGAATAGAAGTATCGATATCAGATACACAGGAAAAACAAATGTCACACAATTCCAGTCATGTAGAGCATTTCAATCAGGAAGAACCCAACCATAAAACTAAAAGAACATAAAGCACAACCTCATGCCACCATACTGCAGGGGCACAGCCCCACACCATAGATCCAACCAGGGAAAACACAGGGTGGGAATGGAGGACAAACCAGCTGCTACCCCACAATAGAGGAGAACAGAGAGTGAGGAAAAGAAAAACAAAGAGAGAGATACAAAACTAAGAGGGATACAAGAGAGGAAGGAAAGGGTAGACGCTGACACCATTTCAAAAAGAAAGAGGTCAACAGGAATTAAAAGGGAGAGCCCAGAGCCCCAGAGGACATTAAAGAAGTAAAACTGAGGGCGAGTATCTGGTAAGGGGAGAGCCACACCAAGTGCCCCACACATTAGGAAATTTATTAGGGCATTTTCTATGTTTAAAAACTAATTGTTCATATGGGAGAATATCATTAACTAACTACCGCCACTGTGAGAGAGAGGGCGGACGGGGGTCTATCCAGCGTAGGGCTACCGCTTTCCTAGCCAAAAATAATAATGTTGCCAGGATTCTTCAGAGAGGAGACTAAATAGGCAGATCAGAGGATCCAGCGGGATTGGGATGGAGACAAGAGAGGTCAGGAAATCTACAATACTCTGCCAATACGTTTGGAGCTGCAGGCCACATTTCAAAGGCGTATATGGACCAGTGTTTATAATGTGAATGTTTTCGCCTTTAAAAAAAAGAAACAATATGGCTGCTCCTCTTGGGTATTACACACATATTGTTGTGGCATTTTACCAGAATATTGTCTCAATCTCTTCAGGTACTCACAGTAGCAACATCTATAAATTTAAGAAGGCTTGTAAATGCACCCAGTAAATGTGAAATACACACGTAATCAAATACGCACACAAAAATACACTAAAAATACGTTTTAAGAAAGCTTAAAGAGGTACTGCGCCCCTAGACATCCTATCCCCCATCCAAAGGATAGGGGATAAAATGTCTGATCGCAGGGGTTCTGCCACTGTCGCCACACCCCCTCCCATAGACTTGCAGCCCCTGTATCTCCCTTCATCAGACATGGAGCGACGTTCGTTCCGTGCAGCAGATGACACGGGGTGCTGCAGGATAGATCGCGGGGGTTAAGATAGGGGATAAGATGTCTAGGGGCGAAGTACCCCTTTGAAAAAAAAATGCTTGCATGTGAAAATTTGTCTTTAAAAAATACTTGCATGAAATTCTGCCTTAAAATTTGAATTTATTTTTTCTGCTTCTGTTTTACACTATTTGAATTTAGCCTCACTGTGAAAAAAGATACAATGATTTACCCACCCCTTTACCAAGCTCCTATGAGGCAGGGATGGCATTAGAAGTTGCCTTAAAGTGGAAAAAAATTTCAGAGGTTCCCTGTTATATTGAGGTTGGGAATTACTGACCTGCAGAGCAGCCTATGATAGAGACCCCCATTAATTCTTTCAATGGCTTTCCCATTAGTCTTATTGACAGTTATTAGCATTCCTTGATGGGACAATACTTTGGTATAAACCATATAGAACACAGTAGTTTTCTGTGTTTTTCATGTATGTAAAATGTGATTTGGGTGTAGGCATCAACCAATCTATATATGCTTATGCATATGAGCCAATGAGTGCCCAAAGATGTCATCAAGCCTGGCAGATTGAGCCCCGGCACCAGGAAGAAGACCTGCTCCGGGGCTCAAAACGTCAGATCGTCGTCCAGCCAATCACAGGATGAGGTGAGACCTCCCTGAGGCCAGCGATTTGCTGAGCTGCAGCATGACATATTGACCACAGGGAACCCAGAAGAGGAGCGAACCGGGGACCATAGCAGGGCAGCACAGGCTCCGGGGGAGTGGCGGGAGGTAAGTAGATGTTTATTTTTTTTTTATACCTGACACAATAGGAATTTTGCTAACCCCTGCAAGTCAATGTTCAGCCTCTTTAGAGAGCCATGGAACACAACTCATTGGTCAAGCCGAAATCTCTCTCTTCTGGAGGAGGGCAACTGCATAGTATTTAATGATCAATTCCTTCTTGTTGGTGTCCGTATGTTCATTATAAATTACCTTCAATCTATTGGACATTTATATCTTATCTTCCTTTGCAAACCTTAAATATAGTCAAATTTTTGTGAATTACTTTGAGTTACGTAATTCTAATTCCCAAAAGACACACACTATAAACTGTTTTTTTTTCTACCAATTACACAGGAATATTATGGGAAATACCTGAAGAATTCAAATGATCTAAAAACCAATGCATGTGTGACCCCATCCAAGCCGGTGCCAAAATTTATACGGGATGCACTGACAGAAGTTCATGAAGAGGTGAGCTCACGGTAAGTAACAAAGTTGAGATGGGGGGAGTTTTCTCTTCTCTTAGTCGTTCACTTTCCTTTTATTTACATTACCCGGCCCGGATCATCATAAAGACTTCTCCCAGCCAAGACTCATCGCCACAGAACCTCCAGAGCAGCAATACAAACATTTTTGGCTCCTTTCTTCAGCATAATGTCCACCCTTTACAAACTCCTCATGAATTGCCCCATACAGTAATAGTGTCCGCTTTGTGCCCTCATGTAGTTGTAGGCCCCATATTGAGTTGTAGGACCCCTCTCAGTGCCCCCATAGTTGTAGGCCCCATCTGTACCCCCATAGTGATAGGCCACCTCTGTGCCCCCATAGTTATAGGCCCCATACAGGCCGTGCTTTCCTGTCCCTCCAGTATGGGGTCGGGCGGGACCTACTGCCATGGCCCACACTAGTGGGTTCCTGCGCGAGGCACGTTCACTATACTACCTCCTGACAGCCACTATTTCCTTAAAGTGGAAGTCCCAGCGGAAAGGGGGTTCTGTGTGACTGTACAGTAAACCAACAACTGTACAGTCACAGTTTGTATTAATAATGAAGTTTATTATTCAGCCCCAGTAGAGGGGCGGCCTTATGGTGAAAGCTGCTGGTTCCGACAGTGGCCCCAGTGTAGGACTCAGCTGCCAGGCCCCCTTGAGCCCTGAGCCCCTTACTGGGATACTGGTTGTACCCCCTGATGGCGACCCTGACACTCTGTATAGTGTATGTATGTATGTGCTGTGTTTATGTGTGTATACACTCGTTATGTCTGTATATACACTTTGTCTGTATATGCTATCTGTATGTGTGTGTATACCATTAACATGTAGTGCTGACTATGGTACTACTGTCCTGGGAAAGCTCAGTGACATCTGGCTAACTGTGATCTCCAATAGCCAGGTAGGAGGGTGGGTCGGTAGGTAGACAGCTAGTTAGATGTGTAGGCAGCTAGGTGGGTAGGTAGGTAGACAGCCAGTTTGGTAGGTAGAGAGTTAGGTGAGTAGGTAGGCAGACAGGTGGGTAGGTGGGTAGGTAGGTAGACAGCCAGTTTGGTAGGTAGAGAGTTAGGTGAGTAGGTAGGCAGACAGGTGGGTAGGTGAGTAGGTAGGTAGACAGTCAGCTAGATATGTAGGCAGCCAGGTGGGTAGGTAAATAAACAGTCAGATAGTTAGGTAGATAGGTAGGGAGGGAGCCAGGTAAGTAGGTAGATAGGCAGCAACCCCTCTTCTTTAGGTATATAGACAGCCAGATAGGTACGTGAGTAGGCAGTGAGGCAACCAGGTGGGTAATAGACAGCCAGTTAGGTAGGGAGCCAGATGAGTAGGTAGGGAGGGAGCCAGGTGAGTAGGCAGGTAGACAGCCAGGTGGATAGGTTTATAGGTCGGGAGGGGACCAGGCTAATAGGCAGGCAGGTAGCCAGGTCCTCTTAAAGGGGTACTCCGGTGGAAAACATTTTTTTTTATTCAACTGGTGCAGAAAGTTAAACAGATTTGTAAATTACTTCTATTAAAAATCTTAATCCTTCCAGTACTTATTGGCTGCTGTATACTACTGAGGAAATTATTTTCTTTTTGGAACACAGAACTCTCTGCTGACATCACGAGCACAGTGCTCTCTGCTGACATGTCTGTCCATTTTAGTTACTGTCCAGAGCAGCATATGTTTGCTATGGGGATTTTCTCCTACTCTGGACAGTTCCTAAAATGGACAGAGATCTCAGCAGAGAGCACTGTGCTCGTGATGTCAGCAGAGAGCTCTGTGTTCCAAAAAGAAAAGTATTTCCTCTGTAGTATTCAGCAGCCAATAAGTACTGGAAGGATTAAGATTTTTTTAATAGAAGTAATTTACAAATCTGTATAACTTTCTGGCACCAGTTGATTTAAAATAAAAAAAAAGTTTTCCACCGGAGTACCCCTTTAAGCAGCCACCCCACCACCACTTAATGCCTGGCACAGTCAAAAATAACAAAAATTGGTACTCACCTAGTCCTGTGCAGTTCAGCATGGTCACATCCATCCGCTTTCATCAGGCAGCGTCCTCTCTTCTCTGCAGGCGCTGATGAGTGACATCATGGGCGCCTGCGTCGGGGCATAGTTCATGGCCTGGTTGACTGACAGGCACCTTTTAACTGTATGTGCGCGGGCGTATACAGTTGAAAGCAGCGCTCGCTCATCTGGGGATCCGGGACAAGTGTCCTGGATTCCCATAAGGGAACGATCGCAGGCAAAGAAAACATTTTTTAATTTTTTTGTCCGGCTGTGCCTTTTTTTAACCTAGGGGCCTGGAGCTGCAGCTCCATCTGCCCACCCTATGTTAATCCGGCCCTGCCTCCACCACATAAAACACCATATGGATACAATTGACTTATACACAACATTTGCAGAATTTGATGCATTCCTGAATAGTCTTGTACGCCAGGCATTGAAGTGCGCTGACTCCTTTACTTCTTTTATAGCTACTATGGCTGTGGACTTGTGGTACCTGAGTGTTTGGAGAACTGCAGGATTCTGGACCTGGGCAGTGGAAGCGGCAGAGACTGTTACATGTTAAGCAAGCTGGTTGGCCCTAAGGGACACGTCACTGGTATAGACATGACTGATGAGCAGGTAGGTTGTCCCACTATGCAAAGCAATAGTAATACTATAAACACTGTTACAAAAATCTGCCAACATTCCCATTGCCTTTGAAAATTGTGCATTCAAGATAATATTTACAGGTCAGTAAGTGGTTTTCACATTCCCTGTGCAGCATCATGAATATATGGGTCTCACTAAAAACCCTGCAGATAGTAATTCTTTTGAACTGGGGATGAAGGGTGGACCAATGCACTCCTTTTCTACTTCTTCTTTTTATTCGCCACTACTCTTTTTATTTTTATTTTTGCCCTCGTTCAATGCCTCTTTATTGTCTTACAAATTTAGAGAGAAAAAAAGCATGGCTGCTTGCCAGCAAAATTTACAAAACCAACATAAGGTTGTTAGTATACATTGTGGTCAAATGGTATAAGCCCACTTGTTAAAGGGGTACTCCAATGGAAATTTTTTTTTTAAATCAACTGGTGCCAGAAAGTTAAACAGATTTGTAAATTACTTCTATTAAAAAATCTTAATCCTTCAATTACTTATCAGCTCCTTTGTACTACATAGGAAGTTCTTTTCTTTTTGAATTTCCTTTCTGTGCTGTCTGCTGACACTTCTGTCCATTTTAGGAACTGTCCAGAGCAGGACAGGTTTGCTATGGGGATTTTCTCCATCTGTTCCTAAATTGGACAGAGGTGTCAGCAGAGAGCACTGTGGTCAGACAGAAAAGAAATTCAAACAAACAACAAAATACGTGGTCTCAAATGGCTGGAGGTGCACATCCCCAAATGCGGTTGGGCATTTATACTGGGGGAGCAGATCCTGCCCTTGTAGTCCTTGCTAAGGGCAATCCCCAGCATAAAAATGCATACAATGGAGGAGGCCTGCAGCGGACTACAAGTGCCACAATAGAATCCTACACCAGATAGACGGTGTGGATGTGTAACAATAAGAATAATACAAAACAGGAATGTGGGTGCACTACTGTGGTAGATGTATACAATGACATTGGCTATCCCTCAACACTGATGTTAAAATTTAGACATTAGCCAGTATATCCTCATATGAAGGACATACCTGAGCCCGCACACCAACGCCAAGGTTTCTCAAAATGGCATGGGACCTAACGCTAACCTACCTGTGCGTGATAAGCAAAACAGGGGCCAGTTGGCAATTACGGCAGCATTTGGTCGACTCACAGCCTCCTCCCAGGTACCCTCCAGCGTGACTGAGCACACATGCAATGGGAGGAGGGAGTCAAGCTGCAAGCCCCACCTGAGTTGGCTAATATAGATGCATGGCCTCACAGGTGCTACCCTAATGCTGCCTGGAAGTATTCAAAGCGCATTAACTATGGAGTTTACACACCTCCAAGTACAAAATATAAACAAACAACAAAATACGTGGTCTCAAATGGCTGGAGGTGCTCATCCCCAAATGCGGTTGTGCATTTATACTGGGGGAGCAGATCCTGCCCTTGTAGTCCGTTGCTAGGGGTGATCCCCAGCATAAAAATGCATACAATGGAGGATGCCTGCAGCGGACTACAAGTGCCACAATAGAATCCTACACCAGATAAACGGTGTGGATGTGTAACAATTAGAATACAATACAGGAATATGGGTGCACTACTGTGGTAGATGTATACAGTGACATTGGCTATCCCTCAACACTCATATCCTCATATGAAGGACATACCAGAGCCTGCACACCAATGCATAGTTAATGCGCCTTGAATATCCTCCAGGCAGCATTAGGGTAGCACCTGTGAGGCCATTCACCTATATTAGCCAACTAAGGTGGGGCTTGCAGCTTGCCTCCCCCTCCCATTGTATGTGTGCTCAGTCACGCTGGCGGGTACCTGGGAGGAGGCTGTGAGTCGACTGAATGCTGCCGTAATTGCCCACTGGCCCCTGTTTTGCTTATCACGCACAGGTAGGATTAGTGTTAGGTCCCGCGCCATTTTGAGAAACCTTGGCGTTGGTGTGCAGGCTCTGGTATGTCCTTCATATGAGGATATACTGGCTAATGTCTCAATTTTAACATCAGTGTTGAGGGATAGCCAATGTCATTGTATACATCTACCACAGTAGTGCACCCATATTCCCGTATTGTAGAAAAGAAATTCAAAAAGAAAAGAACTTCCTGTGTACTATACAGCAGCTGATAAGTACTGGAAGGATTAAAAATTTTTAAATAGAAGTAATTTACAAATTTAACTTTCTGGCACCAGTTCATGAAAAAAAAAAGTTTACCAGTGGAGTTTAACTCCATGGCCACCTTTTACAAGTGAGTCTCTAACCTAATACGCATGGCACTGAGCAGAGACCATCGCCAAGATACCAGTGCCAACAGGGAGAGTGACCCAGGAGTCCAGCCATGCCACTTCTGCCATACTGAGTCCCCCCCCCGCCGCTCTGGTATATGCCACCCCACAGGCACAACATTGCAGAAAAAATTGCCATTACACAGCACCACATCATGTGGACAGATGTCAAAAGCTCACCTTACTATATGCTCCCAGCCAGCAAACTGAGGGAAACTGTTACAGTTTGCGCTCCGGCCACTTCTCCTGGCCATGAGCGCACTGTGCCCCTCTCCCCTGCTGCCGGCGGGGCTGGAATTCGCATCGCAAGACACGCCCGCATGCGAATCCCAGCCCGTCACTTACCACGCTCCTCTGCTGCTTTTTCCTCTGCCTCTCAGCTCTGGCATGCGCGTCCTCGTCTCCTAGGGCGCTCGTGCGCCGGAGCTCTGAAATTTAAAGAGTCAGTACACCAATAATTATGTGAAACACCTGACACTATAAAGTCCCTGCACCTCCCACACTTCCCTACCGAATCTTCAGTGCCATCTGCCTGAGATTAAGCGTTTCTTACTGTCCGTTTGCCTTGGCCGTGTTCAGACCCTTCCGCTACGTTTTTGACTCTGCACCTTTGCTGCCTGCCTTGACCTTCTGCTAAGTCCGACTACGTCTCTGCCTCATCCTTCTGTACTTCGCTTTGCCCAGCTACCTGTGTGGTTGAGTGGTATCGGGGGTAGCGACCTGGGTGTCGCCTGCCACAGCAAATCCATCCTGCCTTGCGGCGGGCTCTAGTGAAGACCAGCGGCACCTTAGACTCCGCTCCCCGATACATCCCGTGTCATCAGCCACTCAGGTCAGTGGATCCACATCTAGCACCATTACAGAAACTATTAAGTTACCATTATGCTGTCTCCTCCTAGTTAAAGATACCTTGGCCAAATAGGACGGCGCTACTTTTTGCAGCTGTGGTGGTCTACGCCTATTAGGTTAGGGACCACTTACTATGAAGCTGGCAAGTGGGCTTATACAGTCTGATCAAAATGTATACTGACTCACTTATATTAGTTGGAGAAGCAGTAGATCAATGTACAACATGTAAATTTATGGCCATGTATTTATGTTTTTTAACTTTTTGGGTACCTCTTTATTGTCTTTGTTTTCTCCGCTGTGAGCTATTCCTCGAAATTTGAAAATTTCACCTTTGGTTCATGAAGATTGGATTTGCTTCTCCAGCTTATTTTATTACTATTCTCCTTTTACTCAGCTAAATGTTACATTTCTTTACTTTTTTATAGTGTTATAGCATTCATCATATGACCATTTATTTATATTTAGGTTGAAATCTCCAAAAAGTATATTGACTACCACATGAAAAAATTTGGTTACCAGGAACCAAATATTAATTTTGTGAATGGGTATATTGAAGATCTTAAAGCTGTCGGCATAGTTGACGAAAGTTATGACATCATCATGTAAGTATAGATCGTAAACTGGCCTAAAAACTGGGAGTAAACACTGAATATATAAAGGCTTTCAGCAAATAAAGCTTGTTCATTGTTTATCAAATTAAAAGTTTTTAATATACTTTCTGTATCCATTCCTTATGGTTTTCATTATGTCTACATGCTGTCATTCGTTAGCACCCTTCATTGTTTACATCAGTGGTCTCAAACTGTGGCCCTCCAGATGTTGCAAAACTACAACTCCCAGAATGCCTGGACAGCCGTTGGCTGCAGTGGAGTTGGAGGTTGAAGACCACTGGTTTACATTATAAAACCACTGGTTTACATTATAAAAACCTCTCATGGTCATGTGATGGATACACAGAAGCATGGCTCATCACAGTTACAGCTTTAGGGTAGGGTCACATGTAGCGCATGCGCAGCATATTTGACGCTGCAGATACGCTACTGACTGTGTGTCTCCTGCTGTGCCCATGCATCTGGCTTTGTCTGCCCGCAGCAACAGTCCACCACTACTCACAGACACACAGTGATCTGCGAGTCGCCTGCACATGCGCAGTTACTCACAGTTACTCAGTACTCACAGACATCACGGTCGCTCTTCCTGTTCATTGAGCTAGGCCGGGAGCAGCCATGATGTCTATGAGTACACTGCGCATGCGCGTGCGTAGGGGCAGATTGCTGTTATGAGCAGACAAAGCAGGACACACGGGCAAAGCAGGAGGCACACTCTAGGGACAGTCAGTAGCATCAAATTCGCTGTGGATATGTTACGTGTGACCCTACCCCTAGAGCGTTATCTTGCAACGAGGAATGATATTTCCTGAAAGTAAATAATAAAATGACCGCAAGCAGAGATCTTAAAAATGGTAAGGAGTTTATACGGGAACTTTTTCCGTATTTGTATAAATTCTTAGCATGCGAAGGATAACAAGGAAAAAAAGAAAAACAACATGATATATCTAGATATCAAGATAATATAATACATTTATTCTTAATTGTAGATCTAACTGTGTGATCAATCTTTCCCCTGATAAGAAGGCTGTTCTAAGAGAAGCCTACAGAGTGCTCAAGGTAAACCAGAAATACAAAAATCATAAAAAAAAATCATATAATAATATTGCTTACTTATATGACTGTTTAATGCCTTGGAAAATATGTATTTATGCAATTCATGGTAATTGAAAGCTGGTTAGAGTTTTCTTTATAGTTACACAAAATCTAATAATAATAATAATAATAATAAAAACAATAATAATACATTTAAAATAATAATAGGCATGGGTGCTGAATTACTACTGCATATATTTTTAGCAAAACTAAACATACTCATCACCCAAGTGTAAAAGTGACCCCATCTATTCACATGTTTGTAGAATGCAAACCTCACTGTGTTAAACTGCACCACGGAAAAGAAGTAGTCAGCACATGATGAATTTCCGGGATGTAGGATACTTTTATATTGTAAAAAAAACATGTATGCTCTCTTTCAGAAATAGTGGTGAGCTATGCTCCAGGGCCACAATGCCTCTCTCGGTCACGCCTGCCCCCCCCCCCCCCCTCTCGACTGACATTAAGCATGCGCCATTAATGAGCAGGCATGACATAAGCAGATTGAAGTGTTGCGGCCCCTGCTGTAAATAGCACTACCATAGAGGTGCATGAGCTTCAATTTTTGCCTTCATATAGCTCCAATTTAATATAGAAGCAGACAATGGTGTTTTTTTTTTCTGTAAAACAGTGGCACTGTACACCATATATACATATATACAGTGATATTCCCCTCTAGAAGCATTGCTCCTGGGAAACAATATCCATGTGCAGAATCCGACAGGTTCTCTACAGCAGTGCAAGGTAACGGTGTGTCTTCATTCTAAAGGAGCCGTACAGGCACCATACATAGGGCTCTGTCACGTGCATTAACTACCGTATTTTTCGCCATATAAGACACTCCGGCATATAAGACGCACCCAATTTTTAAGGATGAAAATCTAGAAAAAAAAGATTCTGAACCTTCAACTTGCGGACCTCCAGATGTTGCAAAACTACAACTCCCAGCCAGGGGTTGTAGTTTTGCAACATCTGGAGGTCTGCAGGTTGAAGACCACTGGTATAGGAGGTAATACTCACATGTCCCCGCCGCTCCGGACCCGTTACCGCTGCCCTGGATGTCGCCCTCCATTGCTGTCGCCGCATCCCCGGGGTGTCACCGTCGCTCCGGGAACATCTCTGCTGCCCGGTATCCTCGCTCTCCGTCGCCTCCATCACGTCGCTACACACGCCGCTCCTATTGGATGACGGGACAGCGTGCGCGACGACGTGATGATAACGAAGGAGAGCGCCGGCCATGAAGGGGATCCCGGCACGGAGCAGATGCCGAGGAGGCAGGTAAGGTCCCTCCCGGTGTCCTGTAAGCTGTTCGGGACGCTGCGATTTCACCGCGGCGGTCCCGAACAGCCCGACTGAGCAGCCGAGTTAGTGTCACTTTCCCTTCAGACGCGGCGGTCAGCTTTGATCGCCGCGTCTGAAGGGTTAATACAGGGCATCACCGCGATCGGTGATGTCCTGTATTAGCCGCGGGTCCCGGTCGTTGATGGCCGCAGGGACCGCCGCGATAGGACAGGTTTTAATGTGTATTTGTTGTATAAGACGCACCAACTCTTCCCCCCCCCCAGTTTTGGGTAAGAAAAAGTGCATCTTATACGGCAAAAAATACGGTAAGTTGTGGAATTAGGCATGTGGCCATCTTTTAGCCTGCAGGGATGCGACAGTAAACTAACACAATCCTTTTACAATATTCTCCAATTTAAGATAGCCCAATATAAAACAAGCAAGATATCTCTCTGTGTCTGGTATCTTGGATCTTCAATGTCAGAACATTTAAAGAGAACATTCTGTTTCACAGGATGGCGGAGAAATGTACTTTAGTGATGTCTATTCTAACAAGCCAGTTCCTGATGAACTAAAGCAGAATAAAGTGCTTTGGGGTAAGTTCAGGTGAAGAACATTGTATAAAAATGTTTAAGGGGGTGTCTGAGATTAGGGGAAATGATCTGCTTTTATTCAGAAACAGCTCCCCTCTTGGCTCTGTCATTATGGGTTTAACTTGTGTTGTAAACTGACCGATGTAATATAATCTGAAAACACTGGGTACCTACAAGTATGTAAGCACTTTTGTCTTTTTATGGACATGGACGTCAATGGGAAACGCACATATATACGGTTCCAAACAGGAAACCATATACGGTTTTTACTTTGCACATGCGCATTTGCCTCCTAAAGTCCCCACCCAACACCCCTTCCATTAAAAATGGCCAAAATTTTCAAAAACGTATGTTTTTTTTTTTTATAAAAATGGACGGAACTGTATGCACGTTTAAAAACAGTATACAGTTTAAAAACGCATACGGTTTACTTTTTTCCATACTGTTCCATGCATTTTTTTTTGCCATACGGTTTTCTTTAGAAAAACTAATTGAAAACAGTATGGCAAAAACGTGATGTGAACCCAGCCTGAGGAAATGTGACACACTATGATTTATTCTAAAACATTTAGGCTTTTCAGAGAAATCATAGTTTAAAAATGCCGTCAGGACCCAGATAACTACGGGAATCATTAGGGCATGTCCTGGCACTGCTATCCGCCCCGCAAGCGCTGAATAATATATACAGATAGGGAGAGACGTGTAAGTCAGTGCCAGAGAGGCAGAAAGCAGCCGCTGAGACCCGCCCCTGTGACTACTTACCCTGACAACATTTTTGTGTGTAAGTGGTGGAGTCTTGCAGAGAGAAACTCTTTGTAGCTGCTTCCCATTCCATTTAATTAATGGAGAGTCAGTATGTAGACCCCCCTATTTACTCACTGTCTGGAATAGGGTTTCATTCATTAATCTTTCATGTTCTTACAGTTGTATTATGTTAAATTCATAAGAAATGTGTTATACAATTTTATTTTGATGCAATTTTGATTCATTATCTGTAAGGAGGTTTTGAAACAGTGTAGACATAATAGGTGACAAATTGTTCTGCGACATCTAATTGTTGACCAATAAGCAGATTGTATTGTTGGACCACAGAACCTTCACTGTCACCATTTCGATGTCACAATAAACTTACAGACGTATCAGCAAACCTCTGCTCTTCATTGTGTTTGATTAAAGAGAATACCACAATAAATGACAAAATTCTATAAAAATTTATGTAAAAATAAAATTTCATCTATAAAAAATTAAATATAAAATATATAGAATGTTGATATACTATAACTTAGTTAATTTAAGTTATCTTTGTATGGAAATTTTTATACTTTTATAAAAATTTTAGCCTTTTTGTTTAAGTCCCTCCTTGACCAATAAGGGGGCACTAAGAGATAAAGGCCCAGATTTATCAGTCTGCCTGAAAGCAAAATTGTTTTGTTGTAAAATTAACGCTGAGCTGCAATTGGTTGCTGTGGACAAAACCAGACATTTTTGGTTCCAGGCAGATGGAATAATTTGGGCCAAAGAACAATGTGGATTAAGTACTGATAATCTTTGTTCCCCTTATCTGCCTTTGAGATGAAGACCCTATTAATTTGACACAGAATGGTTGCTATGGAACTCACTGCATGGCAACCCTATTTAAAAGGCTGTAGCCATTAGGCAGCCGCACTCACTGCAGAATTTATTACAAATAGTCTATCTTAAATGAAACATCTGTTCATCTCCAAATTTAGGTATTTTCTTTCTAATATGACTCCTCTTGCTTTAGTATCAACTCTTTAGAATCCCTTATTCAAATGTTTCCTAACTTAATTTAATTGTCTTCCAAGACTAGTAGAACCCTGATACTTCCCCAGTAACATAGGAGACAAGCAAAAGGAATACAATACTGAGCACTTTATGGCTTAGAGCAGAAGCTTTACATTTTTTAGGTAACCAAACCTCTCTTCCCAAGATGTTGGTTTTCAGCTGGTATGATAGAAGACAAAGCTAATCCAGTTATTTAACCTTCTGTTCATCTACGTAGGAGAATGTATTAGTGGAGCCCTTTCTTGGAAGGACCTCTATCTGATTGCTGAAGAGATTGGATTTAGCCCACCACGACTAGTCACCTCCAGCTATATCACCGTGAACAATAAAGAACTAGAGGATATTATTGGTAAGGTTCTATTTTTGTCTGCATTGGTAGATACAGTGATAGCTGCTTTCCTATTTACAAAACCCTTGCTACATCTGTCTATAGGTTGTGTGTGGTATTAAAGTTCTGCCCCTAAATGTAAAGGGGTACTCTGCCCTGGACAACTTATCCCCTCTTCAAAGGATAGTGGATAAGATGTGGGGGGGGCTTGACGACCACGGCCGCCCAAAGCTGGCATTCTTAGGATAGGGGATAAGATGTCTAGGGGCAGAGTACCCGTTTAATGAAGCTCAATTGCGATACCAGACACAATTGTGGCATTGTTTTTAGAAGAAAGCAGCCATGTTTTGCTAACACTGTGCAAGCCCTTTGAAGAGAAATGATTATGTCCTATGTTATCTTCTTACTACACAGTTTCCTATTAAATGAATCTTTGACTTAACATAACCTCGGGTTCCTTAGTCCTTGAAGAACAGAGTACAGCCTGCATCTCCATATAGAAGCAGGACTGGATTCTTAGCTTGAACAGTTGAATTAGCATACCTTGGCTTTATGTTGTAAAGAAAGATTGCTAAGGTGGCGCATGTTCTTAAACAACCAAAAAGATCACACAGAAACATAACTTCCAAAAAGCATAATGCTACAGTTCAGACACCTAGACTACCTGCAATCGAGTCTTTTTTAGTTTTTAGGTTTAAGCTGTATTTACACAAACATCTACTACTAACTATGACTTCAGATGCTGGAAAATTCTCTTGGATTTATTTACTCCCATCTGTCATTTTGCAGCCCACACTTTAGCCAGAGACCTTGATACCTTATCTGAATGTTTTACGTAAGGGGCAGGGAAAATTGAGTTTTCAATGTGAGGAGCCATCTGTAACCTTGATGCATTCCACTCTGCTACATATTGGAACAGAACTCTTTTTGATATGTTTGGTAAAATATTAAAAACTGAGTTTAGTTGATTCTGTTCTTATCCAAGGGAAGATTGACACGTCTTTAGGCTCCCGGGAAAGAATATTTATGACACTACAAGGTGCATAACGATGTGGATAACCTACCGTAGAACCATAAGTGCAAAGGCAAACCCACAATGAATTGAAATCATCCTTGTGGCAGCCCATATTCATTCACTGGCTCTGTGTTAAAATGTGAGCGTTGATCAAGTAGATCTGTGCTTGTTTAAGCAGCTTATTGTGTGGCTCAATTATCTTGCGAGCAGGATCACATGAAAGGTCACTGGATCATCCATGCAGCCCTTTACTTCTATCATTGTTGGCTGCAGATCCCCTATTTACATGAGATGTACGTCTGACAAACAGTGATTTTTAAGTCTACTTAAAAGATGTTATCAACCAACAAATGAGCTTTGTGTAGTGTAGGGACACTTGTTATGGCTTATATTGCACTGAGCGCTATAGAGCTCCACCATGATCCAGACACAATTCAACTAGTCGCAGGTCAACAAAGGAAGATTCTCAGGCGCTGATTAAATCCAATAACAAACTCCAATATGGAGGCCGGTAGAAGTAACCGATCGGCACAAAATGGTCATTGCCCTACCACCCTTCCTGCTCTGTGTCTCACTCTCACATTGCACCGCTATCCATGTTCTGATGTTGGCTGATGGTTGAACCTAATACACAGGACACTATATATGCCTGTTTTGGCAATAATCACCCTGTATCGCTGTTATTTTTGGTAGTACTGAAGATGGGGGCACTGCTGAATTGATATATGTGAGGGACCCCTCACATGTGTCCCTCACCCCCCCCCCCCCCAAATTACCAATGCAAATTCCATACGTTAGAGGTTAGCCCGAAAGAAAGCTGCTACAATAATATGGTAAAAAAATATTGATCTACACGTTACCAAGGTATACTGGATGCCTCCCGACAAAGCAATTTGTAGCAAAAGTACATTGTGTTATGTATGCATTTGGTTGGCTCTATACATGGCAGGTACTAACATCTCTTATTCACTTTGATCCATTTTTTTTGTGACTCTCTATTTTGTGCTTACTCTTCTGTTTCTGAAGTTACTTTTCTGCATTGATTTACTTATCCAAGTCATATTTTTTTCTTTGCACTCTGTTTCCTTACTGTCAATTTGATCTATGGGTCCATAGGGTTATTTGCCTACCTATATTTGCCTACCATACCACATATGCAATTATGTGATTATAATTTTTATGCCATTATCTGATGTATTTTTTAATAAAGCAGGTATTGATTTATTTCATTTCTTTGTTATGAGTGCTTCTTTTTTTGGGGTTGAAATAATATGGTAAAACAAATATTTTTAAGAAAAATTATGGATATACACATTACACATACAGTGACCCCTCGACCTACGATGGCCCCGACATACGATAATTTCAACATGCGATGGACTCTCAGAGGCCATCGCATGTTTAAGGCAGCATCAACATACGATGCTTTTGTATGTCGTGGCCATCGCATAAACGGCTATCCGGCAGCGCAGACTGCTTCAGCTGCCACCAGATAGCCGTTTACGGTGCCCTGTGAGCTCCGGTGATGGTCACTCACCTGTCCTCGGGGCTCCGGCGTGTCCTCTTCAGGATCCTCTCCATCGACGTCATCACGTCGCTCCGCGGTCCCGTCATCCAATAGGAGCGGCGTGCGTAGCGACGTGATGGCGGCGACGGAGAGCGTGTATGCCAGGGAAGCAGAGGCCTTGCCGGAGCGTCTGGGACACCTCGGGGACGCGACGACAGCGATGGACAGCGACATCCCCGGCAGCGGTGGTGAGCGGTGACGGTCCGGAGCGGCGGGGACAGGTGAGTACAACTTCCTCTAACAGTGGTCTACAACCTGTAGACCTCCAGATGTTGCAATACTACAACACCCAGCATGCCCGGACAGCCGTTGGCTGTCCGGGCATGCTGGGTGTTGTAGTTTTGCAACATCTGGAGGTCCGCAGGTTGTAGACCACTGTCCTATACTTTACATTGCACGGATCCCTCAACATGCGATGGTTTCAGCAAACGATGGTCCGTTTGGAACGGATTACCATCGTATGTTGAGGGACCAGTGTACTTCTAAAGTACGGAAATAAGATATTTAGGGCTGAAAACAGACTGAAACAGTTCTGCACTGGTTTCTCTATGGAGGAAGCTGGGGATACTCAACCATCTTTATGCGTGCCATCTATAGTAACATGTTTTTTTTTTGTTCTTGTTCTTTTAGGTGACCTCAAGTTTGTCTCTGCAACATTTCGCCTTTTTAAGCTTCCACAGAACTCTGTGAAAGAAAAGGGGATGGTTATTTACAATGGAGAAATCACAGGCTGTGAGAATGATATTCAGTTTGATGCAAACTTCACATTCAAGGTACCATATTATTGTAATATTTAAAATAAATACGGTAGCAAAAATATATATCCTTTTTTTTTACTGACCACAGGTCCTTTTTAAATTGTTCAAGTTATGCCATATGTTATTCTTTATAGGAAGGAGAAGCTACACTGGTGGATGAAGACTTGTGGAGTATCCTGAAGTCTTCCAGGTTTTCATATGAATTTTTATTTAAGCCCTTGGAAAAGGAAAAGTCTTCAGCACAATGCTGTGCGGAAAAGGTGAAATATAAGTTTGATAACATTTTTCTCAATTTAATTTAAAAATATTTTTATAGTATAAAATAGTTAAGCTAAACCGCTGTATGAAGAAACTGTTATACAAGCAAAATAATGTCTTGAAAATTAGGAGAAATTGAAACAAAAAGTATAATAGAAAACTGGAGAAAGTTCATTCTCCGGTGCTTCTTCTTTAGGTAAGCTAAGTGACGTACTTCTGAGGGCACCAGAAGATGCCAAGACTTGCATCACTGTGTGTGGGGGCCATTGTACCCGTAATGGTGCACACATAAGTTTGGGTACCATCCTGTGTAGGATCTGGCTTACATACAGCGATGCCTGACACCTCTTACACCCCTATACTTTCTCCTAGGGTTCCTTTTAATATAAAAAAGGAATAGTTTAGGCTGCTGGTATAACAACAGCGAAGAAGCACATCTTTATCATGAATAATAACCCTGAAATTCAGGAAATCAATATACTTTGGGATCCTCTAGGTTTTACCTTTGATGGAGACCAAATCAAGTTATGAGAGGAGATTCTTAAAAATCATACTCAAGTAACCAAAGAGACTGCAAAGACACCTGCCCCTTTTTAAAGATTCTTTACATCTTTAAAAAAACGAATCCAGGAATAGATAAACAGAGCTAATTTCTTACAAAATATGCTCCCCGTCTGTCTCCATGTTGGATGTGGTATTACAACGTGGCTTTCTTTCGAGCTAACCTCTCATGTATGGAATTTGCATTGGTAACTCTAGGGGGGTGTATGTATCCCAAATAGATACATGAAGGGGGGCGTGTTGGCCGCGGCTTCTTGTGGAGGGTCGGAACGGCCACTTTCGGAAGACTGCCGGGGCCCCATTCAAGGTCAGACCCAGTTCAATTTATAACTTATCCCCTATCCTTTGGATAGGGGTAAGTTATGTTTCACCGCACTACTCTTTTAAAAGTGCCCCTATATAAAGGACTCTTTCTCGAGAGTAGGTGCACTAGCACACAAGTTGGTATTTCATCTAACCTATTTATTTCCTTCTATCCATCTTCTTTCTAAATTTCTTCAGAAGATACAATATGAACAATAAAAATTGCTCAGTGTACAGGGCCCCGCTTGTCCTCAGTGTACAGGGCCCTGCTTGTCCTCAGTGTACAGGGCCCCGCTTGTCCTCAGTGTACAGGGCCCTGCTTGTCCTCAGTGTACAGGGCCCTGCTTGTCCTCAGTGTACAGGGCCCCGCTTGTCCTCAGTGTACAGGGCCCCGCTTGTCCTCAGTGTACAGGGCCCCGCTTGTCCTCAGTGTACAGGGCCCCGCCTGTCCTCAGTGTACAGAGCCCCGCTTGTCCTCTGTGTACAGAGCCCCGCCTGTCCTCGGTGTACGGAGCCCCGCTTGTCCTCGGTGTACAGGGCCCCACTTGTCCTCAGTGTACAGGGCCCTGCTTGTCCTCAGTGTACAGGGCCCCGCTTGTCCTCAGTGTACAGGGCCCCGCTTGTCCTCAGTGTACAGGGCCCCGCTTGTCCTCAGTGTACAGGGCCCCGCCTGTCCTCAGTGTACAGAGCCCCGCTTGTCCTCTGTGTACAGAGCCCCGCCTGTCCTCGGTGTACGGAGCCCCGCTTGTCCTCGGTGTACAGGGCCCCACTTGTCCTCGGTGTACAGGGCCCCGCTTGTCCTCGGTGTACAGGGCCCCGCTTGTCCTCGGTGTACAGGGCCCCGCTTGTCCTCAGTGTACAGGGCCCCGCTTGTCCTCAGTGCACAGAGCCCCGCTTGTCCTCAGTGTACAGGGCCCCGCTTGTCCTCAGTGCACAGAGCCCCGCTTGTCCTCAGTGTACAGAAGATCGCAGCGTTGGGACCCCCGCAATCAGACATCTTCCTTCCTTTGGATAGGGTATAAGATGTGTAGGGGTGGAGTACCCCTTTAAAGCTGTGCTCCTCCCTGAAGGTTGTTATTTGGTATTCTCTATTCTCCTGCAGTGCAATCATGGAGGATGACTGGAGAAAAGTGGGAACTTAGTAAGAACTAATTCTGTTTGGACTCCTTGTACACCTACAAATGTGACATGGTCCAAGAAGAGTTGAGAATTGGATTTACTAGGTTTGTCCTAGTAAACAATTTAGAAAGTAATAAGAGGTAACCTCTAAAATTATGCAGTGGTTACACCTGACATCCTTTTATGTTCTAATAATCTCATAGAACCGTTTTAGGCAACATTGGCCCTGATTTACTAAGAGCGGAGTGTTTATTCTGGAGTGATTTCGATATCACTTGTCTTTTTCTTCAGGCTTATTTACTAATCTGTCACACATTTCGGGTTTTTTTGTGTCGCACTAGTCAATTGTGTCGCACAAACTCCGAGCTAATGAAATTATTTGTTTGAATCAAAATGGTTTAGACTTGGTTGTTTAAAAATGTTTTCATGAATCAAAAGTATTCATGTGTTATAATTTTTCAAACATTACAACAATTCTCCTTGTTTATCAGCTTGGGTGTTAAATTGATTTAAACCTAAGATGGCAAATGTGTTGAAAAGAAAAAAATATAAACATAAACTATCACAAAAGCATTCAATATTTTATTCATAAAAGTGTTGAACTGTACAAAATGTTTTCAGGTTATAAAACAAGTTACTTTCACACAAAACCCAATGGCAAACAGTCCCTTGTTAGAAATCACACCATTTTTGGAATTTCACTCGTCCTCTTGGCTGTCGGTTATTGTGTGAGGCAAACTCACACTTTTTGACGAGTGATTTTGGAAGTACTCCGAGTATTTTTTTGGTTTTTGTCGGTAAAACTCGAATTTTTGCATAAAACATGCCCATTTTAGAGTGAAAAAAAACCCACACTCCAAGTGTTTTCTAAAGTGTCGGTTGTGCGCCTAAAATTTGGTCGCATAAATAGTCGCACAGACGTTGCGACTAAACTTTTGGCGCAGTAAACGAGAAAAAGAGTCGGTTGGACTTTAGTAAATGAGGGCCATTATGTACAGAATCAGCCCTGCAAAACACAACACACAATTCTGCTACTTTTCAAGTTATGCACTAAATGATGACAACGGTGAATATTTGGCTGAAGTGCGATTTCTCTTCAAATGCCTGGATTATCGAGGTCTATAGAAAAGAAGAACTGTGTGTACTATCATATGAGAAAGGAATGTTCCTTGTAAATATCATACTCTGACCTTGCTTCGTGCTGGGCTGCATGATGTAAAAAGATAAACTCCTAAAGGACAAAACATCTTGTATTATACTATAACCCAAGTAAAGGGGATTATTAAAGCGGACCTATCGCCAGGTTTTACGGTATAACGTATGAATTCGTACATACCTCTCATTAGGTAATTAACCCCTCCAGTGCTGATATCAAAGTTAAAAAATATATTGGACTTCAGAGCCCCCTAAGTGTTTCCCTCAGCTACTTTGTGTCCAGCAGTTTGGCCCCTTCACCAGTTAGTCACTCCCCTCTGTGCACTGATCACCTCCTCTGCCACTCAGGCCAGGCTCAAGCTTTGCCAGGAATCCACCATACACTTTAGAAGGTTGGACAATCCTACTACCAACATCTAATGTGTCTAAATAATTTAGCAATAATTAATACAAATATAAACACAATAAAAAAAATGATGTATAGATTGCTTCAACATTAGCCCATATGGGAATAATAGAAATGTACGATAACGTTATTGTTCATTTTTCTCACAGGTTGTTAAATTGTCAGTAGATATAAACATTTTGTCCTTAATGTAGTTAAAATCTGCAGCTGGTAAGCCATTTGTGGGCTTTTACTAATACAGAGCAGTCAGGCTAGGACTCCACTGAGATTTTTGCCCTGTGATTTTTGTGGCATAAAAACGCCAGAAAAAACACCCAAAAAACTGCCACAGTTTTCCCCTGCGTTTTGGCGTTTTTTCTGGCATTTTTTCTGGCGTTTTTACCTTTGTGTGGAATTTGCCGTTTTTGTCCCCTTTTGCTTTTTTTTTTACAAAATAGTTGGCTACCAAAAAAAAAAAAAGGATGCAGTAGGGATGTAAAAATGTATTTAAAGGGGTACTCCACCCCTGGCATCTTATCCCCTATCCAAAGGATAGAGGATAAGATGTCAGATCGCCGCGGTGCCGCTGCTGGGGACCCCGGGGATCGCCGCTGTGGCACCCCGCCATCATTACTGCACAGAGCGAGATCTCTCTGTGCGTAATGACTGGCAATACAGGGGCCGGAGCAGCGTGACGTCATGGCTCCGCCCCTCAAGACATCACGGCCCGTCCCCTTAATGCAAGTACATAGACTTGTATTGATGGGGGCGGGCCGTGACGTGACGATGCTCCGGCCCCTGTATTGCCCGTCATTACGTGCAGAGCGATCTCGCTCTGCGTAGTAATGATAGCGGGGTGCTGCAGCAGCGATCCCCGGGGTCCCCAGCAGCGGGACCCCAGCGATCTGACATCTTATCCCCTATCCTTTGGATAGGGGATAAGATGTCTAGGGGCGGAGTACCCCTTTAACTAAATGTTTATTTTTTCTAACAAAATTTAAAAAAAAATTTTTATAAAGTGTGTGTGTTTAACTTTTTTTTTTCTCTTTTTTTTTTCACATTTCTTATGTAGTACTACTACTCCCAGCATGGAACAAGACTGTTCCATGATGGGAGTAGTAGTACCTGTACTATAGACATATCGCCCCGGGTGTCAGTCCTGACACCCGATGCGATCGTCCATAATATAGCAGTGATGTGGCTCTATACAGCGCTCACATCTCTGCTCTATTCACATCACTGGCCATTCATATTTCCCACCCAGAGCTGTGATCGGCCGGATGGTTTCAGCCAATCACAGCTCTGAGGAAAAGATGAATGAATGAGCGGCCGGCCCGAAGTACAGTGCAGAGCAGGGATGTGAGCGATGTATACAGTCGCTCCATCTCTGCTATAGACAGGACAGTCACAGCGGGTGTCAGTAATGACACCCGCTGTGATGTGTCCTTTAGCAGGCACTACTTCTCCCAACATGGAGCACACTCTGCTCCATGCGGGGAGCTGTAGTACCTGCATTAATAGACAAATCGCAGCGAGTGTAATTTCTGACACTCGCTGCGATCTGTCTATTAATGCAGGTACTACAGCTCCCAGCATGGGGCAGAGTGTACTCCATGTTGGGAGTAGTAGTACTTATAGTTAAGGAAAGATCACAGCGGGTATCACTCCTGACACCCGCTGTGATGCTCCAGTATAATGTATAGATGCGGCGGCCGCTCTCCTATGGTCCCCTTGCACGCCGTATATATACACATTCTGATTTCTCACAGAGAGCTGTGATTGGCTGGAACCATCTGGCCAATCACAGCTCTTCGGGAAATATGAATATGTGTATATATACGGCAGTGCAGGGGACCAGAGAAGAGCGACCGCCGCATCTATACATTATACAGGAGGATCGCAACGGGCGATCTGTCAATAAGTACAGGTAACTACTACTCCCATCATGGAACAGTGTGTTCCATGCTGGGAGTAGTAGTACTACCTAAAAAATTTAAAAAAATAATAAGTGAAAAACACGCACACAATACATTTTTATTATTGTCGGCTACATTTTTAGTGCTTTACCTGCTTACATAAATTGATCCCTGTTTAAAAATGAATAAACATTCCGTAATAAAAAGATACATTTCGTCAGGTACAATTTTTTCCATCACTACTGTATCTTTTTTCTAAAAAAAAATGTTATGGTACCCTACGAAATTTTTATAAAAAAGGTATCTCCATAATTTTTCTGGATCGCTAAAGTCCAAAAAAGAATAGAAACCGCCTGCAAAAACGCAAAATTTAAAACCAACATGGCGTTTTTCTTGGCGTTTTTGCTCTCCCATAGACTTCTATGGGAGGAAAACACCATGATTTCAGGGCAAAAAACGCCAAACTAGGTTTTGGCAGGCGTTTTGAAAATCCAGCCTCTGAGCCCGAAATTGCTGAAAAACGCCAAAAGGATAAAAAAAAACGCCAAACTGAAAAATGCCAAGTGAATCTGGCATTTTGCAGTTTACCATTGACTTGCAGCTAACATCTGGACGCAGCGTTTTTTCACTGAAAAAACGCAGTGCGGGAAAATTGGCGTTTTTGACGGCGTTTTTGCAAAAAAAAAACTCAGTGGAGTTCCAGCCTTATGGCGAATTAGCAGAGCTGCTGGGTAAAGCATAGGAGATGAGCAGACCCAATGTTGATGGAGGCGGCATTCAAATATTTTTATACTTCCTGTATTCAATGAAGCTATTTGTGATCTATAATATTTAAAAAAAAAATTGTTGTGTTTTTTTTTTTTTTTTTGTGTTGATGGGTTTTCTTTTTATACTTATAGCAAATCATCACGGATCCATTCCAGCTAGTAGAAAACCAGAACAAACAGCCTTTACCTCCTAGCTACAGCAGCTGCTGCGGACCAAAAGGATGCTGTTAGGCACAAATACCGGAAGAGACTGATCCTATAGTCAATATTATTTAGTATGATAATTACAATAAACATTTCCAGGATAAATTATTGGATGGTCTGTAGATTATGAATTAGGGGCTATACATGCACACTAAGCCAAGAGTGCATGGTTTTTAAATGGAAAGAGGAAAATAAGTCAGCTGCTTATCTCCCAGGTGATCAAGGGATCCTTCATTTCCTCAAGAGCAGCTATGGACACCCTGTAAACATCCCTATTTGGCACTACATATGCAGAATATTAATTTAGTGCATCCCTTAAACCACGTCTTTGTGATTTTGTAAACTTTCAGTGCAGTAGAAATGTTTTGCCTTCACACAATCCTACCTCTGAGCTCTTCAGGCAGCTCTTTCCACCTCATGCTGGTTTTGCTCTGATATGCATTGTCAGCTGTAAGACCTCATAAAGACATGACTGTGTGTTTCCAATCATGTCCAATCAACTGAATTAAATAAATTAATGTAATAAATGTTGTAACATTTTGTCATTATTATTGAATGAAGATTGATGGGGAGGGGGACTTTTTTATTTTAGCACAAGGCCTCAACATAACTGTTGTGGTTCTAGGGTGGTAATCCTGTCTGCATCTCCACTTATTGTGGGAACCCTACTGACTACACCAATTGTGGTTTAGGATTAGAGTACAACAAACATGCCCCTCCCCCGACCATGTGCTTCCCTTGTTAGAGTCCCCAAAATGGCCACCAACTATTTGAAACAGAAGCAGGAAGTAAAGGCTAAATTTATAGGGCCTAAATATGCTTGTAAACACCCAGAAACACTGATTAAATTTTGTACAACTATGAAATAATTGTACAAGGTATTTTTGGCATAAATGTCTTGTACCAGCAGTGTATACCCACCAAATGAACAATCACTCGGTAACCAGGAAAGTTGATAATATTTAATAAAACATTAATTAGCTAAACCAAATAAGACATACATACAAGCATTAAAGGGGTTATCCAGGAAAAAACTTTTTTTTATATATCAACTGGCTCCAGAAAGTTAAACAGATTTGTAAATTACTTCTATTAAAAAATCTTAATCCTTTCAGTACTTATGAACTTCTGAAGTTAAGGTTGTTCTTTTCTGTCTAAGTGCTCTCTGATGACACCTGTCTCGGGAAACGCCCAGTTTAGAAGAGGTTTGCTATGGAGATTTGCTTCTAAACTGGGCATTTCCTGAGAAAAATGTCATCAGAGAGCACTTAGACAGAAAAGAACAACCTTAACTTCAGAAGCTCATAAGTACTGAAAGGAATAAGATTTTTTAATAGAAGTAATTTACAAATCTGTTTAACTTTCTGGAGCCAGTTGATATATATATAAAAAAAAAGTTTTTACCTTGATAACCCCTTTAATACACTAGTACATACTCTATGTTTAGCAAACTAGCATGGATCTATCTGAGTGATATAAATATTTAGTGTAGAAATGATACAGCAATATACTTCTCCATCCCAGGCTATGGTGTTGAGGAGCAGATGCTCCCCTCTTGCAGGAAGTTCAAAGAGCCAGAGGACCCTTTGTTTTCTAGTAAAATCCCCTAATGCCCCGCCCATTTGGCTTAGTGTCCGCCTACTCTCCTCACATAAAGAAGAACAGGTTCTATAGCCCCGCCTACTGTGGCTGTGTTTGAAACTAAGCTTTAGACTGTGGGGCAGGGAAATATATACTAAACGGACTGTATATACAATCAGAGTGTAATAACTCGTCCGTGTTTGACCTGAAGGGTTAAACTTCCCGGAGTTTTGGCTTGGCCTGGTTGCTTTTCTACGCCCTAGTCAATCTGGGATGTGAGCAGCTAACCAGGCTGAGCCTGCACCTGTGGGCTTAGCTACTTAAAGGGGTACTCAGGCCCTAAGACATCTTAGCCCCTATCCAAAGGATAGGCGATAAGATATCTGATCATGGGGGTCCTGCCGCTGGGTGGGATCCTCCAGCACTGGCGTGCAGCTCACACAGGTGGGTGCTGCATGAGAGATTGCAGGGTCCTCAGTGGCAGGACCCCCACGATCAGACCTTATCCTATGGATAAGAGGATAAGCTGTCTTAGGGCCAGAGTACCCTTTTAAGTCCAGCTCACTCTGTTTGCAGTTGCCAGTGAAAGACTGTTTAGTAACCAGCAATCATAGTGTTTCTGACTTCAAGTTTTGATCTTTGGTTCGGCTTTTTGACTACTCTCCTGCTTAGTTTTCTGGTACTTTGTTTACTCCTGTTATCGACCCCTGTTAATTTTGTGTGCCTCCAGATATTCCTCGACTCCGACTGTTTTTTATTTTATTGTTTTAACTCTGTCTGTCCCTGCATGTACGTCGGAAGGGACGGTCCTCGTGGTTGTGGACCCGTTGTTTAGTACAGGTATGCAAGTAGGCAGAAATAGAGGGTGTGGGCAAGATTAGGGCTTCACTCTATTTCTGCCCAACGTGACACAAAGATATTGTCATGTCGCCCATCACGTGGGTGTCTTTCTTACAAAATGCTCAACACTGTGCAAATCTGTATTCTTTGACTTCTATAAATGTTACAGAGCACAAGGTGTATGATATTGTTAAAGAAACAGTACACAATATTTACAATTGGAACCACATCTTTTAAACCTCTTGCATTTTAAAATTTCAACTAAAGTTGCAGTCTGTCACAGGGCCTGACACTGTCCATCTCTTAAGTCATGTGAAGGGAAAACAGCTATATACTGTACATCTCTCATTAACCCCTTTAAAGACATGCGCCAGAAATGTACTGCATCGGAGTAAGCCACGGCACACACAGTGTCATACATTTACGGCGTGTCTATGAAGCGAGTGCAAGAGTTATGCTCACTTCTTAGCAGGTGAGTTCCACTGCTATCAGCAGCCAGGGACTCACCGCTAATGGCGACATCAGCAATCATGCTAATTTCTGCCATTAATCTTATAGATGCTGTGATTAATGCAGATAACGGAATCTATAGGCAAAATGGCAGTGCCGGTGGGTGCTTTGTTATGAGATAGTACTGAACAGTACATTGCAATCTAATGATTGTATATTAAAGTTCCTATAGGAACTTAAAATGATTATCATGTGGTAATAGCCTCCTGCTGTAAAGTGTATTACTTTTGTGATACACATCATTTACATGGTCCGCCCCGCTCTCCCTCTTTGCAGCAGCACTTTCCAGCAGGAAGTACTGTAAACTGGCCAGTCAGTCATCCACTGCTTTTCTGATAAATCGTTCCTAGGCAGGGCCCTCTCCCCCAGCCGAGACGAAGATCACCTGATGACTGCCCTGTCTGAGAGCCTGGGTTCCTTCTCTATCTCCATGATAAGCCAGGCCCCCCAGGCCATGTCACAATTTTTCCACCCCATTCTGTGAGGTGCAGGGATTCTGTGGCCTATAGGAGAAGGCCGTCAGTCAGCAAAGAAGTAAACTGACTACAGGTCATTTTAGTAGTTTGGCAGCGCAGCACGTTAAAATAGAGGGTGAAAATCAGGATCAGGAAGAATGGATACATGGGGGCATATTTAACCCCTTAAGGACCAGGCAATTTTACACCTTAAGGACCAGAGCATTTTTTGCAAATCTGACCACTGTCACTTTAAACATTAATAACTCTGGAATGCTTTTACTGATCATTCTGATTCCGAGAGAGTTTTTTCGTGACATATTTTACTTTAACATAGTGGTAAAATTTTATGTTAACTTGCATCCCTTCTTGGTGAAAAATCCCAAAATTTGATGAAAAAATAGAAAATTTTGCATTTTTCTAACTTTGCTTGTAAGGAAAATGGATATTCAAAATAAAAAAATTTTTGATTCACATATACAATGGGGGACATTTACTATTCTAGTCTATTCTGGGTATGCTTATAGACCAGCGTATGTGGTAGTCTCCTGTCTATTGTGCTCCTAATTTATCAAAGGTCTCACAGCCCTTGATAAATTCTGTGCTCAGACTTCAGGGTCTACAGCTTAAACTGCATTTAGACCTGCTCCAACATGGTCTGACATTTCAGCGTATTTTGGGCAGATGCGACTTGTCGCACAAAAGTCGCACTTGATAAATTCAGCACCAATGCATTTTCCAATGCATTTCCGTCTAAAATAGACTTGCATGCATCATGTTCTAAAAATCCTCTACAGCAAAAGTCGCAGAAAGGTCGCACATATTTAGACTGCGACTTTCTGTGCGACAAATTTAGACAGGAAAAACCAGTCTAAATCATTTGATAAATCTCCCCCAATATGTCTACTTTATGATTGCATCATAAAATTGATGTGTTTTTACTTTTGGAAGACACCAGAGGGCTTCAAAATTCAGCAGCAATTTTCCAAATTTTCACAAAATTTTCAAACTCAATATTTTTCAGGGACCAGTTCAGTTTTGAAGTGGATTTGAAGGGTCTTCATATTAGAAATACCCCATAAATGACCCCATTATAAAAACTACACCCCCCAAAGTATTCAAAATGACATTCAGTAAGTGTGTTAACCCTTTAGGTGTTTCACAGGAATAGCAACAAAGTGAAGGAGAAAATTCAAAATCTTCATTTTTTACACTCGCATGTTCTTGTAGACCCAATTTTTTTATTTTTGCAAGGCGTAAAAGGAGAACATTTTTACTTGTGTTTGTAGCCCAATTTCTCTTGACTAAGCACATACCTCATATGTCTATGTAAAGTGTTCGGCGGGCGGAGTAGAGGGCTCAGAAGCGAAGGAGCGACAAGGGGATTTTGGAGAGTACGTTTATCTGAAATGGTTTTTGGGGGGCATGTTGCATTTAGGAAGCCCCTATGGTGCCAGAACAGCTAAAACCCCCCACATGCCATACCATTTTGGAAACTAGACCCCTTGAGGAACATAACAAGGAATTAAGTGAGCCTTAATACCCCACAGGGGTTTCACGACTTTTGCAAATGTAAAAAAAAAAAAATTATCTAAAATCCTTGTTTTCCCAAAAATGTTACATTTTAAAAAAGGGTAATAGGAGAAAGTACCCCCCAAAATTTGAAGCCCAATTTCTCCCGATTCAGAAAACACCCCATATGGGGGTGAAAAGTGCTCTGCTGGCGCACTACAGGTCTCGGAAGAGAAGGAGTCACATTTGGCTTTTTTGAAGCAAATTTTGCTCTGGGGGCATGCCTCATTTAGGAAGCCCCTATGGTGCCAGGACAGCAAAAAAAAAAACACGTGGCATACCATTTTGGAAACTAGACCCCTTGGGGAACGTAACAAGGGGTAAAGTGAACCTTAATACCCCACAGGGGTTTCACGACTTTGCAATATGTAGAAAAATAATAATAAATTTTACCTAAAATGCTTGGTTTCCCAAAAATGTTACATTTTTACAAAGGGTTAAAGCAGAAAATACCCCCCAAAATTTGAAGCCCAATTTCTCCCGATTCAGAAAACACCCCATATGGGTGTGAAAAGTGCTCTTCTGGCGCACTACAGGTCTCAGAAGAGAAGAAGTCACATTTGGCTTTTTTGAAGCAAATTTTGCTCTGGGGGCATGCCGCATTTAGGAAGCTCCTATGGTGCCAGGACAGCAAAAAAAACACATGGCATACCAATTTGGATACTAGACCCCTCGGGGAACGTAACAAGGGGTAAAGTAAATCTTAATACCCCACAGGGGTTTCTCGACTTTGGCATATGTAAAAAAAACGTTACCTAAAATGCTTGGTTTCCCAAAAATGTTACATTTTTACAAAGGGTAACAGCAGAAAATACCACCCAAAATTTGAAGCCCAATTTCTCCCGATTCAGAAAACACCCCATATGGGGGTGAAAAGTGCTCTACTGGCGCACTACAGGTCTCAGAAGAGTAGTCACATTTGGCTTTTTGGAAGCAAATTTTGCTCGGGGGGCATGCCGCATTTAGGAAGCCCCTATGGTGCTGGGACAGCAAAAAAAACCACATGGCATTATATTTTGGAAACTAGACCCCCTTGGGGAACGTAACAAGGGGTAAAGTGAAACTTAATACCCCACAGGGGTTTCACGACTTTTGCATATGTAAATAATATATATATATATTTTTACCTAAAATGCTTGGTTTCCCAAAAATGTAACATTTTTACAAAGGGTTAAAGCAGAAAATACCCCCCAAAATTTGAAGCCCAATTCCTCCCGATTCAGAAAACACCCCATATGGGAGTGAAAAGTGCTCTACTGGCGCACTACAGGTCTCAGAAAAGGAGTAGTCACATTTGGCTTTTTGGAAGCAAATTTTGCTCGGGGGGCATGCCGCATTTAGGAAGCCCCTATGGTGCTGGAACAGCAAAAAAAAAACCCACATGGCATTATATTTTGGAAACTAGACCCCTTGGGGAATGTAACAAGGGGTAAAGTGAACCTTAATACCCCACAGGGGTTTCACGACTTTGCATATGTAAAAAAATATATATATATATTTTTACCTAAAATGCTTGGTTTCCCAAAAATTTTACATTTTTACAAAGGGTTAAAGCAGAAAATACCACCCAAAATTTAAATCCCAATTCCTCCCGATTCAGAAAACACCCCATATGGGGGTGAAAAGTGCTCTGCTGGCGCACTACAGGTCTCAGAAGAGAAGGAGTTACAAATTTTGCTCTGGGGGCATGCCACATTTAGGAAGCCCCTATGGTGCCAGGAAAGTAAAAAAAAAAAAACACATGGCATTACATTTTGGAAACTAGACCCCTCTGGGAACGTAACAGTGTTACAGTGAGTACTTACACCTCACAGGTTTTTTGAACAGTGGGCCGTAAAAGTGAAAAATTTAATTTTTTTGCACTATATTGATAGTGTTACCCCAAATGTTTCATTTTCACATTGGGTAATAGGGCAAAAGGCCCCCAAAATTGGTAGAACATTTTTGTCTGAGAAAAAAAATACCCCATATGTAGATGTAAATTGCTCTGTGGATGCCTACAATGCTCAGAATAGAAGGAGTGAACATTTTGTTGTAATTGAAGTCAGGGGTCATGTGCATTTATAAAGCCCCCATTGTGCAATAACAGGCAAAAAAAAAAAAAAATACACATGTGATACCATTTTAGAAACTACACCCTTCAATGAACGTAACAAGGGGTACAGTGGGAAATAACACCTCACAGTTTTTTTGAAAAGTGGCCAATAAATTGAAAAATTAGATTTTTTTTTACAGTAAAATGCTGGGGTTACCCAATTTTTAAAATTTTCACAAGGAGTAATATGAGAAATTGGGTTACAGATTTTGGAGGTCTTTTCCCCCTGATGGGGTAACGTATGGGGTAACGTGCTGGGCGGGCGCACATATGGGGCACATATGGGGTAACATGCTGGGCGGGCGCACAACAAGGCTCAGAAGTCATAGAGGTCACTTTGTATTTGTGGCCTTTGGCATATCAGTAGCTGACGGTTACATACATTCCGAGGAAAATACAAAAATGAAACACCCACATGTGACATCATTACAGAAAGTACCCACCCTGAGGAATGGGTATAGGGGTAAAGAGGACATTTTTAATGCACAGGTGTTTCCTAAATTTATTTTCCAGGAATGGATGAAGGGTAGCTTTTGAAAATTGCAATTTTCAACCTATGCTCTGCTTCATTTTTCTGGGAACAACTAACATGTGACTCCGAATTGTCACCTGGAAATACGACAGAGCTCAGCGAGAACTCTTCGCATTTGAGGCGGATGTTTGTTACGGACCTAACAGTTACATACATTCAGAGGAAAATACAAGAAAGGAACACCCATATGTGAGATTATTACAAACAGTACACCCCCTAGGGAAGGTGTATAGGGTGAAGTGGAGATTTGGAACAGACGGGTGTTCCCTTCATTTATTTTCAAGGAATGGATGAAGAGTACTATGGGGGAAAGAAAATTGCTATTTTAGTACTGATATGCCAATTATTTTCCCAGAATGATGACCCAGAGTACAGCCAAAAGTAAAAAGGATGCCCGCCCCAAACCCTATACTCTGAATCATCATTCTGGGAAGGGGATGTGTGGGGCCGTCCCTATTCTGTTACCTCAAATGCGCAACCTGCTCAGGTGGGGAGAGAGCGTGGCAACATTTGAGGCAACTGCAAACCTCCAATGCTGTTGACTCTGTGTCCCATGACCCATTTTTTGGGAGACAAAGATATTATGCCGGGCATTGGGAAAGAGGTTTTGGGTTTGATTTTTTGGGGGTATGGTATTTTGGTATAAAATTTGGAAGACAATGTACCCTGGACTGGTCCATTGGAGCCGGATTCTGGGGAATTAAATTTAGGGCAAAGGATGGAAAATTTAGTACTCCATGGAAGTGTGCTACTCCCTGAAGCAGCCTATGCAGAGGCCTGGATGATCGGGGCAAGTGTCACACTGAATGGTGGTGTCCCTCCGTCTCCCCTTCCTGTGACACACTCTGCATCTTTTCTGGGTTCGTCCCGACCTTCCAGTGTTGGGGATCACACATGGAAAGTGTTGGCCAGGGACGATCCGGGGACCTAAAGCTCCAGAGGTGCTCTGACCCGCGCTTTGGCTGTCACCAAAGATGAGGGCCTTTAGAACTACCTCTTGGAACTCCAGGTATGTCCCTGTGTTGCCAGCGTTCTGGTACAGTATAAAAGAGTTGTACATGGCAACCTGTACCATGTAGACCGCAACCTTTTTATACCATACGCGTTTTCCGCATGGCGTTATATGGTTTGAGGACTTGATCAGAAAGATCAACTCCCCCCATATACCAATTGTAGTCCAGAATACAATCAGGGACAGGGGTGCTGCCATTCCCATGAATTGTGGTGAGCATAAGGACATCCCTCTTGTCCTTATACCGGACCAACAACAGGTTCTCATGGGAAAAGGCACGGGACTCACCCCGGGGGATAGGAGCATGTAGGGAATGATGGGGCAGAAGGCCTCTTTGATTCTTCCGGACTGTCCCACAAGCGACCGTGGATCTGGCGGCGAGGGATGAAAAGAGAGGGATACTAGTATAAAAGTTATCCACGTAAAGGTGGTAACCTTTATCTAGCAATGGGTACAAAAGGCCCCAAACGATTTTCCTGCTAACACCCAGAGTGGGGGGACATTCTGGGGGTTCAAAACGGAATCTCGTCCCTCATACACGATAAACTTGCAAGTGTACCCGGAGGTACTCTCGCAAAGTTTATACAGCTTCACGCCATACCGCGCTCGCTTGGTCGGGATGTATTGCCGGAAGCTGAGTCTCCCCTTGAAGCTGATGAGCTCATCAATAGAGACCTCCCGCCCCGAAGTGATTGATGACCGGCCTGATTTTATACAGGCGGTCATACGCGGGATCAGTTCGGGGGGGACATGCCGCATTATCAGCATAATGCAAACATCTCCGAATGGCCTCGAACCGGGAATGTGTCATGGCCATACTGTAGAGGGGTGTCTGGTAAAAGACGTCCCCACTCCCATATTGTCCGACACTGGGTTTTTTAACTATACCCATATGCAGCACGAGGCCCCAAAAGGTCCTCATTTCGGCTGCAGCGACTGCAGTCCAGCCGCCGGGTCTAGCTAAAAGTGAGCCCGGGTTAGCGGCGATGAACTGTTGGGTGTCACGATTCGGCTGGCTGGAGGTGGATCGACGTGGACCGTGTCGGTGGACCGGTTCTAAGTTGCTACTGGTATTCACCAAAGCCCGCCGCAAAGCGGGATGGTCTTGCAGCGGCGGTAGCAACCAGGTCGTATCCACCGGCAACGGCTCAACCTCTCTGACTGCTGAGATAAGCGCGGTACAAGGGAGTAGACAAGAGCAGGGTCGGACGTAGCAGAAGTTCAGGGCAGGCAGGAAGGATCGTAGTCAGGGGCAATGGCAGGAGGTCTGGAACACAGGCTAGGAACACACAAGGAAAGCTTTCACTGGCACAATGGCAACAAGATCCGGCGAGGGAGTGCAGGGGAAGTGAGGTATAAGTAGGGAAGTGCACAGGTGAAAGTACTGATTAAAACCTCATGCGCCAATCAGTGGCGCACCGGCCCTTTAAATCGCAAGGACCCGGCGCGCGCGTGCCCTAAGGAGCGGGGCCGTGCGCCGGGACAGCACAGACGGGGAACGGGTCTGGTAAGCGAGTCGGGATGCGCATTGCGAGCGGGCGCGTCCCGCATCGCAAATCGCATCCCGGCTGGGAGCATTATCGCAGCGCACCCGGTCGGCAGGGGGACTTCTAGCGCAAAAAAACCCTGCGCCAAAAAAAAAGCGTTTATCTAATCAGTGGTGTGCGCACTGATTAGCGCTTGTGGCGGCAGGGGGCGCAGAAGTCAGTGGGGGGTCCAGCCACTCAGCCCAGAACAGTGGCTGGTGGCTTGTACACAGACCCCCACACAAAAAAAAACCCGAAAAATGTAATTAATAAAACGCTTTACCCCGCAAAAAATGCACCCGCCTGAACAAAAAAAAACGCTGATCAGTGAAAAATCACTGACAGCGGTGGGACAGGCTGCACACACAGGTACAGTCCGTCCACACAGTACACGCCTGCTACTGGTGGCACGGACCGCCTATGGGTGCAAAAAAAAAAAATATGCGTTAACCAAAAAAGGTGCCTTTACCACAAAAAAAAATGCTGATCAGTGATAAATCACTGACAGCGGTGAGGCACGCCGCACACACACAGGTAAGGTCCGGCCACACAGTACACGCCTGCTACTGGTGGCACGGACCGCCTATGGGTGCAAAAAAGCGCTAGAAAACCCCAAAAAATGCGCCGGCACCACAAAAAAAACCCGCTGTACTACGCAGTACTACGGGACTGATCAGCGGCGGGTGGGCTTTAACAAACGGTGGCGGACCGCTCTTTTATAACTAAGAGGGTCCGCACACACGCTTAGGAAAAAAAAAAAGATCTGCGCCAAAAAAAAGGCTGGTGGCAGACCGCAGCGACCCAGCAGGGCCGGGGTCATGCAGCTAAAGGTGCTATGGACCCACAGACACCCACTGAGGTACGCCGAAAAAAAAAATTTAAACTAATCTAAAGCTGGGGATAAATCCCTGGGGATTTCTGTGCCAAGGGGCACTTTTTTTTACAGTGAGGTGATGGTAGCAGCACGGGGCTCCGTCCTGCTCGCCAGATCTCTGTGGAATGGCGGGCAGAACGGAGCAACGTGCTCCTAGCCCCCACCATCCCCTCCCATTACATTGTGATTGGTGTGGCCACTTTGGCCACCCAATCACAACTATACTGAGGGGGGTGGCCACAATGCCAGCCCCCAGTACAGCATGGATATTGATTGGTGGTGTATACTACACCACCAGTCACCATCTATATCCGGGTCACAGGGTCACACGTGACCCTGATGACCCGGAACCGCTGCAGAATGCCGGGATGTCTGCTGATTGAAATCAGCAGACATCCGGCTCCGATCCCCTCCCGGCGAGCGGCGGGTAACGGAATTGCAGCGCCGACATGGGGGGTCATCATAACCCCCCTGGGCGATATGCCGCGATGCCTGCTGATCGATTTCAGCAGGCATCGGGCACCGGCTCCGCTCCAGATGGCTGCGGGGGGCCGGTAAAGCACATGACGTTCTCATACGTCATGTGTCCTTAAGGACTCAGACATGGAGACGTATGAGAACATCATGTGTCCTTAAGGGGTTGAGGCAATCTGGAGGCTGGGAGGGATTTTTTTTTTCGTAGATAAAAAAAATATATAAAATCTACACATATATAAAAACATTTAAACATTTGTCATAAAAAAAAAAAAAAGGGAAAAATATAAACAACATATTTGGTATCCCTGCGTGCAGAAATGTCTGAACTATTAAAATATTATGTTTATGATATCGCATGGTGAACAGCATAAATGTAAAATAATACCAAATGCCAGAATTGCTGATATTTTGGCACATCAAAGGTAAAAAAAAATGAAGCAATACCGCAAGAATGACACAATTATATAAGTTTGACTTAGAAAAAAAAACTGTACAGTAATAGAAAGGCATATAAACATGGGTATGATTTTAATCATATTGATCCACTGTATAAAGGTTAAATGTTACTCTTACTGTTAAAGGGGTACTCTGCCCCTAGGCATCTTATCCCCTATCCAAAGGTCCTTGCGCTGGGGCTCCCCGTGATCTCGGCTATTGCACCACAGACATCCGTGCCGGATGACTGCGGATGCGGGGAGGAGGCTCGTGACATCACAGTCACGCCCCACTTGTGATGTCATGACCACGCCCCCTCAATGCAAGTCTATGGGAGGCCATCACGCCCCCTCCCATAGACTTGCATTGAGGGGGCATGGCCATGACGTCACGAGCGTGGCGTGGCTGTGATGTCACGAGCCTCTGGTGCTGCACCCGACGCTCTAAATGAATGCCGGTTGCAGCAGGAAGATCAAGGTGGTCCCCAGGCATTTTATCCCCTATCCTTTGTATAAGGGATAAGATGTCTAGGAACGGAGTACCCCTTTAAGCGCTCATGCCCTTGCCCCTCCCCCCCATAGTTGCAAAATTGTGTGTGTGTGTGGGGGGGGTGGGACGGGGTTAACTCTTAAAATATGTTTACAAGAAAATACCACAGATGACCAAAGAACGCCTTGTGTATTACCCCACAAAGGAACCAGATATCGGGTTCTGTACATGTCTTTTTAAATTAGTTATAGGGCTCAGAATAGGACAATTTTAACATAATTATTATGCCAAAAAAAGTTTGAATACTTTTAAAAGTAGTACAACAATAGAAAAAACATGGGTGTCAGTTTTACCATAAAGTGCACTACATAAAAACAAAACCTTTTTTAAATTTTCCCCCAGAAAAATATTTTGTCATTACAGTTGGTCCCGCACAAAACAAGCCCTCGTGTGACTCAGTGAATGGAAAAAAAAAAGTTGAAACCAGGCTGTGTCCTCAGAGAAAAAAAAATTACATTCCAAAAATGGGCTATGCCTTAAGGGGTTAAAGGGGTGGTTATAGTATAACTAAAGTCCTTGGTCTGTGATAGAACATTTCTTAACTATTTATATGGAAAGTTCAAAGTACATTATGGTTTCCATAGTTTTGTTAAATAACAGTGAACTAACTTATATTGTGTGCACTGCAGATTTATGTAATTTAGATAAGGGCCTCAGTAGGGAAGCCACGTGAGGGTCACAGCGGCGGGATGGTCATTTAGCTCCTGACTCCTAGCCCTTTCAATAATGATGATCTTAGAGAACTTGTTTTTTGTCGTGTCTCCTATAGAAAGTAATGTTTTTTTATTGGAATGGATCATTATTTGTAATTTCTACCTTTCCCATAACCTTTGCCATTAACCTGTTAAGGACCAAGGGCGTACCTGTACGCCCTGAGTCCGCTCCCTTTCTACAACACGGTGTGGCCCTGCGTCATAGCAGGTCGGGCCCGGTCTCTAACAATGGCCGGGATCTGTGGCTAATAGAGCGCGGCACTGATCGCGGTGCCGTGTGCTATTAACCCTTTAGACGCGGTGTTCAAAGTTGACCGCCGCGTCCAAAGTAAAAGCAAACTACCCCGGCTAGCTCAGTGGGCTGTTCGGGACCGCCGCGGTGAAATCGCGGCATCCCGAACAGCTGTAGGACACGAGGAGGGTCCACTTACCTGCCTCCTGGTGTCCAATCGGGGAATAACTGCTCAGTGCCTGAGATCCAGGCATGAGCAATCAAGTGGCAGAATCATCGATCAATGGTTTCCTATGAGAAACCATTGATCAATGTAAAAGATCAGTGTATGCAGTGTTATAACCTATATGGGAGCTATAACACTGCAAAAAAAAAAAGTGGAACAAAAAGTTAATAAATGTGATTTAACCCCTTCTCTAATAAATATCAGAATCATTCCCCTTTTCCCATAAAAATAAATAAATAACAGTGTAAATAAAAATAAAAATAACAGATGCACGAGAAGAAATGACAGTAGCTAGCACTCACCATCCAGGGGTCCTTTATTGCTTGAAGCGGTGCATGTTCATACAGACAGCGGGCAGGGTGAAGAGGATCGGGGTATCAGGACAGCACTGTTTAGCGCTTCCTTGTGATTTCACAAGATCATGAATGGAGGGGGCGTGGCGGACATCACGTCCCCGTCTCGGAAGCACGGCGGTTTTCGAAACTGCAGACGCAGCTACGCATAGAATGTGGGCTGCTGAAGGGAGATCGCGGGGGGGTCCCAGCGGCGGGCCCCCCGCGATAAGACATCTTATCCCCTATCCTTTGGATAGGGGATAAAATGTCTTGGGGGCGGAGTACCCATTTAAATAGCTAGAGCCTCACAAAGGCACATACCCTTATACAGTACATCTAATGCCACACGACAGTCAGTCTACACATCCTTATAGGACAGTCCTGCTACAGAGAGAATACTGGAGCAGAAACAAGTCATTGTAAGGCCAAAGCACTGGGAAGCTAAACAACCGAAGTGACACACTGTAGCAGCACAACTTCTCTGCATACATAAACATAGGTTACCCTTTCACCAGCAATCAGTGGGGAGTGAGAAATGTTTGTATTATTTGTATTATTTACCATGACTTCCATCTGTTAAAACACAGTATAGGAACCCACTCACACATACCACACATGCCAAATGCAGGCTCATTATTGACAAAGCTGTGTGTGAGCCTGGGAGAGTGGACATCGGACTGTTTAACCACTCCCATCATATGGAAATGTAATGTACGGGTATTCTGTTCTCTGGACTTACTTAACCACTCCCATCATATGGAAATGTAATGATACGGGTATTCTGTTCTCTGGACTTACTTAACCACTCCCATCATATGGAAATGTAATGTACGGGTATTCTGTTCTCTGGACTTACTTAACCACTCCCATCATATGGAAATGTAATGATACGGGTATTCTGTTCTCTGGACTTACTTAACCACTCCCATCATATGGAAATGTAATGTACGGGTATTCTGTTCTCTGGACTTACTTAACCACTCCCATCATATGGAAATGTAATGTACGGGTATTCTGTTCTCTGGACTTGCTTAACCACTCCCATCATATGGAAATGTAATGTACGGGTATTCTGTTCTCTGGACTTACTTAACCACTCCCATCATATGGAAATGTAATGTACGGGTATTCTGTTCTCTGGACTTACTTAACCACTCCCATCATATGGAAATGTAATGTACGGGTATTCTGTTCTCTGGACTTGCTTAACCACTCCCATCATATGGAAATGTAATGTACTGGTATTCTGTTCTCTGGACTTGCTTAACCACTCCCATCATATGGAAATGTAATGTACGGGTATTCTGTTCTCTGGACTTACTTAACCACTCCCATCATATGGAAATGTAATGTACGGGTATTCTGTTCTCTGGACTTACTTAACCACTCCCATCCTATGGAAATGTAATGTACGGGTATTCTGTTCTCTGGACTTGCTTAACCACTCCCATCATATGGAAATGTAATGTACGGGTATTCTGTTCTCTGGACTTGCTTAACCACTCCCATCATATGGAAATGTAATGTACGGGTATTCTGTTCTCTGGACTTACTTAACCACTCCCATCATATGGAAATGTAATGATACGGGTATTCTGTTCTCTGGACTTGCTTAACCACTCCCATCATATGGAAATGTAATGTACGGGTATTCTGTTCTCTGGACTTACTTAACCACTCCCATCATATGGAAATGTAATGTACGGGTATTCTGTTCTCTGGAATTGCTTAACCACTCCCATCATATGGAAATGTAATGTACGGGTATTCTGTTCTCTGGACTTACTTAACCACTCCCATCATATGGAAATGTAATGTACGGGTATTCTGTTCTCTGGACTTACTTAACCACTCCCATCATATGGAAATGTAATGAACGGGTATTCTGTTCTCTGCACTTACTTAATTTCTTACTTTCTACTTTGGGCTTCTGCACTTGTGTTCAAACAAAAATCCCTTCTTCCCTTACGTCCTAACCAGTAGCACAGATGGGGTATTCCACCCCCCGCGAACTGGTAGGACAGATGGAAGTTTTATTGAACCTAATTAAACAATCAGTAAGACACACCCACAACCCCCTGTATAAGTAAGAGGGTCATCCTCTGCCTCATTGTGTTTTTTTCTGTCCTCCCGGACAGTGGGACAGATGGTGACCCCCTTACTCCTGTTGGAGGGGGGGGGGGGGGGGTTTTCTTACTTGCAGTTCTGGGCTTAGTTTGCGCCCATCTGCTTCTATCCTCGGAGCCGCGACTCCAATAGCGGCCCCGGCCGGAAGTGCGTCAGCGGCATCTGACGTCACTTCCTGTTTCTCTCTTTCGCTCCCGGCTCGGTTTTTTGCGCCGTTTTTGCCAATAATGCGGCGAAACCGAGCGAGGAGCCTCTTCTATAACCCTCTAACAGATAGGGTTCCTTTTCCTCCTGTTTTTTGTAAGACAGGATTTCTTTTTTCTGCAACTCCGCCTTGTGGGCGGAGTCTTGTTTTGGCGCCAGTCAGGAGGATATTTAATCTCCCCCTAGGCTGCCATTCAGCCTCCTAGAGCGCAGAGCTGTTGGTACTTCCACAGTCCTGTCTTTTTGAGTCTAGTAGTGCATCCTTGCGGATACTACTGTTTCCCTATCTCTCTATCTTACCTGGTCTCTTGCTGAGAACTTTGGGTATTTTTATTATATTTTAGCTAGCCGCAATTTTTTCTTGCCGCTACATTATCTAATCCTCCTCTCATATTTACCTAGATATGTCGACCGAGGGCTCAGGGGATCGTGAAGGCTTGGCAAAAAGATCCGCCAAGCGCAAGCACCTCTCTTGCCATGACTGCAATACTCCCCTGGAGGATAATTATGAATTTTCCAGGTGCCCTCCTTGTAGGGCTAAGTCTCTACCTTCCCATCAGACTGAACCTACAGTCCAGGATATGTATGTGTGGGTCTCTTCTAACATGTCGGCTATGCAAGCCTCTATTGAGGAGCTGAAACACGTTGTCTCTCAGAAACGCGCCAGACCTTATTCACCTCCCAGAATGGAGATGTCTGTGGATCAGGAGAGAGAAGATTCCAAGTCCTCCTCTTCGGATGAGGAGGTCACTGCATCTTATTTTTTTCCGCTGGAAAAGACCCAGCGTCTTCTGAGATCCATCCGGTCGGGGGACCACGATGTTGATCCCGGGGAAGCCTCTACCTCCGCCTCTAAGGGACCTAGGGTCTTTAAAGCGGATGATACCCTTCTGTCCGTGCTTAGAACGGAATGGAAAAAAACAGAAAAGGGTCCGGTCTTAACTAAAAGATTTAAGACCATGTTTCCTATACAGGAATCTCAGCTTTCTTCCTGGGGCCCTGTCCCTAAGGTTGACATGGCAGTTGCCAAACTGTCCAAGAGGACAGTGGTCCCTGCCGAGGATGGGTCTTCCTTGCAGGATCCAATGGATCGGAAGGCTGACTGTGCCATGAGGCGCTCCTACTCCACTGCTTCTGCGTCTGCATCAGTGGCGATAGCTTGCTCTGAGGTAGCAAACTTTTTGAAGACCCGTCTTTCTAACATCCAGTCGGATTTGGACCAGGGGGTTCCTAGAGATGAAATTCTTTCATCCTTCAAGACGTCCAATCTGGCCGTTGATTTTTTGTGCGATGCTTCCACCCAGCATCTTAAATTGGCCTCCAAGTCTATGGCCCTGGCTTCCGCTGGACGACGTCCTCTATGGTTAAAACCTTGGAAGGTTGACAACTCTTCCAAGAACACCTTATGTGCTATGCCTTACGAACCCGGCATTCTTTTCGGAGCTGAGCTGGACCGCATTATGGAGGGACTTTCTGACAAGAAAGGCAAGTCCCTTCCTTATTCCTCCTTTCGTGGTCGAGGCCGGCGTTCTGGGGGCGGATCAGCCCCCCAGCCTAAGCCTCAGAGAGAATGGGGTAATCAACGCCGGGGCGGAAAACGCTCCCGTGGCTCCAAAGACAACAGAAAGCTCTGACTGCGGGCTTCTACGAAGCTCTGGGTTCCTTGCCGAGGTGACCTTTCCAGTTTCCCATCCTGCCCCCCAGATTCCAGTTGGTGGTCGTCTTCACCACTTTTCAAGCGCCTGGTCCCTCCACATTCAGGATCCTTGGGTCCTGAGATTAATCTCGGATGGTTATTCGATAGACCTCGAATCAATTATTCCATCCAATTATGTGGAGACAAGAGTTTTTTCACCAATCAAACAGGGGGCGCTAGAAACCTACATTCTGGAATCCATCCAGAAGAATGCCTTAGAGGAAGTTCCTCTTTCAGAGCGGGGGTCAGGAATTTATTCTCCAGTCTTCCTAGTTCCCAAGGTAACAGGAGACTGGCGGATGATTATATATCTGAGATATCTCAATCAGTATGTGAAGCACAAACGCTTTCGTATGGAAACTATTCAATCTGTGGTCAACCTCATCTCGCCAGGGGATTACCTGGCTACTCTGGATCTAAAGGATGCTTACCTTCATATTCATATTCATCCGGTATCCAGAAAGTATCTAAGGATCGCAGTTCAGGTAGGGGGAGTTCTAAAACACCTCCAGTTTGTAGCCCTCCCGTTTGGAATTTCTTCGGCCCCACACACATTTACCAAAGTGGTGGTAGCGGTAGTCGCTGCTCTAAGGCTCCAGGGGCTCAGCATCGTTCCCTACCTAGACGATTGGCTCCTCAGAGCTCCTTCTTCTGCGATCCTGTCCCAACATCTGCAACTAGCAGTATCCTTCCTTCACCAGTTAGGGTGGATAGTCAATTGGGCCAAATCCAATTTCCTCCCAACTACCTCAGTGAGGTTTCTCGGCTTCATAGTCGACTCAATCTCCATGACACTCTACCTCTCTCCCGAGAGGAAATCTCGGGTGCAGGAATCGGCCCTTTTTCTCTCTGTACCCCGGAGAGTTTCCATTCGCACTCTCATGCGGATGTTGGGACTTATGTCCGCTACCGTGGATGCGGTTCCTTGGGCTCTTTGGCATCTACGCCCTCTTCAATCAGAGGTGCTCGCCACTTGGAATCTCAGGCCCTCGGGCCTAAACAAGTGCCACTCCCTGTCTTATCGAGTCAGGTCCTCTCTCAGATGGTGGTCTCACCTCGAGGACGGCAAGTCAATGATCCAACCCCCTTGGATCATACTTACTACCGACGCGTCCCTTGTAGGTTGGGGAGCGCATCTCTTGGATCTGTTAGTGCGGGGATCTTGGTCTCCTCAGGAGAGAGGGTTAACCTCCAATCTCCTCGAGATTCGAGCCATCAGATTAGCACTCCTCCACTTTGCTTCTCTTCTTCAAGGGAAAGCAGTAAAGATCCAATCCGACAGCATGACGGCTGTATTGTACATCAACAAGCAGGGAGGCACTCGATCACAAAGCCTCCTCAGAGAGGTGGGTCTGATCTTGGATTGGGCAGAGAGGAACCTAACCCACCTGTCGGCAGTTCACATTCGGGGATCTCTCAATGTGATCGCCAACCGCCTGAGCAGAGGACTTTCAACTGGAGAATGGTCTCTCCATCCAGAGATGTTCAAACAAATAATACTCAGGTGGGGCATGCCAGAAATAGATCTTATGGCAACAAGGTTCAACACCAAAGTGGTGAGATTTTGTTCCCTGTACAGGGAAGACAACCCAGTAGCAATCGATGCTCTCTCAATCCCATGGAGGTTCAGGCTGGCCTACATCTTCCCTCCAATTTCCTTGATCCCAAGGGTATTGATGAAAATCAGGCAGGACCAAGCCTCTGTCATAGCCATAATTCCATTTTGGCCCAAGAGAGCTTGGTTTACCCAACTCTTGCAAATGAGTCGGGGACAATTCTGGAGGCTTCCCCCAGAGCAAGCACTAGTGTCGGGGGACACTCACAGCTGCTCAAATCTTCAAATGTTCAACCTGACAGCCTGGAGGTTGACCAGTCCCTTCCACATCTAGAAGGGCTTTCTAGTGCGGTCTTGAATACCCTCTCGCATTCCAGAGCGGAGTCCACTAACAGAGCCTATAAAAGAATTTGGACAACTTTTCAGTCTTGGTGCTCCAAGAAACAACTACCTGGACAGAATCCAGCTGTTGCCACAATCCTCAACTTTCTCCAGGAGGGATTAGACAAGAATCTATCTCCTTCCACACTCAGAGTGCAGGTATCAGCCATCTCTGCCTTTCTCAATAAACCATTGTCTCAAGACCCACTAGTCAAAATATTCTTGAGGGGATCCTCAAGGTTAAAACCTACAATTATACAACCTGTCCCAGCATGGGACTTATCGATGGTGCTCAAGGGGTTAGCATCTCCCCCCTTTGAGCCCTTGGAGGAGGTGGACATGAAGTTTGTTACCATTAAAATAACTTTTTTACTGGCAATCACTTCAGCCAAAAGGATTGGGGAACTTCAAGCGCTCTCGGCACTTGAACCATATACTAAATTTTTGCCGGATCGAGTGTTACTCAGATTCATGCCATCCTTTATACCTAAGGTTCCATCATTCCAAAATATAAATCAAGTTATATCCCTGCCAGTATTTTCTCCTCCTCCATCCTCCAATGAAGATAGTTCTCTTCATTGCCTAGATATCTCGAGATGTCTCCAGATCTATATAAGAAGATCTTTGGAGTTTCGGAAGGATGAAAATCTGCTAATTCTCTTTTCAGGACCCAAAAGAGGTCTTAAAGCTTCAAAGCCCTCCATCAGTAGATGGGTAAAAGATGCCATTCGTATTGCCATGGTATCCCAAGGTAAGGAGCCTCCTGAGTTTGTAAAAGCTCATTCCACCAGGTCTGTATCTACCTCCTTTGCGGAAAGGAGTCTTGTTCCCTTGGAACATATATGCAAAGCTGCTTCCTGGAGTTCACTCTCCACATTTATCACCCACTACAGACTTGACAGTAGATTGGCCGATTTTTCCTCATTTGGACGGACAGTATTATCTGCCGTCAGGCATGAGAGCCCTCCCTCATAGGGTTTCTGCTTGCCATTTCCCCATCTGTGCTACTGGTTAGGACGTAAGGGAATCGTTAATTTCTAACGATAATTTGTTTTCCCTTAGTCCTAACAGTAGCACAACTTTCCCTCCCTAGTTAAGTTATTTTCTTCTATTATTTACCTTTAGTTCTTCTTGTTACTACACAATGAGGCAGAGGATGACCCTCTTACTTATACAGGGGGTTGTGGGTGTGTCTTACTGATTGTTTGATTAGGTTCAATAAAACTTCCATCTGTCCTACCAGTTCGCGGGGGGTGGAATACCCCATCTGTGCTACTGTTAGGACTAAGGGAAAACAAATTATCGTTAGAAATTAACGATTTCTTTAGGATGAAAACACATGATCAGGTTGTTTTGCAGTTTCCTAAACTGCAGGAAATTCTTACATTACTATTAAAAACAGATGTGATTCACTTACAATCCATAATCCAACTACTGCTAAACCTGATGGTATAGGCATGCGCCAATCTATTTTCCCACACATTCCATAGATTAAAGGTCATGTGTACTCAGAGGTCGTATATAGTTGGTTGGTTTTCACTGTGTAAGTAGAATATCCTGTGGAGGGGAGTGAATTGTATCCTGCTTTTCCTTTTTGCAGGCTGTGAGGGTGCGAGGTAACATATAGGACTACTACTGAACTAAGCAATTCTTATACGCCTTCAACCGTTTGAAATGTTGCATTGCAGGTAAGAGATCTTTACTTTATTTTGAGTCAAGTCCAGGCAGTGGTGGTCTGACCGTTTGGGTCCCAAGAGTCCATGGTCAGACAGAACTCACAGACCCTTGAACAGTTAGAACTTCCATAAGACTAAGCCTATTAAGGCACTATAAGGCTAGGTTCAGACTACGGAATTTCCGCCTGCAATTTTGCTTTGAAATTGCAGGCAGAAATTCCGCTTTGTAAAATGTATAGCATAGTGAATGATTTTCCGTTCACAAATTCACACTTCGGAATTTGTGAAATGGAATTTGTGAACGGACAATCCGCTTAGAAATTTCCGCCTGAAGAAATGGGTTGCTCTTTCTTCAGGCGGAAATCCGCACGGAACACATTGCAGTCTATTGGAGACTGCAGTGTCCGCGCAGTCCTAGCGTCGACTGATTCAGCCGGCGCTGGCCGCGCTCGGAATCTACGGGCGGAAATTTTCTGCTCGGAGATTCCATAGTCTGAACCTAGCCTAAACTGCAGGAATTTTTCTGTTTTTGCATCACCACTTTTATAGAGTTACAACTTTTTTACATTTTTCTATTAATTTAGCTGTATTTTTTATGGCTAAATTTCCACTACAAAAAGTTCAGATGAAATACTAATTCTTTAGAGTTGGGGGTTCACCAGATTACTAGATGGAATGATCTATCTCATAGTCTGGTAAAAGACCTTACAATCTGAGGGTCCTTTTGGAGATGTCAGGAAAGGAAGTCATGAATAAAGTTAGAATGCATGTGGCTCCATGGAAATGTAATATAGAGGTGTTATGTTCACTGGATGTACTGCCATCATTTGTAACATATGACATATGCGTATAAGTAAAATAACAAAAAAAAAACAGCAAGAGCACATAAAAGGTGCACACCAATATTATTTCATCAATACATTATTGTAATACATCACATCAATAGCCTCACAGTTAAAAACACTTAAAACAAGGGGGCCAGATGACTCTCAGCCTCCCTCAGCCACAGAGGGGAACCCCAGTCTCCTGGGAACTCCCCCCAAGGAACACCCGTCTGATCTCAATAATACAATAAACACTCCCTCAAGACCAAAAAAAACCCTATGCATGATAAGACAAATACAATATAACATAGTAAGTAGCAGCTGTATAGAAGTATACCAATTCAGTTTAATGCACGGTCAAGAGAGAATAAGATATACGTCACACTGTAGTATGTTAGAGCGGGTGACCCCCAAACAGGTCCCCACGTGTTCTGTTACTCCAAGTGACTTCCTGAGGAATTATGCTCTGTTTCAGTATGTCAAATAAGTTTATCTTGGTCTTATCCAATCACAGGACATGGTGCTAGAATTCCATGTCCTTAGTTTGCTTGTCACCAGCAAACTGTTTGCAGGCTTTCTTGGGCTTCATCTTTAGAAAAAGGCCTCCTTCTGGGATAACAGCCACAGACCAAATTAATGCAGTGTATGCCCTTAGCACTGGCAGACTGCCCCCCCCCCCACCCCTTAAACCTCTGCAGCAATGTTGGCAGCAGTCACAAGTCTATTTCCCAAAGACAACCTCTGGATATGACGCTGAGCACATGCACCCAGCTTCTTTCATCAACCATGGCAAATACTGTTCAGAGTGGAATCTGTCTTGTGAAACCACTGTATGATCTTTACCACCATTCTGCAGCTTCATTTCAGGATCTTGGAAATCTTCTTATAGCTTAGGCCCTTATTATGTAGAGCAACAATTCTTTTTGCCATGAGGTGCTGTTACGCCGAGCGCTCCGGGTCCCCGCTCCTCCCCGGAGCGCTCGCTACACTCTCCCCGCTGCAGCGCTCCGGTCAGATCCACTGACCCGGGGCGCTGCGATTCCGCTTCCAGCCGGGATGCGATTCGCGATGCGGGTAGCGCCCGCTCGCGATGCGCACCCCGGCTCCCGTACCTGACTCGCTCTCCCTCGGTCCTGTCCCGGCGCGCGCGGGCCCCGCTCCCTAGGGCGCGCGCGCGCCGGGTCTTTGCGATTTAAAGGGCCACTGCGCCGCTGATTGGCGCAGTGATTCCAATTAGTGTCTTCACCTGTGCACTTCCCTATATCACCTCACTTCCCCTGCACTTCCTTGCCGGATCTTGTTGCCATTGTGCCTGTGAAAGCGTTTCCTTGTGTGTTCCTAGCCTGTGTTCCAGACCTCCTGCCGTTGCCCCTGACTACGATCCTTGCTGCCTGCCCCGACCTTCTGCTACGTCCGACCTTGCTTCTGTCTACTCCCTTGTACCGCGCCTATCTTCAGCAGCCTGAGAGGTGAGCCGTTGCTAGTGGATACGACCTGGTCACTACCGCCGCAGCAAGACCATCCCGCTTTGCGGCGGGCTCTGGTGAAAACCAGTAGTGACTTAGAACCGGTCCACTAGCACGGTCCACGCCAATCCCTCTCTGGCACAGAGGATCCACTACCTGCCAGCCGGCATCGTGACAGTAGATCCGGCCATGGATCCCGCTGAAGTTCCTCTGCCAGTTGTCGCTGACCTCACCACGGTGGTCGCCCAGCAGTCACAACAGATAGCGCAACAAGGCCAACAGCTGTCTCAACTGACCGTTATGCTACAGCAGTTACTACCACAGCTTCAGCAGTCATCTCCTCCGCCAGCTCCTGCACCTCCTCCGCAGCGAGTGGCCGCTCCTGGTCTACGCCTATCCTTGCCGGATAAATTTGATGGGGACTCTAAGTTTTGCCGTGGCTTTCTTTCCCAATGTTCCCTGCATCTGGAGATGATGTCGGACCTGTTTCCCACTGAAAGGTCTAAGGTGGCTTTCGTAGTCAGCCTTCTGTCTGGAAAAGCCCTGTCTTGGGCCACACCGCTCTGGGACCGCAATGACCCCGTCACTGCCTCCGTACACTCCTTCTTCTCGGAAATCCGAAGTGTCTTTGAGGAACCTGCCCGAGCCTCTTCTGCTGAGACTGCCCTGTTGAACCTGGTCCAGGGTAATTCTTCCGTTGGCGAGTATGCCGTACAATTCCGTACTCTTGCTTCAGAATTATCCTGGAACAATGAGGCCCTCTGCGCGACCTTTAAAAAAGGCCTATCCAGCAACATTAAAGATGTTCTGGCCGCACGAGAAATGCCTGCTAATCTTCATGAACTTATTCACCTAGCCACTCGCATTGACATGCGTTTTTCCGAAAGGCGTCAGGAGCTCCGCCAAGATATGGACTCTGTTCGCACGAGGCGTTTCTTCTCCTCGGCTCCTCTCTCCTCTGGTCCCCTGCAATCTGTTCCTGTGCCTCCCGCCGTGGAGGCTATGCAGGTCGACCGGTCTCGCCTGACACCTCAAGAGAGGACACGACGCCGCATGGAGAACCTCTGCCTGTACTGTGCTAGTACCGAACACTTCCTGAGGGATTGTCCTATCCGTCCTCCCCGCCTGGAAAGACGTACGCTGACTCCGCACAAAGGTGAGACAATCCTTGATGTCTACTCTGCTTCTCCACGTCTTACTGTGCCTGTGCGGATGTCTGCCTCTGCCTTCTCCTTCTCTACTGTGGCCTTCTTGGACTCTGGATCTGCAGGAAATTTTATTTTGGCCTCTCTCGTCAACAGGTTCAACATCCCAGTGACCAGTCTCGCCAGACCCCTTTACATCAATTGTGTAAACAATGAAAGATTGGACTGTACCATACGTTTCCGCACGGAGCCCCTTCTAATGAGCATCGGATCTCATCACGAGAGGATTGAACTTTTGGTCCTCCCCAATTGCACCTCGGAAATTCTCCTTGGACTTCCCTGGCTTCAACTTCATTCCCCAACCCTGGATTGGTCCACTGGGGAGATCAAGAGTTGGGGGCCCTCTTGTTCCAAGGACTGTCTAAAACCGGTTCCCAGTAACCCTTGCCGTGACTCTGTGGTTCCTCCAGTAACCGGTCTCCCTAAGGCCTATATGGACTTCGCGGATGTTTTCTGCAAAAAACAAGCGGAGACTCTACCTCCTCACAGGCCTTATGATTGTCCTATCGACCTCCTCCCGGGCACTACTCCACCCCGGGGCAGAATTTATCCTCTCTCTGCCCCAGAGACTCTTGCCATGTCTGAATACGTCCAGGAAAATTTAAAAAAGGGCTTTATCCGTAAATCCTCCTCTCCTGCCGGAGCCGGATTTTTCTTTGTGTCCAAAAAAGATGGCTCCCTACGTCCTTGCATTGACTACCGCGGTCTTAATAAAATCACGGTTAAGAACCGCTACCCCCTACCCCTCATCTCTGAACTCTTTGATCGCCTCCAAGGTGCCCACATCTTTACTAAATTGGACTTAAGAGGCGCCTATAACCTCATCCGCATCAGAGAGGGGGATGAGTGGAAAACAGCATTTAACACCAGAGATGGACACTTTGAGTATCTGGTCATGCCCTTTGGCCTGTGCAACGCCCCTGCTGTCTTCCAAGACTTTGTTAATGAAATTTTTCGTGATCTGTTATACTCCTGTGTTGTTGTATATCTGGATGATATCCTAATTTTTTCGGCCAATCTAGAAGAACACCGCCAGCATGTCCGTATGGTTCTTCAGAGACTTCGTGACAATCAACTCTATGCTAAAATTGAGAAATGTCTGTTTGAATGCCAATCTCTTCCTTTTCTAGGATATTTGGTCTCTGGCCAGGGACTACAAATGGATCCAGACAAACTCTCTGCCGTCTTAGATTGGCCACGCCCCTCCGGACTCCGTGCTATCCAACGCTTTTTGGGGTTCGCCAATTATTACAGGCAATTTATTCCACATTTTTCTACCCTTGTGGCTCCTATCGTGGCTTTAACCAAAAAAAATGCCGATCCCAAGTCCTGGCCTCCTCAAGCGGAAGACGCCTGTAAACGACTCAAGTCTGCCTTTTCTTCGGCTCCCGTGCTCTCCAGACCTGACCCTTCCAAACCCTTCCTACTGGAGGTTGATGCCTCCTCAGTGGGAGCTGGAGCTGTTCTTCTACAGAAAAATTCTTCCGGGCATGCCGTCACTTGTGGGTTTTTTTCTAGGACCTTCTCTCCGGCGGAGAGGAACTACTCCATCGGGGATCGAGAGCTTCTAGCCATTAAATTAGCACTTGAGGAATGGAGGCATCTGCTGGAGGGATCAAGATTTCCAGTTATTATTTACACCGACCACAAGAACCTCTCCTACCTCCAGTCTGCCCAACGGCTGAATCCTCGCCAGGCCCGGTGGTCTCTGTTCTTTGCCCGGTTTAATTTTGAGATTCACTTTCGTCCTGCCGATAAGAACATTAGGGCCGATGCTCTCTCTCGTTCCTCGGATGCCTCAGAAGTTGAACTCTCTCCGCAACACATCATTCCACCTGACTGCCTGATCTCCACTTCTCCTGCCTTCATCAGGCAAACTCCTCCAGGAAAGACCTTTGTTTCTCCACGCCAACGCCTCGGAATCCTCAAATGGGGTCACTCCTCCCATCTCGCAGGTCATGTGGGCATCAAGAAATCTCTGCAACTCATCTCCCGCTTCTATTGGTGGCCGACTCTGGAGACGGATGTTGTGGACTTTGAGCGAGCCTGCACTATCTGTGCCCGGGATAAGACTCCTCGCCAGAAGCCCGCTGGTTTTCTTCATCCCCTGCCTGTCCCCGAACAGCCTTGGTCTCTGATTGGTATGGATTTTATTACTGATTTACCCCCTTCCCGTGGCAACACTGTTATTTGGGTGGTCGTTGATCGATTCTCCAAAATGGCACATTTCATCCCTCTTCCTGGTCTTCCTTCAGCGCCTCAGTTGGCTAAACAATTTTTTGTACACATTTTTCGTCTTCACGGGTTGCCTACGCAGATCGTCTCGGATAGAGGTGTCCAATTCGTGTCTAAATTCTGGAGGGCTCTCTGTAAACAACTCAAGATTAAATTAAATTTTTCTTCTGCATATCATCCCCAGTCCAATGGACAAGTAGAAAGAATTAACCAGGTCTTGGGTGATTATTTGCGACATTTTGTTTCCTCCCGCCAGGATGACTGGGCAGATCTTCCATGGGCCGAATTCTCGTATAACTTCAGAGTCTCTGAATCTTCCTCCAAATCCCCATTTTTCGTGGTGTACGGCCGTCACCCTCTTCCCCCCCTCCCTACCCCCTTGCCCTCTGGTCTACCCGCTGTGGATGAAATTTCTCGTGACCTTTCCATCATATGGAGAGAGACCCAAAATTCTCTCTTACAGGCTTCATCACGCATGAAGAAGTTCGCAGATAAGAAAAGAAGAGCTCCTCCCGTTTTTTCCCCTGGAGACAAGGTATGGCTCTCCGCTAAATATGTCCGCTTCCGTGTCCCTAGCTACAAGTTGGGACCACGCTATCTTGGTCCTTTCAAAGTTTTGTGTCAAATTAATCCTGTCTCTTACAAACTTCTTCTTCCTCCTTCTCTTCGTATCCCTAATGCCTTTCACGTCTCTCTTCTTAAACCACTCATCCTCAACCGTTTTTCTCCCAAATCTGTTCCTCCCACTCCTGTTTCCGGCTCCTCGGACATCTTCTCTGTCAAAGAGATCTTAGCCTCTAAAAAGGTCAGAGGGAAAACTTTTTTTTTAGTGGACTGGGAGGGTTGTGGTCCTGAAGAGAGATCCTGGGAACCTGAGGACAACATCCTAGACAAAAGTCTGCTCCTCAGGTTCTCAGGCTCTAAGAAGAGGGGGAGACCCAAGGGGGGGGGTACTGTTACGCCGAGCGCTCCGGGTCCCCGCTCCTCCCCGGAGCGCTCGCTACACTCTCCCCGCTGCAGCGCTCCGGTCAGATCCACTGACCCGGGGCGCTGCGATTCCGCTTCCAGCCGGGATGCGATTCGCGATGCGGGTAGCGCCCGCTCGCGATGCGCACCCCGGCTCCCGTACCTGACTCGCTCTCCCTCGGTCCTGTCCCGGCGCGCGCGGCCCCGCTCCCTAGGGCGCGCACGCGCCGGGTCTTTGCGATTTAAAGGGCCACTGCGCCGCTGATTGGCGCAGTGATTCCAATTAGTGTCTTCACCTGTGCACTTCCCTATATCACCTCACTTCCCCTGCACTTCCTTGCCGGATCTTGTTGCCATTGTGCCTGTGAAAGCGTTTCCTTGTGTGTTCCTAGCCTGTGTTCCAGACCTCCTGCCGTTGCCCCTGACTACGATCCTTGCTGCCTGCCCCGACCTTCTGCTACGTCCGACCTTGCTTCTGTCTACTCCCTTGTACCGCGCCTATCTTCAGCAGCCTGAGAGGTGAGCCGTTGCTAGTGGATACGACCTGGTCACTACCGCCGCAGCAAGACCATCCCGCTTTGCGGCGGGCTCTGGTGAAAACCAGTAGTGACTTAGAACCGGTCCACTAGCACGGTCCACGCCAATCCCTCTCTGGCACAGAGGATCCACTACCTGCCAGCCGGCATCGTGACAGGTGCCATGTCGAACTTCCTGTAACCAATATTAAAAAGAGTGTGAGAGCGATAACACCAAATTTACGACATTTGCGCCCCATTCAGACTTAAGACCGTGGAGGGAAAATGGCTTTTTGGACCAATTTGGATGCAAAGTTTTAGACATGAAAGGAAATCTGTCATCAGTGTCACCTTCACTAACCTGTACAGACAGGTAGTGCAGCAGACACTGAGGACAACGGTACTTACCTTGTTGTGGTTCCCTGACTTAATGCATGGGCGGAGCTAAGTGACGTCACTGCTAATGTTTGCTAGCAGCGGGACCCAGCAGAAAACAGCAGCGGTGATGTCACTAAGCTCCCCCCATCCTCCAAGTCCGGCTTGCAGCTGAAGACACTGAAGAGGATTGCCAGAGAACCACAGCACAGAATGGGACCAGGTACATATCATTGTCATCAGTGTCACCTGCACTACCTGTCTGTACAGGTTAGTGCAGGTGACACTGATGACAGATTTCCTTTAATGGCAGTATGTCGAGTTATTTCGAGGGGACAGTAAAATTAAATACTGTAAGTTATAGGGGTCAAAATAGTGCAATTTTAAAGGGGTATTCGCCATGAAAATATTTTTAAATCAACTGGTGCCAGAAAGTTAAACAGATTTGTAAATTACTTGTATTTTAAAAATCTTAATCCTTCCAGTACTAATCAGCTGCTGTATTCCTGACATGGACAGAGGTGTCAGCAGAGAGCACTGTGGTCAGACAGAAAATAACTATACAACTTCCTCTGCAGCATACAGCAGCTCATAAGTACTGGAAGGATTTATATTTTTATACAGAAGTAATTTACAAATCTGTTTAACTTTTTGGCACCAGTTGATTAGAAAAAAAAAAATGCGTTTGTCACCGGAGTACCCCTTTAACCCCTTAAGGACCAAGGGTGTACAGGTACGCCTTTGCTCCCTTGTACTTAAGGACCAAGGGCGTACCTGTACGCCCGTGGGAATTTCGGTCCCCGCCGCGCGCCGGGCGGGGATCGCGCCGGGGTGACTGCTGATATCTATCAGCAGGCACCCCGCGCAAATGCCAAGGACCCCCCCCATGTCGGCGATCGGCGCAAATCGCAAGTGAATTCACACTTGCGATTTGCGCCGATTCCGGGTCATACGGGTCTATGGTGACCCGTTGACCCGGAATAGAAGGGGGATTGCGGGTGTCCTAGACACCCACGATCCCCCTGTAGCGATAGGAGTGAGTTGGCCACCAATAGCAGATCTGGGGCGGAGGGGTTTACTTTCGGTTTCCCCGTCCTGCCCTCCCACAATAGGCGGGGCAGGACGGGGAAACGACACAGGACCGGCGCCGAAGATCCACTTACCCATCAGCGGCGGCAGCGGGCGACGATCGGCGTAAGAAGAGGACCGCGACGCAGCTCCCTGGATCCAACGGAAGCCGGTGAGTTACTTAGCAACATCTGGAGGGTTACAGTCTGAGACCACTATAGTGGTCTCTAAACTGTAACCCCACAGATGTTGCAAAACTACAACTCCCAGCATGCCCAGAGAGCTGTTTAGGCTTGCTGGGAGTTGCAGTTTTGCAACAGCTGGAGGTCTACAGTTTGAGACCACTGCAAAGTGATCTCTATACTGTGCACCTCCAGATCTTGCAAAACTACAACTCCCAGCATGCCCAGACAGCAGTTTGCTGTCTGGGCATGCTGGGAGTTGTAGTTTTGCAACATCTGGAGGTCCACAGTTTGGAGACCACTATGCAGTGGTCTCTAAACTATAGCTCTACAGATGTTGCAAAACTGAAACTCCCAGCAAGCCTAAACAGCAAACAGCTGTCTCTGCATGCTGGGAGTTGTAGTTGCGATCCCTCCAGCTGTTGCATAACTACATCTCCCAACATGCATTTCGGCGATCAGTACATGCTGGGAGTTGAAGTTTTGCAACAGCTGGAGGCACACTGGTTGGAAAATACTGAGTTAGGTAACTGAAGGTTTTCCAACCAGTGTGCCTCCAGCTGTTGCAAAAGTACAACTCCCAGCATGCACGGTCTGTCAGTACATGCTGGGAGTTGTAGTTTTGAAACAGCTGGAGGTTTGCCCCCCCATGTGAACGTACAGGGTACATTCACACTGGCGGGTTTACAGTAAGTTTTCTGCTTCAAGTTTGGGCTGTGGCAAATTTTTCACCGCAGCGCAAACTCCTAGCGGTAAATTCACTGTAAACCCGCCAGTGTGAACGTACCCTAAAAACACTACACTTACACATAATAAAGAGTAAAACACTACATAAACACCCCCTTACACTGTCCCCCTAATAAAAAATAAAAAACATATTGTACGGCAGTGTTTCCAAAACAGAGCCTCCAGCTGTTGCAAAACAACAACTCCCAGCATTTCCGGACAGCCACTGACTGTCCAGGCATGCTGGGAGTTTAGCAACAGCTGGAGGCACCCTGTTTTGGAATCACTGGCGTAGAATACCCCTATGTCCACCCCTGTGCAATCCCTAATTTAGTCCTCAAATGCGCATGGCGCTCTCTCACTTTGGAGCCCTGTCGTATTTCAAGGAAACAGTTTAGGGCCACATATGGGGTATCTCCGTACTCGGGAGAAATTGCGTTACTAATTTTGGGGGCTTTTTTTTCCTTTTACCCCTTATGAAAAAGAAAAGTTGGGGTCTACACCAGCCTCTTAGTGTAAAAAAAAATTTTTTTTTACACTAACATGCTGGTGTTGTCCTTTACTTTTAATTTTCACGGGAGGTAAAAGGAAAAAAAGACCCCCAAAATTTGTAACGCAATTTCTCCTGAGTACGGAGATACCGCATATGTGGGCGTAAAATGCTCTGCGGACGCACAACAAGGCTCAGGAGTGAAAGCGCACCATGTACATTTGAGGCCTAAATTGCTGATTTGCACAGGGGTGGCTGATTTTACAGTGGTTCTGACACAAACACAAAACAATAAATACAGACATGTGACCCCATTTTGGAAACGACACCCCTCACAGAACGTAACAAGGGGTATAGTGAGCCTGAACACCCCACAGGTGTTTGACAAATTTTCATTATAGTTGGATGGGAAAATGAAAAAACATTTTTTTTTCACTAAAATGCTGGTGTCACCCTAAATTTTTCATTTTCACAAGGGAAAATAAAAAAAAGCCCCCCAAAATTTGTAACCCAATTTCTTCTAAGTAAGCGCATACCCCATATGTGGATGTAAAGTGCTCTATGGGTGCACTACAATGCTCAGAAGAGAAGGAGCACCATTGGGATTTTGAAGAGAAAAATTTGTCCGGAATTGAAGGCCACTTGTGTTTACAAAGCCCCCATGGTACCAGAACAATGGACCCCCCCATATGTGACCCCATTTTGGAAACTACACCCCTCATGTAATGTAATAAGGGGCGCAGTGAGCATTTACGCCCCACAGGTGTCTGACAGATTTTTGGAACAGTGATCCGTGAAAATGAAAAATGTAATTTTCCATTTGCACAGCCCACTGTCCCAAAGATCTGTCAAACGCCAGTGGGGTGTAAATGCTCACTGCACCACTTATAAAATTCTGTGAGGGGTGTAGTTTCCAAAATGAGGTCACATGTGGGGGGGGGGGGTCCACTGTTCTGGCACCACGGGGGGCTTTGTAAATGCACATGGCCCCTGACTACCATTCCAAACGAATTCTCTTTCCAAAAGCTCAATGGTGCTCCTCCTCTTCTGAGCATTGTAGTTCGCCCGTAGTGCACTTCAGGTCCACTTATGGGGTACCTCCATACTCAGAAGAGATGGGGTTACAAATTTTGGGGGGTATTTTCTGCTATTAACCCTTGCAAAAATGTGAAATTTGGGGGGAAACACACATTTTAGTGAAAAAAATATATATATTTTTTTACATATGCAAAAGTTGTGAAACCCGTGTAGGGTATTAAGGCTCACTTTATTCCTTGTTACGTTCCTCAAGGGGTCTAGTTTCCAAAATGGTATGCCATGTGTTTTTTTTTGCTCTCAAAAAGTCAAATATCACTCCTTCTTTTCGGAGCATTGTAGTTCGCCCGTAATGTACTTCATGCCAACTTATGGGGTGCCTCCATACTCAGAAGAGATGGAGTTACAAATTTTGTTGGGTATTTTCTGCTATTAACCCTTGCAAAAATTAGAAATTTGGGGGGAAACACACATTTTAGTGAATTTTTATTTTATTTTTTTTACATATGCAAAAGTCGTGAAACACCTGTGGGGTATTAAGGCTCACTTTATTCCTTGTTACGTTCCCCAAGGGGTCTAGTTTCCAAAATGGTATGCCATGTGGGTTATTTTTGCTGTTCTGGCACCATAGGGGCTTCCTAAATGCAACATGCCCCCCAAAAACCATTTCTGAAAAACGTACTCTCCAAAATCCCCTTGTCGCTCCTTCGCTTCTGAGCCCTCTACTGCGCCCGCCGAGCACTTTACATAGGCATATGAGGTATGTCCTTACTCGAGAGAAATTGGGCTACAAATATAAGTATACATTTTCTCCTTTTACCCCTTGTAAAAATTCAAAAATTGGGTCTACAAGAACATGCGAGTGTAAAAAATAAAGATTGTGAACTTTCTCCTTCACTTTGCTGCTATTCCTGTGAAACACCTAAAGGGTTAAAACGCTGACTGAATGTCATTTTGAATACTTTGGGGGGTGTAGTTTTTATAATGGGGTCATTTGTGGGGTATTTCTAATGGGAAGACCCTTCAAATCCACTTCAAACCTGAACTGGTCTCTGAAAAAAAGCGAGGTTCAAAATTTTGTGAAAAATTGGAAAAGTGCTGCTGAACTTTGAAGCCCTCTGGTATCTTCCAAAAGTAAAAACACGTCAATTTTATGATGCAAACATAAAGTAGACATATTGGAAATGTGAATAAAATAAAAAAATACTTTGAATATCCATTTTCCTTACAAGCAGAGAGCTTCAAAGTTAGAAAAATGCAAAATTTTCAAATCTTCATCAAATTTTGGGATTTTTCACCAAGAAAGGATGCAAGTTACCACAAAATTTTACCACTATGTTAAATTAGAATATGTCACGAAAAAACTATCTCGGAATCAGATTGATAACTAAAAGCATTCCAGAGTTATTAATGTTTAAAGTGACAGTGGTCAGATGTGCAAAAAACGCTCTGGTCCTAAGGTGTAAAATGGCCTGGTCCTTAAGGGGTTAAGTTGCGTTATCCATTGATTACAAAGTATCCCCTTTCCTCAGGGACCATTTGTATTGTGGCGAATGTGAGGGGAGTCATTGAGGCCGCTGACAAAGTGACCATGCATGGACCACAATCCAAAAGCATGGTGCATGAATGACACTATAACAATTCTAGTGAGCAGTAGCAGTGAAAAAGGAATCCGATCCTGGCGCTCACCCGTGCGGCAGCTGAGGAAATTATGTCAGGAGCCGTATGGAAGTAAAAAATACACTTTATTTGGAATAAAGCAGGGACTACGCGTTGCGAGCGGACACGCTCCCCTCTTCCTCAGGTCCAGTTTGGCTCCTGACATAATTTCCTCAGCTGCCGCACGGGTGAGCGCCAGGATCGGATTCCTTTTTCACTGCTACTGCTCATTACTCACAGACCGTCCGGTCGGACGGGTGGATCCGGGCAGCACACCGTGGTGGATTTCTACTTACCCACACCAGTTGGGCTCGGTTGCTATGGGCAACTGCACCACTCTTCCTCTGCACAGGTTTTGATAAATCTCCCCCATTGTCCCTTTTTGTCTTTTAGACTTTTCTGTATAACAATTCTAGGCACTAGAAGCTAAGCCCTGTCTGTCACCCAAACATTGGGAAGGATTGTGGAGAAGCATTCAGGCCTGGGGTACTTTTTCTGTCAGTCTGTAACCTTATCAGTGCATGTGACATAACAGAATATGAGTAATTGTGATAAGATCCTGTTAAGTGGAAAGAAAAAGATCCTGTTTTCTTTATTGCAGGGTGCGAGGATAGATAGTAACAAAACAGGACCACCACTGAACTGAGCAGCTGCTATTTTTCTAGAATAGTTTGAAATGTCGAATTGCAGGTAAGAGATCTTTTGTCAATTTCCCTAAAAAAATGTATAAAGAACGCTATCCAGGAAGAGGTAGATTGACCATTTGGGCATAAGAGAAGTAGGAGAAGGAGCTCACAAACCCTTGGTCTGTTTAGAGCAGTGGTTCTCAACCTTTTTCGCGACTGTACCCCCAAAGGGTGAAAGTATTTCCGAGGGGGGTACACGTGCAAGGGGTAACCGTGGACAAAATAAGTAATAAAAGTACTTAATTTCATAATGGCGCATGCTCACCTTTCTAATGTGATACTAATGCAATACTAATCCCCTTGTGCCATTGTTACCCCTTCCCTCTGATCCCCTTTTGCCATAATCGGATAATGGCAAAAGGGAATTATTGGGAGGGGGAATAATGGCACAAGGGAATTAAGATGGAGGGGGGGGGGGATAATTATTACCCTCCCCCTCCATATTAATTCCTTTGTGCCTTTATCCCCCCTCCCTCTGATCCCCTTTTGCCATTACCCCCCCTCCATCTTAATCCCCTTTTGCCATTATCAACTGCAGCTCACGTAAGGTGGCCATGGCCGCTGCGACTGCGGCGTCCAATCCCCGCTCTATGCGCAAAAAATACTGGCCAATGCATGGCCGGTATTTGTGAACAAATTGCCGTACCCTTGGCGTACCCCTAGAGGTACACGTACCCCTGGTTGAGAACCCCTGTGTTAGAGCATTACTTGGCTTATTATGCTGTTATGGGAGAAAATCTTTTTTTGTGTGTGTCATCACATTCATAGAGCTGCACTTTTTTTTTTTTTTTTTTTCTATTGACATAGATGAATGGTGGATTTTTTTGTTTTTGTGGGATGAGTTGCTTTTTTTCCCATTGGAACCATTTTGGGGTACATATAATTTATTGGTTAATATTTAAAAACGTCTGTATGAAAATAGATGAAGTAAGCAAATCAGCCATAGTTTTTTAGCTTAAAAAATTCTGCACTATTCACCTTTGCAACATTAATAACACGTTACCTTTATTTCATGAGTTGGCACTAGGGGACTTACAGTGCTGTCAGTTGATTTCATATATAGTGATCTGGAATACTCAATAAACAAAGCAGTATTGCCTATATGTAATAAAGGAACTTTGTTATTCTCCACCTGTTTGCATAGCAACCCATCACCAGGGCACAGCTCAGCAGCCACCTCCTTTTGTCTAACTGTTAAGGGTTGCGCTGCCGGAAGACATGCTGGCTACGAACGCACCCCTGTTCCGTCCCCTGGTGCCAGTGGCGCCGCTGTCCGCACCTCGGGATGCGGACGCAGGCGTCCGCCGGCCCGTAACTCACCCTGTCTCGCTTCTGCTTCCTCTGTATGCTGGAACGCACGTGGACGCTTCCTGGGGTGCACGCGCGCCGTCTCTCAGAAATTTAAAGGGCCAGTACGCCCTTAATTGGTTCTTGCTAATTAGTGAAGTTATAAGTGCCAGCACTTCCTCTATTGCCTTGTTGGATCTTTGTGCCATCATTGCCTTAGAGAAAGTGTTCATTTGTGTCTTGCCTTGCCGTGCATCTGACCTTTGCCATGTTTCCCGACCTTTCTCCTGTGCCTCCTGCCTTCTGACCTCTTGCTACGTGACCTGGCTTTGCTACAGTGCCGCCAGTCCTGACCTCCCGCCTTTCCTGAATAGGAGTTATCTCATCCTTCCTGTGCCACGTTACACCTCTGCAGCCTGTGTGGATGAGTCTTATCAGGGGTAGCAACCTGGGTGCCACCTGCCGCAGCAAGTCCATCCCGCTTTGCGCGGGCTCTGGTGAAAACCAGCGGCACCTTTGACTCCCCTCCCTGGTACGGCCCACGTCACCATCCACATAGATATAGCGGATCAACTTCACCTCAGCCGTAACACTAACCACCTAGATGCTATGGTCACTATATACTGCCCTATCTAAGGGGTTAGGCTAAGTTTCTACTTGTTTTTTGGGGGGGAAAACGCCTAGAAAAACACCAACTCTGCCACATGGTGTTTTTTCGGCCAAAAAACGCTGAGGCCAGATGTTAGCTGTAAATCAATGAGCAATCGCAAAAATCTTATTCCACTTTGCGTTTTTCCCTTTGGCATTTTTTCACTCTTTCTTGGCGTTTTTCAGCTCCTTGGCTGTTGAGCATGTTGAGCTACTGGTGATTTTTTGTCAAAAACGTGGCGTTTTTCTCACATAGAAGTCTATGGGAGTTAAAAATCACCAAGAAAAACAATATGTTGGTTTTAACTTTGGCGTTTTTGCAGGCGGTTTTTATTGTTTTTTGGACTTCAGGGATCCAAAAAAGTGATGGAGATACCTGTTTTAATAAAATGTCATAGGGTACCATTAAAAAAAAAAAAAAAATACAGTAGTGAAGAAAAAATTGTATCTAACGAAATGTATCTTTTTTATAACAAAATTTGTATTAATTTTTAAACAGGGATCAATTTATGTGGGCGGGCAGGGCACTAAAAATGTAGCCGACAATAATAAAAATGTAGTGTGTGTATGTTTTTCACTTTTTTTCTTTATTTTTTATACACACTGTTCCATGATGGGAGTAGTAGTACCTCTACTATTTGACAGATCGCCCGTTGCGATCCTCCTGTATAATGTATAGATGTGGCCAGCCGCTCTTCTATGGTCCCCTGCACTGCCGTATATATAATCCTATTCATATTTCCCGCAGAGCTGTGATTGGCCAGATGGTTCCAGCCAATCACAGCTCTCTGTGGGAAATAGGAATATGTGTATATACGTCAGTGCAGGGGACCATAGAAGAGTGGCCGCTGCATCTATACATTATACAGGAGGATCACAGTAGTACCTGCAGGTAAGAACAGATCACAGCGGATATCACTACTGACATCCGATGTGATCGTCCTATCTATAGCAGAGATGCAGAGTGGCTCTATACAGCGCCCGCATCTCTGCGCTATACTCCAGCCGGCCACTCACTCATTCATATTTCCCTCTGAGAGCTGTGATTGGCTGCCACCATCCGGCCAATCACCACTCTGGGCGGAAAATATGAATGAGCGATGTTCTATTCACATCACTCGCCGGAGTACAGAGCAGAGATGCGAGCTCTGTATAGAGCCACTACACATCTCTGATATATTATGGACGATTGCATCGGGTGTCATGACTGACACCCGGAGCAATATGTCTATTAGTACAGGTACTACTATTCCCATCATGGAACAGTCTGTTCCATGCTGGGAGTAGTAGTATTACCTAAAAAATGGGAAAAATAGAGAGAAAAAAAGTGAAACACACACTTTATTAAAAATTAATTACAATTTAGTTATAAAAAATTTAAATTTCGTTAAAGGGGTACTCCGGTGAAAACCTTTTTTCTTTTAAATCAACTGGTGGCAGAAAGTTAAACATATTAGTAAATGACTTCTATTAAAAAAATCGTAATCCTTCCTGTACTTATTAGCTGCTGAATACTACAGAGGAAATTATTTTCTTTTTGGAATGCTCTCTGATGACATCACGAGCACAGTTCTCTCTGCTGATGTTATTATAATAATAATAACGCTTTATTTACTGTTGTCCTTAGTGGGATTTGAACCCAAGTCCCCAGCACTGCAAACCAGCAGTGCTAACCACTGAGCCACCATGCTGCCCTTAGCATACACCTGCTATGCATGGTTGCTAAAATGAACAGAGATGTCAGCAGAGAGCACTGTGCTCGTGATGTTATCAGTGATTTCCTCTGTAGCATTCAGCAGCTAATAAGTACTGGAAGGATTAATATTTTTTAATAGAAGTTATTTACAAATATGCTTAACTTTCTGCCACCAGTTGATTTAAAAGAAAAAAGGTTTTCACCGGAGTACCCCTTTAAATACATTTTTCTCATCACTACTGCATCCTTTTTCTTTTTGTTTGTACCCTACCAATTGGCAAAAATGCAATTTCCACACAAATGAAAAAAACTCCAGAAAAAAAAAGTGCAACTGTATGAATAGCAGCCAAATAATAGAACTTTGACATATTCAGAAATTTACAAGTTCCGTGGATCCAAATGTGGCATCAGGGTGTGAGGTGCAGGGTATATGTTATAACCCAAGGGGCAGATGTTATTAACCCCTTCTTGTCGTGACGCCAGGGTGTGGTTTAGCCTTAACCACCCGAAGGTAATACCGCTGGTCCTAAGCTAGGGACAGGGGCAATGTAGACACCGACGCCAAGTTATGGACAAATGGTAGCTTTACTGAGGGTAGACAGATGACACAGTCTATGCAGTACAGCCAATATCCCAAGGAGGTGACCAGTGACACAGGGGGACCTCGCAGGCTTACTGGGACTTGCAGTAGTTAGACAGGCCACGGTGACTATAAGGTAGACTTTACTTGACTGACTTGACGACTGACAATCAGATGACTTTGACTTATTTGCAATTGACAGGTGGCTGCAGACTTTAGGCTTGAGGCCTCCAATGCTCCGGACACACACACTGAGACGACTGCACTGGACCTCGGGAACTAACAGCATGGAAAGAGAGAGATTGCAGCCCCTCCCCTGCTTATATAGGGGGGCTGTGCAAGGAGCCCATAGGTCCCTTGGGGGGGGGGTCACCTGGTCACTGGACCCCCCAAGTGACCTATGTACAACATAGTGAACTGTAAGGGGGACCCTGGGGACATGCAGGGACTCTGCCTGACAGGAGGACAGTACAGGGCCACCACACAAAGTTTCTGAGATTAGTATGTGAGGATTAGATCATGACGTAAATTAAGACCATCTGGTTGTCTGCTTCCCAAAACAAAAATCCAAAAACTCTTTCTATTCAAAAGTTTTCTATGAAAGTCAACATCTCTTTTTGAAAAATGTTTCAATGCCCTGTATTTCCAAACTGGTGGTGTCACCTCTATGGCATTCTCTGAGAGCTGACACCCCCACAGCATTGTTGGTGATATCAGAAATATGTCTTTAACACGGGACTTCGGAGATTTAAGTGTACAATCCACGTACTGTTTTTTGCAGGTGGTACAGGCTCCTAAGTATACAACTCCCCTTGTGTCACAATTGATAAAATTCTTGTGGGCATATTTTTTACCTGTACTATACAAAATAAATTTGGAAGTTCTAGTCATATATGTACAGATAATACAACGTGTTTTTGCACATTTATAGTTACCTTTGCAGGTTAGTCAATGAGAAGCTGTAGGCTGCGATGAGTTAAATTCACTGGGGGAAAGAAGATTGCCTAAAGTCGGAGCTCTTTTGCATACACAGTTTACACCTTCATTCACTATCTGTTTCAAAATAATATCTTGTTCTAGGGAATATAGTGTTGTACAATCCGTTTAATTTGCGTGAACTGTCTACTGTACGATGTAATAAAAAAGATTTTGTTATCGTTCTGTTTGCACTTGTCTGATGTTCTGTTGTAAGAAATTAGATCCTGACGGTTCAAAGACAGAGTCTTAGCCCTTTCTATATTTTGTTTATAATAGCCCCATTGGAGAAGATGATCTGAGAGTTTTTTTGCTTCATTATTAAATGTGTCTATATCAAATCAAATCAAAGTTCAGGGTTTTATTCACACATGGCACACAGCAAACAGTCTTAAATGCAGAACAAAGGAAAAAATAACAAAAAGTCTACCTGCGTTCCTTAGGTGTTTGTTCACACCTGAGACTATGCCATGCGACATCAAGCAAGTCCTTTCCAGGCCTCCAGGCTGTCTGCTGACCAGCTTCCAAACTCTCAGGGAAGAACTCCACATGCCTGTGGCGTACCAAGGGGGGCGGGGGGGGGGGCACTCTCAAGGGGGGTGCCAGGGGCGGACTGACCCGCCACCGCCACCGCTGCTCGTCCCAGATCCCCAGCAGATAGCGCTACATTCTCCTGTATGCGCGATACACGCACATACAGGAGAAGGCATCGCCTCTGTGTGAGCCGCATCTGCAGCTACACAGAGGAGACGTGACCTCCGCCCCCACGCAGCACGCAGTACAGGTGCCGGTGACGTCATTCATTGGCGCCTGTACTGTGGAGGGGAGAAGACGCGGGCCCTGCAGCTGAGGAGATCGCTGCGTGGGATATCAGGTGAGCATCATTTTTTTATTTAATTTTTTTAACCCTGCCTATACCTATAGGGAAGGGGGGGCTCTGCATATACTGTACCTATAGGGAAGGGGGGGGGAGGGGGGGCTCTGCATATACTGTACCTATAGGGAAGGGGGGGAGAGGGGGGCTCTGCATATACTGTACCTATATGGAAGGGGGGAAGAGGGGGGTGCTCTGCATATACTGTACCTATAGGGAAGGGGGGAAGAGGGGGGGGGGCTCTGCATATACTGTACCTATAGGGAAGGGGGAGGGGGGGTGCTCTGCATATACTGTACCTATAGGGAAGGGGCGAGAGGGGGAGGCTCTGCATGTACTGTACCTATAGGGAAGGGGGGAGAGGGGGGGCTCTGCATATACTGTACCTATAGGGAAGGGGGGAGCTCTGCATATACTGTACCTATAGGGAAGGGGGGGAGAAGGGGGTGCTCTGCATAAACTGTACCTATAGGGAAGGGGGGGGGGGAGGGTGCGTGCTCTGCATATACCTATAGGGAAGGGGGGGGAGGGGGTGCTCTGCATATACCTATAGGGGAGGGGGGTGCTTGGCATATACCTATGGGGAAGGGAGGGAGAGGGGGGGGTGCTCTGCATATACCTATAGGGAAGGGAGGGAGAGGTGCTCCGCATATACCTATGGGAAAGGGAGGGAGAGGGGGGTGTAGCTCTGCATATACCTATGGGGAAGGGGGGTGTAGCTCTGTATATACCTATGGGGAAGGGGGGGTGTAGCTCTGTATATACCTATGGGGAAGAGGGGGGGGTGTAGCTCTGCATATACCTATGGGGAAGGGGGGTGTAGCTCTGCATATACCTATGGGGAAGAGGGGGGGGTGTAGCTCTGCACATACCTATGGGAAAGAGGGGGGGGGTGTAGCGTAGCTCTGCACATACCTATGGGAAAGGGGGGGATTTAACTCTGCATATACCTATGGGAAAGAGGGGGTTACCTGGCTACCTAACTACCTACCTGCCCTTTTACTGTGCAGGACACCAAGGAGGGCATTATAACAGTTTGTGGGCCTATAGATGGAAAGATTGTGTAGAGGAGGGCACTGAATATATGCGTCCGACATGTTTTTCCTGCAGATGTTAAGAAATCCACATGGCGGTCTTATCCGGACAGAGAAGAAAAGGAAAGAGGACGCCGCTGATCAGAAAAGACGTAATTGTGAGTCCCAAAACGTAACTGTAATCACTTATATGGTGTACACATCCTGTGTACAGCTGATATCTACCGCCATATGGTCCTGTATATAATCACTTCTATTGTATACAGATCCTTTATAGTATACTGGTCTGTGTATAGTGGTTTTATTCAGTACAGTATGGCGGTATTATCCAATTATTGTGTGGTGGTATATATTTACTCCTTGTATACCAGTATTATTGGTCATTGAAATTTACCTACGTTAAAGTGTTTCTTACATATATAAATTGTAATTTATTGTGTGTGGGATTTGGGTAGAATAGGAGCGTGGCAGAAGATTGACGAGCCGCAGAGCCTAGCAGGGGCCCTTGCCTTGACTGGAGCAGAGGAGAATGCGGCTTTGAGGTGGTTAAAGGCTTCCTCCGCCTGTGGTGGCCAGGATTTCGGATTAGCATTTTTCTTAGTCAGTGCTACAATAGGAGCAACGATGGTGGAGAAGTGGGGAATGAATTCACGATAATAATTTGCAAAATCAGAGAAATCTTTGGATTGCTCGCAGGCCAGTGGGACGAGGCCAATCCATTACCGCAGAAAGTTTATCATCGTCCATTTGAAGACCTTGTCCGGACACAATGTATCCCAAGAAGGGAAGACTGCTGCGTTCGAATAGACACTTCTCAATTTTGGCGTAAAGTTGATTTTGGCATAGTCGCTGGAGCACTTGACGAACATTAAGGCGATGTTCCTCTAGGTTGGAGGAAAAAATGAGGATGTCGTCAAGATAGACTACCAAACAGGAGTACAGCATGTCCAGAAAATCTTGTTAACAAAGTCCTGAAAGACTGCTGGGGTGTTGCATAGACCAAAGGGCATGACTAGGTATTCAAAGTGACCATCTCTGGTATTGAAGGCGGTTTTCCATTCATCGCCTGCCTGAATACGGATGAGGTTATATGCACCCCTTAGATCAAGTTTGGTGAAAATCTTAGCACCTCGCAGTTGGTCGAAGAGTTCGGAGATGAGAGGCAGAGGATAGCGTTTTTTTACGGTCATTTTATTGAGACCGCAGTAATCAATACAAGGGCAGAGAGATCCATCTTTTTTAGCGACAAAGAAAAACCCAGCTCCAGCTGGAGAAGAAGATTTCCGGATAAAACCTCTTTTGAAGTTTTCTTGTATGTACTCAGACATAGTTTGTGTTTCGGGAGCAGAAAGTGGGTAAATCTTACCACGGGGCAGTGTGGTACCAGGGAGCAGGTCGATAGGGCAGTCATAGGGTCTATGTGGAGGTAAGACCTCTGCTTGTTTTTTACAAAAGACGTCCGAAAAGTCCTGATAGGCCTTAGGAAGACCTGGCAATGGAGTAGCCGTGGAGACCTGGCAGGAAGAAACTAGGAGGAGACATGGCTTGTGGCAAGAAGATCCCCAACTCTTAATGTCCCTGGTGAGCCAGTCGAGGCTAGGCGAGTGGCGTTGGAGCCAGGGCAAGCCCAGAAGAATTTCAGAAGTGCAGTTGGGTAGCACAAAAAATTCAATATGTTCATGATGGTGAACTCCAACACTCATGAGTAGCGGTTGAGTGCGGAAACGCACGGTGCAGACCAGTCTCTCTCCATAGACGGATGAAATGAAGAGAGGTTTGACAAGACGGATAACTGGAATGTTGAATCTGTTGACTAGGGAGGCTTTAATGAAACTTCCTGCTGAACTCGAGTCCAAGAAGGCCACAGCGGAGAAGGAAGTAGCATTAGGGGGTATAGCAATCCGCACAGGTAAAGTCAATCGTGGAGAGGAAGAATTCACTCCTAGCAACGACTCTCCTACGTTAACTAGGTGAGTGGGTGCGTTTCTCAGACGCGGAGGACAAATAGGACAGTCTTTTAGGAAATGTTCAGTGCTTGCACAGTATAGGCACAGGTTTTCATTCCTACGGCGAGTCCTCTCTTGTTGGGTCAGGCGAGACCGATCCACTTGCATAGCCTCCTCAGCAGGAGGCACAGGAACAGATTGCAAAGGATATTGTAAGAGAGGAGCCTGGGAGGCAAACCGCCTGGTGCGAACAAGATTCTTTTCCTGACGAAGCTCCTGGCGTCTTTCCGTGAAACGCATGTCGATGCGGGTGGCCAAATGGATGAGTTCAGACAGGTTAGCAGGAATTTCTCGTGCGGCCAGGACATCTTTGATGTGACTGGATAAGCCTTTCTTGAAGGTCGCGCAGAGGGCCTCATTATTCCAGGATAGCTCAGAGGCAAGGGTGCGGAACTGGATGGCGTATTCGCCCACAGAAGAACTCCCTTGGACAAGATTCAGCAAAGCAGTCTCGGCTGAGGAAGCCCGGGCTGGCTCCTGAAAGACACTATGTACTTCTGAGAAGAAGGACTGGATAGTAGCAGTGGCAGGATCGTTGCGGTCCCAAAGCGAGTGGCCCATGACAAGGCCTTTCCAGACAGCAGGCTGACCACGAACGCCACCTTAGACCGTTCTGTTGGAAATTGGTCTGACATCATCTCCAGGTGTAGGGAACACTGGGACAGGAACCCACGGCACTGTTTAGAGTCCCCATCAAACTTGTCTGGTAGAGACAGGCGGAATCTGGGAGCAGCCACTCGCTGCGGAGGAGATGCAGGAGCTGGCGGAGGAGATGGTTGCTGTTGTTGCGGCAGAAGCTGTTGCAGCATAGCGGTCAACTGAGTGAACTGCTGTCCTTGTAGCATGATCTGCTGTGATTGCTGGGCAACCTCGGAGGTTAGGTCAGCGACACTGGGCAGCGGGACCTCAGCGGGATCAATGGCCTGTCTACTGTCAGGATCCGGACTGGTATGCGGGGAGGACACGGGTGGTGGATCCTCTGTGTCAGCGAGGTGATGACGTGAGCCGTACCAGGGGAACGGAATCTAAGGGGTTACTGGTTTTCACCAGAGCCCGCCGCAAAGCGGGATGGACTTGCAGCGGCAGGTAACCCCCAGGTCGTTCCAACTCCGACTCAACTTCTCTGACAGCTGAGACAGGCGCGGTACACAAGGACAAGGCAAGAGCAAGGTCGGACGTAGCAGAAGGCCTAGGCAGGAAGCAACGGTTCGTAGTCAGGGGCAACAGCAAGGGTCAGGATACACAAGCAATGGAACACACAGAAACGCTTTCGCAGGGCACAAGGCAACAAGATCCGGAAAGGACAGGAAGGGGAAGTGGGTTTATATACTGTAGGGAGTGCTTGGAACTAATTGGGCCAGGCACCAATTAATGGTGCACTGGCCCTTTAAATCTGAGAGACCCGGCGCGCCTGCGCCCTAGAGGGCGGGGCCGGCGCGCCGGGACTGGGCAGGAGGATGGGGCAGGTGAGAGACACGGGGCGCGATCCGAGAGCGGGCACGTCCCGTACCTCGGATCGTGTCCCCTCCGGTGACAAGGAAGCAGCGCTCGCGGTCAGCGGTGCCGAATGGAGCACTGCATACAGAGGCATTCCGCAAGCACTCCGGGGAAGCAGCGGGACCCGGTGCGCTCGGCGTGACAGCTGTGCTGTACCAAAATTTTCTCCCGAGACATTGAGGTCTGCCAACTAGGGTCCTGACGGCAGCTCCTCCACATCTCCTACCATTACATTCAGTGGAGATGACTCCTTCTCTTCCACTGTAGTGGTGGTCAACCCAACTGCTGTTGGTTCTAACTCAGGTTCCCAGGGTTCCGGGGTCATCCCTGAGTTGGGCCAATCTATTGGGGACACCCCTGCCTCGCAGGTCTGGGGAGCTCTTATCTGGAGCCACAAAGACACAAACCCTGGAAAGTTTCACCCAATTATCAGTTCATGTGGTAACTTTGTGGCAACGGCCACCTCATGAGTGCAACTGTCGATTGTGGTTGACACAGTCACCAGAGCGGTGGGATAGTCTTTTAAGTCACCCTGAACACACAACACTCCAGCCTGTTGTCCCGTGTAGTCTCTGGTTGGCACCAGGTTGGACTTCACTAAGGTCACCATACTCTCTGACACTACCTCCCACCATCACCTGCCCGGGTCTCCTGCCCTGGGGATACCGGTGGCACACAGTCTCTGGGCATAAAGGGATGGCCAGAGTGCATAATTAGTGTCCATTGGTTCCTGCTGCTGGGGACAATTAGCCCTAACATGTCCTGGTTCGTGACAGTCCCAACATAGCAACGGGGTGGCGCTTTTAGGGCTTTCCAGCCGCCTGGGCAAGGGTGAGGACCTCCCGCAGTTTTATGGGGGCCTAGAACCTTTCTATGAGGTCTACCATTGCCAGTGCATTGCTAGGGGATGCCTGGCCAATCCAGTTCTGGAGGGAGTAAGGCAGAGCCCTCCAGAACATGTCGGCCAGGAGACGGTCCAGCATGGCAGTGGGATTCAACACCTCCGGCTGCAGCCACTTCTGCAGGCGTTGCAATAGGTCATAATATTGTGGCCAGGCAGGCTCAGCTGGCTTACATTCCCACTGCCTTACCTGCTGGGCCCGGACCCCCACATTTACCCCCAGTCTTGCTAGTATCTCACGCTTGACAGTGTCATAATCAGCAGCTTGGTCGTCGGGCAAGTCAAAGTACTGCCAGGTAGGTCTCGACATCATCCGAGGGGGTCATCTTGGGTATCGCCATACGAACTGCTTCCTGGACGTCAGGGGTGGTCCGGATCATCACTGCGGCTTGTAACACCATTATATGCTGCAACAGTAGCTGGTTAGTCTCCTGCTGATGCCTGTTGAACTCTTGTTGTTGCTTGGTGGACTCCTGCTGGAGCCTGTTGGTCTCCTGCTGTTGCAAGTTGGCCTCCATGAACTCACTGGAGAAAACACTCCCGCCGTAATGACAGTCACTTGTAAGCAGGATCATTGCCCCTAGCAACAACTCTGATGGGTTATCCCAGGCTTGGGTCTTAGCAACAGCTTGTTGCAACTCAATCGCTAACCTCACTGCGTTGCCCACATCCTCCACCAAATGTGATGACTCGCTCTTGCAGACAGGTGCAGTTGCAGTATAGAGGCACAGAAACAGGGATTTTCAAATCAAAGTTCAGTGTTTTATTCACACATGGCACACAGCAAACAGTCTTAAATGCAGAACAAAGGAAATAGTAACAAAAAGTCTACCTCCATTCCTTAGGTGTTTGTTCACACCTGAGACCATGCCATGCGACATCAAGCAAGTCTTTTCCAGGCCTCCAGTCTGCTGACCAGCTTCCAAACTGTCAGGGAAGAACTCCACACTCGGCTCTCTCTGGCAGTGTGAGCTGCAACTAGCAAATCCCCTGCAGCTGGTGAAACAAGCTGCCTTGAAGGCCAACAAAACGCGGCCTGGATTGTGGGGAATGGCCCCCACCCTACACTTGACCATTCCCAGTAAGAGCCATCCCGGTATTGGCTTTCCAGGCAGACTACGGCCACAGTGTTAATCTGCATCGCAGCACAGACACTGAATAAATACCGGCTCTTACTTCACCAAGGCCAGGAGCCTTGGTGACACATAACGCCCATCCACCACAATGCCCTTCACCTTCTCACACTATGAAATTCTCCATAGGGGATATTATTGGTTACATGTTTTGGATGACATAATTTTTTACAAAATAGTATTACTAGCTATTGGTTTTCTGTACGGTTTGACCACTACAGATCCATCCTCGCTGGTGAGGATCACATCAAGAAAGGGAATTTCATTATGTCCATAACATGACATGAAACTCAAATTCATAGCATTGTAATTTAAATACTCAATGAAAGCATCATATTCATTCTTTTCTCCTTTCCAGATTATTACCAGATCGCCCTACCCAGTGCAAGTGTTCAATAAACGGATTGGATAAAGAAAATAATTTTTCCTCAAAGACGGACATAAAAATATTTGCAAATGAGGGGGAGTATTTCATCCCCATAGAGGCCCCCTCGTTTGCAAATAGAATTGTCCGTCAAACACAAAAAAATTGTTGGTGAGTAAAAACTCCACCGCCATAAACAAAAATTCCTTTAGTGAATATGAATATGTGCTGTGATAATCCAAAAAATACCTTAATGCGGACAGGCTCTCTCCCATCCGAATGGAAGAGTAAAGGGCAGTGACATCACACGTGCCCCTTCTGTCCATGATATGGTGTCAAGAATGCCCAAAAGGTGTTAAGTGTCTCTAATGAAAGATGGAGTAATTCTAGTGAGAGGTTGCAAATAACCACACACTTATTCACCCAATCTTTCACCATACGAGCCTATCCCTGCTATTATAGGAAGACCCCCTTGTGCACCTTAGGCAGTGTATGGAAGATAGGGGTGACTGGGTGATTTACATATAGATACTCCACGGTTCTCTGGTCTAAGAACCCCATAGCCTGTCCTTCCTTTAACAAACATTTTGTTTTATTTTGAATGGTATTTGTGTGATCGGAAGTAAGTTTTCTACATGTACAGTAACCCCCCCGACCTGCAATGGCCCCGACATATGATAAAATCGACATACGATGGCCTCTCAGAGGCCATCGCATGTCGATGTCAGCATCGACATACGATACTTTTATATGTCGGGGCCATCGCATTAACTGCTATCCGACAGTGCAAAATGCTTAAGCTGCTGTCGGATAGCAGTTTAAGCATCCCGGGCAGGTTTGCCTACCTATTCCCGCTGCTCCGGGTCCACTTCGCGATCCTCCGGCGTCTTCTGCATCTTCTCCAGGATCCGGGCTTCGCTTTCCGGCGTCGTTATTACGTCACTACGCACGCCGCGCCCGTGCAGCAGCATAATAACGTCACCAGAAAGCGAGGCCCGGACCCTGCAGAAGATGCGGAAGAAGCCGGAGGATCGCGAAGAAGACACCGGAGCAGCGGGACAGCATCGGGAGCCCCTTGGACAGCATCAGGAGCGGTGAGGACCTGGTCCGGAGTGGCGGGGACAGGTGAGTACAGCTTACTATACTTTACATTGCATGGATCCCTCAACATACGATGGATTCGACAAACGATTGGTCATTTGGAACGAATTACCATCGTATGTTGAGGGACCACTGTATTTAAGTTTTCTACATGAATTTCTACATGAATTTTTGGCTTCAGTTAGATTGCTGTTCACACCTTGCGTCTTGTGCCTAAATCTATCTTAAAAACAAACGGTACACCAACTTACCATGGGAATAAGAGAAGAAATAAGAAAGGCTACAATAAGAAACGCACTCCCAGATGCGTTAGCTTTTCCAATACAGATGAATTACATGCCTTGGATACAACTTTTTCTAACTTGGAAACATCTTCTGCATCAAGTATGGAGTCTGTTAACTTTATTCCGGCAAAAAACTAGAAAAAAGGAAAAGCAGGAGAGGTGGACGGAAACACAGGAAAACCGCACTACGCAAATCGGAACCGCAACTAAATGATGAGTATTCTGCCTTAAATATTTCCAGTTATATTATATCAGATGCAGAACATTAACCTTTGGCTAAAGGTTAAAGTTTTGCCCTATGCTGTGATTTCAATCTGTACAATATCATACTGGACATTAACGGACTGGCTAGATAACTCACCTTAAAGAGACATTTTTTTCTTTGCAATTTCCAAGACCAACAAAATACAACTGAAATGTATAGCAATAATATTGTGAATAATACTGATCAAATTTATATTTTTTCATTAAATACAATCGAAGTGGAATTTTACCGTATTCTGATATAACACCTGCCCGTTTTACCACAAAAAATCCTTGATTCTATCCAATTTCCTCCAGGTGTGAGGCGTTGGATCGGTTCCAGGTATTTTTCGAGCAGCATCTAGTCATTTTGCATAGAGAAACCCTACAGCGCAAGACGCAAGCTGTGAACAGCAATCTAACTGAAGCCGAAAATTCAGCTTTCTCTGCACTGCGCAATAACCACAATCTCGTGGTGCGCAGTGCAGACAAAGGTGGTTCCGTGGTCCTACTCAATGCAGGTTTATACAAAAAAATTTATGAGGAGTTACTTAATGAAGTGACTACATATAGAAAACTTATTTCCAAAAAGGGGTATTCCAGGAATTTTTTTAATTTGACTATGCTACAGGGGCTGTAAAGTTAGTGTAATTCGTAATATAGTGTCTGTACCTGTGTGTGATGGTTTTCTCACAATTCTTATGTGATTTTCACCCCACTATTTATTTTTACCAGCATACAAAATGACTATTGTCTCGGATTTTCCCAGCTTGCAATGCGGCCGAGACCTGACTCACTAGTCAGCTGATGACAGGGTGCCTGTTTGCTTCAATGGGTGGAGCAATCGCTTTGTGGGAGAGCGATCAATCTGCAACTAATGCAACAGCTGTAGGTACCCTGATTGAAAACCACAGTCGTCCGTAAAAATGAAAAATTGTATTTTTCATTTGCACAGCCCACTGTTCCAAAGATCTGTCAAATGCCAGTGGGGTGTAAATGCTCACTGCACCCCTTATTATATTCAGTGAGTGGTGTAGTTTCCAAAATGAGGTCACATGTGGGGGGCACCATGGCCTTCAATTCTAGCCTAATTCTCTCTCCAAAAGCCCAATGGCGCTCCTCTTCTGAGCATTGTAGTTCACTTGCAGAGCACTTTATATCCACATATGAGGTATTTCCATACTCAGAAGAAATGGGGTTACAAATTTTTGGGGGCTTTTTCTCCTATTACCCCCTGTGAAAATTAAAAATTTGGGGTAACACCAGCATTTTATAGAATTTTTTTTTTTCTACATCCCACTTTAACAAAAGTTCGTCAATCACTTGTTGGGTGTTAAGGCTTGAGTGGGGTAGTTTCCAAAATAGTGTGCCATGTTTTTTTTTTTTTTTTTACTGTTCTGGCATCATGGGAGCTTCCTAAATGCGACATGCCCCCAAAAACCATTTCAGCAAAATTCGCTCTCCAAAAGCCCAATGTCGCTCCTTCCCTTCTGAGCCTCTAGTGCACCCGTAGATCACTTTACATCCACAAATGAGGTATTTCCTTACTCAAGAGAAATGGGGTTAAAAATTTTGGGGGGCATTTTCTCCTTTTACCCCTTGTGAAAATGAAATGTTTGGGGTAACACCAGCATTTCAGTGTTAAAAATCAAATTTTTAATTTTCACGTCCCACTTTAACGAAAGTTCGTCAATCACCTGTGGGGTATAAAGACTCAATTTACCCCTTGTTACGTTCCTTGAGGGGTGTAGTTTCCAAAATGGTGTGCCATGTGTTCTTTTTTTTACTTTTCTGGCATCATGGGGTCTTCCTAAATGCGACATGCCCCCCCCCCCCCCCCCCCAAACCATTTCAGCAAAATTCACTCTCCAAAATGCCATTGTCGCTCCTTCCCTTCTGAGCCATCTAGTGCACCCACAGAGCATTTTATATTAATATATGAAGTATTTCCTTACTCAAGAGAAATGGGGTTACAAATTTTGGGGGGCATTTTCTCCTATTACCCCTTGTGAAAATGAAATGTTTGGGGTCACACCAGCATTTTAGTGTTAAAAATCAAATTTTTTATTTTCACGTCCCACTCAATTTACCCCTTGTTATTTTCCTTGAGGGGTGTAGTTTGCAAAATAGTGTGCCTAGTGTTTTATTTTATTTTATTTTTTACTGTTCTGGCATCATGGGGGCTTCCTAAATGCGACATGCCCTCCCCAAAACCATTTCAGCAAAATTTGCTCTCCAAAATGCCATTGTCGCTCCTTCCCTTCTGAGCCCTCTAGTGCACCCACAGAACACTTTACATCCACATATGAGGTATTTCCTTACTCGAGAGAACATGAATTACAAATTTGGGGGTCTTTTTACCCCTTGTAAAAATAAAAAAATGAGGCTACAATACCATGTTAATGTAAAAAATTGAGATTTTTATTTTTCTCCTCCATTTTGCTACTATTCCTGTGAAGGGTTAACAAACTTTTTGAATGTCATTTAAAATACTTTGAAGGGTGCAGTTTTCATAATGGGGTCCATTATAAGGGATTTCCAACATAAAGACCCTCATATTCATTTCAAAACTTAACTGGTCCCTGAAAAATTCTGATTCAGAAATTTTTGTGAAAAATGGGAAAATTGCTGCTAAACTTTGAAGCCCTCTGATGCCTTCAAAAAATAAAAACATGTCAACTTTATGATGCAAACATAAAGTAGACATATTGTATATGTGAATCAGTATGTAATTTATTTGACATGTCCCCTTTCCTTACAAGCAGAGTGCTTCAGAGTTAGCAAAATGCTAAATGATGCAAGTAACGACAAAAATTTAACACTAACATAAAGTAGAATATGTCATGAAAAAACATTCTCGGAATCAAATTTATAAGTAAAAGCATCCCAGAATTATTAATGCATAAAGTGATAGCGGTCAGATTTGAAGAAAATGCTCCCGTCATAATGGGCTCTGTCCCCAAGGGGTTAAAGATTGGGTGAATGGGTGTATGGTTATTTGCATCCTCTCACTAGAATTACTCCATCTTTCAATAGAGACACTAAACACCTTTTGGGCATTCTTGACACCATATCATGGACAGACGGGGCACGTGTGATGACACTGCCCTTTACTCTTCCATTCCGATGGGAGAGGGCCTGTCCGCATTAAGGTATTTTTTGGATTATCACAGCACATATTCATATTCACTAAAGGAATTTTTGTTTATGGCGGTGGAGTTTTTACTCACCAACAATTTTTTTGTGTTTGACGGACAATTCTATTTGCAAACGAGGGGGCCTCTACTTTCGACCTGGATATTAAGAAATGTTCTAATTACCATACAAATTTCTACCAGAAATAAAGCCCCTTTGTTCCTTACCAATAACTTGTTTAATAACCTTTTGAATTCTATTTGTTATGACCTTGGAGAACAATTTACAATCTGTTTTTAAAAGAGAAATAGGCATTAATCAGTCGACCTCTAAAATATCCTTACCTTTTTTTTGTATCAATATTATGTTGGCTTCCACCATTGATGGGGATAATCCGCCCCATTTTTAAGGATTCATTTATTACCTCAACTAGGCAGGGCAATAGGGCGTCCTCAAAAATTATATAGATCTCATATGTTAGCCCGTCTAATCCAAGAGATGAGTTACCTGTCAAAAATTTGCTATATTTTTAATCAGGAGCCCCCTAAGAAAATACTTAAGAGCATCCCAAACCATATGGATCCCTGTGGACCCCTTGTTGACCCTCCAAAAACTATTAATCTTTTCACGGATTCCCTGAGTTACCTCCCCAATCTCCAAACAATGTGGGTTTATCTTCATAATGCAAATTCCTACTTTATCTCCTCCCTTCTCAATATAGCAAATCATAACAGAGTGATCCGATATGTTCCCAGGTTCATATTTAATTTTCTGAACCCTGTCCAATGCTTCTTTATTGGCCAGTACTAGGTCTATTCTTGATGCAGTTTTATGAGTTTTGTTAAAGGGGTTCTTCAGTGCTTAGACATCTTATCCCCTATCCAAAGGATAGGGGATAAGATGCCTGACCGCGGGAGTCCTGCCGCTGGGGACCCCCGTGATCTTGCACGCGGCACCCCGTTTGTAATCAGCCCCCGGAGCGTGTTCGCTCCGGGTCTGATCACGGGCGATCACAGGGCGGGCGGCGTGTGACGTTACACCTGCGCCGGCGTGTGACGTCACGCTCCGCCCCTCAATGCAAGCCTACGGGAGGGGGCTTGATAGCTGTCACGCCCCGTCCCATAGGCTTGCATTGAGGGGCGGAGCGTGACGTCACACGGGGGCGCAGGCATGACATCACATGCTGCCCGCCCTCTGAACGCCCGTAATCAGACCCGGAGCGAACACGCTCCGGGGAATGATTACAAACAGGGTGCCGTGTGCAAGATCACGGGGGTCCCCAGCGGCGGGACTCCCGCGGTCAGGCATCTTATCCCCTATTCTTTGGATAGGGGATAAGATGCCTAAGCTCTGGAGAACCCCTTTAGAACAAGAGAAAGTTTCTTTACTGTGCAATTTAGATCGCCAAAAATCTTCCCATCCAATTTCTTGACACCATTTCCCAAATTTAGTTAAACCCTTACAAGGGGACGACTTCTCCAGTCCTTTTACTTATCTAATACAGAGTTAAAATCCCCTGAAATGAAAATATCCTGAAATTTTTCCCTTCTATAAATTCAGCCAGCCTTCCAAACACTTCGACTGAGAAGGGGGGCGGAATGTACAAGAAGGCAAGAATTTTATCCACTCCCTCCCATCTAACATATGAGAAAACAAATCTGCCCCTAGTGTCAGTGATTACTTTATATACATTAAAATCAATTTGACGATGAATCAGGACTGATATTCCCAATGATTACTGAGAGAAGGTGGAATGGAATGATTCCCCTGACCACCTTCTATTTACTAACCCAATATTATCAATTGTAAGGTGTGTTTCAATTAAACATACTATTGCAGGGAGAAATTTCTCAACACGTTGAAAAACTGACACTTGCTTCCTCCTATCTTTAATACCCCTTATATTCCATATTCCATATACCCCTTATATTCCCTTATATTCCATAAGTATTTTTTTATCCATACTTTTTTTTTTTTTTTATAAATGCCCTATACTTTAACATATTTCCTTATTTTTGACCAATGACAGACTGAGACACCTTTCTTTCACACTTTAGGAGGTCCCTGCCAGATGCGGTAATAATATACACCATTACCAGTTTTGCTTATATAAGGACTTTGATATAAAATACAGTGAGCTAAAAATTATTTGATATGAAAGACAGTGAGCTGTTGCTCCTCAAGTAAACTGCGGAAGCACTCAATTGTAATCCATTTCACACATTCTGAACATGGCCCTACTTCACTCCCATGTGGCGTGGCTCTTAAAAATATCAAGTAGAAGGGTAACTTTATTCATTATCTGAGACACCTTGTTATTACCTTTTGTCTTCCTCCTAAGGCAAAGAGAGCATATTCAGGAGTCTTCCCCTTTTATTTACCGTGTAGTTTTCTTCCAGCCTTTTCTGTAGCTTCCTGCCAGAAGCGGTAATAATATACACCGTTACTGATTTTACTTACAAAAGAGGCCTCTGATATAAAAGACAGTAAAAAAAAAAAGTCTCCAATATAGAAGACAATAAACCGGTGCTTCCACAGAATAACCACGGCGGCTCTCAATTGCAAACATTTCACACATTCTGAACATGAATTAAACTCACTCCCATGTGGGTTAACTATTATTATAGCAAGACTTAATATAGCTGTCAGGCCCAAGGCCTGTTTATTAAAATCCTATATGTGTATTATAATTATAACTGTGTGTGATGTATTATCCAAGACCTGGGGGTGGAGGTCATTCAGACTGTGGGTTTGTATATTGCATTTTATTGGGGGTCTGGCTGTTTGTTTACATCTCCTTTGAAGTCAAAGGCTCTTTTGAAGCAGCAGGATGTAAGGGCACTCTGGTCCCATCATATAATCAAACAGATAAGGGGTCAGGAAGAGAGATGCCCCACCTGGTGGGATCAGAGGGGAGGGGCAATGGAGTCTCCCTCCAAGGAAGCAGAGAAGACTTAAAAATGCTGGACTCAACTGTTGGGTGTTCAAGGCTGTGCCCAAAAGCTGACAAGAGCTCTCACCCACAAAGAACGGCTATACCATCATGCTGTAAGAACTTCATTTTTGTTTTCTGAACTTGTCTTGCAAAACTCTTTTATATATTTTTATACCTGTATGTCATTTGTTTCTGTATTTTTATATAGTCAGCACTGTGATACCTTTTATCAGATTAAATGTTTAATTAATCAGCTCTGGTCTTTGATCTCTAAATATATGAGCTCACCTTTCTGAAGGCAGCTCTGGTGGAAACACGTTTATCTAAGGGTTAATATGGTGACTTGCTGGGACTAGTAGTGTATACCCAGAGGTCCGGTGGCCTTAACGCTTGCACCATCACACTCTCTCTAGCGTCTTAGCTGGACCGATAGGGTGTGATTGTGACAACTGGTGGCAGCGTTGGGACATATTTAGAGATTTTTAGTGCTTGCTGGATTTTACCTGTAAGGAAATCTTAGCACTAAAAAAGAAATTGCATACATATTCTTGTGTGTAAATTCCAAAGACAGAGCTCAGTGCTGGTTTAAAAGACATACAAAAAGAGTGCAAGACAGTTCTGTCCTTCCCATCTCCTGTTTTACCTCCTCTGTCTCATCTCGGAAATATGGAGGCATATCGCAAGCAGTCCAAGCCTGCACTGGAGCTAATGTGCCAAGAAAAGGACATCCCTACTGCGGGAAAGAACAAGGAACAACTTATTGCTGATCTTGTGGCGTATGACGCCCGTGCAGAAGAGCTGAGTGACATGAGGCAAAGTTGTACAGCTGGAACTGCCATCCATGGACTGATATCTCCTGGGGAACACAGAAACATTACTCCCTATCAGGACAGTACTCCACATGAGGCCTTGGACTCTTATATGCGGACTGCCTTACAACACCTTGGGAATGTGGATGCCCATATGAAACTCCAACTGCTTCTCCAGTACCAAACTGCAGAGAGAGAGGCCCAGACGCGAGCCGCAGAGAGAGAGAGGCACAGATACGAGCTGCAGAGAAAGAGAGACGGCAGAGACAGAGGCCCAGCGGAGGCATGAACTGGAGGTTCTGAGGCTGAGAGGGGATGCTTCATCCACACGGACTGATGTGCAGGATCAAGGAGACCACAAACCCCGCTTGGAACATTTCCCCATGTTGGAGAAAGATGGTAATCTGGATTTGTTCCTGAGGGGATTTGAAAAGGTTTGCCAGCAGTTCCATCTACCTAAGGAACAGTGGGGACGATATCTAACCCCACGGTTGTGAGGGAAAGCTCTGGATGTGTTTGCTTCTCTTTCCTCTGAGAGTGACCAGGACTAAGAGGCAATAAAATCTGCCCTGCTAAAAAATTTTAATCTGACTCCAGAGACTTATCGGAAAAAGTTTCGGACTTTGCAACAAAGCGCCACAGAAAGCTGCACTCAACATGCAGGTCAGCTAAGGACTGCATTCAGGCAATGGACTGGGTGGCCTACAAGTCACTACCTATGAGGCCCTGGAGGACTTGATGGGCCTGGATCAGTTTCTACGAACACAGAGCTTTGAAGCCAGAGAGTGGATATTGGACCGCAAGCCCAAGACAGCCATGGAAGCAGCAGAACTAGGAGATGACTTTGCCAACAACCGGGCACCAACAGCAAAGCGTGGATCTGCACAAGCCGGAGCAAGTACCTGGAGGGGAGCCACACACCCACAGAGCACCACCAGCAGCACCAAGCCAGACGGAAAATTCTTGCCATCAGTGCCAAAAGCAACAGGAGCCACATTGGGTCAGGGGGACACCCACCGATGTTACAGATGCAACACTATTGGGCATCTGAGTGCCACTTGCCCCAACAAAAAGAATTCTCCACCAGTAGCTGGAGGACAAACAGCCGTTCTTCTGGTGTCCGGAGCGGTGGAGAAAAGAGCGGATAACCTGCAGAGTGTAACTGTGTGTGACCGGGTGACAGTGGGTTTGCGAGATTCTGGAGCCTCCTTTACCTTGGTGCGGCCTGAAGTGGTGGATACAGAGGACATCATCCCTGGAAGAACCATGGCTTTAAAAGGAATTGGAGGTGTGCGGCCTGCTGTGCCCATGGCCCGTGTGTACCTGGATTGGGGTACAGGCAAAGGTTTGCGGGAGGTGGGGGTCTCTGAGGACATCCCTGTTAATGTTCTGCTGGGGAATGATTTGGGTCAGATGCTCTGTCATTATGCTCCAGAGGACACTACCTGCACACCGGAAGGGCTAGGAGATAGCCCTGTTTATTCTGAGGTAGTGTGCAAAACTTTGGGAGACACTGCGAAATGGGGTAACTGGGAGGGAGTGCAGGGGATTGCTAAATTTTTACCTGTGACTGAACCAGTAATGTGTTCCAAAAGTGAAATGGGGTGTATTGTAAAATGTGGTGACAATGCATTGCCAATGCCAAAACCTAGTGGAGATGGGCTAGGGGGAGGGGTTGGTGTGCCCCTGGTGACATGTAAGGATGATTGACCAGCAGTGAGTGATATGTCCCAATCCTGTGAGCCTAAGGAGGAGGAGGGAAGGAGTGATAGCCCTGTGTATGATGCATGTAACTTTGTTATGTCTGGAACTGAGGGAGAGGAAGATGGAGATGCTAGTTCACCTGGGGGAAATGTGCTCCCTGATGCCCCAAAATGGGGGGAGGGAAATGAGCATTTCCAGGAAGCTCTGCGCAGTGACCCCAACCGCCCCCCCCCCCCCCCACCCTTGAAGGACTGTGACAACTTGCTGAGCATACAGATGTTGACACAGATGGGCATCGGGTATATTGGGAAAATGATATCTTGTACTGGGAGTCCCTTTCCAAAGGCATGCTAGGGGCCCAGGAGAGAGAAAGGCAGTTAGTGGTTCCTAGGCAGTACAGGAAAGAGCTGCTGAGGTTAGCCCATGAGACCCCCCTGGCAGGACATTTGGGAGTGGTCTATGCGGTCATAGAGAAGGAATGTCTAGCTGTGGTCTGGGCTTTGCAAAAATTACAGCCATACCTGTACGACAGGGATTTTACTGTCATAACTGTGCACAACCCTCTACATTGGTTGGACAGAGTGTCCGGTAACAATGGCACCTTAAAACAAATGCTAAAAACATTTGTAGAATCGGAGGGCAGAGACTGAGAAAAGTATTTACCCCATCTGTTATTTTCTTACAGGGAGGTACCCCAAGAATTTACAGGTTTCTCGCCCTTTGTATTATTATATGGTCACAAAGTGCGGGAACCCCGAGATTTAGTTAGGGAAGAATGGGAAGGGGGGCTACATGCCCCTGAGACTTCTGTGGTAGAGTATGTTCTGAGATTCAGGGACAGGATGCAGACATTGACTGGGCTGGTACAGGACAACCTCACAGCAGCACAGTCCAGGCAGAAATACTGGTACGATCACAATGCAAGGGACCGGGTCTATGAAGTGGGACAGAAGGTAATGGTTCTGAACCCCATCAGGCAGAATAAGTTGCAGGCTGCCTGGGAGGGTCCCCATTCTGCAGCGCCTAGAAACCACTACATATGTAGTTGCCCTTGATGAGAAAGGTCAGAGGCAGAGACAGTACCACATTAATATGGCATACTATGACCCTGAGGAGGTGGTACTCAGTGTATGCAGTGCACCAGAGGAAGGGCTGGGTAGTGATCCCCTACTAGACCTAGTGGAGGAAGCTAAGAGCCAGGGATCCCTTCAGGATGTAGAGATCAATCCACAGCTCTTAGCTGCAAAGAAAAGGCAGCTAAATGAGGAAATAGGCCCATTCAGTGCCATCTTTGCCTGGGAATGCAGGGCCTGTGGTGTCAAGAAAAGAAATAGACGGTTAATGGAGACAGATCTATCAGCCTGGAGAGGCAAGATCTCTCTGTCCCCATCTTAAGGGGGAGGTGTCAGGCCCAAGGCCTGTATATTAAAATCCTATATGTGTAATATAATTATAACTGTGTGTGATGTATTATCCAAGACCTGGGGGTGGAGGTCATTCAGACTGTGGTTTTGTGTATTGCATTTTATTGGGGGGTCTGGCTGTTTGTTTACATCTCCTTTGAAGTCAAAGGCTCTTTTGAAGCAGCAGGATGTAAGGGCACTCTGGTCCCATCATATAATCAAACAGATAAGGGGTCAGGATGAGAAATGCCCCACCTGGTGGGATCAGAGGGGAGGGGGGGATGGAGTCTCCCTCCAAGGAAGCAGAGAAGACTTAAAAATGCTGGACTCAACTGTTGGGTGTTCAAGGCTGTGCCCAAAAGCTGACAAGAGCTCTCACCCACAAAGGACGGCTATACCATCATGCTGTAAGAACTTCATTTTTGTTTTCTGAACTTGTCTTGCAAAACTCTTTTATATATTTTTATACCTGTATGTCATTTGTTTCTGTATTTTTATATAGTCAGCACTGTGATACCTTTTATCAGATTAAATGTTTAATTAATCAGCTCTGGTCTTTGATCTCTAAATATATGAGCTCACCTTTCTGAAGGCAGCTCTGGTGGAAACACGTTTATCTAAGGGTTAATTTGGTGACTTGCTGGGACTAGTAGTGTATACCCAGAGGTCCGGTGGCCTTAACGCTTGCACCATCACACTCTCTCTAGCGTCTTAGCTGGACCGATAGGGTGTGATCGTGATAATAGCTATAAAAACAGTCTCCGGTATTTTGAGCATATATGAACTATCTCTCCCTTGCCAGATTATTAGGGCCCATGCCTGCTCCTTTCAGCAGTCTTTCCCCGTCGCTGTAAATCCCCAAAGCAGTAGTGTTGAGCGGCATAGGCCATATTCGAATTCGCGAATATTCGCGAATATATGGACGAATATTCGTCATATATTCGCGAATATTCGCATATTCGTTATATCCTCGTTTTATTTTCGCGTATGCGAAACTTCGCGTATGCGAAAATTAACATATGTGGAAATTCGCATATGCGAAAATTAGCATATGTTAATTTTTCGCATATGCCAATTTTTGCACGTCAGTCTCACACAGTAGTATTACAGCCTTCTTTACACCACACAACCTGGAAGCAGAGAGGGGTGATCACTGTGATGTGTACTGTGAAGAAAAAAAAACGAATATTCGTAATTACAAATATATAGCGCTATATTCGCGAAATTCGCGAATTCGTGAATATGCGATATTCGCGAATAATATTCGAATTGCGAATATTCGCGAGCAACACTACAAAGCAGGACATCTTCCTAAGATCTATTGCAGTTCATATTACATGTGAGGCACCTTGTTTCACTACTCACAGTCCCCACGCTGTCTTTCGGTTACAGCAGGTGTTCTTGGTGGCGACTCAGCTCCCTCCTCGGATAACGCCAGCCTGTGTTTGCTCGCAAGCTTTTCTCCTCCTGTGACACAGCTCCTTCTCGGCTCCCTCTCTCTCGAGAGAGAGAGTGCCTCATCCACTCCCACCGTCTCCCACGTGACCAAGGCTCCGCTCTCCCCCTCACCACCCATCCTCGGGGGGAGGGTCTCCACACTGCAGGATACGGCACCCGGCGGCATCCCAAGGGATCGCTGCCACTCCCAAACTCGGCCGCAGCCCTAGACAGCTCCAAGCACTCCATCCTTCCTCAGCAACAGGTATCCGTGTGTCACAGCCAGAAGCCAAAGGGAGAAGGGGTACCCGATGTCAGGCAAAGTGTCCGGCACTCAGCTCATCTCATCCCGGGGAGGGAATTCGAATCAGGCAGGGGGGGGGGGGAAAGGAATAATTGTTCCTGGAGGTCCATAGTCCGGAGCTGACGGCGTTGTGTCATGCCGTTACGTGACTTTCTATTGACTCGTGACACTTTAACTACTTAATGTTTCCCCCAGTTATATAGGGTATAATCTGGTGACAGGTTCCTCTTAAGCAAACAAAACTTTTCTTTCTGAAACAATGGCATTTTTGATAGCGTGGTAGAACACACTTCTTGGTTATAGGTTACACTAATTAGCACCATACGCTTTTTGGTTTGCAAGTCACATTTGATGGCACAAACATCTGAACATAACAGAGCTCAACTTTTAAGTTGCGTTTTTGAGCTGTATTCTAGAGTTCTTTACAAACCTCCATAGTTCCCCATCAGTCAGGTTGTGTCTGAAGAGGTAGGTGGCTTCAAATTTTCCTTTAGTGCCACTATGGGTCTCTGGGAGGTTTCCCCTGCAACAGCCAGCTTCAACCAGGCGTTTCTCACAAGGTTGTACAAGCCACTTCATATTGATCTACCTATCGCCTCCATGGTCCCTAGTAAGTGTTAAGTCACTACCTTCTACAGAATTGTCCCCAAGCACTTTTGGGAGAGAACAAATGTGGCCCTTGCCTAACTAACTATCATCAGGGCTGTATTTTCCATTAGGCACGGGTGGATCTGTTTTAAATGTAATGCCTCAACAGGTGTAGACCATCTGGGTTACCTTACTGGTTTGATTTGGAAGGGGAGTCTAAGTATCGTCTTAGTTTTCACCCTTTATCCCACTCCAGGATGTGGAAGCAGGGCTTCAGCTACCAGGTCACCAGGTCTTCAGGATACCAGGTCCTTGCCCCCAGAGTAGTCCCAGTATAGATAACGACTGTCCAGGCAGGCCAGACCGCCTTGATAACAGGCAGAGGTGTGGTTGGTGCAATAGGTCAGCAGTGGCACAAGTTGGCCCTAAAGTCATATGTCAGGAGGGTGCGTCCCTGACACAGCCCACCCATGTGAGGCTGAGCCCCCTTCCAGTCTCCTTCAGGCCCCCTTGGCGTGAGTGGTCTAAATCCTCTAAAGTCGCACATCTTTGTGCATAAATGGTGATTTTTGAGCAAAGACACCACTGAGCCTTTTTTAAACCTGGTCTATTGCTATCTGATCTTAAAATGAGTTATCATTTATACATATTTGGTGGCTAACTGGGGGTGGCGTGTGTAGTAAATGGCAGGGTACAGTGACTGGAATAGAGTTTTTGATGCCAGGGTAGTATTAACTTCCACACTCAAAGGATAGTAGCTTCCTTGGCCAAGCACTAAGGCAATAACGACCACAGATGCAGGATTACAGAAACTACTTCAATTTTACTCAGGAACATGCAGAATAAACAGGAACAGTTAGACATTTAGTGAAAAGTCCACTGGAGAATGCTTTAGGGATCAGAGTTCTTCTAGGCACTATGGGACTTATAGTCCTTGCTGACCAGCTTCTTTCTTGCTGAATTATATTTTAGACTGTGCAATATACAGAAAGAAAAAAGTGCTCAGCTCAGCATCCACTAATGAAACGTAATGCAGAGACTTCGGCTGTAAAGAAGCAACTGGAGCTCGGATTTTCGGGCTGCTTCCCGTATGTAGGAGCCATGAAGACCCAAGTAAGCCCACGGACCCCATTCACAAAAGAAGAGCATAACAGGAGATAGAAAGCCTCAGAAAACTCTGGTCCATAAGTCTAAGTCCATCCTATTAATTAATTAAAGCTACAAAGTGCAGTCTAAAATATAGTAACCATGAAGATAAGTGTGATCCAGCTGACAAAAATAGTAATAAAATGTAGCTTTTACTAACTCATGTTAAAATCATGGGTGAACAAAAAGAAAACACCCCGGTGGGTTAAAAGCAGCACGCCGACGCATTTCGAGCCACATCATTTCGAGTTACAAGGGCCATGATTAAGAGCTCCTTTGTAGATCAAAACGCATCTGGATAACGAGGTGTTATCCAGTAATCCGGGGTGTTTTATAAGTAAAAGCTACATTTTAGTACTATTTTTGTGAGCTGGATCCCCCTTATCTTCATGGTTCCCATATTTTAGACTGCACTTTGGATGGACTTAGACTTAGGATGGACTTAGACTTATGGACCAGAGTTTTCTGAGGCTTTCTATCTCCTGTTATGCTCTTCTTTGGCGAATGGGGTCCATGGGCTTACTTGGGTCTTCTCCCCACTGTGGACTTTGTTCTGACTTGCTGGATGACCTGGTCAGTGGGATCCTGTGAAGGGTATTGTCGCTCAGGAACAGGTTGATGCAGCAACTGGGCATCCTAGGCCTGTCCTCATGTGGTGAGGTACAGGTCCACAGGTCCACAGCAGAGATCTGAAGGTGACCTACACTCTCCTCTCTCTCCACTGAACTCCTCACAACTGACTAGCTCCTTCCCATCTAGCCACACTTGGGGAGCAGGGCAGCAGCCCTTATTGGCTTAAGCAGTCATGTTATCCCCTAAGCATCCTCCTGCACAGACAAGTTAACCCTTAAGGGCACAATAAAACATAAAAGTGCATATGTGCAAAAGTACAATATCTTTTACAGTGCAATACAGTATAAGAAATAACACCTTTACACTTGGAGTTGTGGGGCCCAAAACAGATATTTAGTGAAGCACCTGAGGCGGCATTTACCTGACAGGGCCATATTCTACACTGGGACACCACACATAAGTTTATTCTACATATTAAGATTGTATAAGAAAAGTAATGGCCAACTATTTTTTTATCTCTTACCTAGCCAGACTGAGTCGAACTGTGGCTCCAACCAAACTCATGATGATGTAAAGGTAATGTGAAGACCTTTTCTGTGACCTGATCCCATCCCCCCGTATATAATCTTTGGCTATTGCAATCTCTTATTCTGTGAACACCTCTTGTCCGATCCTCACATCCTCATTTCTGAGATTTACCCTTTACATCCTCTATACTCTGAAACTCACTTTTAGTGGTCAGAATGAAAACTGCAAGATTTCAGGACTATTTTCTAATATTGATGGTAAAATAAGAGGTCCTTTTGACATATTCCCTTTTAATTAGCTTCTATATTCAACATCTGTCTCCTTCCCTAGTGGGACATGAGCGGAGAAAAAAATACTGCAAGCAATCATTTTTGTCGGCTCAAATCCTACTAACAGACAGACCCCTATAACAGACAGACCCCTATAAAGTCGATGAAATAGGGGATAATTTTAAATTGTGAGAATTCCTCTTTTGGGTAGGGTCACACATGCTGTATTTTGCTGCATACTTGCTGCCACATATTTTGCTACCCATTGAAGTCAATGGGTAGAAAAATCTGCAGCAAAAATTGGCATGTGTGACCCTACCCTTAAGAGCAATAATGTTGTCAGACTGCCGCTTGGCTATTGTTAGACTATATAAATCATTACATTACAGTTACATCTATTGATTCACAGGTAACTTCTTCCTTTCTCTTCTCCATGTGGCCCAGACAGACGATTCCTTCTAGCCACGATTCACCTCTGCAGAGCCTGCCAGTCAAATATTTTAGGCCCAACACTTTTCTACTTGGAAGTAGGTCCCTCGCAGATAGTTACCCCCTGTAGGTAGATAGTTGCCCCCTGAATGTAGCTGTCCCCCCGTAGTAGTAGCTGCCCCCCTGTGGGCCATCCCAAAATGTCCCGCTGGATGGTTTGGAGGCATTTGGCACCCCCCCCCCCCCCAAATCTGGTCAGTTGTACCCGGGGCCCCTGTCACTACCTCTGATACAGATGTGAACTAAGCCTAAGCCCTCAGGCACACTACCCTCACTTGTCCCCTACAAGCCTGTTAGTCAGTAGTCTCATGTTCATTGTACCTGTTGTTTTTAGCATTATTATGTCATACACTATATTAATACCCTTCTGAACGTTAGTGACAGTACAAAATAAAAAATAAATATTTATAATACTTGTGATAAAATACTTCTATATAACTTTTTATATTTTCCTTTTTTTTTTTTCAGAATTATTATGGGAAGCATCTGAGTAACACAAAAGATTTGAAAACTTCAGCTTGTGCTGCCCCTGCAAAACCCTTACCAAAACATATAAAGGATGCACTGAGTGAAATTCACGAAGATATTACATCACGGTAAAGAATTAACAAGTGAATTATGTTTTTAAAATTGATGCAATATAATAAGAAAAACTGTATTAAAAAAACATATGAAGTAAAATAATGCAAAAAGACATTCAGATGTAAACATACTAAAATCAAACTGAATGGAGTGGGCAGCTGCTAGAAGGGTGTTCAGTACTGGAGTCATATGCAGGAAAATGAATCATTTCACTAGTCGAAACAGTTATAGACATGGTTACGCGGATACACAGATGGCGCTGCACATGGTGCACCTGATTATTGCTGAGGATATCCAGTTTAAATTGCCACATGCTTTATCTGCACAAGGATCAGTCCCATTTAAGGGCTCGTTCACACAAGCGTGTTTTGTTTCAAACTCGCAGTGGGTTTCCAGCTGCAAGTTTGAAAGGGTCGGAATCTCTGCTGTGGAAAGTCCGCCGCAGACCCCTTTGAAGTCAATAGGGTCTGTGGCTGATTTTACGTCGCGGAGATTCCACTGCTGAAAATCAGCTGCAAATGGCCAGCGGAGAGCCCGTCCCTTTCAAATTCAAAGCATGAGTTTGAAACAAAATATGCTCGTGTGATAGGCTATGCCGCTGTCTTCTCCATGTGGAATCTGTTTGAATAAGTCGTATGCAATTTATTTTTAGATATTATCTGAGTGGCATGCACAATATTCCACACGGATAAATTTTTGGAGTTACAAAAATTCCATTCATATGCAATGGAGAAAGATTGTCATTGGATTTGACTTCGATTTTTGTGTGGATTCCTTGAAAAATAAAGACTGAACTAGTTCAGCACCAGAACTCAGCTCCCAGTCTTGTGCTAAGAATGAATTGTAGTGTCGAGGCTGCACGTCCTGTCAGTATGTAGAGCAGGAGCAGGAACCCTTAGAATCAGGGGACTCTAAGCTTTCAGGGGGTATTAAAAAGTCATAATGTTTGGGAGGCCACAGGCCAAAACCAAAGATGATTTTGGCCTTATTGCCTGACTAAATAGGGGTAATCCTTATGTGGATCCACAGCACATCAACTGCACATATCAAAAAGTCAGAATATATGCATCAAATGCAAATTGAACAGTTAAAATTATACAAAATAGTGCAAAATGTGCCAAAAATCAGGTGCAAATGCCTCACTAAATTCCCTCCTTGGTGTCCACAGCCAGATACTAAAAAACAAAATATCTTAAGGGTATGTTCACACGAGCGGATCCCCAGCGCATATTACGCTGCGGATCCGCCGCTGAAGGGTCGATGTACGCTGCCTTTACAAGCAGACACACTGAAGCGATGTGCAAGTCGCTACGCATGCGCGGTGTACATGCACAAATTGCGGCCGCACCCCCAGCTCTATGAGCTAGGCCGAGAGCTGTCGCGATGTGCGAGTCTATCGCACATCGCAGTGTGTCTGCTCGTAGCAGTGTATTGCCAGTCCGAGCAGGCAACTGTAAAGGCAGCATACAGCGGATCTGCAGCGTAATACGCGCTGGGGATCTGTTCGTGTGAAGGTACCCTAAGGGGGAGATTTATCAAAACCTGTGCAAAGGAAAAGTTGCCCAGTTGCCCATAGAAACCAATCAGATTGCTTCTTTCATTTTACAGAGGCTTTGTCAAAAATGAAAGAAGCGAGCTGATTAGTTGCTATGGGCAACTGGAAAACTTTTCCTCTGGACTGGTTTTTGATAAATCTCCCCGTGAAGCCTATGTTGGGTTCTAAGTCCCGGTTACAGATGGTTTCAGAATACCTACACCTGGAACACCATACTGATTTTTAGTCTAGGATAAGATGAAATCACCCTACAGAATCAAGAACTGGAAGATTACTAGTAAAGTAAATGCAGTACCATGTATGACCACTATGCTGCTTTGTTTCTTTTACTATCTTCCTTTTTATTGTGTTGTCTCTGATAGATATTTTGGCTGTGGGCTCACGGTTCCACAATGTTTGGAGAGCTGCAGAATTCTGGACCTGGGCAGCGGGAGTGGAAGGGATTGTTACATTCTGAGCAAACTGGTTGGGCCCATGGGACACGTCACTGGCATAGACATGACTGATGAGCAGGTATTGTATTCATACTGGTCATAAGACTATAGAACATATGTATGGGTGTGATAATGTGCCCGTGGTAATTTGTGAACAGGAATGTAAGGTAAAGAAAAATAGGCTACACAATGGGGTGGCAGAAGGCAGAGAAATGGGGGGAATAAATGGCTAAAGATAAGACCTTTGCTGGTTTACTGCTATTGGTGTGCTAAGGGATTATCTATGTTATTATGGAAACACAGATTTGTATTAAAGGGGTACTCCGGTGCTCCAGCATTCTAAACATTTTGTCCAGGCCGCTCGGAACCGAAGACCGTGATCGTGACGTCATGGCCACTTCCCCTCGTGACGTCACGTCACACACCCTCCATTCATGCCTATGGGAGGGGGCGTGTCTTTCGACACGCACCCTCCCATAGACATGAATGGCGGGGGCTTGGCTTGACGTCACGAGGGTTGTAAACATGACTTCACGACCACTGCCTGAGGGGCCTGGCGTTTGTTTAGAAAGACGGGTGATCGTGGAGGGCCTGAGCAGCGGGACTCCCGCGATCTGACATCTTATCACGTATACTTTGGATAGGGGATAAGATGTCTAGCAGCAGAGTACCCCTTTAATAGCCTGCATTATAGTCCAGAGCTGCTCTGTAATTCTGTCAAGCTCACTTGTTGTCAGACACAGCATAATAATTTAGCTGAGCTCCTACATCATATGACATCGGACATTGAGTGAGCAGAGATTTCACCTCTGAAGCCCATAGAACTGTTAGGCTAAGTTTCCACTTGGGTTTATTTCTGGCAGTTTTTGGAATACAACCACTGCAGTTTTTGAGCCAAAGCCAGAAGTGTATTCAAAAGGAATAGGACATATAAAGGAAGGACTTACATTTCTCCTCCCTTATGGATCCACTTCTGACTTTGGCTCAAAAACTGCGGTGGCAGATATCCAAAAACTGCCAGAGAAAAAACCAAGTGGAAACTTAGCCTAACAGTTCTATGGGCTTCAGAGGTGAAATCTCTGCTCACTCAATGTCCGATGTCATATGATGTAAGAGCTCAGCTAAACTATTATGCTGTGTCTGACAACAAGTGAGCTTGACAGAATTACAGAGCAGCTCTGGACTATAATGCAGGCTATTAAAGGGGTACTCTGCTGCTAGACATCTTAAGTGGAAACTTAGCCTTAAAAGGGTTTTCCAGGACAAACCTTATTTTTATTTTTTTTCAATCAACTGGCTCCAGAAAGTTAAACAGATTTGTAAATTACTTCTATTAAAACATCTTAATCCTTCCAATAATTATGAGCTGCTGAAGTTGAGTTGCTCTTTTCTGTCGGCAACAGTGCTCTCTGCTGACATCTCTGCTTGTCTCGGGAAACGCCCAGGTTAGAAGAGGTTTGCTCTGGACAGTTCCCGAGACAGGTGTCATCAGAGAGCACTTAGACAGAAAAGAACAACTCAACTTCAGCAGCTCAAATGTACTGAAAGGATTAAGATTTGTTAATAGAAGTAATTTACAAATCTGTTTAACTTTCTGGAGCCAGTTGATATATAAAAAAAAGTATTTTCCAGGATAACCCCTTTAACGCAGCTCTGTGCTACATAAACTGAAACTGTGAATGATAGTAAATTGCATAAAGCCTCATTGTCCCTATTGATAACAGTATAGTTATTATTTCAATAATTGTGAATATTTTCATTTCTGTTTCCCAGTTAGAGCTTTCAAGGAAATATATTGATTATCACACGCAGAAGTTTGGATACCAGCAAACTAATGTAGACTTCACTAAGGGTTACATTGAAAACCTGAAAGGAGCAAATCTACAGGATGAAACTTTCAATGTTGTGGTGTGAGTAATAATTACATATCTGTTATCCTAGTAAACTATCCTGGAGAGATCTGGTACCCCAGGGGTATGGGGAATGTCACACCTCTTTGGTCTTTTGCAGAACCCATAAACAGAATATAGGCTGCTGTTCTTGTAGCATAAATCATCTTATTGCATTGTAGACCAAACTTCATATACATAAAGGGAGTGATCCCAATAATAAAACTATTTTAGGGAATTGCTATTAAGTGGTGTAACTTGAAGAAACTGGCCCACATTTATCATTGTAGTGTAAGTGAAGCATTTTTTTACACCTTTTTTTGTGTGCTGGTAATGTGTAGGAGTACCAGATTTATTAAAGGGTACCTCTCATCAAATAAACTTTTGATATATTTTAGATTAATGAATGTTGAATAACTTTCCAATAGCATGTTAATGAAAAATATGCTTCTTTCTATTGTATTTTTCCCGATCAGTCCTGTCAGCAAGCATTTCTGACTCATGCTGGAGTCCTAAACACTCAGAGCTGCCAGCCTGCTTTGTTCACAGCCAAACAGGTTGTGAACAAAGCAGGCTGGCAGCTCTGAGTGTTCTCCTTTGTGAACAAAGCAGACTGGCAGCTCGTAGTGTTTAGGACTCCAGCATGAGTCTGAAATGCTTGCTGCCAGGACTGGTAGGGAGACCCCTAGTGGTCATTTCTTCAAAGTGGAAAATTAAATAGAAAGAAGCATATTTTTTTAATAACATGCAATTGTAAAGTTATTCTGCATACATTAATCTATAATATATCAAAAGTTTTTTTGATGAGAGGTACCCTTTAAATGGTCACAGAGCATTTGATAAATTTTGTGCAGGTCACATTTTCTGAAATTTCTCTCTTCACATACACCAAAAATCTACACCATGTCTGGGCTGGTGTAGTTTTAGAGACTTTTCAGTGGCTTTGCGCCTTTTTTTTTTTTTTTTTGCTCCTTTTCACAAAAAGGCGCAGTTGATAAATCCCTTCCATATCATGTCTATTGCCAAAATCAGTGGATTGCAACTCAAAATCAGCAGAAATGTGTAAACAAAAAGGGGCAAAAATAGGCGCAAAAAACCCTACTTGCGCCTTTTTGGCCCCTTTTTTAGACACAAAAAAACAGTCTAAAGACAATGATAAATGTGGGCCATTGCACCTAAATGAAAAATCTTTAACAACGCCTATCACAGGTGATTTAAAGCCCTAATTATTCCTCACATTTTTGGACCATTGGGGTTCAGAGCCCTGGTGTGTCCGTAACCTGTGCACTCCCTATTGTTACAGTACTGTTCAAGGAAACATAAATGTATTAACAGTATTAGGCCATGTTCACATGACCAAAAATGTGCAGAATGTCTGCCAAGAAAATACGGAGGAACATGCCGCACATTTGCTTTATTCGGCAGCACTAGGACCTCTCGAAAATGTTCATAGATGGCAATGCATTTCCGAGGGTAATCCGCAAAAACATTGAATGTGGTTCAATGTTTCAGCGGATGCAGAAATTGGGTTTGCTGTGGAAATTCTGCTGTATGTACAGTGCAGCAGAATCCTATTGAAACCAAAGTTTCAGGGTTCAAAATTTCCAAGTGGAATATTCCCGCCATGTGAACATAGCCTTACTGTCATTTCAGAAAAAGTCATAAGGAAAACTACAGTGTATCATAGAAACATGCTAAAAGTTTCATCAGTGGGAGGACACCACACTTAACTGAGCGCTTCTCCCCTCTGGTTCTAACTTTGGCTTTCCGGGCATGCTGGGAGTTGTAGTTGTAGCATCCTGATTGGGAAACATTCGGTTATACAGTAACAGTTTAGCCAGAATATTTTGACAGCCATGTTTAACTGGATCCCATGATTGTAGGCAGCACAAAACTATAGGTTATGAAACAAGACACAGCTGTTGAGCACATAACCTTGGTTATAAAAATCCTTAATCTGGAGTGACACCTTGTGGAGTATTCATGTTACTGATATTGATCACCTGTTTCCTGCAGTTCTAACTGTGTGATAAACCTTAGTCCGGATAAAAAAGCTGTGCTTAGTGAAGTCTACAGAGTTTTAAAGGTAAGACTGCAATAAATTCCAGTTTTTCACTTTTTAAAAGGGTACTCCACCCCTAGACACCTTATTCCCCTATCCAAAGGATTGGGGATAAGATGTCTGATCGTGGGGGTCCTGCCGCTGGGGACCCCCGTGATCTCCCTGCATGCGGCATTCGTTTAGAGCGTCGGGTGCACCGCCGGAGGCTTGTGACTTCATGGCCACGTCCCCTCAATGCAAGTCTATGGGAGGGGCGTGGCATGGGAGGGGCATGGCTCTGATGTCATGAGCCTCCGCCCCGCATCCCCAGTCACCTGGCACGACCACCCACAATCAGACATCTTCTCCCCTATCCTTTGAATAGGGGATAAGATGTCTAGGGGCGGAGTACCCCTTTAGGGTCACTTTCACAATATCAGTGTCCGTATATTTAAGCCAAAACCAGGAGTGGAACAAAACACAAAGGAAAAGTATCATGGAAAGCTCAGTGCCAGGGCCAATATATTCAGCTCCATGTCTCATGTCAATAAGAGGTGTGTAAATCTGGAGGCAGAGCTACCCCTAGTGGAGACAAGAAGCAGCCTACAATTTATTGTTTTGTGTGTTAGGAAATGCTCCAAACATTTATGCAGCGACATAGACTATACTGTAGTATTATACAGCGCTGTGTGGGGGGAAAAACAAAGCAAAAGAGAGGTTCACAGATTGAGACCAATATCCTATAGTTTATATGAATGCCTGGAGAGTATCTGTCATTAGGAAAAACTTTTGACACGTCCTAGTGAGCAACATGGCAAAAGTTAGGATCGACAGAGGAGGACGAGCCAGGAGAAGTCTGCACTGCTGAGTGCTCCTCTCCCTGCTCTGTGTCATGTGATCGAGACATGCTCCATAGACCTACATGGAGTCTCCATCATGTTACACAGACCCAGGGAGAACATGCTGAGTGTGAACTTCTCCTGGCTTGTTCTCCTGATCGGTGGAGATCTGGACACTCAGATCCCTACTGATCCAAACTTTTGATGTTGCTAGGACAGGTCAGAAGTTTTGCCTAATGACTGCACTGATTTAAGGAGCGTAAACGATATGTATCAAACTACACAATCTACTACATATGTATCAAACTACTCAATACCTTAAGGCTACTATATAGTTGTTATGCTCAAATATCCACCTTAAAGGAGTAGTCCAGTGGTGACCCGTGGTGAACAACTTATCCCCTATCCTAAGGATAGGAGATAAGTTTGAGATCGCGGGGGGTCCGACTGCTGGGGCCCCCTGCGATCTCCTGTACGGAGCCCTGACAGCCTGCGGGAAGGGGGTGTGTCGACCTCCGCACGAAGCGGGGGCCGACACGCCCCCTCAATACAACTCTATGGCAAAGCCGGAGCGCTGCCTTCGGCAATCTCCGGCTCTGCCATAGAGATGTATTGAGGGGGCGTGTCGGCCGCCGCTTCGTGCGGGGGTCGACACCCGCTATCTGGCCGGAGAGCCTGGCCCCTGTACAGAGAGATCGCAGGGGGCCCCAGCGGTCGGACCCCCTGCGATCTCAAACTTATCCCCTATCCTTAGGATAGGGGAAAAGTTTTTCACCACTGGACTACCCCTTTAATACATAGAGGTAGATAGAAAAATGTCCATATATATAGACTACTGTGGTCTGTGCTCTGTAACTGTTTAGTCACCAAAATGTCCTGGAATACCACTTAGAGGTAAAAGGGTATATAGCCCAGGCTATTACCTGCCTCCTGTCCTTGTCTCGGCTTCATTATGAATGTATGATTTCTCCTTGACGTAGATGGTGGATTTACTGTAACGAATCGGGGGACAGCCCTGGCCAGTGGCATCTCATCAAGTGAACTGCTCAGTTGCCACACTTTGATGGAGTTAGTGATGTCACTATGGCATCCTGCACAGACCAAAGTTCCTTCCAACACATTTCAGAGATAGCAATCTCCTTCCTCAGAGAGTCATGATTTAATGACTGTGAGAGGGCAACCTTTTATTAAACTCTTTGCTTATTCTTCTAATCATTTTCTCCCTTTTTTATGTAAAAATACAGCTCTATTAATAACTTTAAAGGGGTACTCCCGTGGAAAACATGTTTTTTAAATCAACTGGTGCCAGAAAGTTAAACAGATTTGTAAATGACTTCTATTACAAAATCTTTACCCTTCCAGTACTTTTTAGCAGCTGTATGATACAGAGGAAATTCTTTTCTTTTTGAATTTCTTTTTTGTCTTGTCCACAGTGCTCTCTGCTGACACCTCTGTCCGTGTCAGGAACTGTCCAGAGCAGCATAGGTTTGCAATGGGGATTTTCTCCTGCTCTGGACAGTCCCTGGTACGGGCATCAGGTGTCAGCAGAGAGCACTGTGGACAAGACAAAAAAAGAAAAGAATTTCCTCTTTAGCATACAGCTGCTAAAACGTACTGGAAGGGTAACGATTTTTTCATAGAAGTAATTTACAAATCTGTTTAACTTTCTGGCACCAGTTAATAAAAAAAAAAAAAATTCCACTCTTTAAAGGGGTACTCTGATGGAAAACATCTTATCCCCTATCCAAAGGATAGGGGATAAGATGCCTGATCACGGGGGTCCCACCGCGGCGGACCCCTGCGTTCTCGGGCCTGCCAGCGGCATCCAGAACATGGAAGCTCGGAGCTGTAGTCACCAATCATCTGGTATGGAACGGAGTTTGCTCCATGCACCGGATGACTGGGGTGCCACAGCAGAGATTGTGGGTCCCCAGCAGCGGGACTCCCGCAATTAGACATCCTATCCCCTATCCTTTGGATAGGGAATAAGATGTTTTCCTGCGGAGTACCGCTTTAATTAGGATTTTAGTGGCTTCCACATTAGTAGAGTTTTTCCATAGTTAGAGAGAAATGGACTTCTAGGGATATTAGTGAGACATACTGGAAGATGGCAACCTATCCTTTGAATAAAACTATTACTATTTGCAGGTTTTACATACAATTTAGTTTGGGGTTGACTGTTCTCTATATAAATGGTTAAATCTAAAAAATGTAACCTGTGTCTGACTGTATGTTGGTGTAAGTATCATTTCCTGGGAATACTTACTGCTAAGTACTGATACAGGTTTTAACTTAGTCCCTGTTTTTAGAGGCGTATAAAGAATTCATAGAGCCCTATAGCAAAAATCAGAAGTTCATCCCCCCTTCCAGGCGGGTAGAATTGCATGCAGACTGTGGAGGAGGCGTAGAGATCTGTCAGTCATTTGTGGTGTGCACTGTGTGTGGGAGACTCAGCTAACCAATGAAACAGTGCCAGCTGCAGGGGGGAAGATAGTGTAGATAGAAAGGGGGGACTTAATAATGTACCTGGGGGTGGAGCGGAGGGAGGGGTTAGAATAGTTAATACGGATAGGCTTCATAGGGAAAAAAAATCATACACCATTGAATTGCATGATAACTAATGCCAGAAGTCTGACCAATAAAACTGATGAACTGGAGTTGAAAATGTCTGAGGAGGATTATGACATAATGGGTATAACAGAGACTTGGCTGGATGATACCTGTGACTGGGCGGTCAACATACAGGGATATAGTCTATTCAGGAAGGATCGGACAAAACGGAAAGGGGGAGAAGTTTGTCTTTATGTAAAGTCCAATCTGGAGGCCGCACTGCAGGAGGATATATGGGAGGGAAACGATAATGTGAAATCATTATGGGTAGAAATATATGGAAATAAGAATAAAAAAAATCTGATAGGAGTTTACTATAAGCCACCAAACATAATGGAAGAAGCAGAAGATCAATTACTGAGGCAAATAAACAAGGCAGCAAATCAGAATGAGGTGATAATAATGAGGGGCTTTATCTATCCTGATATAAACTGGGAGACTGAGACCTGTCAATCTCATAAAGGAAACAGGTTTCTGACTATAGCTAAAGACAATTATCTGTCCCAAATGGTGCAGGGCCCGACCAGAGGGGGCGCCCTACTAGACTTAACCCCTTAACGACGCAGGACGTATATTTACGTCCTGTGCCAGCTCCTGCGATATTAAGCGGGGTCGCGCTGCATCACATCGCGTCGGTCCCGGCGCTCATCAATGGCCGGGACCTGCGGCTAATACCACACATCGCTGATCGCGGCAATGTCCGGTATTAGCCCTTTAGAAGCGGCGGCCTTTAGAAGCCGCCGCTTCTAAAGTGAAAGTGAAACTATTCCCGGCTAGTCAGTCGGGCTGTTCGGGACCGCCGCGGTAAAATCGCGGCATCCCGAACAGCTTACAGGACACCGGGAGGGCCCTTACCTGCCTCCTCGGTGTCCGATCGACGAATGACTGCTCCGTGCCTGAGATCCAGGCAAGAGCATTCAAGCGCCGATAACACTGATCACAGGCGTGTTAATACACGCCAGTGATCTGTGTAAGAAATCAGTGTGTGCAGTGTTATAAGTCCCTATGGTACCTATAACACTACAAAAAAAAAAAGTAATAAAAAAGTGTTAATAAAGGTCATTTAACCCCTTCCCTAATAAAAGTTTGAATCACCCCCCTTTTCCCATAAAAAAATAAAACAGTGTAAATAAAAATAAACATATGTGGTATCACCGCGTGCGTAAAGGTCCGAACTATAAAAATATATCATTAATTAAACCGCACGGTCAATGGCGTACACGTAAAAAAAATTCCAGAGTTCAAAAAAGCGCATTTTGGTCACTTTTTATACCATTAAAAAATGAATAAAAAGTGATCAAAAAGTCTGATCTAAACAAAAATCCTACCGATAAAAACTTCAGATCACGCCGCAAAAAATTAGTCCTCATTCCGCCCTGTACGTGGAAAAATAAAAAAGTTATAGGGGTCAGAATATGAAATTTTTAAACGTATAAATTTTCCTGCATGTAGTTATGATTTTTTCCAGAATTGGGGTATCATTTTAACCGTATGGACCTACAGAATAAAGATAAGGGGGGATATTTATCAAAGGATTTATTCTTGTTTTTCCTGTCTAAATTTGTCGCACAGAAAGTCGCAGTCTAAATATGTGTGACTTTTTTGGGACTTTTGCTCTAGAGGATTTTTAGAACATGATGCATTCTGGTCTATTTTAGATGGAAATGCACTGGAAAATGCATTGGTGCTGAATTTATCAAAAGCGACTTTTCTGCGACAAGTCGCATTGGCTGAAAGTACGCCGAAATGTCAGAGCATGTTGGAGCAGGTTTAAATACAGTCTAAAGCATAGATCCTGAAGTCAGTGCACAGAATTTATCAAGAGCCTTGCGCCTTTTGATAAATTAGGCGCACAAGAGACCAGCCTAACCCTCTGTAGTTTGGTCTATATTGATGCAGGACATAGACAGCTTTGATAAATATCCCCCACTGCGTACAAACGGAAGCCCCCAAAAGTTACAAAATGGCGTTTTTTCTTTGATTTTGTCGCACAATGATTTTTTCGCCGTGAATTTTTGGGTAAAATGACGTGCAGTGCCACCTACAAAAAATCAAAATAGACAAATCACTAGGCCCAGATGGCATTCACTCCTGTGTTAAGTAATGTAATAGACAGACCCCTATTTTTAATATTCAGGGACTCTATAGTGACAGGGACTGTTCCCCAGGACTAGCGCATGGCAAATGTGGTGCCAATATTTAAAAAGGGGTCAAAAGGTGACCCTGGGAATTATAGGCCTGTTAGTTTAACCTCGGTTGTATGTAAATTGAATATCTTCATAAAAATAAATGTATGACTCCATATCAGCATGAATTTATGAGGGATCGGTCCTGTCATAGTAACCTGATCGGCTTTTATGACGAGGTGAGCTCCAGACTGGACATGGGGCAATCGCTGGATGTCGTATGTCTGGATTTTTCCAAAGCATTTGATATGATTCCACATAAAAGGTTGGTGCATAAAATGAGAAGGATGGGGCTGGGGAAGAATGTGTGCAAGTGGGTAAGTAACTGGCTCAGTCATAGGAAACAGAGGGTGGTCATTAATGGTACTTATTCTGATTGGATGACTGTTACTAGTGGGGTACCACAGGGGTAAGTCTTGGGTCCTGTCCTACTTAATATATTCATTAATGACCTGGAAGAGGGGTTGAATAGTAAAGTAGCAATCTTTGCAAATGATACTTAACTCTGTAAAGCGGTAAACACAATAGAGGACAGTGCACTGTTACAAATGGATCTGGATAGGTTGGAGGTTTGGGCTGGGAAGTGGCAGATGAGGTTCAACACTGATAAAGGTAATGTAATGCGCATGGGCAAGAAAAATCCGGGCTGGGATTATGTGTTAAATGGGAGAACACTTGGGATGACTGATGTGGAAAAGGACTTGGGAGTCTTAGTTAACAGTAAATTTAACTGTAGTGACCAGTGTCAGGCAGCTGCTGCCAAGGCTAATAAAATCATGGGGTGCATCATGGGGTGCATCAATTATAAGCGACTTAAGTTTAATGGTCTGGAAATCACCATGGAAACAAAACTTTGTAAGGCATTATCTGCAACAAAAAAAAGAAAAATAATAAAAACAAAAATGTAATTCTAATTTCCCCACTGTTTAATTCCTGCTTTTTTTTTTGGGGGGGGGGGGGGGGGGGGGTCTGAAGCATCCACAGGAAAAGAATTCAATCTCCTGATCTATTACCAAAAATAAATAGAAGCTGTACAAATCACTAGTCAGATCACACATAGAATACTGTGTACAGTACTGGGCACCAATGTACAAGAAAGATATAGTGGAGCTTGAGAGGGTTAAAAGACGGGAAACCAGAGTAATACGGGGAATGGGAGGACTACAGTACCCAGAAAGATTATCAGAATTAGGGTTATTTCGTTTAGAAAAAAGAAGGCTTAGGGGCGACCTAATAACTATGTATAAATATATCAGGGGCAGTACAGAGATCTCTCCCATAATCTATTTATACCCAGGACTGTATCTATAACAAGGGGCATCCTCTACATTTAGAGGAAAGAAGGTTTCTACACCCCGCAGACGGGGGTTCTTTACTGTAAAATTCTCTGCCAGAGGAGGTGGTCATGGTGAACTCTGTAAAAGAATTCAAAAGGGGTTCTGGATGCATTTTTAGAGAATAATAACATCACCGGTTATGTATACTAGATTTATAGGGACAGAACGTTTATCCAGGGATTTATTCTGATGTCATATTTGGAGTCGGAAACAAATTTTTACCTCTAGTATGAGGGATTTCTGCCTTCCTCTGGATCAACACAACTCAGTAGGGACTTATTAGGGTTATAGGTTGAACTTGATGGACTCTGGTCTTTTTTCAACCTTATGAACTGTTACTATGTTACTCATTGTCCAGCAATGCCCTGTGGCTCCAAGCCTGTTACCTTCAGTCTAGTACAGGGATACTCAAATACTTTCAGAAAAGGGCCACTTACTCAGGTCCATTAGCAGGTGATGGTCTGATTAGAACTGAGCGGAGTAGTTCTCTTTCCTTCTTCTTCTCCAAACCACGATTTCAGAATGTGCCAGAAAAACATCTTAGACTCCATTCTTTTCTAACATGCATCCCACCTCTATACAATCTCCCCATCTATAATCCTCCAAATGGTAATAATGCTCCCTTGGTTCCCCACACAGTAAAAGTGGGATAGGTTACACATCAAGTATGTCTCCCACAGGTAGAAACCCCCCATTAGGTAGGTATGTCCATATGTAGGTAGTTTCCCCATGACGCAGAAATGTCTCTCATGTAGGCAGGTGTAGTCCCCCATAAGGCAGATTGGTCTTACATATGGTCTGGTGATGCTGTGGAGGAGGCGGAGCTGAGAGTGGAGGTCACATGTTTCCTGTACAGTGTCCAATCATTGCTCCTCAGTGTTACCCCAGAAGTAAGGTAATTACATGAGGAGATTTGTTACAATGTGTCAGCCCAGCAGTATTGTAATTACATGAGAAGGAGTTTTTTTTACAGTATTTTGTCAGTGTGTCACCTCAGTAATAAGGTAATTACATGAGGAGGTTTGTTACAGTGTGTCACCCGAGTACTAAGGTGATTACATGAGGAGGAAGTTTGTTAAAGTGTGTTATCATTATGGTAATTGCATAAGGAAGTTTTTGTTACAGTGTATTATCGGGATGTTAAATCCATGAGGAGGGTTTGTTACAGTGTGTTATCAGGAAGGTAATTTCATAAGGAGAGTTTGGTAGAGTGAGTACTCTTAAAGGACAATCAACCTGGGCTGTCACCGCCACATTAAGAATGCAGCCACCCATTACCATTATACCGGAGTAGTGGCTGCTGAGAGCAGTTGTGCCGCGTACAGGCACGTCTACAGTAGACACCGGGCAGTGACATCAGCCAAGGAGCTGAACAGCCACGGCTGTGGTGTCGGACTGTTGAGGAAACTATCTTCAGTTGGGACCTCCTCCTATTTAGGGGCTATACAGGGGTGTAATCTCACAGGAGAGTTATTATTACTCTTTGGGGCACTATATGCACTTGTAAAGTGTGGAGCCTAAAATTTTTGTCTTGCAGGTTCTGTGGAGAGGAGTTTTGGCAGGAAAAAATCGTCATGACGGTGTGGGCCTGATGGAGAGGAAAAAAAGAAGACGTCACCTGTGAGTCACCAGATGTAACTGTATGTAATCACTTATAGTCTACAGAGCCTGTGTACAGCTGTTATCTACCACTATATGGTCACTGTATGTTGAGGGGGGGGGGGAGCGGAGAGTGTTAGTATTAGAAACCTAGGGTGAGTTCCTACACCTTTTTCCCATGACTTGACCCCTGAAATTGTCTTTCACCAGAAAACCCTTTTAATAAATATGGTTATGATACATATGGTTATAGTTCCTTTAATATTGATATATATGCTATTGCACAATTTGGATATTGGCCTATGTCAATATGTGAACATCTTATTTGCTTTGATTTTGTTTTTACTATCCCACACTATCCCATACTGATAATAAGGTATATCAGGGTCCCATTTTCTTTATCTAGCTGCAGTGGGAGAATTTATACTATTAAGTGGAAGAATCTAGTGTCAGAATAATAATATATATCCTTGAGACCATTTATGCGGCTAGTTATTTCTAAATAAAAAAGGATCCTTCTTTATGTCTTCATTGTATCCTTATTTCCTGTATTTTTATTTTCTATTATAAAATAATCAGTAGACATGAATTCTACTCAAAAAGTATAACTTAATGTTACTGAAATTTATATAGTAATATCGGATAGTATACATTTAGTCAGACAGCAGTTACCTATATGACCACTAGGTGTCAGCAGATGACCATCAGTATAGAACTGGCCACTCTATCCATATATTCCTTCTGGATAACTCCTGCTGCAAAATTTCTGTAACATCATCCACACATAAAATAAAACCCTTGACACTTCTCACACTGGCATATTAAGCATATTAGGCTGACACTTCTTGTTTTATGTTGCTAACTTTTTTGTCTTGTTACCCAGACTTTGTATTATTAGAGGGTAGTTAAGTTTAAAGCATTTTCTAGCATCTGCGATATTGATGACTTATCCATAAGAGCGATGCGGTCACTTTAATCAGCAGACCCCCACCAATCCACAGGATAGGGGATAAGTAGCTGATCGCGGGGGGCCCGACTGCTGGACGGGGCCCCAGTGCTCGCAGTGAGGAGCTCGTGTCATCTACTGGTAGACGGCATGCGCTCCATTAAGTTTTATAGGAGTGCTGATGATGTCCGAGGTCTGCACTCAGGTCTCTTGGACAGCACCCCCACCCTCCGCAATTTACTTATCCCCTATCCTGTGTATAGGGGAAAAGTTGTTTCTTGCCAGAGATCTCCTTTAAAGCAGTATTCCACTGGAAAACATTTTTGTAAATCAACTGGTGCCAGAAAGTTAAACAGATTTGTAAATTACTTCTATTAAAAAATCTTAATCCTTCCAGTACTTATCAGCTGCTGTTATTTTTGATTTTTCACTTTTTTATTTTATTTTATTTTGAACAAAACATAACAAACTATAGTACATTAACAAACACCAAAACATAAATAAGGTTTATAACCTACCTAAATACCTAAATAAGATATATATATATATATATATATATATATATATATATATATATATATATAAAGGGGCAAAGAGGTCAGAATATCCTCAAGATAACATAGTTCATATTTCCTGCAATACAATTACATTTATTGTTTTTTTTTGTTTGTTTTTTTTGTACCAAAGTTGGCTTTAATTTCTTTCTGGGAGACCACCACCACTATTTATCTAGTAAATATATTTATTAATTAATAAACCTTAGCTCAACAGTCAAGGGCTTATAAGATAACCACCTAGACCATAAATTAAAAAACCTTGGTAACTGGTTCGTGATCTCCGCTATGGTATGTTCTATCTTACAAATTTGATGAACTGCGTTGATCACACTTCCGAGGCTAGGAAGAGCAGCAGTCTTCAACTTAGCTGCTACTTTATTTTTAATAACCGTTAGTAAATTTACAATTACGACCTTTGAAGAGATGGGAAGATCCTCCAGACCCAGAAGTCCAACCATCCGGACCCCAAGGAACCGAATGTCCCAGTATCTCAGCTATTAGTAATCTAGTCTGTGTCCAGAGGGTCTTTATATTCTCACATTCCCACCATATGTGGAAGTATGTACCAATTTGTTGCTTACATCTCCAACATATGTTAGATTGATCGGGAAACATTTTAGATGGATTTACTGGTGTAATATGCCTGTCACGATTCGGCTGGCAGGAGGTGGATCCTCTGTGCCAGAGAGGGATTGGCGTGGACCGTGCTAGTGGACCGGTTCTAAGCTGCTACTGGTTTTCACCAGAGCCCGCCGCAAAGCGGGATGGTCTTGCAGCGGCGGTAGCAACCAGGTCGTATCCACTAGAAACGGCTCAACCTCTCTGACTGCTGAAGATAGGCGCGGTACAAGGGAGTAGACAAGAGCAAGGTCGGACGTAGCAGAAGGTCGGGGCAGGCAGCAAGGATCGTAGTCAGGGGCAACGGCAGGAGGTCTGGAACACAGGCTAGGAACACACTGGGAAACGCTTTCACTGGCACGATGGCAACAAGATCCGGCAAGGAAGGAAAGGGGAAGTGAGGTTATATAGGGAAGTGCACAGGTGAATAAACTAATTAAGCCAACTGCGCCAATCAGCGGCGCAGTGGCCCTTTAAATCGTAGAGACCCGGCGCGCGCGCCCTAAGGAGCGGGGCCGCGCGCGCCGGGACAGGACTGACGGAGAGCGAGTCAGGTACGGGAGCCGGGGTGCGCATCGCGAGCGGGCGCCACCCGCATCGCGAATCGCATCCCGGCTGGGAGAGGTATCGCAGCGCACCCGGTCAGCAGGTCTGACCGGGGCGCTGCGATTGCGAGGAAGTTGCGAGCGCTCCGGGGAGGAGCGGGGACCCGGAGCGCTCGGCGTAACAGTACCCCCCCCCTTGGGTCTCCCCCTCTTCTTTGAGCCTGAGAACCTGAGGACCAGACTTTTGTCTAGGATGTTGTCCTCAGGTTCCCAGGATCTCTCTTCAGGACCACAGCCCTCCCAATCTACCAAAAAAAGTATTTTTCCTCTGACCGTCTTGGAGGCCAGTATCTCCTTTACGGAGAAGATGTCAGAAGAACCGGAAACAGGAGTGGGAGAAACAAGTTTGGGAGAGAAACGGTTGATGATGAGTGGTTTAAGGAGAGAGACATGGAAGGCATTGGGAATACGAAGAGAAGGAGGAAGAAGGAGTTTGTAAGAGACAGGATTAATCTGGCACAAGACTTTGAAAGGACCAAGATAGCGTGGTCCCAGTTTGTAACTGGGGACACGAAAGCGGACATATTTAGCGGAGAGCCATACCTTGTCTCCGGGAGCAAAGATGGGGGGAGCTCTTCTTTTCTTATCGGCAAACTTTTTCATGCGAGATGAAGCCTGTAAAAGAGAATTTTGGGTCTCTTTCCATATGGTGGAAAGATCACGAGTCACTTCATCTACAGCGGGCAAACCAGAGGACAAGGGAATAGGGAGGGGGGGAAGAGGGTGACGGCCGTACACCACGAAAAATGGGGATTTAGCAGAAGATTCAGAGACTCTAAAGTTGTACGAGAATTCGGCCCAAGGTAGAAGATCTGCCCAGTCATCCTGGCGGGAGGAAACAAAATGCCGTAAATAGTCACCCAGGACCTGGTTAATTCTTTCTACTTGCCCATTGGATTGAGGATGATAAGCAGAAGAGTAGTTTAATTTAATCTTGAGTTGTTTACAGAGAGCCCTCCAGAATTTTGACACGAATTGGACACCTCTATCCGAGACAATCTGCGTGGGCAAACCGTGAAGACGAAAAATGTGTACAAAAAATTGTTTTGCCAACTGAGGTGCTGAAGGAAGACCAGGAAGAGGAATAAAATGTGCCATCTTGGAAAATCGATCAACGACCACCCAAACAATAGTGTTGCCACGGGATGGGGGTAGGTCTGTAATAAAGTCCATACCAATCAGAGACCAAGGCTGTTCGGGGACAGGCAGAGGGTGAAGGAGACCAGCAGGCTTCTGGCGAGGAGTCTTATCCCGGGCACAGACAGTACAGGCCCGCAAAAAATCAACAACATCTGTTTCCAGAGTCGGCCACCAATAGAAACGAGAGATGAGTTGCAAGGACTTTTTGATGCCCGCATGGCCTGCGAGGTGGGAGGAGTGACCCCATTTGAGAATCCCGAGACGTTGGCGTGGAGAAACGAAGGTCTTCCCTGGAGGAGTTTGCCTGATGGAGGCTGGAGAAGAGGAGATCAGACAGTCAGGAGGAATGATGTGTTGCGGAGAGACCTCTACTTCCGAGGCATCCGAGGAACGAGAGAGAGCATCGGCCCTAATGTTCTTGTCGGCAGGGCGAAAATGAATTTCAAAGTTAAAACGGGCAAAGAACAACGACCACCTGGCCTGGCGAGGATTCAGCCGTTGGGCAGACTGGAGATAGGAGAGATTCTTGTGATCGGTGAAAATGATAACTGGAAATTTTGATCCCTCCAGCAGATGCCTCCATTCCTCAAGTGCCAATTTAATGGCCAGTAGTTCTCGATCCCCGATGGAGTAGTTCCTCTCCGCCGGAGAGAAGGTCCTAGAAAAAAAACCACAAGTAACAGCATGCCCGGAAGAATTTTTTTGTAGAAGGACCGCTCCAGCTCCCACTGAGGAGGCATCAACCTCCAATAGGAAGGGTTTAGATGGGTCAGGTCTGGAGAGCACGGGAGCAGAAGAAAAGGCAGACTTGAGCCGTTTAAATGCGTCTTCCGCTTGGGGAGACCAGGACTTAGGATTGGCATTCTTCTTGGTTAAAGCCACGATAGGAGCCACAATAGTGGAAAAATGTGGAATGAATTGTCTGTAATAATTGGCGAACCCCAAAAAACGTTGGATAGCACGTAGTCCGGAGGGGCGTGGCCAATCTAAGACGGCAGAGAGTTTATCTGGGTCCATTTGTAGTCCCTGGCCAGAGACCAAGTATCCTAGGAAAGGAAGAGATTGACATTCAAACAGACATTTCTCCATTTTGGCATAGAGTTGATTGTCTCGAAGTCTCTGAAGAACCATGCGGACATGCTGGCGATGTTCTTCTAAGTTGGCAGAAAAAATCAGAATATCGTCCAGATACACAACAACACAGGAATATAAGAGATCACGAAAAATTTCATTAACAAAGTCTTGGAAGACGGCAGGGGCGTTGCACAGGCCAAAGGGCATGACCAGATACTCAAAGTGTCCATCTCTGGTGTTAAATGCAGTTTTCCATTCGTCCCCCTCCCTGATGCAGATGAGATTATATGCACCTCTTAAGTCCAGTTTGGTAAAGATGTGGGCACCTTGAAGGCGATCAAAGATTTCAGAGATAAGAGGTAGGGGGTAGGGTTTTTTTACCGTGATTTTATTAAGTCCGCGGTAATCAATGCAAGGACGTAGGGAGCCATCTTTTTTGGACACAAAGAAAAATCCAGCTCCGGCAGGAGAGGAGGATTTGCGGATAAACCCCTTTTTTAAATTTTCCTGGATGTATTCAGACATAGCAAGCGTCTCTGGGGCGGACAGAGGATAAATTCTGCCCCGGGGTGGAGTAGTGCCCGGGAGGAGGTCAATAGGACAGTCAAAAGGCCTGTGAGGAGGTAGAGTCTCAGCTTGCTTTTTGCAAAATACGGCAGCATAGTCCATATAAGCCTTAGGAAGACCGGTTACAGGGGGAACCACAGGGTCACGGCAGGGAGTACTGGGAACCGGTTTAAGACAGTCCTTGAAACAAGAAGTACCCCAGCTCTTGATCTCTCCTGTGGACCAATCAAGGGTTGGGGAATGGCGTTGAAGCCACGGTAGTCCAAGGAGAATTTCGGAAGTGCAATTGGAGAGGACCAAAAACTCAATTTTTTCGTGATGAGGTCCGATGCACATTAGGAGGGGTTCCGTGCGGTAACGCACGGCACAGTCCAATCTTTCATTGTTAACACAATTGATGTAGAGGGGTCTGGCGAGACTGGTCACTGGGATGTTGAACCTGTTGATGAGAGAGGCCAAAATAAAATTTCCTGCAGATCCGGAATCCAAGAAGGCCTTAGTAGAGAAGGAGAAGGTAGAGGCAGATATCCGCACAGGCACAGTAAGGCGTGGAGAAGCAGAGTTGACATCAAGAACTGTCTCACCTTTGTGCGTAGTCAGCGTACGTCTTTCCAGGCGGGGAGGACGGATAGGACAATCCTTCAGGAAGTGTTCGGTACCGGCACAGTACAGGCAAAGATTCTCCATGCGGCGTCGTGTCCTCTCTTGAGGTGTCAAGCGAGACCGGTCAACTTGCATAGCCTCCACGGCGGGAGGCACAGGAACGGATTGCAGAGGACCAGAGGAGAGAGGAGCCGGGGAGAAAAAACGCCTCGTGCGAACAAAGTCCATATCCTGGCGGAGCTCCTGACGCCTTTCGGAAAAACGCATGTCAATGCGAGTGGCAAGATGAATGAGTTCATGCAGGTTAGCAGGAATTTCTCGTGCGGCCAGAACATCTTTAATGTTGCTGGATAGGCCTTTTTTAAAGGTCGCGCAGAGGGCCTCATTATTCCAGGATAATTCGGAAGCAAGAGTACGGAATTGGATGGCGTACTCGCCAACGGAAGAATTACCCTGGACCAGGTTCAGCAGGGCAGTCTCAGCAGAAGAGGCTCGGGCAGGTTCCTCAAAGACACTTCGAATTTCCGAGAAGAAGGAGTGTACAGAGGCAGTGACGGGGTCATTGCGGTCCCAGAGCGGTGTGGCCCATGACAGAGCTTTCCCAGACAGAAGGCTGACTACGAAAGCCACCTTAGACCTTTCAGTAGGAAACTGGTCCGACATCATCTCCAAGTGCAGGGAACATTGTGAAAGAAAGCCACGGCAAAACTTAGAGTCCCCATCAAATTTATCCGGCAAGGAAAGTCGTAGGCCGGAAGCGGCCACTCGCTGCGGAGGAGGTGCAGGAGCTGGCGGAGGAGATGATTGCTGAAGCTGTGGTAGTAGCTGCTGTAGCATCACGGTCAGTTGAGACAGCTGGTGGCCTTGTTGCGCTATCTGTTGCGACTGCTGGGCGACCACCGTGGTGAGGTCGGCGACAACTGGCAGTGGAACTTCAGCGGGATCCATGGCCGGATCTACTGTCACGATTCGGCTGGCAGGAGGTGGATCCTCTGTGCCAGAGAGGGATTGGCGTGGACCGTGCTAGTGGACCGGTTCTAAGCTGCTACTGGTTTTCACCAGAGCCCGCCGCAAAGCGGGATGGTCTTGCAGCGGCGGTAGCAACCAGGTCGTATCCACTAGCAACGGCTCAACCTCTCTGACTGCTGAAGATAGGCGCGGTACAAGGGAGTAGACAAGAGCAAGGTCGGACGTAGCAGAAGGTCGGGGCAGGCAGCAAGGATCGTAGTCAGGGGCAACGGCAGGAGGTCTGGAACACAGGCTAGGAACACACTGGGAAACGCTTTCACTGGCACGATGGCAACAAGATCCGGCAAGGAAGGAAAGGGGAAGTGAGGTTATATAGGGAAGTGCACAGGTGAATAAACTAATTAAGCCAACTGCGCCAATCAGCGGCGCAGTGGCCCTTTAAATCGTAGAGACCCGGCGCGCGCGCGCCCTAAGGAGCGGGGCCGCGTGCGCCGGGACAGGACTGACGGAGAGCGAGTCAGGTACGGGAGCCGGGGTGCGCATCGCGAGCGGGCGCCACCCGCATCGCGAATCGCATCCCGGCTGGGAGAGGTATCGCAGCGCACCCGGTCAGCAGGTCTGACCGGGGCGCTGCGATTGCGAGGAAGTTGCGAGCGCTCCGGGGAGGAGCGGGGACCCGAAGCGCTCGGCGTAACAATGCCATCTATATAATAATTTTCTATGGGAGATAGATCTAGAATAACATAGGCCGAGCAAAAATGAGTTCTCCCATTGTACTTTAGAGAAGCACTGAAGCAAATCTTCTTTCTATCTACTACAGTAAAGAATTTTATCGATCTCAGAAGTTAAGGTACGATAGAATATAGCTGTTCCTTTTGGGAATACAGCTGCTGTTATGATCCGCAGGAAATTCTTTTCTTTTTAAGTTTACTTTCTGTCTGGCCACAGTGCTCTCTGCTGACACCTCTGTCCATTTTAGGAACTGTGGAGAGCAAGATGGGTTTTCTATGGGGATTTGCTCCTGCTCTGACAGTTCCTAAAATGGACAGAGACGTCAGCAGAGAGCACTGTGGTCAGGCAGAAAGGAAATTCAAAAAGAAAAGAACTTCCTGTGGATCATAACAGCAGCTGATAAGTACTGGAAGGATTAAGATTTTTTAAATCTATTTAACTTTCTGGCACCAGTTGATAACATTTTTTTTCCAGTGTAGTACCCCTTTAATGACATATGTACTATATATGTATACATATGTATAGTCTAGGGTAGAAGTCCTATCCCCTTCAGAAACTCACTAGCTGAGACAACATTGCCTTCGATATAAGAGGTTGTTTTCTTGGATTCCATAATTTAGTTAGTGATGATAATTAAATTGATGTATCTTCTCTACACTAGTATGGAGGGGAAATGTTCTTCAGCGATATGTATATCAATAAGACTCTTTCTGAAGAATTGAAGAAAAACAAAATGGTGTGGGGTAAGTGACTTTTAATATTCTATTAGTCCAAGAAATTAGCTCTTTTTTCCAATACCCCTCTCCCTTGTAGAAATCCTGTTGGATGACATGTGATCTGCATTTCATATAGTCATCAGAATGAGCTGCAGTGCACAGGCTTAGTGTACCTGTCATTTCAGGATTAGCGGTCCTGTGTGCACATGAGGAGCAGCACAATTTATGGCCATTATACAGTATAAGTATTAGTTTTTAACTGGTTAAAACTGGCTTCATCTCTAAGGGGTTGTTCATGCGTTCTGCTGCTGCTCTGCTGTCGGGGGAAAGTCCTTACGGAAATTTTCTGTGTGGAGATTGCCCGTGTAATCATAGACCGCATGGAAAATACACTGCAATGCAGAAATACTGTACTGCTGCAGTGTGCTAAGTGTCCTAGTGAGACTAAACTACATACATGAAATAAAATATTCAAGGGCACCTTTCCCTTTGAAAAAAATGTAATATCCTGTCTAGTTACATTATATTATATTCAGAGTGGTGATGTGGTAATTTTAGTGCTCTCACTACTCTTGTTGAGCGCCTGAGAGTCCCCTTCATGACACATAGCTATTTCTCATTCTTTACATTTCAGGAGGTGGGACCAGAGCTAGGTTATTTTCCAGCAGTAGACACAAAGGACTTCCTTTCCCTTACTTCTTTGGTCAATCACAGGACTTTAGGGACCCACTCTAAATAGGTGGCCTTGACGTGGCGAGTGGGCTTTGTACTTTTTGATCAAAACGTATATACTAACAACCTGTTAGTTTTTGAAATTAAGCTGAGAAGCAATTAGATCATTGTGCAAGATTGTAGATGTGCGACCATGTCTGTCTTCTACCTGAATTCACAATCACAGGACTTCACTTACTCCTCTGCATTGTGCTGGGGATGATTTACACAGAACAGTATTGTAGATGTCATGTGGAGGGAGATGGGAGTTTTTAATGCACTGGGTTTGCAAAGTGCATGTGGGCAGAAATTAAAGAGCTGATAAGAAGCTAAAGAACAGAGATTACACTGCAGTTCTCTGGACATACAGCAGTTAGTACACTGCATTTACACAAGGGAAAGCTGCCCCGAGCATTAATGGTAGTGAGAGAAAAGATGGAAGCTTTGATTTACCTTTGAGGAACAGTTTGGGTTATATTTGGCCAGTAGACTGGCTCAGCTTGCAGGTAAACAGCCTAAGCTTTCTCAGTCTCTCTCTTCTGCAAGAGAACATGCCACACCCCCACATTCCTACTTTCTGTATTTTGTCCTGATCTAGCTGTTGCCACAGACAGATTTCCCCTAACAACCGGTAAATGAACTGCAGATAAGTAGAATATCCAGTGGCCAAGACTTTAGAGCTGTTTTACAGGGTAATTTATCTCTTAGTTATCTTTGGTCAATGAAGTGATTTACAAATATGTTCCTGATCACATAGGTTATCACATGGGGAAGTTGATTCAAATTCTATGGTGGTATTTACTTGGGCATTGTGTTGCACTGCTACCTAGGTTGTGTTTATTATTTAGGGTAATATACTGTAGCATTGAACAGCATTGTAAGGCTTCGGATCAGGAATTCATTACTTTTGATGGCAAGAAGGGCAGCCTGCAGCACTATTCATGACTTAAAGGGGTACTCCAGCAAAAAAACATCTTATCCCCTATACAAAGGATAGGGGATAAGATGTCTGAACGCATTCCAGCCACTGGGGACCCTCGCCATCTCCGGGCCGGCAGCGGCGGCATCCAGAACATGGAAGCTTGGAGTTTCCGTGTTCGTGATGTCACGTCAAGCCCCCTCCATTCATGTCTATGGAAGGGGGCGTGGCTGCTGTAGTCATGAACTATCCAGCACGGAGTGGAGTTCGCTCTGTGCATGGATGACCGGGGGGGTAGCGCCTCAGAGATTGCGGGGGTTCCCCAGCGGCAGTACCCCCGCAATTAGACATCTTATCCCCTATCCTTTGGATAGGATATAAGATGTTTTTCACTGGGGTACCCCCTTTAAAGTCTTACTATGACTTTACAAAACCTTAGACTTATCCAAAGAGGCACACTGAGAACAATATTTATAAAGCAGTGTACAATCTTTATTAGTAAAGTGAGTATTAAAAACTGTTAAAAAGGAGCAGGAACAGACAGACTACTAAAGTGTCTGATGGCATAGGTACAACAGGGTAGTAAAGTGCATATGTTACATATATATAAGCTCAAAATAAATACCAAACAGGTGTATACATACGTTACATGCAACAGTAATGGCTGTAAACAATAAATACTAGCCCTGATACAATTATAAATGTAAAGTATACACACAGAGGCGGAAGAAATTGCACACTAGCCCTAGTAAACAAAGAGGCCCGCTAAAGGACAAGAGCGGCTCAGTTCAGAAGGTGCTAAATGGATAAGTAGGGGCAAATTAGGAATATGTGGCTGGGGATTGTGCCACAAGCACAAACAGTCTACCGATCCTATCTGAAAGGGCCTCAAACAGATTCAAACCAGCAGCAATCATAAAGTGAGTCGTGCGGATATCTTACCCCAATCAGGACACCACCCCAACGTCGTTTCACCAAGAGGCTTCTTCAGGCAATGTATGAAATGTTCTTCCCTGAAGAAGCCTCTTGGTGAAACGACATTGGGGTGGTGTCCTGATTGGGGTAAGATGTCCCCACGACTCACTTTATGATTGCTTATTTATGCGAGTATCTGAATATCTGTGAAGCTTGACTAATTTTAATACAATAACCCTCCCTGACCCAGGTGAAGGCATTGGCGGAGCACTGCTGTGGAAGGACCTTTTTCAATTTGCTGAAGAGATAGGGTTCAGTCCCCCGCGCCTTGTCACTTCCCGGTACATCACTTTTAACAAGGAGCTCCAAGATGTTGTTGGTAAGTAGATGGAAACATTATTTCTTATTTTTAAACAAACCCTGAGAATGAAAGAATATTAAATGTATTTCAGGTGGGATGAATTGTATCAGACTAAAATATAAAGTAACTATACAACATTTTCAAAAAGTCAGTATTTCTGAATAGATGTGAGCCAATGTGAGGCAAGGTTTACATATAGGGGAGAATTTACCATTGTTGGTGTAGATCATTGATTTATAAACAGTTTGCTTCCAGATGTTGCAAAACTACAACTCCCAGCATGGCTTCGGCTGTCCGGGCTTGCTGGGTGTTGTAGTTTTGCCACAGCTGGAGGCACACTGTTTGGAAAACACTTATCTACACCAACAATGATAAATTCTCTCCTATATGTAAACCTTGCCTCACATTGGCTCACTTCTATTTTTGTCCAGCTTAATTTTGAATGATTTTTGTCCAGCTTAATTTTGTGTGGTGCTAATTGGGGAATTGTATCAAAACCTGTGTAGAGGAGGAGTGGTGCAGTTGCCTATAGCAACCAATCAGAAATTCATTTTTCACAGGCCTCTTTAAAAATTAAAGAAGGAATCTGACTGGTTGTCATGGGCATCTGCGCCACTCTTTGTACGCACAGGTTTTGATCAATCTCCCCATATGTGTACATGTGCCAGATATATTTTTTGTCAGCATGGCATCTGCACACATTTCCTGAAATTTCCCTTCAGCACACTATTTTCTATGGTTTACACGAATTTTCAACTTTTTGACCCACTGAGCAAAAACCACAAAAAAAATTATTTAAAAAAACTGTGTAAGGGTACGTTCACATATGCGGATTTTTTTGTGGGTTTTCCATTGCGTATTTCAAAGTGGGCGGGCTCTTCTCGGCTGATTTTCCGCGGCGGAATGTACACTGCGGAAAATCTGCCGCGAGCCCCATTGAAGTCAGTAGGGACTGTGGCGGATTTTCCGTAGCTTAAATTCTGCCGCGGAAAATCTGCGGTGGACAGCTGAGAAGAGCCCACCCACTTTCAAATACGCAGCGGAAAACCCGCTAAAAAATCTGCGCGTGTGAACGTACCCTAAAACCAACAATAAATTCCCTCTACAGTATTTTAACCAGTGTTTGGTCTTCATTTCGGTCCTAATTGTGGTGAGTATTCATAGTCAAAACTAGGAGTGGGTCCAAAATACTGAAAACGGGGCAAATTGTCATAGTATAGTTTTCTCTTTCTCGGTTCCATTGCTGGTTTTGGCTAAAAATACTGACTAAATACTATGTGTGAACCCAGCCTAAGGCTGAAGCGTATTGTGACCTCTACATTTTAAACTCATCTATGGATAATAAAGGGGTACTCCACCCCTAGACATCTTATCCCCTATCCAATGGATAGGGCATAAGATGTCTGATCACGGGGGTCCCGCCGCTGGGGACCCCCGCAGTATAGCATGCAGCACCCAACAGTATCTGCTTCCGGCAGCGCTGGAGGTTCTGGCTCCCGACCACGGGAACGGAAGATCGTGACGTCACAACTCCGCCCCCTTGTGACGTCACACCCTGCCCCCTCAATGCAAGTCTATGGGAGCCAGAACCTCCAGCACTGCCGGAAGCAGATACAGGTGGGTGCTGCATGCTATATTGCGGGGGTCCCCAGCGGCGGGACCCCCGTGATCAGACATCTTATCCCCTATCCTTTGGATAGGGGATAAGATGTCTAGGGGTGGAGTACCCCTTTAAAGTATATGAAGAAGTAGACATGTAAACAAGTAGAATTCAACGTAGAATTCCCCTATGACCTGCAATACCATATATTGTCCAGTAGGTGTAGCCATGTCAGTGCTCTTTGGATCTTAGTATAAGTGTATTTTGCCTTGCAGTGACTACATCTTTTTTACAGGTGACTACAAACTTGTTTCTGCTACATTCCGTCTGTTCAAAGTCCCTAAATGTGCTAAAAAGGAAAAGTGCCTGGCTATTTACAAAGGTGGCGTGACAGGTTACGAAAATGAAATACAGTTTGATGCAAACTTCTCTTTCAAGGTATTCTATTTTTACTATAAATCTGAATCAAAGATGGGATATTGTTCGCATTAAGATGGCATGGATTCCCTGCCAACCTTAAAGGTGTGCAATCTGTGCAGTCGTATAAGGCACATCAGCCCCCCCAGGTTAATGGGGTGCCACAGACAATCTGGTACCATAACCTTGTGACCACTTCCTGTAATCATTAGTATTATTTAGGTTGCATAGCACTGTTGTTACATGAAGCAGTTACTGTACTTGGTCACTGTATGTTGGTATTATTTGGGCACTTTATGGTGGTATTGATCACTTTAAAGCGGTACTCCCCTGGAAAACATTATTTATTTATTTTTTTATCAACTGGTGCCAGAAAGTTAAACAGATTTGTAAATTAGTTCTATTAAAAAATCTTAATCCTTCCTTTACTTATCAGCTGTTGTATACTCCAGTGGAAATTCTTTTTTAATTTTTTTTATTTATTTTCTGTCTGACCACAGTGCTCTCGGCTGACACCTCTGTCCATTTGTGGAACTGTCCGGAGCAGGATAGGTTTGCTCTGGGGATTTGCTTGTACTCTGGACAGTTCCTGAAATGGACAGAGGTGTCAGCACAGAGCACTGTGGTCAGACAGAAAGGAAATTCAAAAAGAAAAGAACTTCCTCTGGAACATTCAGCAGCTGGTAAGTATTGGAAAGATTAAGATTTTTAAATAGAAGTAATTTATAAAGCAGTTTAACTTTCTGGCACCAGTTGATTTAAAAAAAAAATGTTTTCCACTGTAGTAACCCTTTAAAGGTGTCCAATCTGTGCAGTCATAAAAGGCACATCAGCCCCCCCTGGTTAATTTAACATTTAGAAGTAAACCTCTGCATAATATTCTATATTTTTAAAGGAAGGACAAGCTGTGGAGGTGGATGAAGAGCTGCACAGAATCTTGAAAAGCTCTAGATTTGCAGAGCACTTTACATTTCACCCCCTGGAAAAGGGATCAGGATCTATAAAGGTTGGTTTAGTTTTGTGCACTGCCTGTAATATTACCTTTTACACACAGACTGCATTGTATATTTTGCATTATGGACCTTCTCAATTCCATATGTGTACCCCAAAATAACTATAGACTTTGCCCTGGGAATCTGAGGGAAAGTCCTGCAGGTAGATTGGGGGACGTACTATGCAGCATGTCAAAGGGGTACGCCAGAGAAAAAAATGTTTTTAAATCAACTGGTGCCAGTTATACAGCTTTGAAAACTATTTCTATTTAAAAGTCTTAAATGGTCACTCTCATTAAAACAAATGTTTGCTATTGCACTCCTTATGGTAACTAAAAAATATTTCTGATATACTTTATTTTAAAAAATTTAGTTTTTTGATGTTTTTTTTTGTGCTTAAAAAACCTCAAGAGCACATTTTCCCCCAACTCATACACAGACTTAGGACCGAAGCCCAAACACAGAAAGTGCAGCCTGGAGTGCTGAGGGGGTGGGGTCCAACCAACAACATATGGCAGTTAAGTGTTAGAGGAGCTATGATTGGATGAGGCTGGACACATCCCCTCAGCACTCCAGGCTGCACTTTCTGTGTTTGCGCTTCAGTCCAAAGTCTGAGTATGAGACGGGGGAAAATGTGCTCTTGAGCTTTTTTAAGCACAAATAAACCATAGAAAACTTCTTTTTTTTTTAAACAAAGTATATTAGAAATATTTTTTATTTACCATAAGGAGTGCAATAGCAAAAATTTGTTTTAATGAGAGTTACCTTTAAGCCTTCCAGTACTTATCAGCTGCTGTATGCTCCAGAGGAGCATTACCCTAAGTAACATCATAATTATAACCTTTCACATTTTTTTTTTACATGCCCCACTATTAAGACAGGCAGAATCGACACATTTCTACTTCTAGCAGGAAATGGAATTGTGAGTCATTTGTTAGTAAAGTGATGGCGACCAATGCCAGGTACAAACTGGAGTTGTCTAGTAGTGTGTGTTTCCCATGCTTCTATTTATAATGTACTTTACACTGGTTCAAACTGCTCAGATGTGTTCAGTGGAAGATAAAGAACACCATGTCCAAGTCGATAGAAGAGTTTGAATACAGAAAATAAGGCAACCTACTAATATACGCTATTTAGACGTTCATTGGGGTTTATTCTTGCTGTGTAGCCGCACCACTGGTTGGCATATCCTTCTCAACCGTGTGTGGATTCATCCAGAAAATGGCTGCCGATGGAGGGACATGTGGCACATCAGTCTGCAATCTCTGTTGAAACCCACTGCACATGAGACCTGCATAAATAAAAATACACATATCCATGTTTGCATAGTCCCAGGACATTGAGGAAACTAGCCCATGTGCAGTGGGCCTCATTACACATTGCTAATAGACATCTATTCACATACTGTACCACACAAAATAGTTCATAGAGTTTTCTAAATATTGGCATAATTCTTTTGAACTGCCTTCTTTTTTTTTTGGACAGAGTTGGACAGAAAACTGCTAAGTATTTCAAAGTGTTTTTTGGGGGGTAACATATTTTTGTTATGTTGCTGGGGCTGCAATAAAAATAAAAAATAAAAATATATATACTTACCGACCTCGCTCCCTCAGGGATCCCCCAGGGAAGTCCCCCACTAAACCCTCCAGCTGCTACTTCTGAGACAGACTTGGGATTGACAGCATACTCAGCCAATCACTGCCTTACCCAGGACACCACTGTAGCCTGTGATTGGCTGAGCAAGTCATCACTGCTGAGACAAGTCAATCTTTGAAATAACAGCCAGAGTTCAGCCAGAGACCCAAAGACATCTCACGGGATGCCTGAAGGAGCGAGGTAAGTAGCTGTTGTTTTTTTTCTTAATTTTAATTTCACCCACAGCAACATATCAAAAATTCTAACAAGCTGAATACACCATGAAAGCAATATGGAGGGGAAATTTAAACTTGAAATTTTCTGTAAAGATGTTATTTTTTAATTAAGTAGGTGATAACAGAGAAAGACATTCCTGATTCTACAGTGTTTCCCATACCATATGTGGCCTTAGTCTGCAACCTTTGAAATACAGACCTCAGAAATAAAGGTGTACCATGTGCATTTTCAGCCTTCTTTTTAGTAGAATGTTTTTCAGGCAGAAGCCTTTAAAGAGTACCTCTCATCAAAATGTATTTTTATATTTTATAGTTTATTATGTATAAAACAATTTACTAATAGGGTTCTATTAAAAAAAAACTATTCTTCTATGTTTTTTTGTGTTGAAACTTTTTGCCACTAGGGGTCTCCCTAGGAGTCCCTTTTTTTTGGTGATTTTGGACTCTGGCGTCACGCCCCCTCCCATAGACTTGCATTGAGGGGACGGGCGTGATGTCACACGGGGGCAGAGTCCTGACGTCACGGACTTCCGTTCCCGGAGTCGCGACTCAGACCCTCCAGCGGTTACGGTGAAAAACCAGGTGGATGCCACATGCAATAATGCGGGGTCCCCAGTGGCGGGACCCCCGTGATCAGACATCTTATCCCCTATCCTTTGGATAGGGGATAAGATGTCTAGGGTGGGAGTACCCCTTTAAGGCTTTAGGAACAGATGTAGCATTTGCACCCGGCCTGACGACTTCAAGCTACCCCTTTGGTGAAAACAGTAGAATTGTGATACTTGATGAGTCAGAAAAGTGACTAGCATTCTTCATTGTAATCTCCTCTAAGTATTGTATCTGTAAGCACTCCTGAAGAAATGGGATTTAGTGCAACCTTGTGTTTCACGCTATACAATCCCTGTTGAGAGTTTCACATACAGGGCTATGTCAAAAGTTCACTAGGTTACCTACAACCCCCAGCTATTTACTAGTAGAAGTACTAGTTTAAACCAGAGACTGAAGGAGGTTTGTTAAACATTTCAGGTACTTGATAAGAAAATCTATTATTTTTTTTCACCTGTAAAGTAGAAGAATGTCATTATAAACAATTACGTGGTAACTGTTCTGACAATGGCCCCTCCTGACTATGGTGAAAGCCTGCAATTAAATTTGTAGCAAGTTAATAAATACTAGTGATTTATAAGGTCAAAGGATGACATTGTTCTAAGCTATGGGCTTCAGTTGTTTCAGTAGTGTAATGTGAAGTTACATAACAGGATGGAAAAACGTAATTGAGAACTAATTTATTTTGATATCTATCTATCTATATTAATTTATAGGGAAAATATAGGCAGCACACCACAGGTAGACTTCAAACAAAAGGTGGATTTATTCCATGATGTGAGAGACTACGTTTCTCCAGCCTCACGCTGGCTTTCTCAAGTGGAACCAGTGGGCCGAGGTTCAGAACATGCGTGCACCCCGAATCCTTCTTTTTTATTTATTACCTGAGGTGCTGTTTCTTTTGGATATTTATATTTATTTATCTATCCATCTATCTATCTATCTATTGTGACGATCCGTCTTGGGGATTAGCTCTGGGATCGTCCTGGACCACGCCACAGGATGCGTTTCTTCTCAATATACCAGCAAACAAACGCTTATAATGCAAGTCTGGCACTTTGCCAGTTTTATTAGACAGGTTGCAGGGAAAGAAATAAACAAAAAGCAGGAACAAAACAAAATCCTAGACCGTCTGGTCACTGACTAAACAGATCAGCTTGTCCTGACTAACAACCGCTGAGCTTCCCTCAGCCGGTTAAACATATGTCCCCTGCAACCTTCTACTCACAATTCATGTCACTGTCTTTGAGCCACTCATAGCTCGGGCTGTGTACTCCTCAGCAGGCTCTGTCTCTTCCCTACAGCCCACATGCTGTCTCCTAGGAAGAGCCCAGATTAGACTGAGTCTCCATCTCATATACACCTCCCTTCCCTCCTGCCTCATTACTTAAGAAGGAGGTGAGAGCTTCTGCAGGGTGAGCCAAGGAAATACACCCTTTCCTTGCCACACTGCCACACTATATAAATATATACTAGCTGAGTACCCGGCGTTGCCCAGTTTTTCCTTCCTAATCCTTGTTGTGGAGGAAAATCAACAGAGGAAGCTTTTGACTTTATATCCCGTCCTCATATATTGTTGTCATATCCCAACCCCATATCCCGACCTCCTATCCCGTCCTCCAATCCCGTCCTCATATTCCGTCCTCCTATCTCGTCCTCCTATCCCGACCTCCTATCCTGACCTCCTATCCCGACTTCCTATTGCGTCCTCCTATCTCAACCTCCTATCCCGACCTCCTATCCCGACCTCCTATCTCGACCTCATATCCCATCCTCATATTCCGCCCTCATATCCTGTCCTCATATCCCGTCCTCCTATCTTGGCCTTCTATCTCAACCTCCTATCTCGACCTCCTATCTTGTCCTCCTATCCCGTCCTCATATCTCGACATCCTAATCCGACCTCCTATCCCGTCCTCATATCTCGTCCTCCTATCTCGACCTCCTATCTCGACCTCCTATCTTGACCTCCTATCCCGACCCGTAATATGTGTACCAGGTATTGAAATATCTCCAGCCGTACGGAAGTTATGTGGGAACATACTTTTCCCATTGATTTGCATGGGACTTTAAACAAAAACCCTGACCCTCACAAATGGGGGTAGTTAAGGGTTAAATTAACTATCCTATATTTTAAGTGGACATATAAGTAACATGTGACCAAGTATTATCGAAATATCTTCAGCCATTCGGAAGTTATGCAGTAACATATATTTCCCGTAGACTTGTATGGGACTTAAAAAACAAAAACCCCGACCCTGGCAAATGGGGGTGAGTAAGGGTTAAATCACCTATCCTATGTTTGTGGTTGACATATCAGTAACATGTGTGCCAAGTTTGATGTTAATATCTTCAGCTGTTTGGAGGTGATGCTGGAACATACACACATACATACACACATACATACACACATACATATACACACACATACATACACACACACACACACACACACACACATTGGGGGAGATTTATCAAAACCTGCCCAGAGGAAAAGTAGCCCAGTTGCCCATAGCAACCAATCAGATCACTTCTTTCATTTTTAACAAGGCCTCTGCAAAATGAAAGAAGCAATCGGATTGGTTGCTATGGACAACTGGGCAACTTTCCTTTGCACAGGTTTTGATAAATCTCCCCCATTGAGTTTTATATATATACTAGCTGAGTACCCGGCGTTGCCCGGTTTTCCTTCCTAATCCTTGTTGGGGAGGAAAATAAACAAAGGAGGAAGCTTTTGACTTCATATCCCGTCCTCATATACTGTTGTCATATCCCAAAACCACATCCCCACCTCCTATCCCGTCCTGCTATCTCGACCTATTGTCCCGACCTCCTATACCGTCCTCCTATCCCGTCCTATCCCGACCTCCTATCCCAATCTCCTATCCCGTCCTCCTATACTGTCCTCCTATCCCGTCCTCCTATCTCGATCTCCTATCCCGTCCTCCTATCCCGTCCTCCTATCCCGTCCTCCTATCCCGTCCTCCTATCCCGTCCTCCTATCCCCACCTCCCATCCTGTCCTCCAATCTCGAGCTCCTATCCCTACCTCCTATCCCGACCTCCTATCCCGTCCTCCTTTCTCGACCTCCTATCCCGTCCTCCTATCCCATCCTCATATCTCGACCTCCTATCCCGACCTCCTATCCCGACCTCCTATCCCGACCTCCTATCCCGACCTCCTATCCCGTCCTCCTTTCCCGTCCTCCTACCTCGACCTCCTATCTCGACCTCTTATCCCGACCTCCTATCCCGACCTCCTATCCCGTCCTCCTTTCCCGTCCTCCTTTCCCGTTCTCCTTTCCCGCCCTCATATCTCGACCTCCTATCCAGACCTCCTATCCTGTCCTCATATTCCGTCCTCCTATCCCGACCTCCTATCCCGACCTCCCATCCTGTCCTCATATCCCGACCCGTAATATGTGTACCAGGTATTGAAATAGCTCCAGCCATACGGAAATTATATGGGAACATACATTTCCCATTGATTTGCATGGGACTTTAAACAAAAACCCCGACCCTCACAAATGGGGGTAGTTAAGGGTTAAATTAACTATCCTATATTTAAAGTGGACATATACCGTATATACTCGAGTATAAGCCGACCCGAGTATAAGCCGAGACCCCTAATTTCAACCCAAAATCCCAGGAAAAGTTATTGACTCGAGTATAAGCCTAGGGTGGGAAATACATCATCCCCCCCTGTCATCATCCAGACCCGTCATTAACATCCTCATCATCATCACCGCCTGTCATCATCCAGACCCTCATCATCATCACCTGTCATCATCCCCTTGTCATCATCCCACACCCCCCCCTTCATCATCCCCTTGTCATCATCCCCACCCCCCTTCATCATCCCCTTGTAATCATCCCACACCCTTCCCTTCATCATCCCCTTGTCATCATCCCCACCCCCCTTCATCATCCCACACCCCCCCCTTCATCATCCTCTTGTCATCATCCCACACCCCCCCTTCATCATCCTCTTGTCATCATCCGCCCTCAGTGGTCTTCAACCTGCGGACCTCCAGAGGTTTCAAAACTACAACTCCCAGCAAGCCCGGGCAGCCATCGGCTGTCCGGGCTTGCTGGGAGTTGTAGTTTCGTAACCTCTGGAGGTCCGCAGGTTGAAGACCACTGCGGCCTTCGACATCATCCAGCCCCCTCTCACCCCCTTTAGTTCTGTACAGTACTCGCCTCCGCTCGGCGCTGGTCCGGTGCTGCAGGGCTGTCCGGTGAGGAGGTCGTCCGGTGGGATAGTGGTTCCGGGCTGCTATCTTCACTAGGGGCGCCTCTTCTCCGCGCTTCGGGCCCGGAATAGAGGCGTTGCCTTGACAATGATGCAGAAGTACGTTGGCAATGAACGTACCTCTGCGTCGTTGTCAAGGCAACATGACTATTCTGGGGCCAGGCCCGAAGCGCTTAGAAGAGGCCTCCCCGGTGAAGATAGCAGCCCGGAACCACTATCCCACCGGACGACCTCCTCTCCGGACAGTCCTGCAGCACCGGACCAGCGCCGAGCGGAGGCGAGTACTGTACAGAACTAAAGGGGGTGAGAGGGGGCTGGATGATGTCGAAGGCCGCAGTGGTCTTCAACCTGCGGACCTACGGAGGTTTCAAAACTACAACTCACAGCAAGCCCGGACAGCCGATGGCTGCCCGGGCTTGCTGGGAGTTGTAGTTTTGAAAGCTCTGGAGGTCCGCAGGTTGAAGACCACTGCGGGTGGAGAGTTCACTCGAGTATAAGCCGAGGGGGGTGTTTTCAGCATGAAAAATCGTGCTGAAAAACTCGGCTTATACTCGAGTATATACGGTAAGTAACATGTGACCAAGTATTATCTAAATATCTCCAGCCGTTTGGAAGTTATGCGGTAACATATATTTCCCATTGACTTGCATGGGAATTTAAACATAAGCCCCGCCCCTGGCAAATGGGGGTGAGTAAGGGTTAAATCACCTATCCTGTTTGTTGTTGACATATAAGTAACATGTGTGCCAAGTTTCATGTTAATATCTTTAGCCGTTTGCAAGTTTTTGTGGAACATACACACATACATACATACACACACACACACGTTGAGTTTTATATATATATATATATATATATATATATATATATATATATGTATATATATATATACACGATATAAGAAAAGCAACAGCAAAAACAGAACGTTAAATGAAACCAATATTAATGTCATAAAATCATATAAAACAAAGTGGTAATGTAGCTTCTGGGGTGGTATATGTCTACCATAATTTAGATGACCAGGGTGTATGTTTTGGAAAAAGAGGAAATTCTCTGAGAATTGGGTTGCTTGTAAAACCTAGAATAGGGCCTGAATACAGAGGACCCTCAAGTTACAATATTATTTAGTTACAGGATGACCATTGTATGTTGAAACCATTGTATGTTTAGACCATAACTCTATGGAAACCTGGTACCGTATATACTCGAGTATAAGCCAACCCAAATATAAGCCGAGGCCCCTAATTTCACCCCAAAAACCTAGGAAAACATATTGACTTGAGTATAAGCCTAGGGTGGGAAATACATCATCCCCCCCCCTGTCATCATCCATCATCCCCCCCTCTCCTGTCATCATCCAGAACCCCCTGTCCATATGACCCCCTGTCCATATGACCCCCTGTCATCATCCACCCCCCCCCCTTTCGTTGTCTTCTCACCTCCCCAGTTGTTGCTCTCGGGAGGCCCTCTTCTCCGCTCCGGACTAGTGATGCTTCATTGATGCCGGCACGCTGGGACGCCGGCACGCAGGGACACCCCTGAAGTCACATGTCTGCTGCGCATGGACGTCCTAGTGCCGTGGCGTCAATGCAGCATCACTAGTCTGGAAAAGAGGGCCTCCCGGTGAAGATGCATGGCCCGGACCATCTCACCCTCCCCACCAGAATGCGGACGGTCCCTGCAGTGAAGATGGATGGCCCTGCCCACCCCCACCTTCAGTGCTGGAAAACTGGGCTTATACTCGAGTATATACGGTAGTTGGTTCTGAAGCAACCAAATGTCATCAAAAAATGGGAAAAAGTGAGGATTAAATCAAATTAAGTAGATTAATTTAGATAAAGCAAGTCCTTATATATAAAAGTAAGAAAGAGCTGTTGGAAGCTGTAAATCACTGTCTATGTAGAGGACAGGAGCATCTTCAGGGTACACACTAAAAAAGTAAAATGGAGCTGCACTCCAAAGGAGCAGCTAACCATGGCACTGGTAAAGAGTAGTACAGAACATGTAGTTCCTCCCTGTACTGTAGGGGGCGCTACCAGGCAGTACATGCACTTCAGTAATACAAGTGTTTTACCAGTAAAACCTAAAGCTGCTGGCTCTAACGTGTGGTGAGGGTGTGATGAAGGCAGATGGAATTTCCCTAGGGGCAGATGGCATTAATCCCATGTGTTCATGATGCCAGGGCGTGGTTTATCCTCTACACCACCCAAAGGAATACCGCTGGATCCTGGGCTAGGCATGGAGGCAAATAATGACTCCGACGCCAAGTTTTGGAACAACGGCAGCTTTACTGAGTCAGACAGATGTAACAGTCTATACAGCTTGGCTAGGCCCAAGGAGGTGACCATTGACTTCAGAGACCACAGGGCTTGCTGGGACTTGGACAATTTGATGCCGGGCCACGCTGACTTGAGACAGGTTGACTTTGTCTGACTTGACTGAGACTGACTATACCCCGTTTGTAGCTTACCAGGTTTTGACTTGGACCTGGGGGGTAGTGGACTTGTGGTTCCGTGGCTGCGTTGTAGACTTGAGGCATCCTCTGGACTCCAGACACACTCTTACAGGACTTGACCTTACTGCAACTAATCTAAGCAGGAAGAGAGCAAGCAGAGGCTCCACCCAGGGCTTATATGGGGGAGGGCTTACATAGGGGAGGGGTCTCATTGGTCGCCCTTAGGTCAAATGGTCACTGGCACCTCACTGAGTTGCAATCACATGACAACAGATCTTAAAGGCATAACACATTTTATAAGCAATACACTATATAACCCAGGCACTTAGGAATATACATAGGGTACAGGTGCAGGGGGGGGGGGTACATAGGGTACAGATAGGGGATAATATGTCTAGGGTGGGAGTACCCCTTTAAAGGGTACTGTTTACCTTTGCAACCATTTGCTTTATTGCACTGATACAGTTTGAATGTGAATATGATTTTACGAAACGCATACTGGATCAAAGTGCTCACCATGGCACTAGATGAATTCCTTTAGGGGGTAGTTTCTAACATGGGGCCACTTATCAAAGCTTCTGTTATGGAGCCTCAGGAGCAATGTCAGGATAACATGGGGGCCAAAAAAAAAATCATGACCCAATTCTAAAAAATTATTTGACACCTTTGTTGTCAACATGCTTGCTCCATGCCTAGATGACTGTTATAGGGGTGTGGTTTCAAGAATGGGGTCTTTTGGGGGTATTTATCTACCTTAAAGAGTACCGATTATCAACTAAACTTTCCGTAATCCCCCTCCTCATCTGTCCTTGTCGCTAACTCTATCTATCCCAGCATTTATTTATCTTAAAACCCACAAATGTTCAGTCTATATCGAGGCCCGCTCCAACCATGTGCAGATTATATTACTTACATCCTCTTATGTGTCAGGTGGTCCGGTGGGCTCCTGGGCTCTGGTGTTATGCCCCTGCTTATATACCCCACCCACAACATTTTGTTTTAATTCCGTAGTGGGAAATGAAAATAATATTAAGTGATATTCTTTGTTTTTCCCTACAGGATATCATCAGTGATCCATTCCAGTTGGCAAACTGAAGTGAAGAGACTAATTCTTGCAACAACACTAAAAGTAAAGGATGTCAATGAAAGCCAGAACATAAATAATTGCTGAATACTTAATCTAAACAAACACAAAAAAATACAAATATCTTGCATATAATATTGACAAACAATAAAAGGCTGAATTTTAAAATGTTTATTTATACTACTACAAAAATAAATACATAATTAAAAAACAAAGTGAGTTTAAAAAAAGACCTAAATCCATCAACCCCAGCTGATCCAGGGGATCTCACACTACCTATCGCAGTGTTTCCCAACCAGTGTGCCTCCAGCTGTTGCAGAACTACAACTCCCAGCATGCCCGCACAGCCTTTGGCTGTGCGGGCATGCTGGGAGTTGTAGTTTTGCAACAGCTGGAGGCACACTGGTTGGAAAACAATGACCTAGCAAGATCTTTCTGTGAAAATATCAATACCGTATTAATCGACATATAACACACATTTTTTAAGCTAATATTTTTAGCTTAAAGTCTATCTGCATGTTTTTTTTTTCCTTTGTTTTTTTCTTTGTTTTTTTTTTCATTTTTTTAATGGGAAAAAATAATTTATTCCATTTACCATGCAGTATAAATAATGTATAACCATTTGTAACAAGGGAATGGGTGTGGACCGGCTTTGCTACCAAATTGGTTGGGCTTCGGGCCACACTTAGCAGCAGAGTCTTAAAGGGGGTTATCCAGGAAAAAACTTTTTATATATATATATATATATATATATATATATATATATATCAACTGGCTCCAGAAAGTTAAACAGATTTGTAAATTACTTCTATTAAAAAAATCTTAATCCTTTCAGTACTTATGAGCTTCTGAAGTTTAGGTTGTTCTTTTCTGTCTAAGTAATCTCTGATGACACGTGTCTCGGGAAGCGCCCAGTTTAGAAGAGGTTTGCTATGGGAATTTGCTTCTAAACTGGGCGTTTCCCGAGACACGTGTCATCAGAGATTACTTAGACAGAAAAGAACAACCTTAACTTCAGAAGCTCATAAGTACTGAAAGGATTAAGATTTTTTAATAGAAGTAATTTACAAATCTGTTTAACTTTCTGCAGCCAGTTGATGTATAAAAAAAAGTTTTTTCCTGGAATACCCCTTTAAAGGAGACATGCAGCAAAAATCTTCCAACTCATCCTGTGCCCAGGCTGCAAAAAAAAACTAAAAACTCCAACTCACCCTCCCACACTCCCCCGCTGCGGAGACAGGCCCGGAACGCCACAGCGCCGCCAGCGACAGGCCAAGCGCACTGCCATGCAAGGAGCCAGGCAGGGCTCCCTACCTGACAGTGCACCCAGCACACCACCGGCCCAGGCGGGACTAGTCTATCTGCATGTTATATGCTGATAAACTCTTTCTGGCCCTGCAGAAGCCTCTGCCGTTCAATGATTTAAATTGACCACTTTAGATCATGTAACTGCAGCGGCTTCAGCGGGGCCAAAGTCCAGCCGCTGCTGCCTGATTCCCTCCCCATCCCCGGCTTTCATATTTACCTGTCCTGGGCAGCGCTCCTGCAGTCTCCGATACTGGCGGCATCCTGCTCTGTCGCTGTGTATAACCTTGCCAGGCTTCTGTAAGAAAACTAAAGTCAAAGTACGCAGCCGCAACATACAAGACGGAAACCTGGTAAATCAAATATTAGGCTTCCGCTATACAGGCTCAAATACTACAGCCCATGAGTTATGCCTGGAGTGTGATTTCTCCAAGGCTTCTGTTCCGTCATGTTGCAGTCTTGATGCTGTGCCCGCTGACTCAAAGGGCACAGCAACAAGTGTGCAACACGATAGAATTAATATCAATAAATTGTGGTGCACTGTCAGGAAAATTTTGGCACAGAACCGAAAATTTAGGCTGACCTTGGCCGAAAATACATTGCACCACCCACCTAAAAAAAAAAATGTATTACACATACTGGGCAGATTACTTAAAAAATTGCTCTGCAGCTGACACAAAACTACTAGTTTTGGGCCAGCTGCAGAGCATTGGCTGTTTCAAGGCATGATGGCAGTTGTAGTTAGCTTGTAACTAACTAGCTCTGCAGCTGACCATAGTCTCTATATATACACTGGGGGAGGGTGACAAGTCTTTATTCTCACAATGACAGGACAGGCTGGGCAGTGACAGAAAGGGACGGGGCAGAGCTGTCACCTTAGCGGTAGTTAAGCGGTCCCACTCTTTACGCTGCATGCGGTGTATCACTAATAATAAATATTTATAAATAATAATAAATATAATAATAAATAAAAAAAACAATAGCTGCAAGCAAGCCACGCAACCGATCAAAAGAGGGTGCAGAAAGTCTGTGAGGGACTGGGTCCAAAGTCCCAATAAGGATCCAAAGCCAACAGACCCCCCCCCCCCCCCCCCACATAACATTACTTCACTTTTTCCCCAGCAGCCCCCCCCCCCCCCCCACATAACAATACTCCACTTACTCCCCAACCCCAACATAACTATATACAACTTACTCCCCAGCCCCCCCTCACATAGCAGTATTCTACTTACCCCCCCCCCCAGGAGCCCCCCCCCCCCCCCACATAACAATACTTCACTTACTCTCCAGCCCCCCCTCCCTCACATAACAGGACCCTACATACTCCTCAGACCACCTCCCCCCATAACAGGACCCTACTTACTCCCCAACTCCCCTTACATAACAGGACCCTACATGCTCCCCAAGGGGACCTGGCTACCTGCCTGCCCATTCACCTGGCCCCCCCTACTTATCTACCTACCCACCTGGCGATGGGCACTCCAGTTGCCTGCACGCTGGCAAATATTTATGTCGCCTTATTTGAGAGGGAATTTATCCACACAGAAAAATATCCTTATATAAGGTATATATTTAAATAGCACAATAGACGAAAAAGGCTTTTTTCGTCTTTTGTGCTGTTTGTCCCGAGGATTGCCGTGCACTGGAGGCTCAGGTGAGCTGATCAACTTCTTTCTACTTTAAATATTTAACTACTTAAGGTTTGCGGATGATGTTTACATCACTTGGACAAGAGCTCTTTGAAGAATTCGATAAGTATTTAAATGAATCCAACAGCATGAATTTAAAATTCACGTCTGTGGTCAGTGATTGCCATTTAGAATTTCTAGATGTCCAACTAACGAAAAGAGAAGGTCAGATTACTGTGTCAGGTTACAAGAAAAGTACAGCGGGGAATTCCTTATTACATTTTAGCAGTTATCACCCTGCACATTTGAAAGCATCCATTCCATACAGTAAATGTTTGCGGTTGTGCCGCATTAACAAGAGTGAAGAATCCTTTGACATGCAAGGAGGCGACCTGTATAGAAGATTAGTAAGTAGAGGTTATCCTCATGAGATCTTGGAAAGGGCCTTAGCAAAAGCGAAATCTAGGAATCGTTCCTCTCTACCTAATAAAAAGTGCACACAAAATGCTTCCATTGAAAAAAATGAAGAAAATGATCGAATCGCATTCACATTCTGTTTCAGTCCCATGGCAAAGAAAATCAGTGAGGTAATTAATAAACACTGGTACATAATTCAAAATGATGCAGATCTTTGTACATTTAATATACAGAAACCACTCATATCTTTCAAAAAAAAAAAAGTATAGGAGATGTCCTAGTAAGTAGTAGATTTTCTGAAAGATCTGGAAAAAAAACTGGCTAGAACAAGCATCGATGTGGTTCTTGTAGCTGGTGTACATACACACAGATAAAATTGGGACATTAGGAGGCATTCAAATACCTGTAAAAGATGGCATTTGTTGCCGCACATATTGCCTTGTCTATGCTATTATCTGTCCTTGTGGCCAATTTTACATTGGTTGCATGATCAGATCATTGTGTGGTAAGCTTGTGGGGGTATAGGGTATATAGGGTTTAGCTGTGCAGTGATGAAAGGGTGCTGGTTTAACCCTTAACTGTCATGACGCCAGGGTGAGGGCTCCTCTGTATATGCTTGTCCTATCGCCACCCGTCCCAAGAGCAATAGGAAGGTATAATTCATGAATGTCCACTATCGGAGGTTTCAGAAAACTGTCGGAACTTTTACTGCAGCTTTTATGCAGAAACAAACAGGAACAGTCTTTGTACAATCAGAGTCTATGATGATCCTGACAGTTAGTTGGGACCTTGTGAGTTTTAAGCTCAGGAGATTTATATGCGCTCTTCCGCTGGATTTAGGGGATTGAGTTTAGGTCCAGCAGTCACACGGACTTTAGCGGTGAGTTGTATTATAACTCATGGTTTAGTATTATCAGGCTTTTGCCTGGTCTTGTCTTTGTAAGTTGCACAGATCTTTACTCTCTTCTAGTCCGGAACCCAAGAGAGCGAGGATTGGCTGGTAGCTCCCTTATATGGGCAGGGGCTGGCCTTGAGCTCATTGATCCATACCATCTGTCATTCACTTTACAAGGAATTATGGTCTAAACATGTGACCACCCATGTGATGACCTAGGAAGGTCCTTTAACATACCTTACTAGAATTAACATTAGTCATGTGATCTAAGGTCCTGCGACACTATATTCAACATTAAATATATAATTACATGTAAACATCATAACATTAAAGAAGGAAGTGGTGACTAGGGGCTATCCCACCAGGAGGACCCTACTGGAACAAAGTAACTCTGACTTTGGGGAACCACCATACAAGGTATGGTATACCATACGGTACCGGGACACCACAAACCCCCTTACTTAAGACAAGTCGAACCCGACGTCTGTCCCCTAAGGCAGAGGAATGAAGTACAACAGTTGCTTTAACAGTCCTGGGCATAATTTTCAAATGTCCATTATTCAGGCTGTATGAACACATAACAAGAGAGTCTTTGCACAAAATAAATGTCCTTGCAAGCCCGGAAGAAATTAGTATTATTTTTTTTATTTTATGTTTTAGGCAAGCAAAATTATACATTACTTTTTTTTTATGTACAAACATAAGTACTGATAAACTCACGAACAGGATTATGCTGTTCACAAATTTAGTAACAGGATGACATTATAAGACATTAGATACATCCTAACACTTTTACTTACTTTATTTTTTCCTATTTTATCTTGACTGACTAAAACATTATATACTACACATTATAAATCTCACTTGACATTTTTATTTACCACCTTTGTTACCTGTTTAGTACGCTGGAGTTATATTGGCTTGCCTGTGGCTATCTACCAATAACTAGCTACTAGGGTCCATTGGCTACACGCACCTATCCCCAGAACTCAACAGATAAACCTTACCTTTTGAATACGTGTATAAACTTATGCTTACACGAGCGCCTTCTGGCCAGGAAGAGCATCCTGAACACGTAAAGAGAACAAAGTTAGTGTACATAACAGTGGCAGGAATTGAATAATGACATAGGCTACAATCCCTTAAAGTTTTGTTTCTTTGGTTACTTAGAAGGTGAGATATATTTTTGTTTACTAAGTTAGAGTAAGGTAGGTACACTAGAGTGATTATATTTTGTACTATGTGTCCATGAATTATGTGAAGAGTCAGTCTTGGTATCTTAAGGGTAGGTTACCCTGAGTAAACCTTTGAGAAGGTGTTAGTGAGGGGTGACAGGAATGTTACTCTCAGAGGAGCTGAGAGAGCCACCTACTTGCAACTACTACAACACCTATTTTTTTAATGTACACGTGCCGAAGCAAAAATTTTTAGTGTACAAGAACCCAGTTCAACCCGGGAACAACATTTATTAAAATTAAAACAGGTTTCAGGTGCATTTACCGTATTTTTCACCATATAAGACGCACTTTTTCTGCCCCAAAACTCTGGGGGGGGAAAGTTGGTGCGTCTTATACGGCAAATACCTGCGGCCATCAATGACCGGGACCCGCCGCTAATACACGACATCACCAATCACGGTGATGCCCTGTATTAACCCTTCTGACGCGGCGATCAAAGCTGACCACCGCGTCTGAAGCGAAAATAACACTAACCGGGCTGCTCAGTCGGGCTGTTCGGGGACCGCCGCGGTGAAATCGCGGTGTCCCGAACAGCTTACAGGACACCGGGAGGGACCTTATCTGCCTCCTCGGTGTCTGCTCCGTGCCGGGATCCCCTGCGCTCTCCTTCGACATCATCACGTCATCGCACACACCGTCATCCAATAGGAGTGGCGTGCGTAGCGGCGTGATGACGGCGACGTGATGACGGCGACGGAGAGCGTGGATCCTGGGAAAGAAGAAGTCCCGAGCGTCGGGGACACCACGGGGATGCGGCGACAGCGATGGAGCGACATCCAGGGCAGCAGTGACGGGGTCCGGAGCGGCGGGGACAGGTGAGTACTACCTCCTATCCAGTGGTCTTCAACCTGTGGATCTCCAGATGTTGGAGTTTTAGTTTTGCAACATCTGGAGGTCCGCAGGTTGAAGATCACTGTTGGGTGCAGAATCTTTTATTTCTAGATTTTGCACCTTTAAAATAGGCACCCTATTATTATCTTATATGGCGGTGCCTCCTATAGGGCGAAAAATACGGTACCTGATAAGTGCAATTTAGGCAAAGAAATAATATATTACTATTGGGTTATATACATTTGAATAGACGCGCAAGGATCATCAGTCCACCTGCACTAAGAGTCCATAAAACACGGCCACCAAATCTAGCCGGGCATACACTTACGAAAGGCTAGGAGTCTCTTGACCCAAAGGTCAGGCACAAGCTTGGTGATTGCATGAATAACTTGAACGGTCTTAGCAAAGTTCTGCTATGTGCTTCCTTAAACAATTTCAACAGTCCGTGCAGACAAAACTAAGATTAGGCATGAAGGTTAACCCTTTAAAAGAAGCTCTTTCGGTATCGTCCATTTCCTCTTGCAGAACCCCTGCCCCTCTTGACTGCAGAGCTGGGCAAGGGGTTGACGTTGGTGTCCCACACCACATTAGAGAGGGTAGAATGGGACACAGTAGGGTTAACATTGACCATATAATTCATGGCCGCTGCTGAGGATGCCAGTGGTAGAATGGTTGGTGCCGGTTGGTCCGGCCAAACCTCCCCAGTAGGAGTAGGCCGCGGCACTGTTGTTGGTGCCCGGAGTTTAGGCCTCACCTTCTTGGCAGGAGTAGGCCTGGGCACTTCGCTGAAGTTATAAGTAGGGATCGACCGATTATCGGTATGGCCGATATTATCGGCTGATAATCATGATTTTGGGCATTATCGGTATCGGCAATTACCTTGCCGATAAGCCGATAATGCCCCGCCCCCCGCACCCCCCCCTTCTTCTCCGGCGGTCATCTTCTCCACTCCGGGCAGGCTCCGGCCTAGTACACTGCATAGACATCGCTACGCCGTGACGTCAGGTGCGTCTCTGCGCAGCGGCGTCTATGCAGCGTACTAGGCCGGAGCCTGCCCGGAGTGGAGAAGATGACCGCCGGAGAAGAAGGACAGCCCGGACCGGTTCACTCTTCACCCGAAACACCCCCGGACACTACAGGAACGATGGAAGGATGGCCCGGACCACCCTGACAGGTAGGGGGAGAGAAGCGGGTGGCGGCGGCGGCCTATGGCCCCGCAAAAGCCACTGCAGATCATTGATTTAAAGCGCCCGCTTTAAATCAATGAGCTGCAGCGGTGTCACAGGGGGTTAAATAGCCGATAACTTATACCGGAATATCGGTATAAGTTATCGGCTATCGGCCCTAACCTGCACCGATTATCGGTATCGGCCCTAAAAAAACGATATCGGTTGATCCCTAGTTAGAAGTATCCATTTGCTGCTGTAGAGTCTCCTTCTCTGTAGGCACATCAGTAGAAGCAACAGGAGCAGGCCATTTCGGCCTTAGCTGAATGGGGTCCACCTCCTAATCGTCGGAGGGGTAGTACTGGAAAGGAAGCTTGGTAGAAGCTGCGGGTCTGGTGACTACGGCAGCCCACTCTCCTCGCAGACCCTGTACAGGTGTATATTCAATTATTTCTCCCACCTCCAATGAATGGAATTTCTTATCGATGTAAGGCCTTTGGACAGCTCGACGGTTTATGAGAATGGTATAGCCAATTTGGCAATCAATGAGGGTACCATAACCTCTGACCTTGTCGAACTTGGCCACCATGGCGCGGCGGCGCTCTAAAGGCTTTTCCCTTTCTCGGGGATAGTCCCACATACGGATGAAGAGTGCTTCCAATTCCTTAGTATTTTGTTGGTAGTGGATCCTCTCCTCACAGGGCAGATGAACATGCTTGGGGGCATAAAGTTCTCGGTGTCAGGCCTTTAGTTTCTCCATCAATTCGGCCATTTCGGCTTCTCGATGGGCCCTTTCCCTCTGTGCCGTGGGAACCGGTGGGAGTGGCTTCCCAGGCAGGGGTTGAAGAACATTATGCATATATTAAATTAACTCTGGTTCATCCCTGGATCCAACGATAACTGCTGCAGATGGTCGGCAAGGTCTTGCAATAGTTGGGCTGCGACCGCCACAACTTTCCTCTGCTCCGGCGCCATCTTGAAACTCTCACCGCGTGGAACGCTGCTCTTCGCCATGTCTGTACACTCCATCTCTTCCTTGTGCAGACTGAAGAGGTCGCTGTGCAGGGCTCCTTTTATAATGGGCTTCTCCAAAATGTCCGCCAGCCAGAAGGATGTCATCGGTGCAGCCCCGACTTCCAGTCCCGCGGGAAACAACAGCAGTGAATCTAAGTTCCCCTTTGGCTGCGACACATTTACTTGGTAGCCACGCCCAGGGGCGGGTCGTGGTGCAGCCCAGGCTTTTTTCACGCGCTTCTCTCTCTTGCAGCGCTGACCGAACCAGAGGATCGTAGCATGTATTCACTTCGTACTTTACACATCCTTGCAGCTAATAAATCTTCACCTCCCCCCTTACTTTTCGCGTGCCCTCCATGCAACACCACACACACAGTTCCGTACACTTGAATGGTGATTCACAGCACATAAATAAAGTCTTTTACATAGGGGGAGTACTCTGTAAATGGTGGCAACAGTTGTAGGCACACACCCGTATCCTGTTCGTAAGATGCCAAAAAGCTATGTGGCAAGCTTGTGGGGGTATAGGGTATATGGGGTGTAGCTGTGCAGTGATGAAAGGGTGCTAGTTTAACCCTTAACTGTCGTGACGCCAGGGTGAGGGCTCCTCTGTATATGCTTGTCCTATCGCCACCCGTCCCAAGAGCGATAGGGAGGTATAATAAATGAATGTCCACAATCGGAGGTTTCAGAAAACTGTCGGAACTTTTACTGCAGCTTTTATGCAGAAACAAACAGGGACAGTCTTTGTACAATCAGAGTCTATGATGATCCTGACAGTTAGTTGGGACCTTGTGAGTTTTAAGCTCAGGAGATTTATATGCGCTGTTCCGCTGGATTTAGTTGATTGAGTTTAGGTCCAGCAGTCACACGGACTTTAGCGTGGAGTTGTATTATAACTCACGGTTTAGTATTATCAGGCTTCGGCCCGGTCTTTGTAAGTTGCACGGATCTCTACTCTCTTCTAGTCCGGAACCCAAGAGAGCGAGGATTGGTTGGCAGCTCCCTTATATGGGTAGGGGCTGGCCTTGAGCTCATTGATCCATACCATCTGTCATTCACTTTACAAGGAATTATGGTCTAAACATGTGACCTCCCATGTGACCTAGGAAGGTCCTTTAACATACCTTACTAGAATTAACATTAGTCATGTGACCTAAGGTCCTGCGACACTATATTCAACATTAAATATATAATTACATGTAAACACCATAAAATTAAAGAAGGAAGAGGTGACTAGGGGCTATCCCACCAGGAGGGCCCTACTGGAATGAAGTAACTCTGACTTTGGGGACCACCATACAAGGTACGGTATACCATACGGTACCTGGACACCACAATTGAATCCCCATTTCAGGGAGCATAGCCCTGAAACCGGGGAAAGGGGCTCCTAGATTGATCGAGCATGTACAGGAGACACATAAAGGAGATCAAAACTGCTTGAAGTTCTGCGGCATTGAAATAGTGTTTGCCAGAGAAGGCATAGAGAAATGCAAATGGCTTCTGCAGAGAGAGGCACGATGGATCTCTGTAACAAATGCTCTAGGACATTTAGGATTAAATGATATGAGAGATCTAAGTATGTTTATTTAATTGGTTGCATTTGAATTATGGTTGTTTTTACCTGTTTTGTTGCATTTTCTATATACGTACCCCCTCCACAGGGGTCAAGTGAGAAACAGGATTTGTATCCCCTCCTAGCTAGGTGAAGGCTACAGTCTGAAGAAACACTGGATGGTGTGAAACAGTACTGTCACTACAGCTCCCAGTTGGGGTCCTAACCGACCTTGCTGTTTTAACCTTTCTTGCACAATGAAATAAAAGCCCAGAAGCACTAGAAGTGGTGAGTGTCTTCATCTTCTCATGTTCACTGACCTAACAAACAGGGGTTGCTGACTACTTGCCTACTTACCTGGCTCCCTCCCTACCTATCTACCTAACTAACTAACTAACTGAACTGGCTGTCTATTTACCTACCCACCTGGCTGATTACCTTCCTAGCTGACTGTCTACCTACCTACTCACCTACCTACCTGGGTTCCTACCTAAAAGAAAGAACAACCAATGCATAAATTGTATCAAAATAACCTGCATGAGGTCATATTATTCCCAGGATAAGCTATACAAAAATATCAACAACCAAGCGTGCTGATATAGGGGGAATACACATAAAATTTAAGATATACATTAAAAACCACCATTAAAAAGTAATCCAATAGTGCTCAAATCACCCAGCACCAAGCAAAAATAACAATATGCAGCTACCACATGTTGATGTGGATTTACGTGTGGATAGCAAATTATTATAAAATATCCCGACGCGTTTCTGCCTCAGTAGTGTGGCGTCATAAGGGGAATTACTATATAATATGTTGGCCTAAATTATTCGGTCCATACATAGTGGTTAGCAGCAATAAAGCATAAAAAAAAATGGAGACCAAATGTATATTGTTATGTTTGGGGTGACACCCGATACGTAGTGTACACAACCCCTTTTTAGAATAGCAAGCAGCAGTATTTCTGGAGCTGAATACTGTCCTCAGGGTAACATGCCCCAATATTATTTCTCGGTACTGTACTACCGCCTTGATTCCGGTTGAGGTGCTCCGTGTATGCGCCCTTACCCGCAGTGGCAGGGAGCCGTCTAGTTCTGACGGCTGCTAGGCGCTCACTGGGTTCCTACCTACCTAGCTGTTTACCTACTTACCAAACTGGCTGTCTACCTACCTACCCACCTGGCTGCCTACCTATCTAACTGGCTGTCTACCTACCCACCCACCCTCCTACCTGGCTGGTGGAGATGACAGCTTTAAAGGACCAGTTAACCAGATGTCACTGAGGTTTCCCAGGACTCTGTGGTAGAAGATGATCTACCATTACAGTCATGGCTGTAAATGTTGGCACCCCTACATTTTTTTTCTTGAAAATGAAGTATTTCTCACAGAAATGGGTTGCAGTAACACATGTTTTGCTATACACATGTTTATTCCCTTTGTGTGTTGAAACTAAACCAAAAAAGGGAGGAAAAAAAAGCAAATTGGACATAATGTCACACCAAACTCCAAAAAATGGTCTGGACAAAATTATTGGAACCCTTTCAAAATTGTGGAAACATAAGATTGTTTCAAGCATGTGATGCTCCTTTAAACTCACCTTGGGTAAGTGACAGGTGTCGGCAATAAAAAAATCACACCTGAAAGCAGATAAAAAGGAGAGAAGTTCACTTAGTCTTTGCATTATGTGTCTGTGTGTGCCACACTAAGCATGGACAACAGAAAGAGGAGAATAGAACAGTCTGAGGACTTGAGAACCAAAATTGTGGGAAAATATCAACAATCTCAAGGTTATAAGTCCATCTCCAGAGATCTAGATTTGCCTTTGTCCACAGTGCACATCAGCTAATCTCCCTGGGCATGGACGGAAGAGAAAAATTGATGAAAGGTGTCAACGCAGGATAGTCCAGATGGTGGATAAGCAGCCCCAAACAAGTTCCAAAGATATTCAAGCTGTCCTGCAGGCTCAGGGAGCATCAGTGTCAGCACAAACTATCTGTCGACATTTAAATGAAATGAAACGCTATGGCAGGAGACCCAGGAGGACCCCACTGCTGACACAGAGACATAAAAATGCAAGACTACATTTTGCCAAAATGAACTTGAGTAAGCCAAAATCCTTCTGGGAAAACATCTTGTGGACAGATGAGACCAAGATAGAGCTTTTTGGTAAAGCACATCATTCTACTGTTTACTGAAAACGGAATTAGGCCTACAAAGTAAAGAACACAGTACCTACAGTGAAAAATGGTGGAGGTTCAATTATGTTTTTTTTCTTTTTTCTTTTTGCTGCCTCTGGCACTGGGTGCCTTGAATGTATGCAAGGCATCATGAAATCTGAGGATTACCAATGGATTTTGGGTCACACTGTAAAGCCCAGTGTCAGAAAGCTGGATTTGCATCCAAGATCCTTGGTCTTACAGCAGGACAATGACCCCAAACATACATCAAAAAGCGCCCAGAAATGGATGGCCACAAAGTGCTGGAGAGTTCTGAAGTGGCCAGCAATGAGTCCAGATCTAAATCCCATTGAACACCTGTGGAGAGATCTTAAAATTGCTGTTGGGAAAAGGTGCCTTCCAATAAGAGAGACCTGGAGTAGTTTGTAAAGGAAGAGTGGTCCAACATTCCGGCTGAGAGTTGTAAGAAGCTTATTGATGGTTATAGGAAGCGACTGATTTCAGTTATTTTTTACAAAGGGTGTGCAACCAAATATTAAGTTAAGGGTACCAATGATTTTGTCCAGCCCATTTTTGGAGTTTGGTGTGACATTATGTCCAATTTGCTTTTTTTCCTCCCTTTTTTGGTTTAGTTTCAATACATACAAAGGGATTAAATATGTGTATAGCAAAACATGTGTTACTGCAATCCTTTTCAGTGAGAAATTCTTCATTTTCTAGAAAAATTTCAGGAGTGCCAACATTTACGGCCATGACTGTATATAATGTATAGTCATAGGCAGCAATACATATACATGGTATACACACATACAGATAATATATACAGACAAACTGTATATACAGACATAGGCCGTTTATACACACATGCAAACAGCACATACATACAGACAGTATATACAGAGTGTCAGGGCTGCCATCAGGGTTACAAGGCAGCTGGGCCCTACACTGGGGCCGCTGCCGGTGACGGCGGCCTTCACCATAAGGCCGCCCACCTCTACTGGGGCTTAAGAATAAACTCCATTATTGACCATTTTTTCATGGTTTACTGTACAGTCACACAGAACCCACATTGCTGCTGGGACTGCCACTTTAAGGACATAGTGGTTGTCAGGAGGTAGTATAACAAACGTGCCTCGTGCAGGTACTTCCGTTACAAGTAAAGTCACTAACATGCGGTGCGGCTTCAGAGAGCGGAGCCGGCGAGAGCCTTCCTGGACCTTATGAGCCAGAGAAGTAGCAGAGAGAATGCTGGCCGGCCCCAAGATGGTAACTTATATGTGTTGGTCAGCCTCTGTGCTCCTCTGCTCCTTCGGTTCAGGGTCGGACAGGACCTACTGCTATGGCTCAAACTAGTAAGTTCTGCCCAACCCCATACTGGAGGGACAGCAGAGCATGGCCTGTATGGGGGCCTATAACTATGAGGGGAACAGAGGTGTCCTACCACTATGGGGACACAGAGGGGGCCTACAACTATGGGGGCACAGAGTGGGCCTACAAGTATGGGAGCACAATGGGGGTTACAACTATGGGGGCACAGAGATGGCATGCCACTATGGGAGCACAGAGACGGCATACCCCAATCGGGGTACAGATGGGGCCTACAACTATGGGGGGGGGGGTACGAGGGGACCTACAACTATGGAGGTACAGAGGGGGCTACAACTATGGGGGCACAGAGAGGGGCTACAATTATGGGGGCACAGACAAGGCCTACAACTATGAGGGTTACAGAGAGGGGCCTAAAACTAGATGAGGGCAAAAAGCAGACACTCTTACTGTATGGGACAATTCATTAGGAGTTTGTAAAGGGGTGGGCATTCTGCTGAATAAAGGAGACTAAAATGTTTGTCTTGCTGCTCTGGCAGTTTCTGTAGAGATGAGTCTTGGCTGGGAGAAGTCTTTATGATGGCCTGGGCTGGGTAAAGCTGTGATGTCCCAGTACAGGATATGGTCCTGCACTACACTTAGGCCCTGTCAGGTTGAGTCCCTCGGTTACCTGGGGGCTCTCCTGCAGTGTCTCCCCTGCTGTTACTTTAATGTTGTTTAATGTAATAGGATTATAGTCAGTATGTCAATGTATAGTCAGTATAAAGGACCTTTACAGGACTCCAGTAAATGTCTAAAGGATCTGTGAAATGTCACATGTTATGTTTATGTTGTCACATGTTACCCAGAGGGCACCAGTTTAACACATGACCTGCAGCGTGACCAATGGGCTTTGGCTCAGCCCCCCTTTATATAAGGGGCGGCCATTACAATTCTCTCTCTTCCATCACTTTACTGAGACAAGCCAACACCAGAGATCTTAGTTCTAGTGCCCAGTACCTGGAAGGCCTCAAATCTACAGTCATTCCAGTAAGGCAAGTCTATGTCTGCTGTAACTATCTACAGTCTAGTCAAGTCTCAAGTCAATTCTATTACAAGTATAACTGGTCCCAGCAAGCTGCGAGGTCCTTCTGTGTTCCTGGCCACCTCTATGGTATTTTGGCCTAGCTATGAAGATAATAACACCTTCTGACCTCAGTAAAGCCTCTGTTAAACCATAACCTGGTTGTGGACTCTCATTTTCACTGCCTAGCTGTTGGAATAGCGGAGATACCGTTTGGGTGGTTCCGGTACCCAAAAACCACTCTGGCGTCACGAACATTAGGGGCTAATAACACCTTGCCCCTGGGGTTATTACCATCTTGCCCCATCCACCTACACTGCTACACCCCGTGGTCCCGCCATCACCGTGGGTCACCACAAAGTGAATAAAAGGAAAGTGAATGACTCAGATAAGAGAAAACTCCCCCTGTGATTCACTTAGAGATGACATTAACTGTGAGTCACTTTATGTAATTGTAATTGCATGTATGTATATCACATATCACATGTGTATCATAGCAGAGTGCAGTTCAGTAAAACTCTGCGTGGCACATTGTTTTAATGCACTTCACTCTGCTATATTCTAATTAGAAATATACAACTAGAAAATAAAATAAAATTGGGGGCAGGCCCTGGGCAAGCCACAGGGGGCCCAGACTTTGAGCTGTGTAAGGGTCCCCAAAATGTCTGATGGAAGCCCTGCTGAGTGTACACACACATACAAACAGCACATACATACAGACAGTGTACACACATGTGGTGGCCCAGTATGGGATGGTGTTTCCCCATACTCTCCTGCCCTGTCAGGCAGTGCCCCTAAGTGTCCCCAGAGCCATCTGCAGCCATGTAAATATGTTATGCATTTTATTGTGTGTTGTGACTTTAATAAATGTACCATGTGATTGTTACCCAGGAGGTTCTTTTGACCATCTGACCCCAAAGGTGACCTATGGGCTCCCTGCTAGTCTCTCCCATATAAACCCTGGCTTCGCTCTCTTGTTCCTGAGGTCCAGTGCAGTCAAGTCGTCTTAGTGTGTGTGTCCAGAACATTGTAGGCCTTAAGTCAAATCCTGCAGCTACAAGTCAAGTCCTGCAGCCTCAAGTCAAGTCCAGCAGCCACAAGTCAAGTGCAAAGTAAGCTAAAGTCCCAGTCCTGTCAGTCAAGTCAAGCCTTCTGTCTATCCAGCGTGGCCTGCACTAAATTCTCCTGTCTACTACAAGTCCCAGCAAACCTGCGAGGTCTCTGTGTCACTGGTCACCTCCTTGGGCTCTGGCTGTACACCTGTCTACCCTCAGCAAAGTTACAGTTGTCCGTAACTTGGGGTCGGTGTCTTCATTGCCCCCGTGCCTAGCCCAGGATCTAACGGTATACCTTTGGGTGGTTTAGGCTAAACCATGCCCTGGCATCACGATCACAAGGGGTTAATACTGTCAGGATTCGGCAGGCTGGAGGTGGATCCTCTGTGTCAGAGAGGGATTGGCGTGGACCGTGTCGGTGGACCGGTTCTAAGTTGCTACTGGTTTTCACCAGAGCCCGCCGCAAAGCGGGATGGTCTTGCAGTGGCGGTAGCAACCAGGTCATATCCACCGGCAACGGCTCAACCTCTCTGACCGCTGAGATAAGCGTGGTACAAGGGATTAGACAAGAGCAAGGTCGGACGTAGCAGAAGGTCAGGGCAGGCAGCAAGGATCGTAGTAAGGGGCAACGGCAAGAGGTCTGGAACACTGGCTTGGGATACACAAGGAACGCTTTCACTGGCACAATGGCAACAAGATCCGGCAAGGAAGTGAAGGGGAAATGAGGTAATATAGGGAAGTGCACAGGTGAACACACTAATTAAAAACCGTGCGCCAATCAGTGGCGCACCGAGCCGGCAATCGCAAAGAGCCAGCACGCGCGCGCCCTAGGGAGCGGGGCCGCGCGCGCCGGGACAGCACAGACGGGGAACGAGTCTGGTAAGCGGGTCGGGATGCGCACCGCGAGCGAATCGCATCCCGGCTGGGGACATTATCGCAGCGCACCCGGTCAGCGGGTCTGACCGGGGTGCTGCGAACAAGAGAACGCTGTGAGCGCTCCGGGGTGGAGCGGGGACCCGGAGCGCTCGGCGTAACAAATACCATCTGCTCCTAGGGTAACAACATCTGCCCCGCAACCACACACCCGCCATTAATACAACTTTTGGCGTCACAAACAGGATACAGGTGTGTGCCTTATACCAAAAGTCCACCCCCCCCCCCCCCCCCCCCGGTCTGAACTGTGTCCAATATTGTCTGAAAGAAAAATCCCGATGCAAGCAAAGTTTGCGCCAGAAAGTGTACAGGACTTTCTCTATGAAAAGTGTTTTAAACGTGGTGATTTTGAAATAGAGGGGGAGGCGAAGGAAGGACTTTTGGTTGCCACTGTGGAGTATAAAGAGTCGGTACCTGAAAGGGTTAATTTGGTCTGGTGTTTCCCCCGTGCGCGAGCAGTCGCAGCTCCGCCTGGTCATTCCCCAGCGGTGACGCCTCTTCAGCACGCGAGGAGGAACCAAAGAGCCGCCCTATGTTGCACAGGGGAAGACTTTGCCGACCGGGCCAAAACAGGAAGTTCCCTGGGCGCAGCCATATTGGATGTTCCGGCAGCTGCGCCCGGCTTTGCTGTCTTCTATCAAGCACCCACTGCAGCACAGACTCTGCAAACACACGATTATCAGCAGCAAGTCTCCGGTGCCGGTAGCGTTCAGAATTAACCGATTGGTGTCCGTAAGTCTGGTCGGAAGACAAACTACTACCAGGTGCCTGCAAAATAGAGGGGGAGCATCCTTTACAGTACCCCTACTAGCCAAGTCCAAGCAGCTGCAGCACTTCAGCAATTTTCTTAAGGAGACAGCACCTTATTCCTCTTAAAGCAACAGCGCACTCAATATCCAACCAGATGTCAGAACCCAGCTCTCCAGATCAACCAGGCGACGGTGCCCCTCCATCTCCAGCAGCAGGATCATCACATGCCCCAGCGGCCGGAATGTTGCCAGTTTTGCTTGCAGTCCACATCAACAACCCTGGTGTTCCAGCATCTGCACCGAAATTCATGGGGAACCCTGTCCACCTTACCTACAGTGGAGACGCCTTTACCCTGAGGGATTTCAAGGAAAGGATCCAGAGTTTGTTTGTCTTTTACTCTTTCCCTCCCAATGAACAGGCGCAATTTCTCACAGGACAACTATAGGGACCAGCGTTAGAGGAAATCTGCACCTGGCCAGCCTCCAAGAAGGCATCTGTAGAGCAGATCTTTGCAGGACTGTATCAGGTATTTTGAGACCTTGAGAGCATATGCCCTCGAGACTGTCCATAGCCCTAGAGACTGTCCAAAAACTAGATGGTGTAATTGCCGAGCAGGGCAATAAAGTGTTACTAGACAGATTTGTTGATGGGGCTCTTAATAAGTGGAACAAAGCCCAGCTGAGAATGTTAGCAGTCCAAAATCCCAATATGTCATTCCCCGCTTTCAAGAGACTGGCTATCCAAATTATTGTGTCCGGGACTGAGTTAGAGGGAGCTTGTCCACCTGTCCAAGAACCACTAGGGGTGGTAGCTAGACCTACAGTATACCACCACCATTACCAGTCCCCGTGAAGGAGCTTACCACCCGGTCTGCTTCACCTGACTGTGAACCACCCCTGCATAGAAAACCTACCCTTGCTCCTGCTCCTTGCAATTTCAACCCCCACAAACCTCCACCTAGTAGACCCCTAGGGACTCAAAGACCCTTTTGTACCCATTGTAACAAATCTGGACATTGGAAAACGCAGTGTTGCTATTTAAACAGATTTCTCTTGAGGTCGCGGACCAGCCCTCAGGAAAACGTCATCAGGTCCAATCCCAGTGTCCAAGTCAGGACTCTCACTTTATGTCGCCTCCTGCCCCTATGTAAAAATTATTGGAGAAGGTATACCATTGGAGGCATTGATAGATACAGGGTCACAAGTGTCTATGTGGTAGCGTACTTTGTGGTATAGCCTTGTGGGGGTGTAGGGTAGTTGGGGTGTTGCTGTTCTAGATTATAAAGGGCGGTGTTAACCCTTGTCAGGGGACACCTTGACGCCCGGGTGAGGGTTAAATTACGGCAATGTTGCTAGGGCCTATCGCCACCCTTCCCAAGAGCGATAGGTGAGTGCGAAATAAATGGATTGTCCACAACCACTGTCAACTGAAACTTGCAGGAACTTGTACTGAAGATTTTCTGAAGCAGACAATAGTGATAACAGTCCATGAACAAAGTCTATTTATATTTGAGCAGCGATTGACAGTTGGTTGAGATCAGGTAAGCTCAGTTTAGCTTTAAGAACGATTCCGTTGCACATATCCGATGGATTTAGAGGTGCGTTTAGGTCCAGTGATCTTGCGGAGAGTAGCGGGGAACTAAATATCTAAAATCACTGTGATGTAGATTGAGGCCGCAAGGCTTTGGCCTAGTAAACGTACTTGAAAGTTGCGGAGGTCCTACCTCGTTCAATGCCAGCAACCCAAGAGCTATGATGCTGCTTGCTTGGCAGAGCAGGAACAAGAGAGCGATTAATGGCTGCAGCTCCCTTATATGGGCAGGGGCTGAGCCATTTTGGATTGGTCCAAAACAACTGTCACTCACCGTTACACGGCATTATGGGATAACACGTGACTTAAGAACCACCTAAGGTCCTTCAACATACCATAGAGTTCTGAACCATGTCACATGACCCGCAGGTCCTGCGATGCTAAAACAAGTGAGTAAGACCATATACATATTTACAATGATAATATTCATAAATATCAAATTACTAAGGGATGACTAGGAGCTTATTAGGGAAGCGAACCCCAATAGTCCTAGGGACTCTGACTTTGGGGACTAATAACCAAGGCACAGTATGAAATATGGTGCCAGGACACCACATCTACTATACCTAAAAACGTTTCTATCACCAGTGGGATGCTAGTTTATTGTGTGAACCAGAAGATGTTAACTTCAGAATAGTTGCAGGTAATGGGCAACCAGTCCCCAGACATGGATACTGGGAGCCAACCATTCAGCTGGAAGAGCATGTACTTAGCAGGCAGGGAGTGATTGTAACTAATGTGACAGATCATGGTCTGCTGAGTTTATCTTAGGAATGAAAATTATGAAATATTATTAAATGAATATTATTAAAATTGTTTTGTTGAAATAGTAGATGCTTTTGCATGCCTCTCTTCCCCATATGTCCCCTTAAGGCCAGCAGGCTGCGCTGCACCACCTCAAGTTTCTACAAGGGGAGCGGAAGTTTGCCAACAAACAAGGTGAAATCTGCAGAGTTTGAGTACAAGACATCAGGTCACTGACCTTGCAACCTAACACAGAGACTATCATCTGGTGTTGTGCACATCCCAGTGTCAAGAATAGAGACTAGCAAGCCCTGCTGGAGCCTCTGCAGCTAGAAGACCACCCTCTTGTCCGAGGTGCGAGGAGCCTTGTCACCATTACCTACAGGAGAGTTCCAGTCCGGTTAGTCAACTTGTCTGATGTTGCTACTGTGTTACCCAAATACACCCCAGTAGCCCAGTTGTATCTCATAGCGTCAAAGGAAATCTCAACAGAAAGTATGGTGGCCCGACAGCGTGCAGCCCAAGTGTCTGAAGGATGCAGTACGAGTCCTCCCAAGCCCTGGTGGGCACAACTCCAAGTTGGAGACGACACCCAAAGGATCAATTCAAGGTAGTCATTAATGTCCCCAAAAGGTACCATGAAGCTTTTAGTGAACACACCACAGATTTTGGGTACATGTCCATGATCAAAAACCTAATCCTCACAGGCGACAGCCCACTTATCAAGGAAGGACACCGCCCGGTCGTGCCAGGCATGTATCAGACTGTCAAGAAGATGCTAGCTGACATCAAAGAGGCAGATGTTATCCAAGAAAGTCAGAGTCCCTGGGCGGCGCCACTTGTCCTGATCAAGAAAAAAGACGAACCATCCGCTTTTGTGTCGACTACAGGAAACTAAACAATAAGGATGCCAAGGATCGAGGAGTCACTCACAGCCCTCGGGTCTGCGGCTTATTTCTCCACTCTGGACCTAACCAGCGGTTATTGGCAAGTCCCGGCTGTATACTGATGCCAGTTTTGAAGGTCTGGAAGCTGTCCTGTCCCAAGTTCAGGAAGGGCAAAAGCGAATAATTGCCTATGCCAGTCGAAACCTGCGAGGAGCAGAGAAGAACGATGCAAATTACAGCTCATTCAAGTTGAAACTTCTTGCCGTGGTGTGGGCCGTGACCGAAAAGTTCAAAGACTATTTAGTTGCCACGCGGTTTATTGTCTACATGGATAATAACCCATAGGCCCACCTGAACACTGCCATGTTGGATGCCATCTGCTCGATTGGGCTTCAACATTAGCCAATTACAGTTTCACCATCAAGTACAGAAGCACAGGAAGGACGCATAAAGTGAGATCCCTTAAAAGTAGCAGGATCGCTACAAGGGGGTTTAGGGTGAATGGTGAGAAATTGCAACTCCCACCAATCAGAATACACATTTAATGTTATAACCCAATTCAGTTGTGGTCATACTACTATCAGAAACATCATCCTAAACTTATGGCACATCCTTCAGGAAGGACCCCTGTTTGAAAGACCTCATAGCTGGGAGATCTGGTACCACCTTTAGCACAAATAACTTATCAACCAATCACATGGCAACAACTCACTGCATTTAGGCATGTAGACATGGTCAAGAGAACTTGGTAAAGTTAGAATGGGGAAGTTAGGGGATTTTCTTTTCTTCCTCACATTCCAATGACAAAGTTTTATTAGGGCTTATTTTTCTGCGGGACAAGTTTTACTTTTCATTGGCTCACTTTATTTTATCATATAATGTATTACAAAGCCAGAAAAAAAAAAAAATATATATATATATGTAAGGCAAAATTGAAAAAAATATGGAATAGGCAATTGTATATTGACAATACGGTAAATATGACATGTTTACTTTAGTCTATGGGTCAGTCCGATTCCAATGATACCAAACTTACACCACAACAAACTAAGGTAAAGATGGCTGACTGTAAATGTAAGGACACATAAATGGAGCCATGACTCCAAATTTACATCTACTAAGTGTTTGGAAATGGTCTGAGTAGAAAGAGGAGTGTATAATGAAGGTGCCACCTGTGTCCGGATGGTGGACAAGAAAACTGAGGGAGCTGCTCATATTTGCTGGTGGGTCAAATGATCCACTCTATCTGTGGTCTGGGCCAACAGTAGACAGGATCATTTAATCGCTGGAGCCTGTTTGCCATGTGTGTGTCCCCTCATGTAACCACTGCTCCCAACACCTCCAAACAGTTTGGTCTCAGCAGCCTAGATGTTAAGCAGTTTGTCAAAAGGACTGTCCAGCTTCTCTCAGTCCAATGATGAGCCTCCTCTCACCAATGGTATACTACCCATAAGTAGCCTCTGAGAGCCTTTTTACAGGACACAGGGTGTAAAGTACACTCTTGTGAGTAACTACATGCAGAGTTTTGCAGCAATTCAAATTAACATTTCTGTCTGGGTGCATTATTGTTATTTTTTTTTCCAATGCACGTACTTACCTAACAAATATCTGACAGCTTTAGAGCTTATTTACAGGTCCCCCTATACACAACGTCTACCTGCATAATTATTGCCATAGAGGTCCCTATGGCTCCAATCACCCCCTCATATGTATTATATGGTAATACACACACAGCGGATTGCAATACTAGAGGTCTAAACAAGCAGGATGAAGCTCCAACCATCAGTAATAGGTATGGGTAAAAGCTGCTTAAAGGGGGACTCCAGTGGATCAACTGGTGCCAGAAAGTTAAACAGATTTGTAAATGACTACTATTAAAAAATCTTTACCCATCCAGTACTTTTTAGCAGCTGTATGCTACAGAGGAAATTCTGTTCTTTTTGAATTTCTTTTTTGTCTTATCCACAGTGCTCTCTGCTGACACCTGATGCCCGTATCAGGAACTGTCCATAGGTTTGCTATGGGGATTTTCTCCTACCCTTACAGTACTTTTTAGCAGCTGTATGCTACAGAGGAAATTCTTTACTTTTTGAATTTATTTTTGTCTTGTCCACAGTGCTCTCTGCTGACACCTCTGTCTGCATCAGGAACTGTCCAGAGCAGGAGAAAATCCCCATAGCAAACCTATGCTGCTCTGGACAGTTCCTGATGATGGCATCAGGTGTCAGCAGAGAGCACTGTGGACAAGACAAAAAAGAAATTCAAAAAGAAAAGAATTTCCTCTGTAGCATACAGCTGCTTAAAATTACTGGAAAGGTAAAGATCTTTTAATAGAAGAAATTTACAAATCTGTTTCACTTTCTGGCACCAGCTGAATAAAAAAAAAAAAATGTTTTTCACCGGAGTACCCCTTTAAAGGGCTTAACTCATGATGTAAAGTTATCATCTATCCACAATATAGCTAATAACTAAATGATCAATGGAAGTCCAACCACTCGAACCCCCACCGACAACAAGAACAGGATCTATTGTTCCCTAAGTGAATAGAATGGCTTCTTGTATGTTTGGAAGTCCCATAGTTAGTCAACTGACCAGTGGCCAAACATAGCTGAATGCTGTACTTTGCTGTTTTATGACGTCCGATAAATAGTGATAAGAATTGTGGATGACCATGTGTGCTTCCTCTCTATTTGTACAGGGTAAAAGAGACCTCCATTCTGGTCAGATCCCTACCAATAAGCTAGCTATTTCCGATCCTCTGGACAGGAGATCATTTTAACTATTGGAGTCTCCCCTTTAATCCTCTCCTGTGCCTCATAGTGATCCTTAGATAATATTAGAGGAACACTTTCCAAACTCTGTAACACCTTTGTCACGATCATACCCTATTGGTCCAGCCAAGACATTACAGAGAGTGTGATGGTGCAAGGGTTAAAGCCGCCAGACCTCTGGGTATCCACTACTAGTCCCAGCAAGTCACCAAATTAACCCTTAGATAAAAGTGTTTCCACCAGAGCTGCCTTCAGAAAGGTGAGCTCATATATTTAGAGATCAAAGACCAAGCTGATTAAGCTGATTAATTAAACATTTAATCTGATAAAAGGTATCACAGTGCTATGCATAAAAACAAACAAATGACATACAGTAACAAAAATATGAAAGAGTTTAGTAAGACAAGTTCAGAAAACAAAAGATGAAGTTCTTACAGCATGATGATATTGCAGTCCATCAGAGAGACATGTATGTTTCCATAATCCGGCCTTGGGCCTGACACCTCCCCCTTAAGATGGAGACAGAGAGATCTTGCCTTTCCAGGCTAATAGATCTGTCTCCATTACTCCTCTATTTCTCCCTGATGCGATCGTACCAGTACTTCTGCCTGGACTGGGCTGCTGTGAGGTTGTCATGTACCAGCCCAGTCAATGTCTGCATCCTGTCCCTGAATCTCAGAACATACTCCCCCACAGAAGTCTCAGGGGCATGTAGCCCCCCTTCCCATTCTCCCCTAACTAAATCTAGGGGGTCCCCGCACTTTGCGACCATACAATAACTCAAAGAGCGAGAAACCTGTAGACTCTTGGGGTACCTCCCTGTAAGCAAATAACAGATGGGGTAAATACTTTCCCCAGTCTCTGCCCTCCGATTCTACAAATGTTTTAATCATTTGTTTCAAGGTGCCATTGTTACCGGACACTCTGTCCAACCAATGTAGAGGGTTGTGATCAGCAATGACAGTAAAATCCCTGCCATACAGGTATGGCTGTAATTGTTGCAAAGCCCAGACCACAGCTAGACATTCCTTCTCTATGACCGCATAGGCCACTCCCAAATGTCCTGCCAGGGGGGTCTCATGGGCCAACCTCAGCAGGTCTTTCCTGTACTGCCTAGGAACCACTAACTGCCTTTCTCTCTCCTGGGCCCCTAGCAGGCCTTTGGAAAGGGACTCCCAGTACAAGATATCATTTTCCCAATATACCCGATGCCCATCTGTGTCAACACCTGTATGTTCAGCATGTTGTCTCAGCCCTTCAAGGGAAGGGTCACTGCGCAGAGCTTCCCGGAAATGCTCATTTCCCTCCCCCCATCTCGTGGTATCAGGGAGCACATTTCCCCCAGGTGAACTAGCATCTCCACCTTCCTCTGCTGGGGCTTGCAAGTCACACAGCTTGCCCCTTGCATCACCATCCTCACTTCCTTTTAAAGCTGCAGCCCTGGCATGCTGCTGACGTGTTACCACTGCCATCATTGGTATGCCTCCCTGGGGTTTACCTTCCTCCCCCTCAGTTCCAGACATAACAATACAGGCATCATACACAGGGCTATCACTCCTTCCCTCCTCCTCCTTAGGCTCACAGGATTGGGACAGATCACTCACTGCTGGTCCCTCATCCTTACATGTCACCAGGGGCACACCAACCCCTCCCCCTAGCCCATCTCCACTAGGTTTTGGCATTGGCAATGCATTGTCACCACATTTTACAATACACCCCATTCTACTTTTGGAAAACATTACTGGTTCAGTCACAGGTAAACAATTATCAATCCCCTGCACTCCCGCCCAGTTACCACGTTTCACAATACACCCCATTCCACTTTTGGAAAACATTACTGGTTCAGTCACAGGTAAACAATTATCAATCCCCTGCACTCCCTCCCAGTTAACACATTTCGCAGTGTCTCCCAAAGTCTCGCACAATACCTCAGAATGAACAGGGCTCTCTCCTAGCCCATCCGGAGTGCAGGTAGTGTCCTCTGGAGCATAATGACAGAGCATCCGACCCAAATCATTCCCCAGCAGAACATTAACAGGGGTGTCCTCAGAGAACCCCACCTCCCGCAAACCTTGGCCTGTACCCCAATCCAGGTACACACGGGCCATGGGCACAGCAGGCCGCACACCTCCAATTCCTTTTAAAGCCATGGTTCTTCAAGGAATGATGCCCTCTGTATCCACCACTTCAGGCGGCACCATGGTAAAGGAGGCTCCAGAATCTCGCAAACCCACTGTCACCCGGTCACCCACAGTTACACTCTACAGGTTATCCGCTCTTTTCTCCACCACTCCGGACACCAGAAGAACGGCTGTGTGTCCTCCAGCTACTGGTGAAGAATTCTTTTTGTTGGGGCAAGTGGCACTCAGGTGCCCAATATTGTTGCATCTGTAACATCGGCGGGTGTCCCCCTGACCCAATGTGGCTCCTGTTGATTTTGGGAATGATGGCAAGAATTTCCTGGCTGACCTGGTGGTGCTTTGTGGTTGTGTGGCTCCCCTCCAGGTACTTGCTCCAGCTTGTGCAGATCCACGCTTTGCTGCTGGCGCCCGGTTATTGGCAAAGTCATCTCCTAGTTCTGCTGCTTCCATTGCTGTCTTGGGCTTGAGGTCCAAAATCCCCTCTCTGGCTTCAAAGCTCCGTGTTTGGAGAAACTGATCCAGGACCATCAAGTCCTCCAGAGCCTCATAGGTAGTGACTTGTAGGCCCCCAGTCCATTGCCTGAATGCAGTCCCTAGCCGACCTGCATGTTGAGTGCAGCTTGCTGTGGAACTTTGTTGCAAAGTCCTAAATCTTTTTCGATAAGCCTCTGGAGTCAGATTAAAACTTTTTAGCAGGGCAGATTTTATTGCCTCATAGTCCTGGTCACTCTCAGAGGGAAGCGAAGCAAACACATCCAGAGCTTTCCCTTGCAGCCGTGGGGTTAGATATCGTCCCCACTGTTCCTTAGGTAGATGGAACTGCCGGCAAACCTTTTCAAATCCCCTCAGGAACACATCCAGATCACCATCTTTCTCCAACATGGGGAAATGTTCCAAGTGAGGTTTGTGGTCTCCTTGATCCTGCGCATCACTGCGGGCAGATAAAGCCTCCCCTCTCAGCCTCAGAACCTCCAGTTCATGCCTCCGCTGGGCCTCTCTCTCTACCGCCTCTCTCTCTGCTGCTCGTGCCTGGGCCTCTCTCTCTGCCGCCTCTCTCTCTGTGGCTCGTGCCTCTCTCTCTGCAGTTTGATACTGGAGAAGCAGTTGGAGTTTCATATTGGCATCCACATTCCCAAGGTGTTGTAAGGCAGTCCGCATATAAGAGTCCAAGGCCTCATGTGGAGTACTGTCCTGATGGGGAGTAATGTTGTATTCCCAGGAGATATCAGTCCTTGGATGACAGTTCCAGCTGTAGGACTTTGTCTCATGTCACTCAGCTCTTCTGCACGGGCATCATACTCCACAAGATCAGCAATAAGTTGTTCCTTGTTCTTTCCTGCAGTAGGGATGTCCTTTTCTTGGCACATTAGCTCCAGTGCAGGCTTGGACTGCTTGCGATATGCCTCCATATTTCTGAGATGAGACAGAGGAGGTAAAACAGGAGATGGGGAGGACAGAACTGTCTTGCACTCTTTTTGTATGTCTTTTAAACCAACACTGAGCTCTGTCTTTGGAATTTACACACAAGAATATGTATACAATTTCTTTTTAGTGCTAAGATTTCCTTACAGGTAAAATCCAGCAAGCACTAAAAATCTCTAAATATATCCCAACGCTGCCACCAGTTGTCACGATCACACCCTATCGGTCCAGCCAAGACATTGGAGAGAGTGTGATGGTGCAAGGGTTAAAGCCGCCAGACCTCTGGGTATCAACTACTAGTCCCAGCAAGTCACCAAATTAACCCTTAGATAAACGTGTTTCCACCAGAGCTTCCTTCAGAAAGGTGAGCTCATATATTTAGAGATCAAAGACCAGAGCTGATAAATTAACCATTTAATCTGATAAAAGGTATCACAGTGCTATGCATAAAAATAAACAAATGGCATACAGTTACAAAAATATGAAAGAGTTTAGCAAGACAAGTTCAGAAAACAAAAGATTAAGTTCTTACAGCATGATGATATAGCAGTGCATGAGAGTGAGTTCCAGCTGTTCTTAGGATGGTCTTGTCAGCTTGTTGCACAGCCTTTAACACTCTGAGTCTAACATTGTTAAATATTATATATCTGCCTTTTTGGAAGGGAGACTCCATTCCCCCCTCCCCTCTGATGCCACCAGGGAGTCTTCTCTCTTCCTGCCCCCTTATCTGTTTTATTATATGATGGGACCAGAGTGCATGACTTCAAAAAAGCCTTTGTCTTCAAAGGAGATGTAAACAAACAGCCAGATCCCCAATAAAATGCAATACACAAACCCACAGTCTGAATGACCTCTCACCCCCAGGTCTTAGGTTATACACAGATACAATAAAAACACATGTATGCTTCCATAATTAGGCCTTGGGCCTGACAACCCTCTCTTCAAAATATTGGTAAATCCTTGGTGGTGGAGAACCATAGAGATCACCCATTTTTAGAATCTGTCTATGGTTTAAAATAAAGGAAACCATACAATGTTCAGATGGACAACTTTGCATTTATTATCTGAGACCTAGCAAAGAAGATTGTTCAGTAAAGTCAATTGTTAACCTGTCTGCATCTTATTTAGAACTTATCATTCTCCCATAACTAAGACTGGACACTCAAAAATAATTTATGATGCTCTGCTTAAAAAATAGGTCCTAATGGTGGTGAAGCCATATCATGACATATATACTGTACATTTGTGACTATGGACATGCAACCTAATGTATGTGGGTGATGACCACTTATTGGATGTAGAAGAACATTACAGGCCCTTACAAGACTTTATTATTCCTGCCATTGGCAGCAGGTAAAATATCTGGTTATTCCTGCACCAGAATCATTTGGATTCCCCCACAACTGCCCTTATAACCTTCCAGCAGAGTCTATGGGCACCACTGCCAACCTATACAACACATAAAAGTCACATCACTCTGCTCTATCTACTAATAATTCAACACTACAAGAACCAGCCATGAATGTTCCCATTCTTCTGGACACAAGGCTATCACCCATGATGGACCATTACAGTGTATATGGATGCACAGGTCCCTGGACCACTGGCAGCAGGTGCCACCTGATGACATCGTGTCACCTGGACAACGACTGTTGTTGTTGTTTACCCACAACTGTCAGTTGGACTGAGCGGACGGACGTCTACAGGATCCCAAAGATGGAGGCTACTGGAGGAAGAGGAGATGGTGAGAAGGAGAGAGGAGAGAAGAGGAAGAGGGAAGAGGAAAACAAGGAGAAGGAGGAGAGCAGAGCGAAGAGGGAAGAGGAGAGTGGAGAGAAGAGAGAAGAGGAGAGCGAAGAGAAGAAGGAGAGAGGAGAGAAGAGGGAAGAGGAGAGCGAGGAGGTGGAGAAGAGAGAAGAGGAGAGGAAGAAGGAAAAAGAGAGCGAGGAGGTGAAGAGAGCAAAGAAGAGGAGGAAAGAAGTAGAGGAGAGCAAGGAGGAAGACAAGACACGAGAGGAGAGCAAGAGGGAAGAGGAGAGTGAGGAGGTGGAGAAGAGAGAAGAGGAGAGGAAGAAGGAAGAGGAGAGCAAAGAGGAGGAGAAGAGAGAAGAGGAGAGGAAGAAGGAAGAGGAGCGCGAGGAGGTGAAGAGAGTAAAGAAGAGGAAGAGAGAAGAGGAGAAAAAGAAGAGGAGAGCAGAGGATGCCAGAGTATTGGAGGATGAGGAGCCAAGACCAGGAACCAGTCAGGCCCCCGGAACATCCCACCCCAAATTTAACATCAAACACCTCACCGTCCATCAGGTTTTGGGTAGAGGCAGCTTTGGAGTGGTACGTTTAAGTTTATTTTATGTTGAATGGACAATCAATGTAATTTTATCTCATATGTATTTAATGTACAGCTGAATGTAGGCTATTGCTTTCTGTTATCAGCCCTTATGCTCATGAGGATAGCTGTACATAATGGGGTGAATAACAGACAGTCCAGTAAATAGCCAGCCCCCATGTTCACTCCTGTATACATCACAAATCTGCAGCACTAGAGACCTCCAGTAATGTTTATGGGGGAGATTTATCAAAACCTGTGCAGAGGAAAGGTTGCCCAGTTGCCCATAGCAACCAATCAGATCGCTTCTTTCATTTTAAACAAGGCCTCTGCAAAATGAAAGAAGCAATCTGATTGGTTGCTATTGGCAACTGGGTAACTTTTCTTTGCACAGGTTTTGATAAATCTCCCCCTATATCCCTGTGTGTGACAGATATCGGGCCCTTATATAATGCTGCACTGTAATAAGTCTCCATATTAGGTTTTGTCTGCTAGAGAGCGATATTAGACTGTATTAGAGAGTAATCCCTATCTAATTTTCCTTAACTAGTTAGTTACCTTAATAATAATTTTTCTATGCCTGGTAAAATTATTGCCAGTATATAAATGTCAGTGGTTTTCCTCCCCATAATATATTTTTTGGAGTAAAACTGGTAAAATTGGTTGCTATGGGCAACTATATTCTGCAGTTTTTTAGTGAAATACTCTGAAATTCTCTGGGAAAAATGTGAAAAATTTTGATTTTTTTTAAAATGACAGATTCATTACTTCTAAGAAAGATATATAATTATATATATAATTTATGCCACATATATTAGGTATTAACCCCTTAAGGACGCAGGACGTAAATGTACGTCCTGGTGAGGTGGTACTTAACGCACCAGGACGTACATTTACGTCCTGTGCATAACCGCGGGCATCAGAGCGATGCCCGTGTCATGCGCGGCTGATCCCGGCTGCTGATCGCAGCCAGGGACCCGCCGGCAATGGCCGACGCCCGCGATCTCGCGGGTGTCCGCCATTAACCCCTCAGGTGCCGGGATCAATACAGATCCCGGCATCTGCGGCAGTGTGCGATTTGAATGAATGATCGGATCGCCCGCAGCGCTGCTGCGGGGATCCGATCATTCATAACACCGCACGGAGGTCCCCTCACCTTCCTCCGTCCAGCTCGCGGCGTCTCCTGCTCTGGTCTGTGATCGAGCAGACCAGAGCAGAAGATCACTGAAAACACTGATCTGTTCTATGTCCTATACATAGAACAGATCAGTATTAGCAATCATGGTCCCTATGGGGACTATTCAAGTGTAAAAAAAAATTAAAAAAAAATGTAAAAGTTAAAGTTAAAAAAAGTGAAAAATCCCCTCCCCCAATAAAAAAGTAAAACGTCCGTTTTTTCCTATTTTACCCCCAAAAAGCGTAAAAAAATTTTTTTTTAGACATATTTGGTATCACCGCATGCGTAAATGTCCGAACTATTAAAATAAAATGTTAATGATCCCATACGGTGAACGGCGTGAACGAAAAAAAAAAAAAGTCCAAAATTCCTACTTTTTTTATACATTTTATTAAAAAAAATTATAAAAAATGTATTAAAAGTTTTTTATATGCAAATGTGGTATCAAAAAAAATTACAGATCATGGCGCAAAAAATGAGCCCCCATACCGCCGCTTATACGGAAAAATAAAAAAGTTAGAGGTCATCAAAATAAAGGGATTATAAACGTACTAATTTGGTTAAAAAGTTTGTGATTTTTTTAAGCGCAACAATAATATAAAAGTATGTAATAATGGGTATCATTTTAATTGTATTGACCCTCAGAATAAAGAACACACGTAATTTTTACCATAAATTGTACGGCGTGAAAACGAAACCTTCCAAAATTAGCAAAATTGCGTTTTTCGTTTTAATTTCCCCACAAAAATAGTGTTTTTTGGTTGCGCCATACATTTTATGATATAATGAGTGATGTCATTACAAAGGACAACTGGTCGCGCAAAAAACAAGCCCTCATACTAGTCTGTGGATGAAAATAGAAAAGAGTTATGATTTTTAGAAGGCGAGGAGGAAAAAATGAAAACGTAAAAATTAAATTATCTGAGTCCTTAAGGCCAAAATGGGCTGAGTCCTTAAGGAGTTAATGTGCATTTATGTCTACTCTACGTTGGCATCATTTGTTAAATGTTATTTTACTTTTTGGCAACAATTTTCTAAATTTTTTTGTAAATTTCCGAATCAGATATTTTTAGAGACCAATTCAGTTCAGAAGTGGATCTGAGGGGCCTACGTTAGAACCTACTCATTATACAAACTGTACCCCTCAAAGTAATCTAAATGACAATTAGGAAGTTTATTTGTTTCATAGAAATGAAATCAAAGTGGAAGTGGAATTCAAAATTTCAATTTCTTTGACAGATGCTATTTTGTTCTACTACGTTTTTCATTTATTTTCTGTCTGACCACAGTGCTCTCTGCTGACAGCTTTGTCCATGTCAGGAACTGTCCAGAGCAGGAGCAAACTCCCATAGAAAACCTCTCCTGCTCTGGACAGTTCCTGACATGGACAGAGGTGTCAGCAGAGAGCCCTGTGGTCTGACAGAAAATAAATAAAAAATGTTGTAGAAATTTAAAAGTAATTAACTTCCTGTGGATCATACAGTAGCTGATAAGTACTGGAAGGATTAAGTAATTTCCAAATCTGTTTTACTTTCTGGCACCAGTTGACCGGAGTACCCCTTTAAGGACTCGTTTTTCCTCTTTTGTTTTTTCCTCCTGACCTTCTAAAAATCATAACACCTTGAATTTTGCCCTTCATACAGGGGCTTGTTTTTTGTGTCACCAATTGTACTTTGTAATGACATCACTTATTTTATAACATAATTTGCGAAAGAAAAAAAAATATTTGTGGGGTGAAATAAAAAGAAATGCCATTTTGCAACATTTTAGGGCTTCCGTTTCAACGCAGTGCACTTTTCGGGAAAATGACACCTTATCTTTATTCTATAGGTCCATAGGTTACAAGGATACCCAATTTATGTAGGTTTTATTTTATTATACTACTTATTTTAATTTTATTTTACTACTTATATTATTGTTATTATAACTACATGCATACAAACTAGTATGGTTAAAATTGTCATATTTTGACCCCTATAACTTTTTTATTTTTCTGCATATGGGGCTATATGAGGGCAATTTTTTTGAGCATCATATCAAGATACAGAGGCCTTGGGGTCCCAAAATATTTTTGCAAAACAAATTGATGTTTTCATTGGTACAATTTTGGTGTACATGTGACACTCTGATTGCTTTTATGCAAATTTTTTATGAAATGGTATGAATAAAAAAAAATCAGTTCTGCCACTGTTTTTTATTTCGTTTTTCACTGTCATTCCCAATACAATATAAAAGACATGTTATCTTTATTTTGTGGTTTGTATGATTATGGCGATACCTCATTTATATACTTGTTTCATGGTTTATCACATTTATGTTACCATATTCTGAGAGCTGTAACTTTTTTTGTGTGAGGGCTTGTTTTTTGCAGGGTAAGTTGCGGCTTTCAATGCCCCTATTTTTCGGTGTTCACCATGCAGTATAAATGACATGATTATTTGATTCTGCAGCTCAATACAATAATGGCATACCTCATTTACGAACTTTATTTTATGTTTTATTATATTTACACTATAAAAACTATTTTTGATTACAAAAAAAATTATGTTTAGCCATCACCATTTTCTGAGAGCCAATTTCTTATTTTTAGAAGTTGATGTTTTTTAATGGTACTATTTTTGGGTACATGTCATATTTTGATGAGTTTTTATTTTAGTTTTACAGAGGCGATATTAACATACAGCAGTACATTTGGCAATTTTTTTTTTATCAATTCTTTATAGCGTTCATTGTGAGTGTTAAATTACATGAACAGTTTATTTCTTGGGTTGTTATGGATGAGGCCATACTAAATATGTGTCTATATATATATATATATATATATATATATATATATATATTTTTTTTTTTTTTTTTTACTAAAAACATAATTCATTTTGGGCGGAATGTGGTTTGTGTATGTTTATGTATTTTGTATTTATATTTGCAGTCTATTTTAACATTTATTTATTAATTAAATTTTTAGCTTTTTTTACTGTCCAACTAGGAGACTTGACACATATAATACATTGCAGTACAGATAATTACTGCAATGTATTACGTCTAGCAGTGTTACACTGACAGACATAGTAGCAGACAAAACCAGGAACCCAGAGGTTGTTCTGAGGTCTCTGGTTGCCATGGCTACCGTCAGGACACCGAGGTTGCATTACGGGGTCCAGGTCACCCTAATCTGTATGACTTTTATTTAAAATCACTAGACTGATTTCAATGTATAATGTTATGCGTATTGCAAAGCATTGTGCAGCGTGATGCAGCAGGAGGCAGGTAAGGGGACCCTCTGCCGCCATTTAAGCTCATCGGGCTGATGAGCCAACTGAACTAGCCAGAATGTACGATTTAATTATTTGATTCCGGCGTCTAATGGGTTAATGACAGCCAGCGGATTGCTGCTCCCTGTCACTAGTGATGAATATCTGGTGCTGATAGTAGCCGACACTCGCCACTATAAAATGCGCGCAGTTCCTGTGCTCGCTTCAAAGTCACTTAACGCTGTAGGGCGTACATTTATGCTAGGTTGGAGTTGCCAAACATTTTGTCGTTGTAATGACTCTGTAAATTCAATTATGATGTTATTAAGTTGGGGTTTTCTCCTGTGGTACTTGATGTATTCATTATATCCTTACTACAACTCATAAGCACCTAGGTATGGAAATAAAACAGACCATCACCACACAGTCCCTATTTACAGTTGGCTCTAGTTATACCTATGTGGTATTGGAAATAAAGGAAAATATTTCCCATAGTTATAACTATGTGGTATTGTAAATACATAATATTTCCCATAGTTATACCTATGTGGTATTGGAAATAAAGGAAAATATTTCCCATAGTTATAACTATGTGGTATTGTAAATACATAATATTTCCCATAGTTATACCTATGTGGTATTGGAAATAAAGGAAAATATTTCCCATAGTTATAACTATGTGGTATTATAAATACATAATATTTCCCATAGTCTTCCATTTGCTCAATTGCTCCCTTTGGTTTCTTTCAGGTGGGCCTGGCATCAGTCCCCAGCAGAAACAACTACATCCCCATCAAAGGAATCACCAAAACAGCGGACAATGCAGCAACCCTACAGAGAGAGCGACGGATACTCATGCTGGCCCATTCCTGTGTCACCTGTATGCTGCACAGCAGTCTCAGGACCATGCCTTCTTCATCACGGAGTATCTGTCCGGCGGCAGCCTGGAGGCATTACTCAGAATGTGCAGCAGTCTGAACACCGAAACAGTAAGATTCTACACAGCAGAGATTGCATGTGGCCTCCAGTTCCTTCACAGACAGAACGCCGTCCACCGGTAAGTATAACTTCCTTGTCATGTTGGGAATAATGCATAGGAAAGAGTCCTCCAATACCAGAGAAGATCCAGCACTCAGGGATGGGTTAAAAATCTTCCAGCTTTATTTTGAATATATTGAAATGTCCAGTGGGCTACAGATTATATAAAAACCAACGTGATTCCCTGATGTCTTTTTGAAGGCTTAAAGGGGCACTGTCATTTAAAAAATGTTTTTAATATTTTGTAGTACTACTGATAAGATGACCTTTATTAAAAATAAATTTATAAAAAAAAAGACAATTTTAATAAAAAATGAAAATAGCCGCCACTAGAAGTCATCTATCTTTATGCAGACAGACTACTCTGTATTTTGCAGCATACTGAATACCATAAAGCATGTTGGTATCCAGTATAGAAGATCACTGCTGCACCGCTGCAGCCTTCAGCTGTTTTATAAACTACAACTCCCATGATCGGATTTGTAGTTTTGCAACAGCTAAAGGCAACACTGCTCTAACACAGTGCTTTACAAACACTGCAGCTCCAGCTGTTGCAAAACAACAACATTTAATATTGTTATAAACATTTAATATTGTTATTTACACATTTAATATTGTTATAAACTCACCATAATGTCTTAGGAATACTGCAGGCAAACACCAATAATCTTCCTCTCTGTGTAACATGTACAGCATGAAACCAGAGAGTAAAGGGTTACAGGAGTGCAGTGATTTGCAGACTGCCTGGCTGCTCCCAGACTCAGAGCAGATGAGTCACCACAGTGAGGGAAAGAGACGCCCCTTCCCCAAGGCAAGAAGACAAAGCAAGTGAGCAAGATATAAATGCTATTTGTTAGGGATGTATAGGCCCTAGACACATACAATTTATATATGTACATAATCCGGATTAGCTACTGAGTAACATTTTTTTTTTGGCATTTTTTTTTAAACTAATGGCCCTCGGCACGATATAAATAGTATATAGAGAAAAAAAGTAAGCCCACCCTTTCCTGTTTGTGTACCTGTGTAATAACCAACACTTTCAAAGGTACAAAAAAAATAACCCCTTATTGACTAACAAATCATTTTGCAAGGGGTGTACACAATAAAGATAAACAATAGATAAGTATAATATAATGGGATATCATGATATTAATTATCTTTAACCCCTTAAGGACGGAGCGTTTTTCTGTTTTTGCACTTTCGTTTTTTCTTCCTTACCTTTTAAAAATCATAACCCTTTCAATTTTGCACCTAAAAATCCATATGATGACTTATTTTTTTGCGCCACAAATTCTATTTTGTAATGACATCAGTCATTTTACCCAAAAATCTACAGCGAAATGGAAAAATAAATCATTGTGCGACAAAATGGAAGAAAAGACGCCATTTTGTAAATTTTGAGGGCTTCCGTTTCTACGCAGTACATTTTTGGGAAAAATGACACTTCATCTATATTCTGTAGGTCCATACAGTTAAAATAATACCCTACTGATATAGGTTTGATTTTGTCATACTTCTGAAAAAAATCATAACTACATGCAGGAAAATTTATACGTTTAAAGGGCTCATTTGTTGCGCCGTGATCTGAAGTTTTTAGCGGTACCATTTTTGTTTTGATCTGACTTTTTGATCGCTTTTTATTCATTTTTTTTAATGGTATAAAAAGTGTCCAAAACTATTTTGGACTTTGGAATTTTTTTACGCATACGCCATTGACCATGCGGTTTAATTAACAATATATTTTTATAGTTCGGACATTTACGCATGTGGCAATACCACATACGTTTATTTTTATTTTTATTTACACAGTTTTTTTTATGGGAAAAGGGGGGTGATTCAAACTTTTATTAGGGAAAGGGTTAAATGATCTTTATTAACTTTTTTTTTTTTTACTTTTTTTCGCAATGTTATAGCCCCCATAGGGGACTATAACATGTAGTACATTGATTCAATACACTGATCACTGCCATTGCATTCGATGGCAGGGATCCGTGTTATTGGAGGTTGATTGCTCAAGCCTGGATTTCAGGTTTGGAGCAATCAATCGACGATCGGACGCGCAGGAGAAAGGTGAGGGGACCTCCTGCTGTGTCCTAGCTGATCGGGACATTGCGATTTTATCGCAATGGTCCCGATCAGCCCGACTGAGCAGCCGGGATGCTTTTGATTTCACTTTTAGACGCGGCGATCAACATTAGTGTGGGTCCTGGTTGCTTATAGCACCCGGGACCCACTGGGTATGATGCACGCTCACCTCGTGAGCACGCATTATATATGGGGACGCGCATATGGACGTTCATAAACTTCCATATGCGCTAAGGGGTTAAAAGGATAATAATAGTATACAGAGATAACATAGATCCCACCATATGAACTAAAGTTAACAATCCTGTAGTATAGGGGCAGGAGTAAAAAAAAGGCAGCACACAAGAGAGATCCAGCGAGGAGGTTTAATAGAAATACATTATGTCACGCCCACCCCACCCCCTCCTTGCACTGTGTGGGCGGAGTGTGACATCACATGGAGGCGGAGTCCTGACATCTCGATACTCCAGCCCCATAGTCGTGACCCGGCAGACTCTGAGACTGCAGCGCTGCGTGTAGCTCCCACAGGTGAGTGCTGCATGCGAGATTGCGGAGGTATCCACAGTGGGACCACCGCGATCAGACATCGTATCCCCTTTCCCAAAGGATAGAAGATAAGATGTCTTAGGGCCGGAGTACCCCTTTAAGACCATTGGGAATTCTAGTATCCATTTTTAAGATCCAAAAGACCTCCCTTGTGTGCAGCTTCCTGACCCAGTCTCCTCCACATACAGGTAACATGTTCAATAGTCCACACCTTCATGTCTGTGCAGCAACCATTGTGGCAGTCTCTAAAATGTTTGGACGCATCAGATAACACTTTAGTATGAATACTGGGTGATGGTTTAGCACCCACTACTTGCTCTGCTATGCGTTTCTTCAATTTTCTCGAAGTAGACCCTACATATTGCACCTTGCAATAAACAGGTGATACAGTAAACGACAAATGATGATTCGTTTGACAAGTATCAATATTAAATGTTTGTTCTGTGACCTCTGACTTGAAGTGAGATGTCTGAGGCATATATCTGCACATGTCACACCGTGGTCTCCCACAAGGAACATTGCACTTGAAAGGTAACTACGTATTCGTCTTCCTGTTTGTATTTTTTGTCCTGAAAAAAAAAAGGTGGGGGGGGGGATACTCAAGGTGCTATTTCTCTTAGCTACAAAAGTGCAAACTTGTTCTAAGATATGTTCCAAAAGAGGGTCTTGTTTTAGAATCCCTAAGTATCTTTTTATTATGGTTTTGACTCCCATACTCAGAATACGCCTGAATATAAGTAGAAAAAAACAACATTAGTTGTTTCAGTATTTCAAATTTGTGTTTTTTTTTCACCCTTATGAAGATACTTAGATCTAGGTTTAGAGGCTATCTGCTGCTTTGCATGTTCTATAAGGCCTTGTGCACACCCACATGTTTTTGAATCCGTTCACATTTACTATAAAAAGTGTATCTTCCAAACATAATAAACTCGCCCTTTATAGTGTGTCTTTCATAAGCACTCTTTGCATGTAACAGAGAATTGCCTGAAATAGAGTTAGAGTTTGGATAGTATTTTCCCCATCTGGGCATTTCCTGTAACTCCTGTATCTAAAAAGTGAATGGTGGATTTTCCCATTTCCATAGTGAACTTCAGATTATCATAATTATTGTTCAAATAACTCGAAAAAAGGTTTTGTACATCGGAGGTCCAGTTCCCATGCCACACTGCCAGCACGTCATCTATATAACGACCGTACCAGGTAATGTGGAAGGAAGGGATTCTCTGAGATAAAGATGTGTCTCTCTTTGTACCATATAGAGGTTGGCTAATAAGGACGAGAATTTAGCTCGCATCGGACAACCCCTGACCTGGATGAAGAAAGACACATATGGCTCAACATAAAATTAGTTACATCCAAAATGTATTGATTCCATGTAGAAGAATAATTACTATATCTGCATAGATATCAAGAAGGTCTTTTGTGTCTCTAATATAACCTGGAGTTCTCACCACCAAAGGTTGTAATAAATTATCCAACCACAATGATAATTTTTCTAGGACTGAGCCAATACCACTGACAATGGGACGCATAGGAGGAGTTAAATCCCTTTATGTATTTTCAGAAGACAGTGAAAAATTGGACATATGGGATTTTTTACTGTGAGATATTCATTTTGTTTGTTATACAATATACCTAACAATACCCCCTCTGTTAGAATAGACTCCATCTTGTTCTGAATAGTAACTATGGAATTACCGGATAATCTCCAGTAAGTTATAGTATCAGTGATCATGTTTAAAACCTCTTTACGATATAAATCTTTAACAAGAACTACATCTGATTCCCCTTTAACCGATGCTCATATTGAAGGGGTACTCATCTGGCCAGCATTCGGAACTAAATGTTCTGAATGCTGTTTTCACGCTGCGGGAGTTGGGCACTACCCTGTGACATCATGGCCATGCCCCCTGAATGCAAGTCTATGGGAGGGGGCGTGGCAGGTGTCACGCCCCCTCCCATTGATTTGCATTGAGGGGGCATGGCCATGATGCCATGAGGACCATGTGGCCGACCCCCACTGCGCGAAAACAGCGTTCGAAACATTTAGTTCCAAATGCTGGCCAGTGGAGTGCCCCTTTAAGTTGTGATCACTAGATTTAAGACTCTTGAGTGCAATCTTTTAAAAAAAAGAAAGGACAGATTGGAAGAGACAGGCACATCTGAAGTCATTTCCAGGGCCATGAAATCCTTCTTCACTAGTTGCTGGAACAAGTCCATACACGGAGCTTGTGAATTGATGGGGTAAAACTTCTCATTCCGAATGTAGATTCTGACCGATGTTGACGTAATATCATTAGATCTGTAGGTTTGGTTCTGTAAGTCCATGGGATTTAATAGGGTGATATTCTCCATTTATCACTGAGGAATTCAGCAATATTCTCAATTTAAATTTTTTCCCCTTGTGGGTATTTAAAGGGGTACCCCGTTGGAAAACATTTTTTTTTAGGTCCTTATAAGTCAACTGGTGCCAGAAAGTTAAACAGATTTGTAAATGACTTCTATTAAAAAAATCTTTACCCTTCCTGAACTTTTTAGCAGCTGTATGCTACCGAGAAAATTCTGTTCTTTTTGAATTTCTTTTTTGTCTTATCCACAATGCTCTCTACTGACACCTGATGCCTGTGATAAATTTATCTCCATATGAGAAGCTTCATATATGTATTCATCCGTCTTCTCAAGTAGAAAAAGTAACACTGTTACTATGTTCTACGTTCCGTGCGCTTGGGTTCGGACATCCCATTAACTATTTACATCAAAGTGGTGAGCTGTAAAAAATCGTTTTTCCTTCAATGAATTTTGCCTGATTTTACTATTTTTTTTTATTTATCAATCTTCTTTCTTTGCAGAGATATCAAGCCAGATAACATCACGCTAGATCGAGATGGACACATCCACATCATAGACCTCGGAGTTGCCCAAGATGGCGTCACCTCCTCCAACAAGATCAAAGGAGTGACGGGCACATTACCATACATGGCCCATGAGGTGCTTCAGAGGAAGAGCTACGATGCAGCAGTTGACTGGTGGAGCCTGGGGATTGTTGTATCCCGGATGTCAGCAGGACGTTCCCCATTCTACTTTGGCTGCAACAGAGTAATGGCTCGTGATTCCATCACCAGAGCGAAGCCTAATATTCCATCTTGGCTCCCTGCTGACCTGAAACATCTGATCAAACAACTGCTGCGCAAGAATCCTGTGAAGTGTTTGGGTGTGAACAGGAACATCAGAGACCGCCCATTCTTCACCACAATCAACTGGGAGGAACTGGAGCAGAGGAGAGCACAGCCACCATATACACCATTCAAGGCCGCTCTGAAGAAGGGAGACCTGCCGTGGCCAGAGGAAGAGACAGCTCTTCACCCCTTGGAAGGATTCTCTTTCATAGCTTAAAGCTGGGAATGGTAAGATCAGCCCACGGCCCAGAGCTCTGTGCCATCTCTACCATCTGAGTGCTGCAAATTTCCATCAAAATATTGCCCTGATCTTAGCTCTACATCCATCAATATCTGGCACCTTCTGAAGACCCTCTGCACCCAGGAGAGGCTTGTGCTTGTAACACCTCAGCACAGGCCGGTAAGTATCACACATCATCACACATACAATAGGATCACACACATACAGGTAGATAGAAACATACACACAGGTACATATATAGATAGTATAGACACATACACACAGACACACACAACAGATTGGGGTAGACATCGGCTCTGATCCTGGGACTTGTTCCAATCGCCATATTTGGGGTCAGCACCCGGCTGCTATCAGCCATTAACCCCTCAGATGCCGTGATCAATACAGATCACGGCATCTGCGGCAGTGCGGTACTTTGAATGGATGATCAGATCGCCCGCAGCGCTGCAGCGGGGATCCGATCATCCAGCATGGCAGCCGGAGGTCCCCTCACCTGGCTCTGGCCGTCTCCCGGGGTCTTCTGCTCTGGTCTGAGATCGGGCAGACCAGAGCAGAAGACCACCGATAATACTGATCAGTGCTATGTCCTATACATAGCACTGAACAGTATTAGCAATCAACTAATTGATACGAGTAGTCCCATAAAAAGTGTAAAAAAAAAAAGTAAAAAAATTAAAATAAAAAAGTAAAAAAACTGTGAAAAATCTCCCTCCCGCCAATAACGTAAACCATCCATTTTTCGCGTTTTACACCCAAAAAAGCGTAAGAAAAATTATTCATACACATATTTGGTATCGCCACATGCGTAAAAGTCTGAACAATTAAAATATATTGTTAATTGTCCCGTACGGTGAATGGCGTAAACATAAAAAAAAATAAAAAATTTCCAAAATTGCTGCTTTTTTGTCACATTTTATTCCCCAAAACTGTATAAAAAATGTATAAAAAGTAAAACCTAAGCAAAAGTGGTACTAATAAAAACTACAGATCATGGCACAAAACATGAGCTCTCATATCGCCCCATATACGGAAAAATTCGAAAGTTATAGGTGGTCAAAATAGGGCAATTTCAAACATGCTAATTTTGTTAAAATGGTTTGAGATTTTTTTTAAGCGGTACAATTATAGAAAAGCACATATCATGGGTATCATTTTAATCGTATTGACCCACAGAATAAAGAAAACATGTCATTTTTACTGGAAAGTATACAGCATGAAAACAAAACCTTTCAAAATTTGCTAAATTGCGGTTTTCTTTTCAATTTTCCCACATAAATAATATTTGTTTGGTTACACCGTACATTTTATGGTAAAATAAGTGATATAATTACAAAGTACAATTGGTGACGCAAAAAAACAAGCCCTCATATGGGTCAGTGGATGGAAATATAAGAGAGTTATGATTTTTAGAAGGCGAGGAGGAAAAAATTAAAATGCTAAAATAAAATTGGTCTGGTCCTTAAGGCCAAAATGAGCCTGGTCCTTAAGGGGTTAAAAACATGTGTAGAAGTAAAAATAAAAAAGAACCAGGAGGCAGCGCCTCGTGTGTTACCCTTGTAAGGTGTGGGATTCTAGGAATAAGGGAAGTAAACACACCCAAGGTTTGGTCTGGGTGGCCGATCATCTTAGAGAAAAGAAAATGCGCATATCACCCCTAGTTCCGGGGTACCATAGATTTCAGAGGAAGCTGCTCAGCCTAGGTGGTCACGGGAAGGAGGCAAGCCAACCAGTCCATATGAATGTAAGAAAGAAAATGAAGGAAACCACCGTATCCAGGCGCTGCTTCATCCACCAAAATCCAAAGATGCAGGATTTTAAATAAAGTTGCAGATCTTATTGCAAAATCAATATATATATAAAAAAAATATTTGTTGTTTTATATATTGATTTTGCAATAAAATCTACATCTTTATATTAAATCCATCAGCATCTGGATACCGTGGTTTTTCTTCTTTTTTCTTTCTTACATTTTTTTAAAACATGACCACTATGTATAATATATGGTGGTCCAAAAATCTATCACATAAAATCTGGTCTGAAGAAGTGGGTGGTCTACTCAAAGAGGTGGTCTTTTGGAGAGATTTCACTATAAATGCGGTTCCCTAATTTCCATCTACTATCTGAATCCTTCTCCCCCCCACCCATTTAGCTGTTTATCAAGTTATGCCTTCCAGTTCCATATGATCCCCGACTCAGTAAAGAGAAATATCAGAAGAAAACAAATATATTGATGCAAGCTGCTTTGCATATTCCTTTTCCCAGAATGCCCATTGGAGTGCTAATGGCCTTTTAAGGGGTACTCCCCTGGAAAACATTTTTTTTAATTAACTGGTGCCAGAAAGTTAAACAGATTTGTAAATTACTTCAATTAAAAAATCTTAATCCTTTCAGTACTTGTCAGCTACTGTTATGATCCATAGGAAGTTCTTTTCTTTTTGAATTTCTTTTCAGTCTGACCACAGTGCTCTCTGCTGACACCTCTGTCCATGTCAGGAACTGTCCAGAGCAGGAGAGGTTTTCTATGGGGATTTGCTCCTACTCTGGACAGAGGTGTCAGCAGAGAGCACTGTGGTCAGGCAGAAAGGAAATTCACAAAGAAAAGAACTTCCTGTGGGTCATAACAGCAGCTGATAAATGCTAGAAGATTTTTTATTAAAAGTAATTTATGCGGCAAATATGCAGCAAAATATGCGGCGGACCCTTGAGGACCTATTAGGGGTCAGGGGGAAGGAAATTTTTTTTTTTACTTTTTATTACCTTTTTTTTTTTTTATTCCTACCTGTCCCTTCAGACAAAACTCACCCTGAACTACTGTACACAGGAGGACAGTTCTTCAGCCCTGAGGGGCACAGATCTCAGCAGAGGGGGGTCCCTGGCTCTTTCTCTCAGCTCGGCCCACTGACTGAATGCGGTGGGGGAGCAGAGCTGAGAGAAGGGGCCATTCACCCCTCCTCTGTCGGCTGCTATTGGTCAGGCGATCGTCCGACCAATAGCAGCGCTCCCTAGCTATAGGAGGTGATTATCGGTGTATAGTACACCGCCAATCACCTTATAACTCCAGGTCATCGGGTCACACGTTGACAGGAATCGCCACAAATCTGCGGACATGGGGGGGTCTCTAGCCTCCAGGATGCCATGGACCGTAATGCTGACTGCGCTTTTCGGAGTTCTTATTCTACCACCTCAGCTTCCGCCTCTGTGGCGATAGCCTCTTCTGAGGTGAAAAAATTCTTGAGAAATAGATTTTCTCAGATCCAGTCCGACCTAGACCAAGGGGTCTTTAGGTATGACATTTTGGTCTCTTGTAAAATGGTAAGTTTGGCTATAGATTTTCTCTAGGTCTGACACCTCCTCAAAACACACTCTGTGTGCTATGACATATGAGCCTGGCATTCTCTTTGGGTTGAACTCGACCGCATTATGGAGGGACTGTCTGATCGGAAAGGGAAATCTCTTCCTCAGCAGATCTTTTGCGGTCAAGGTAAAAGGTAGGGAGCCAGGTCAGGCTCCCAAGCCTAATCCCCAAAAGATTGGGGGTCCCAAAGACAAAGGGGCGCTAGACACTCCAGGGGCTTCAAGGGTGGAAGATTGTCTGCAATCCGACTACGGGCCTCTTCGAGGCTCTTGGATATCTGCCAGTGCTCCAACTCTGTCCCAACTTCCTTATCCTTCTCTTCCTGTAGGCAGGCGCCTTCATAATTTCCTAGATTCCTGGAGGATCCATATTCAAGACCCCTGGGTCATCCAGATTATTTCGGAAGGATACAGAGTGGAATTGGAGAATATTCCTCCAGACAAATTTTTAAGAACCAGCCTTTTACCTTCCAACAAACAAAAGATTTTGGAAGCTTATATTCTGGAAAATCTCCAGAAGGGGGCCTTGGAGGAAATTCCTTCTCAAGAGCAGGGGTCGGGCATCTATTCTCCAGTGTTTCTGGTTCCCAAATTCACAGCACATTTGAGGATGATCATAGACCTAAGGTTCTTCAACCGGTCTATCATACAGAAGCATTTCCGTATGGAAACAATTCAGTCAGTTATCAATCTTCTTATGCCAGGGGATTTCCTGGCAACCTTGAACCTCAAAGATGCTTATCTTCATATCCCCATCAACCCTGGGTACAGAATATTCTTAAGGATCGCTGTTCAAATTCAGGGAGTTCTAAGGCACTATCAATTTGTTGCCCTCCTGTTCGGAATTTCTTCGGCCCCACACACATTTACCAAGGTAGCAGTTTCTGTGGTGGATAATCTGAGACTTCAGGGACTGTGTATAGTCCCTTACCAAGACGACTGGCTTCTCAAAGCCTCTTCTCAAGCCATCCTTTCCCAACATATTCAGACTGCCGTGTCCTTTCTTCATCAATTAGGCTGGATAATCAATTGGAACAAGTCCAATCTTGAACCAGCCACATCCGTGAAATTCCTAGGGTTCATGATAGATTCCGTAGCAATGACTATTCATCTAACTCCTGAATGGAAGCTACGAATTCAGGACACAGCCCAGTCTCTCTTAGTTCCCAAGCGGGTAACTCTCCACTATCTAATGAAAATGTCGGGACTTATGCCTGCAACCGCGGAAGCGGTTTCTTGGGCATTATGGCACCTATGTCCACTTCAGTCAGAAGTATTAGCCAAGTGGGATCACAGTCCGAAGGGACTAAATTCCGTGCACTCCCCATCTCCTCAAGTCCGGTCCTCTCTGTATTGGTGGGTACCAGACGCATCCCTTGTAGGTTGGGGAGCGCATCTTCTGGACAAAAGAGTCCAAAGGACTTGGTCTCCCCAGGAGAAAACATTATCCTCAAATTTCCTAGAGATCCGAGCTATCAGATTGGCTCTGTTCCACTTTGCTCCTTATATTCAGGGCAAGGCCTTGAGAGTTCAGTCGGACAGCATGACAGCTGTTCTATACATCAACAAACAGGGAGGCACAAAGTCTCCTGAGAGAGATAGGTGTGATTCTAGATTGGGCAGAATTGAACCTCACCCACTTATCGGCCATTCATATCCGTGGTACTCACAATGTTATAGCAGACCGTCTGAGCAGAGGCCTCCCAACCGGAGAGCGTTCTCTCTATCTAGACATCTTCAATCAGATTGTGTATTGATGAAAATCAGGCAGTACCAAGCCTCTGTGATAGCCATCATTCCATATTGGCCCAAAAGAGCTTGGTTCACCCAACTCATTCAGATGAGTCAGGGTAAATTTTGGAGGCTTACCCCAGAGCAAGCAATAGTGTCGGGAGACACTCACATCTGCTCCAACATTTAGATGTTCAATCTGACAACCTGAAGGTTGATCAGTCCCTCCAATTGTAGAAGGGCTCTCAGGGTCGGTCTTGAGAACTTTGTCGCACTCTAGATCTGAAGCTACAGCTAGATCATATGGAAGAATTTGGAACATTTTCTCATCTTGGTGTCGGCTACGCCAACTATCTCCAAAGAATCCTACCACTCCTGCTAGTCTGCAATTCCTGCAAGATGGATTTGACAAGGGATTATCTCCTTCCACCCTAAGAGTGCAAGTATTTGCTATCTCAGCTTTCCTTAATAAGTCTCTTTCTCAAGACCCCCTAATCAGAAGGTACCAGAAGGGAGCCTCTAGAATTAAACCTACAATCATTCGACCTATCCCTGCTTGGGATTTATCTGTCGTGCTCAGGGGGTTATCATCTCCCCCCTTCGAGCCTTTACAGGAGGTGGATTTAAGATTACTTACACTCATGGTTACCTTTCTGTTTGCTATCACTTCTGCAAAACGAGTCGGAGAACTCCAAGCCTTTTCTGCCTTTGAGCCTTATATTCAGTTCCTCCCGGACAGGGTTCTTCTTACGTTTTTGCCTACTTTTATTCCCAAAGTACCAACATTTACTAACTTCAACCAGGTTATTTCTCTTCCTGTGTTAGCTTCGCTCCCCTCCTTGGAAGATGTGAGAGGCCTTCGTACCCTCAACCTGTCGAGATGTCTCAGGATTAACCTGGACCGATCCAAGGAATTCCGTAAGGATGAAAACCTTCTTATCCTTTTTTCTAGTGCCCAAAAGGGACACAAGGCTTCCAAACCAACTATTAGTCGCTGGATCAAGGAAGCTATACTAGCTATTCACTCTACTAGAGCAGTAGCTACCCCTTTTGCAGAAAGAAGATCGATTCCTCTGGAACTCATCTGTAAGTAAGCTTCCTAGAGTTCACACTCCACTTTCATCTCACACTATAGAGTGGATTCTAAAATAGCTAGCTATTCTTCCTTTGGGCGGTCAGTTTTATCCTCCGACAGGCATGAGTGCACTCTCATGGGGGTATCTGCTTGCTAAATCCCCATCTGTGCCACTGGTTAGGACATAAGGGAATCGTTAATTTCTAACGATAATTTTTTTTCCTTAGTCCTAACAGTGGCTCAACAATCCCTCCCTTTATTTTCTTTTTAAAAGAGGGAGGGTCTAATTCATTCATTTATGAGGTGGACAATAAAATTTCCACCGGTCCTAACCAGTCCATGGTGGGGGGGGGGGGGGGGGCAGAATACCCCATCTGTGCCACTGTTAGGAATAAGGGAAAACAAATTATAGTTCGAAATGAACGATTCCAAAAAGAAAATAATTTCCTCTGTAGTATTAAGCATCTAATAAGTACTAGAAGGATTAAGATTTTTACAGATCACTATACACAGATCACTATAGACAGACCACTATATACAGACCAGCATTACATTCATACAGTGACCATATAATCACATATAGTTACAGATACTGACTCACAGTTGACATCTTCTAATAAAGCCCTGTATTATCACAAAAAATAAATTAAAAGGCAAACCTGTAGATAATAGGTATTGCCATTTTCCCAATGACTTCCTGCATGGAGAACGCCATAAAAGAAAAACGAAACAAAAAAGTGCAAGAATTGCTAATTTTGGTCCGAAATGTTGAATAAAAATGATCAAAGCTAACATGTATTGCAAAAATGGTAGCAATTAAAAGTACAGCTTGTCTCGCAAAAAATAAGCCCCCACGCAATGCAGTTGGGCGAAAAATAAAAGAGTAATGGCTTTCAGAACATGACAACAAAAAAAGAGAAAAATAGGATTTTGTTGAAAAAAGGAAAAAAATTAAAATAAAAAAACATATAAGGCTGGGTCCACACTACGTTTTGTCCCATACGGGAGCGCATACGGCAGGAGGGAGCTAAAACCTCGCGCTCCCGTATGTCACCGTATGCGCTCCCGTATGCCATTCACTTCAATGAGCCGACCGGAGTGAAACGTTCGGTCCGGTCGGCTCATTTTTGCGCCGTATGCGCTTTTACAACCGGACCTAAAACTGTGGTCACCCACGGTTTTAGGTCCGGTAGTAAAAGCGCATACGGCGCAAAAATGAGCCGACCGGACCGAACGTTTCACTCCGGTCGGCTCATTGAAGTGAATGGCATACGGGAGCGCATACGGTGACATACGGGAGCGCAAGGTTTTAGCTCCCTCCTGCCGTATGCGCTCCCGTATGGGACAAAACGTAGTGTGGACCCAGCCTAACTTGGGTATCGCCATAATTGTACTCACCAACAGAATAAATATAACATCATTCTTGACATACAGTAAACGCCATAAAAAATAACAATTAAAAACGGCAGAAATGTTTTAATTCTTCACAATATTTTGACTTTCTATTACAAAAACCACTCTATCAACAAAGATTTACCACTAATATAAAGTACAATATGTCATGAAAATACAGTCTCTGAATCGCTTTGCTCAGTAAAAGCATTTCAAATGTATTACCATTTGGGTGAATTTACCCATACAGGATCCTGCTCATATTTAATGTGCAGGTTTTAAAGCAGTGTTCACGTTATATTGAAATCTGCAGCATAGAATCCTCCACATCAAATATGTGCGGGATACTGCACTGTCTCTGGATGAATTGTGCGAGATCTTGCCCTATCAGGCGAGACTTTGTGGTGCCTAATAGCCTCCTGCATGAAGGCTACACTATACAGTTTGTGGAGCCAGGGTAACCTTAACCACCATGTTCTAAGGTTGAGATAGCTCTAATGGGCCAAGCGTTGGGACAATAATGAGCACAATGCAGGGTTATGAAAACTTTCTTTACTGAGGGAGGATAGATGGTAATTCCTTCACAGTACAGATTGATGCAGGGAAAGTGCAGAGTGACCCTGGTTATAACATATTGCGCTTTTGTGGTGTCCCATTAGAGGATGTTGTCCTGTAGCCAAGACCATAAGCAGCCAGCTGGTACCGAGGCAGCAGCCAGTCCCCTTTATATCCATATAACATCGGATGTAAGGTTAGACTAGCTATTACAATGTGTTTTTCAACCAATGTCTGTCCAGCTGTTGCAAAACTACAACTCCCAGCATGCCCAGACAGCTTTAGGCTACTTACTGTATGCTGTCTCCTCTCCTTGCAGAACAGGCGCAGCAGCAGGGACTGGGGCCAAACAGAGGTACTGAATGATCCCTGCTCCCCCCTTCCCCACCAGGTCCAGTACATAGCACAGAGGGCCCCATCTTACATATACAGTGGGGCAAAAAAGTATTTAGTCAGCCACTAATTGTGCAAGTTCTCCCACTTATAAAGATGAGAATGGCCTGTAATTTTCATCATAGGTATACCTCAATTATGAGAGACAAAATGAGAAAAAAAAATCCATAAAATCACATTAAAGAATTTATTAGCAAATTATGGTGGAAAATTATAATTTGGTCAATAACAAAAGTTCATTTTAATACTTTGTTATATACCCTTTGTTGGCAATGACAGAGGTCAAACATTTTCTGTAAGTCTTCACAAGGTTTTGACACACTGTTGCTGGTATTTTGACCCTTTCCTCCATGCAGATCTCCTCTAGAGCAGTGATGTTTTGGGGCTGTCGCTGGGCAACATGGACTTTCAACTCCCTCCAAAGGTTTTCTATGGGGTTGAAATCTGGAGACTGGTTAGGCCACTCCAGGACCTTGAAATGCTTCTTACAAAGCCACTTTGCCCGGGCGTTGTGTTTGGAATCATTGTCATTAGAGATGAGCGAACTTACAGTAAATTCGATTCGTCACAAACTTCTCAGCTCGGCAGTTTCCTGCATAAATTAGTTCAGCATTCCGGTGCTCCGGTGGGCTGGAAAAGGTGGATACAGTCCTAGGAGACTCTTTCCTAGAAATGTATCCACCTTTTCCAGCCCACCGGAGCACCTGAAGGCTGAACTAATTTACGCAGAAAAAGTCATCAACTGCCGAGCCGAGAAGTTCGTGACGAATCGAATTTACTGTAAGTTCGCTCATCTCTAATTGTCATGCTGAAAGACTCATCTTCAATGTTCTCGCTGATGGACGGAGGTTTTCACTCAAAATCTCACTATACATGGCTCCAATCATTCTTTCCTTTACACAGATCAGTTGTCCTGGTCCCTTTGCTGAAAAACAGCCCCAAAGCATGATGTTTCCACCCCCATGCTTCACAGTAGGTATGGTGTTCTTTGGATGAAACTCAGCATTCTTTCTCCTCCAAACACGACAAGTTGAGTTTTTACCAAAAAGTTCTACTTTGGTCTCATCTGACCATATGAAATTCTCCCAATCCTCTTCTGGATCATCCAAATGCTCTCTAGCAAACTTCAGACGGGCCCGGACATGTACTGGCTTAAGCAGGGGGACACATCTGGCACTGCATGATTTTAGTCCCTGGCAGCATAGTGTGTTACTGATGGTAGCCTTTGTTACTTTGGTCCCAGCTCTCTGAAGGTCATTCACTAGGTCCTGTGTGGTTCTGGGATTTTTGTTCACCGTTCTTGTGATCATTTTGACACTACGCGGTGAGATATTGCGTGGAGCCCCAGATCGAGGGAAATATAAGTGGTCTTGTATGTCTTCCATTTTCTAATAATTGCTCCCTCAGTTGATTTCTTCACACCAAGCTGCTTGCCTCTTGCTGATTCAGTCTTCCCAGCCTGGTGCAGGTCTACAATTTTGTTTCTGGTGTCCTTCGACAGCTCTTTGGTCTTGGTCATAGTGGAGTTTGGAGTGTGACTATTTGAGGTTGTAGACAGGTGTCTTTTATACTGATAACAAGTTCAAACAAGTGCCATTAATACAGGTAATGAGTGGAGGACAGAGGAGACTCTTAACCCCTTAATGACGCAGGACGTAAATGTACGTCCTGGTGAACTGGTACTTAACGCACCAGGACGTACATTTACGTCCTATGCATAACCGCGAGCATCGAAGCAATGCTCTCGTCATGCATGGCAGGTCCCGGCTGCTGATAGCAGCCAGGGACCCGCCCGTAATGGCGGACATCCACGATCGTGCAGACGTCCGCCATTAACCCCTCAGATGCCGTGATCAATACAAATCACGGCATCTGCAGCATCGCGGTACTTTAAATGGATGATCGGATCGCCCGTAGGCTGCGTTCCAATCATCCAGCATGGCGGCCAGTGGTCCCCTCACCTTGCTGCGGCCGTCTCCCGGGGTCTTCTGCTCTGGTCTGCGATCGAGCAGACCAGAGAAAAAGATGCCCGATAATGCTGATCAGTGCTATGTGAAAAACACCCTACCCCAATAAAAACGTAAATTGTCCCATTTTCCCTATTTCACCCCCAAAAAGTGTAAAAAAAAATATTTTATATACATATTTGGTATCACCACGTGCGTAAATATCCCAACTATTGAAATTAAATGTTAATGATACCGTACGGTGAACGGCGTGAACGTAAAAAAAAAAAAAGTCCAAAATAGCTGCTTTTTTATAACATTTTATTCCCAAAAAAATTAATAAAAAAAAGTATTAAAAGTTTTATATAAGCAAATATGGTATCAATAAAAAGTACAGATCATGGGGCAAAAAATGGGCCCTCATACCGCCGCTTATACGGAAAAATGAAAAGTTATAGGTCTTCAAAATAGGGTGATTTTAAAGGTACTAATTTGGCTAAACAGTTTGAGATTTTTTTTAAGCGCAACAGTAATAAAAAAGTATATTATCATTTGTATAATTTTAATCGTATTGACCCAAAGAATAAAGAACACATGTCATTGTTACCGTAAATTGTACGGCGTGAAAATGAAACCTTCCAAAATTAGCAAAACTGCTGTTTTCTTTTTAATTTCCCCACAGAAATAGTATTTTTTTGGCTGCGCCTAACATTTTATGGTAAAGTGAGTGACGGCATTACAACGACAACTGGTCGCGCAAAAAACAAGCCCTCATACTAGTCTGTGGATGAAAATATAAAATAGTTATGATTTTTTGAAGGCGAGGAGGAAAAAACGAACACATAAAAATAAAATTGTCTGAGTCCTTAAGGCCCAAATGGGCTGCGTCCTTAAGGGGTTAAAGAAGAAGTTACAGGTCTGTGAGAGCCAGAAATCTTGCTTGTTTGTAGGTGACCAAATACTTATTTTCCACCATGATTTGCAAATAAATTCTTAAAAAATCCGACAATGTTATTTTATGGATTTTTTTTCTCATTATGTCTCTCATAGTTGAGGTATACCTATGATGAAAATTACAGGCCTCTCTCATCTTTTTAAGTGGGAGAACTTGCAGAATTGGTGGCCAACTAAATACTTTTTTGCCCCACTGTATGTATGTATATATATATATATATATATATTTATTTATTTATTTATTTATTTATTTATTTTTACTAACAGAACATCTGCAAAAAAAAAGGGCATCAAAAGGGCAAGGGCCATCTATGTGTGCACGTCCCTGCCGGTGTGAACACAACCTGAAATGTTATTTGTTACCACAATATGAATGACTAATGGAAGTTTAAATAAAACACCTGAGGCCCAGAGGACTAGGGGTCTAAGATGTTTTTTTTTTCACGTCACTGAGAAAAAAAATCGTAGAGACCACAGAACTTTTAGAACTGTTAGATTATTTACTTGATTCTATGTATGCAAAACAAAGAAAGATGCCGATTCTGTGCAGATTGAGGCACAATTGTCCTCCTCTTCTGTGTGTTATCTGAATAAATCCTGGCCTAGGGTATAGGCACACAAAGATGTCTGTTTTGTGGAGTTTATTTTTTTTGTTTGTTTGTTTTTTAGAAGTTTTTTAAAGAGTTATTTTTGAAAAAAAAAGCTCTAAATTGCACTGGGAAACTTGTGTTCTTAAAAAAATAATAATTTTATGTGGTTTTAATGTGTTTTTAAATGTTTTTGATGCAATGTTTTGACACTTTGTATGCAATTTTTCAAAGACCATTTTACTTAGTAGTTAAAGGGTACCTCTTATCAAAACTAATTTTTGCTATTGCTCTCCTTATGGTAAATTAAAAATATTTCTAATATACTTTGTTTTAAAAAAAAAATTAGTTTTCTATGTTTTAGTTGTGCTTAAAAAAAGCTCATGAGCACATTTTTCCCCATCTCATACACAGACTTTGGACCGAAGTCCAAACACAGAAAGTGCAGCCTGGAGTGTTGAGGGGGATGTGTCCAGCCTCATCCAATCATAGCTCCTCTCACATTTAACTGCCATATGCTGTTGGTTGAAAACACCCCCCTCAGCACTCCAGGCTGCACTTCCTGTGTTTGGGCTTCGGTCCAAAGTCTGTGTATGAGATGGAGGAAAATGTGCTCTTGAGCTTTTTTTAAGCACAAAAAAAACATAGAAAACATTTTTTTTAAACAAAGTATATTAGAAATATTTTTTTATTTACCATAAGGAGTGCAATAGCAAAAATTACCGTATTTATCGGAGTATAACACACATTTTTTAAGCAAAAATTTTTAGCCTAAAGTCCATCTGCGTGTTATACGCCAATAGACTGTTTGTGACCACGCAAAAGCCGCTGCAGTTCAATGATTTAAAGCGGGAGCTTTAAATCATTGAACTGCAGCAGCTTCTGCCTGGCCAGAGTCCCACTGCCACTGCCCGATTCCCTCCCTGTCCCCGGTTTTATAGTTATATGTCCCGCCGCCGCCATTGCCCAATTCCCTCCCCGTCCCCGGTTTTATATCCTGCCGCATGAAGGACCGCAGTCCCCAGGGCACATGTAACTATAAAACCAGGGACGGGGAGGGAATTGGGCAGTGGCGGCGGTAGGATATTTAACTATAAAACCGGGGACGGGGAGGGAATTGGGCCGTGGCGGCGGCGGGATATTTAACTTTAAAACCAGGGACGGGGAGGGAATTGGGCCGTGGCGGCGGCGGGATATTTAACTATAAAACCGGGGACGGGGAGGGAACAGAGCAGCAGCATTCTGACCCCACAGAAGCCACTTCACATCTATGATTTAAAGCGCTTGCTTTAAATCATTGAACTGCAGAAGTCGCCAGAAACAGTTTATCGAGGTACACCTGCACACAAACGCACCCTCATTTTTCCAAGGATATTTTGGTAGAAAAACTTTTTTACCAAAATTTCCTTGGAAAAATGAGGGTGCGCGTTATAGGCTGGTGCGTGTTATACCCCGATAAATACGGTAGTTTTAATGAGAGTGCCTATTTAAGTCACATCAAGTATTGACATGTCAGTTCTTGCTGCAGACTTTCCATTGACATCTATGTGGTGCAGATTTCCTATCATTTTTGTTTTTTAATTTTTTTACTGAAGGTTTACAATTTATAACAAACATTAGTGAATTTTGGGAAAGGTGGGGGTGTTAGTGAGTCTGCACAAGAGGTAAATCAGTATAGGTACAGTAGGTCCAGAGATCCTTAAGTTACAATATTACTTGGGTCCAGGATGATCATTGTAAGTTAAAACCATTGTATGTCAAGGTGATTGTACGTTGAGATGATAATGCTGTAAAACCTGGTAATTGGTTCTGAAGGCCCAAAATGTCATCCGAAAATAGGAACAAGTGAGGATTAAAAAATAAATAAAAATAAGTAAGTAGTTAACCAATACATATAAAGGAAGTTCTTACATATAAAAGTAAGAAAGAGCTGCTGGAAGCTGTAAATCACTGTCTATGTATAGGACAGGAGCTTCTTCAGGGTCCCTGAATGGAGCCACCCTCACCTGATGGCTGTCTGGTAGCTAACCATGGCACAGGTAAAGATCAGTACAGAACATGTAGTACCACCCTGTACTGTAGGGGGCGCTACCAGACAGCCAGTCAGTGCATGCACTTCAGTAATACAGGTATTTACCAGTGAATGCCCATTCTGATTGGTCAGTCCCTTCAGCCACGTTTCACAGATCTGGACTGTCCGTAGGATTGTATGTTGAGTCTGGTTTTAAGTTACAATGGTCCAGAAAAGACCATTATATGGAAAATATTGTAACCTAAGGCCATTGTAAGTTGAGAGACCACTGTACATGTAGGAAGGCTCACCTAAAGGTCCCCATACACTCTAAGTCAGCGGGTTCCATCAATTCTCTAATGCAGTGATTCTCAACCTTTTTGGCGACTGTACCCCCAAAGACTGAAAGTATGTCTGTGGGTACACCTTGGGCGGAACTTACGCGCGAGGGGTACCCGCGGACAAAAGGCATGTGCTTACCTTTATACTAATGCGATACTTAATCCCCTTGAGCCATTATTCTCCTCTCCATCTTTATGCCCTTGCAGGGCCGGTTTTAGACTAAGTGTGGCCCTGGGCAAAAATAAAAATGGGGCCCATGGGTCACATGACCAAAGATCACCATGTTGAATTGTGCTGTATCTCAGCTGAAGGCCATAACACAAATGCATTATAGGGTCCAAATCAAAACTATATAGGGGGAGATTTATGAAAACATGTGCAGAGGATCAGTGGTGGAGTTGCCCATAGCAACCAAACAGAGGCCTTTTTAAAAATGAGAGTAGCATCCTCTACATAGGCTTTAATAAATCTCCCCCATGGTGAATACTTTTGGTTTAAAGCGCAACTGTCACATAAAAATAGGTGAACACAGCACAAGCCGATCTCTGGTATACTGCAGCTATATATTTGTTTTGGCACTCCGTGACTTCTATGCTGTAAAAATTACTTTTATCTACAGTTGCCAAAAGTCAGAGAGGTGTAGTCAGGGATCTGCAATCTCTTTTCCGACATCACAGCCCCGGCACCGCTCACTGACTGAGAAAGAAACAGAGCTGTGTGCCAGTCAGACTGGGGCAGTGCTGTGATGCCAGAGAAGAGAGGCTTGGCAGGATTTTTTTTTACAGCATAAAAGACACAAAGTGCCAAAACAGAGAGATGGCTGCAGTATCAGTGTCAGTATCAGTGATCAGCTCGTAGGCTGCAGTATACCAGTGATCAGCTCGTAGCCTGCAGTATACCAGTGATCAGCTCGTAGGCCGCAGTATACCAGTGATCAGCTCGTAGGCTGCAGTATACCAGTGATCAGCTCGTAGGCAGCAGTATACCAGTGATCAGCTCGTAGCCTGCAGTATACCAGTGATCAGTTCGTAGGCCGCAGTATACCAGTGATCAGCTCCGTGGGCTGCAGTATGCCAGTGATGAGCTCGTAGGCCACAGTATACCAGTGAACAGCTCGTAGGCCGCAGTATACCAGTGATCAGCTCGTAGGCTGCAGTATACCAGTGATCAGCTCCGTGGGCTGCAGTATGCCAGTGATCAGCTCGTAGGCCACAGTATACCAGTGAACAGCTCGTAGGCCGCAGTATACCAGTGATCAGCTCGTAGGCTGCAGTATACCAGTGAACAGCTCGTAGGCCGCAGTATACCAGTGATCAGCTCGTAGGCTGCAGTATACCAGTGATCAGCTCATAGGCTGCAGTATTCCAGTGATCAGCTCATAGGCCGCAGTATACCAGTGATCAGCTCGTAGGCCCCAATATACCAGGGATCAGCTCGTAGGCCGCAGTATACCAGTGATCAGCTCGTAGGCCGCAGTGTACCAGTGATCAGCTCGTAGGCCCCAATATATCAGGGATCAGCTCGTAGGCCGCAGTATACCAGTGATCAGCTCGTAGGCCGCAGTATACCAGTGATCAGCTTGTAGGCTGCAGTATACCAGTGATCAGCTCGTAGGCCCCAATATACCAGGGATCAGCTCGTAGGCCGCAGTATACCAGTGATCAGCTCGTAGGCCGCAGTATACCAGTGATCAGCTTGTAGGCTGCAGTATACCAGTGATCAGCTCGTAGGCCCCAATATACCAGGGATCAGCTCGTAGGCCGCAGTATACCAGTGATCAGCTCGTAGGCAGCAGTATACCAGCGATCAGCTCGTAGGCAGCAGTATACCAGCGATCAGCTCGTAGGCAGCAGTATACCAGCGATCAGCTCGTAGGCAGCAGTATACCAGCGATCAGCTCGTAGGCAGCAGTATACCAGCGATCAGCTCGTAGGCTGCAGTATACCAGTGATCAGCTTGTAGGCTGTGCTGATGGTTATTGACTTATTTTTATGTGACAGTTTCATTTTAACCATTAAAATAAATTGACCCTGTATTGTGGCCATGTTAGAGCAGCTCTCACCTGATCAGAAGCAGTCACAGCATAAAGGACTATTAAATCCAGTGATCACAGGGGGCGTCTTCTCTGATTGTATATGTTCTCTTTTCTATCCAGCCCAGGCAAATATGATGATGTCTCCTGATGACTGAAGACTATACCAAGACATCTGTAGCCCCTTCTGCAGTCTACCCAAAACTCTATAGTAACACAACCCCCATCCTTTACACTGCCATCCTGCTCCGCTAATGCTGTGCTTGCTGCTGCCCCATTACCATGTATACAGCATACCTCGGGGACAGTGTAAAAATCTAATCGGTAGGATTCGGCCACTGGAACCCCTGGACCAGCAGCACATGATCCCTCCATTCATTCTCTATGGGGTCTCCATACATGTGAGTGCAGCGATCAGCAATGTTTCTAAGTCCCATAGAGAACAAATGGAGCTGCAGGTGATCATGTGCTGCTGCTCCATTCATCTGGGGGACAAGGGACCTCTCTTCTCATGATCAGTGGTGGTCCCAGGGGTCAGGTCTTGCCGATCAGATATTCTGTGTACTGGTGATGACCTTTGGTGTACAAACCCCAAAATGGACCAAAAGACCCTCCCCCTCCACACATTGCTCCCCATGGCCCTCTCTCATATATACTTTTCTGTATGACCCCATATCTCACATATACTGCTCTGTATGACCCCTATCTCACATATACTGCTCCGCATGACCCCCTATCACATATATACTGCTCCATATGACCCCTATCTCACATATACTGCTCCGTATGACCCGTATTTCACATATACTGCTCCGTATGACCCGTATCTCACATATATACTGCTCCATATGACCCCTATCTCACATATACTGCTCCGCATGACCCCCTATCTCACATATACTGCTCCGTTTGACCCCTATCTCACATATATTGCTCCGTATGACCACTATCTCACATATACTGCTCCGTATGACCCCTATCTCACATACACTGCTCCATATGACCCCTATCTCCCATATACTGTTCTGTATGACCCCATATCTCAAATATACTGTTCTGTATGACCCCTAACTCACACATATATTGCTCCGTATGACCCTATCTCACATATATTGCTCTGTATGACCCTATCTCACATATATACTGCTCCCTATGACCCCCTATCACATATATACTGCTCACTATGACCTCCTATCACATATATACTGCTCCGTATGACCCCTATCTCACATATATACTGCTCCCTATGGCCCCCTATCACAAATATACTGCTCCCTATGACCCCTATC